>NC_082699.1:8599950-9205366 GCF_949987515.2 Delphinus delphis | reverse complement strand
GCTTATAGGATTCTGGTAGTCAGGGGACATGAAAACTGTATTGGGGTTCAGGGAAGGAAAAGATCGTATACAATTGTGACATCAAGGTTGAATCTGTAACATTAGGAAGAAGCAAAGATTATTGAATTAAGTCTTGAGAAAAACAAACAGGTCAGCAATATTAATAGGTGTTGCCATTTTTGGCATTTGGGGTGCAGGAGACTCAAATACACTCTGCAGCTCTGTACCTGTGTGATAGCTATTCCGCTATTAAATCTATTCCTCCAAGGAACAGAGACCTTCAGATCATAAAGTCATCTTGGCAGCTTTGAGGATGGCCAATATGGCTACAGAAGATTTTGAAAGGTGGAAATAAGTTACACGTTGATGAGCTTTTGTTTGCCTCTCTGTGTCTCTCATTTCCAATGACTGCTTCCTGCCACCAGCCCCTGATTTGTAGCATGTAACTTTCAGATGTAGAGGGCTGGTCCATGGCCAAGGATTAAGAGTAAGAATGGAGAAAAGTGTTTTTTTAAAAATGATAAATGTGGGGAAAATACTGGAGATTTTTTTTTTTTTTTTTTTTGCGGTATGCGGGCCTCTCACTGTTGTGGCCTCTCCCGCTGCGGAGCACAGGCTCCGGATGTGCAGGCTCAGCGGCCATGGCTCACGGGCCCAGCCGCTCCGCGGCATGTGGGATCTTCCC
Source organism: Delphinus delphis (assembly GCF_949987515.2). Lineage (NCBI taxonomy): Eukaryota > Metazoa > Chordata > Mammalia > Artiodactyla > Delphinidae > Delphinus > Delphinus delphis. The sequence continues at coordinate 9,204,681 of NC_082699.1, read as the reverse complement.
AGACCAGGGCACGAACCCGCGTCCCCTGCATCGGCAGGCGGACTCTCACCCACTGCGCCACCAGGGAAGCCCTGGAGATGGGTTTTTATTCAAAACGAATCTTTCTCCTACCATCACTGTTTTATAAAAATTCACCTAAGGAGCTTGCAGACCTTATTAGGATGGGTCAATCATTTACATTTTCTAGGGTCTTTGACTAGGAGTCAAACACTCTAAGGACACTCATATTTTGATGAAGCCATATTTTCAGATTCTTACATATTGCCACAAAGTACCAATAGAACATATTATTAGTATACTGTCCTGTGAGCTGTCCTAGCTTTCGAAAGTTAATGGAAGCCCCCAGAGTTAGCAAATCTACTGGCTATTCCTTTGGGACTGGATAAGGAACTGCCGTAGCCTTTCCAGCATGCTGCTGATAATGTGTGATAGGCAGAGGGGGTCAACATAAAATGGGTGGCATATTTCACCTCATGGAAACCTGTGTGTTCTTGCATTTTCCTGTGTGTTCTTACTCTTCAGTTCCCCTTGTGCAGGACAGAAGGACCTCACCCCCAGGCCCCTGACACTGGAGGCGACCAGCCAGCTGCTGCGAGGCCTCTTTCCACAGTACTATTTGCACCATCATTACGCATCTTGACTCTCTAGAATGAATTAATGACAAATATGCCCAGGACTTACAGTACTTCTCCTTTGAAGGACAAAGTTGGCCTGAAAGTCTGTTTAGGCTCATCTAATAAGTGGTTCCAGGGGATTGAGGATTCCTTGAGATGGAACACTAAAGGCAGATAAGAACATTCTCTGGAGAAGCCTCCTAATTGCTTAGTGTCCTTATTTTGTTTCTGTGCAGGAAACTCCAGACTGAGAGAGCTCCTCATTTCTCGGCAGTAATCTGATTAGTGCCTTTGTACTGGAGTTTTCCTGAGGGGCAGGAGAAGAGCAGAAATCACCTGCTCCAGCAGGATGTGCAGACAGGGGCAGTTCATTTGCATGCACATCCTCATGCACAGGTGCTGTGTTTCTTCCACACCTTGGTGGGTCCATATAATAAAGGAATATTGCAGTGAACTCTCTGAGCAGCCTCGGGGTTGCTCTTCAAAGACTCCAGGCGATGAAAAGGAAGAAAAGGTCTTTCGGTTAAATCCTGAACTTTATTAATTAGAGGAAACCATTTGTTTTACGCCCGGTTATGTCTGGCCTTAGCTTTTGTTATTTAACAAATTTTTGTACTACACTCCTGAACTTGAAACCATACTTTTCTAAAACATCCTAAATTTTTTAGAGGATAGATGTTGATATGTGTATAAAATGAAAAACAGTTATGTTTTTATATAACATGAGGAAAGTTAATTCATTACAAAGGAGCAAAAAATTCAACTTTAAACATTTATAATTAGGAGAGTATAGTGCAGATAGAGTGCATGATAGAGTGAGCATTGCTGACTATTGTGTATTTTTCAAATATCAATTTATCATCACTAATTACTATCATTATAGAGTATGAACATAAGATTAATGGGGATTTCTGAGTTCTCTAATGAGGTTCTTTGTAGCAAAATTTATACCAGTGACATGAGTTCCTTCTGTTAGGGTATCAGTATAATTAATTCAGTTCTCTAATTATGAGGAAAGCCCTAAATAGAGATAAAAGTTTCATCAATGGAAGTATGCCCACCAAAATGCTATCCTAGACATAGCTGCAATTCACAATGAATGATTCGTCTCAAAGTGGAGAACTTCATGTTCAGAATGAGACTTTTATTTTCTGGGAACTGCCATGGACATGAATTTGCAAGTTCAACATTGTTCAGAGATTTGTTTTTTAAAATGTGCAATTTACTATGGTAAATTTCATCGTTTGAGGGTACAAGGAGAGACTTGCTTTAGCGTCCATTTCTAATTACTGTGAATAAAGTGCATTAGGAAAATTCTAACAGTAGCTATTGCTATACATGATTTGTGTGTGTGTGTGTGTGTGTGTGTGTGTGTGTGTGTGTGTGTGTTTCTTCACTGGAAATGTGTCTATAGTTTTTGGAAGCTGTGAAAAATGACAATTTTTCTTTCTTGAATCATTCATCATGAGACAATGATATAGAATATTTTAAAGTTTGCTGCACCACAGATTAGAGGATGAATATTGTAAATAAGTTCATTACTGATAGGACTGGAAATTTGGCCTCTCCAACCATAGTTCTCAATTTCCATCTATTTCTGAATCTGTAAGAAGGAATGAAATGGCCAGAAGTGTTTTCTTTCTTTTTTTTTTTATTGCCAGCTAGAATCATCCTCAGCTTGCACCGCTTTGATCCGAGTTCATTACCACAGCTTCGATGCTGATAGTGGTACACACACCTCACGTTCCTGGGTCATTTGCACGTGGTTCTGTTCTGTGTAGACAGGACAGTCAGCCCTCAGATATTTTCTCTTGCATTTTCCCAAATGGTAGTATGGCTTCTGCTGACATTGCATCACTGATTAGTATCACTAAGAAATTATGGTGTGGGAATATGATTCAACTTTCCGAGGTAGTTCCCAAAGGTAAGTCTGTCCACATGTGCTGTGCAGAGGGACGTCCCCATGGTCACCATCTGGGGGACAAAGAGACCTTCCTTCAAGAACCACCAGCTCTGACTTTGGGATTTTTATCTCAAACTTTAATGAATGTATTCTCAGAATTTCTTCATATGCATAAATATTTCATACTACAATTTGTGGGAATCACAGAATAAAAAAATATACGATCGCAAGAGGTTGTAACTTGGAGACAATCTCATGTAGCTTGTCATGTATTTAAACATTTAAAAAGAGCTTTCAAATGCTTCCTCCTTTTGCTTTACTGTTTGTATCCTCTATTTATTTATTTTTATCTCTCGATGCCTTCAATGGCTAAGGTCTCTAGAGAAGGTGTTTTGTTTGTCGCTAGACTCTCACAGTTGAGACAGAGCCACCCGACCCACCAGGTAACTGGAATCCCCAGGTTCTCTCTGTTCAGTCTGAATTCTTTTTATCTTCGGCTTCTGAGCTGAGATTCTACTTAATACAGCACTTCGACTTTCTTCTTTCCTCTTTCTCTCTCCGTTTTCTTGCTCTTGTTTCTCCCCACATGTCCATCATGCTGTCCTAAGGCCAGTTATAGCAGCCCTTCCATTCTCGCTTGGTTTATGGAGTAACTCCATTCACACACCCTTGCTCCTTCAAAGCTCTGTCCCTTCCCTCCCACTCTCCCTGGCGTCTCCCCACCAGGCACCACCTCTTCCCATCTCTGGCAGGTGCAGCCACTGCTCTCCTTGGGCAATATCTGTAGAGAAGAAAAGCACTTCTCTATGTAATTACATTTCTAATTCCTTGGTTTCAGTTAAGCATACATTCCTCAATCCACCCTAATTTCTTTTGTGGAGAGAGGAGAGAGGAGGGAGGGTCCCAGCTCCATAAGTAAAGACTCAGTCCTCCTGGCCTTACAGCCTGCACTGCGCTACACAGTGCTGGCTGCACTCTCAAAGATGCTTAGGGACAGAGAAGGGAGGTGACCTTGAATGACAGCTGCCTCTTCTCGGGAGGCTCACACCTTCACCATAACCTCTCACATTCGGACTAGGTAAGGGCAGGTCTAAGTGGGTTTCTACTGGGCAGGGTTCCCGCCGGTGCCCCCTGGTTGGCTGCTGTCCTGGGCCAGGCAGATCTGTCTCTAATCACATGGCTGAAATTGAGGGTCATATGGCAGAAAGTATGTCAAAGACAAGCTGCACTTTTGGCGTTTCTGTTCACAGGACCCTGGCCCACTGCAGGCGTTTCCTGGGCTTCCCATTGCCTGCACTCCATCCCTCTGTTGTCTGTGGTGCCTCTCTCTACCTTCAGACAGTGACACCTATCCCGCGGGGCTCTTGCGCGGATTAGAAATAGCACAGGCAAGACTCGGACACTCAGTCAGTGACCACTGTTACTGCTACTGCTTTTTCTCTCTCAGTGAGTCTTCCCCACTGCAAGAAACATGGGACGTGAGACACAGTCAAGACTACAGCTGTGGACACGGAACCCTCCCCCGTGATGACGAGACTACTGAGGTACTAGGGGTTGAAATGGTTGGGAAGCTCAGGACCCTGCTGTACTGGGGCACGCAGTTATCAACAGTGACATGAAAGGAACAGTCACGTGGAAAATAAGGAGAAGAGGACGGTGCATCCCCACGAATACTTCTGTTTTCACACGTTCAAAATCTGCGGAAATAATAATGCTTGGAACAGCCTGTGAGATTTGAGCTAGCTTTCCCCCATTTTTTACAAGATGCAGCAGAAACTGAGGCTTGGGAAGGTTAGATAACTGGCTCAGCCCCCAGCTGTTAGGAGGCTGAGTGATGACGTGGAGTCCGGAGAGGCAGAGCCCCACGTTCTCGCTCTCACCCCACACTTCACAGCCTCCAAGCAACCCAAACAAGGGATCGCAGAGCCTCCCCATCTGCCCCTGCAGCCCAGGGTCATTCTGTCTCTCTTCCTGGGGCAAACGCTACAGATGACATAGAGATGGAACGTTGCCTCTTGGCAGGAAAAATCTGTTAGAGGGGTATTTTTATTAAATTTCTTTGAGTAGTCACGGCATGAATTCACCCTCATCTGTGAAAGCCATACTCCTTCAGGGCCATTTAAACCTAAACACCTACTTAAAGATATTTGTAAATTAACTGTTGTTGAAGCTAACTACTGCAAACACCTTTTCTATACTTCAACCCCACTGAAACTTACAATTTCCTGCCCGGAACTGAAGGAAGGAAACAATTTAAAGTTCACGTTATCATTTGTAAAGAGTATTTTGGTATTTTCATTTTAAAACTCTGGACCAGGATTTCTCAGCTATGTTCCTCAAGGGTCAACAGGTACTTCAATGTTAAAAATCATGCTATGGGACCCAATCAAACTTATAAGCTTTTGCACAGCAAAGGAACACCATAAACATAACGAAAATACAACGTACAGACTGGGGGAAAATATCTGCATACTATGCGACAAGAGCTTAATTACCAAAACATACCAACAGCTCATGCAACTCAATATCAAAAAAAACATACAACCCAATCAAAAAATGGATAGAAGCCCTAAATACAGATTTCTCCAAAGAAGACATACAGATGGCCAACAGGCGCATGAAAAGATGATCAACATCGCTAATTATTAGAGAACTGCAAATCAAAACTACAATGAGGTATCACCTCACACTGGTCAGAATGGCCATCATCAAAATGTCTACAAACAGTAAATGCTGGAGAGGGTGTGGAGAAAAGGGAACCCTCTTGCACTGTTGGTGGGAATGTACATTGGTACAACCACTATGGAAAACAGTAAGAAGGTTCCTTAAAAAACTAAATATAGAGTTACCATATGCTCCAGCAATCCCACTCCTGGGCATATATCCAGAAAAGATGAAAAATCTAATTCAAAATGATATATGCACCCCAATGTTCATAGCAGTACTATTTTAATAGTCAAGACACAGAAGCCACCTAAATGTCAATCGACAGATGGATGGATAAAGATGTGGCATATATACATGTACATATATAAAATGGAATATTACTCAGCCATAAAAAAGAATGAAATACTGCCATTTGCAGCAACATGGATGGACCTAGAGATTATCATACTAAATGAGGTAAGTCAAAGATAGACAAATATTATATGATATTACTTACATATGGAATCTAATAAATAACACGAATGAACTTATTTGCAAACTAGAAAGAGTCACAGACATAGAAAACACACTTACGGTTACCGAAGGGGAAAGAGAGGGTGGAGGGATAAATTAGGAGTATGGGATTAACAGATACACACCACTATATATAAAACAGATAAACAAGAAGGACCTACTGCAGAGCACAGGGAACTATATTCAATAACTTCTAATAACCTATAATGGAAAAGAATCTGAAAAAGAATATACATACATATATAGATAAAACTGAATAACTTTAATTTATACCTGAAACTAACACAATATTGTAAATCAACTATATTTCAATTAAAAAAATCACATTAGCAGATTATATTAAAAATACATAAATTTTATATTAAAATATATATACACATGAGAAACTACCAAACCAATATAAGTTGTTGCTCTTCTTATGCGATAATCTACATGTACGGAGAAAGAGTGTTGTAGCTGAGAAAAGGGGGTAGCCATCAAGAGGGCACCCCATGAAGGCAAGCACCACGGTCCCCCTGGGTGTCACACATCAGCTGCATCTCTCATTTACAGATGGTGCTGTACTTGTCTTTACAATGTTCCCCTGGCCATTGACGTTGTGTTAATAATTTCAACATATGACAACATCCAATGCTTAACCTGTACCAGATACTGAAGTAGCCCCGTGATTAAAACGTCAATAAGACCTTGTACTCACCCTTAGGCGACTTAAAACCTAGTCAGAGAGACTGTCAAACCACCCATGAGAGCTTAACGCTCAGATGTTAAGCTAGCGGAAGGGAGAGGGGCCCTGGGAGCTCACAGGAAAGACATTTTTAGCAGAAAGGCTCTCAGGGGAGGTGGTGCTGAACCTGGATTTTGAGGATAAGGGGTTAGCTGGACATCAGAGGGAGGAAGGCTGTTCAGAGATGTGAGAGTACAGAGAAGTCTCTGGGGACGAAAATTAGTGTGGAACACGTGCAGTGACAACTCCCTGTGGGGGAAGGTCAAGGGGAGAAAATGAACGATTCGGCCAAGGCCAGTTCGTGAGGGACTCTGGGTATCTTGTCAAATAGTTTGATTTTTCTTCTGAAAGCTGCGAGAAACCACTGATGGGTTACAAACACAGGAGTGACAGGACCAAATTTTCACTTTAGGAATCTTATTCTGCTATCAGGACGTTGTACGCAGGAGAGAATGGGGAGGGTATAGAGCAGTGTTTCATGTTTCTGGATTAGTTTTTAGGTGTAGGGTGGCATCCCTCATCAAGGTACAGGATATCAGAGAAACAGGAGGATGGGGGAGGGCAACACAGAGTCAAGACATCACAGAGCAGTGTAGAGGATAAAATGCTCCGACACATTCAGAGATCCCCATACAGAGGTCAGGAAAGATGTCCCTCTGGGGACATGGATTTTAAAAAGAGCTGGAGAGAGTGTGTTCAAAAGTTTCCAGTGCTACAGAAAATTCCAGTAAAAAGGGACCCAATAGGAGCTGACTTGAGATGGCAAAGAGAGGTCGTTGGTGACCACTGGAGAGCAGTGCCATTCGAAATGCCAGGTCCCTTCCTTCTGGGGACTAAGTGGGAGGTTTGGAAGTGGAGACCGTGAAAACAAATCTGTTCTTCTAGAAACGTGGCTGTGAAAGAGAGATAGAGCCCGGATGTAAAGGAAAGTTGCCCTTCTCTTAATATGGGAGACAAGGCTTGAAGCTTCAGGCTTGTTTATTATATGATAAAAAGAAGGATCCAGCAGTGGGGGGAGAGTAAAAACACATGAAGTAAAGATGCGATTTCTAGAGGAAGCAGAAGGTGCTAGGCAGAAGAGCACCTCTTTCTGAGTCAGAGAGAAAAAGTGATTACAGAGAGAGAGAGAGAAGGTAAGTGGAGGAAAGTCACAACTCTTTGCCTCTATTTCTACTTTGAAATAAAAAGCAATGACACCTGCAGAGCTGGGGGTGATGAGGGTCGGGTTTGAGACTTGAATAAAGTAAGGGAGACAGAAGTACTGGGATGGAGGAGGTACCACGTCTGGATACACCTCATCACAGTGTTGGTGACTTGCTGAATATATTTGGAAAAATCTAGAAAAATACTTTTTTTTAGGGTCAGGTCTTCCATCAGCCTTTGAGCAGGAAAGCTTCATTATTACATGATTATGAAGTGTTACTTTTAATGAAGAGTCTCTGTTCTCCAACACTAATTAGGTTAAATCCCATTATAATTGTCTGCCGAATGGCTTACACCTCATTTGACTGCAGAACATCATTTATATTCAGAGGGAAGAAAGGCCAGCCTACAGTGTGTTTCTACGGTTCAGACTCCACCTCTTGCTTAAACAATTATCTAATGTAATTACATTATAGTTATTAGTATGCACCTCTTAAAGAATCCAACTCTTGGGTGCAGACCCATACATAAATCTCAGAAACTCGTATGTCTAATGAAAAGGAGTGAATTTGAAATACTTTAATTAGTATTTTCCAGTCTAAAAGAATATGTGTTGCCCCCAAATTCCTGGGTCAATCACAGTCCAGTACTTAGAATTTCTTTTATATTACTGAGTGATAATAAATTTATATTGAACTCTTTGTTATCCCTCAATCTCCTCCTTCCTGGTCAATGGAAAATATATATTTAACTACTTAGTCTGTGTATGTTGTTGCATAGTAATGATGTCTAGTATTTATTGAGTGCCTACTATGTGCCAGCATTGTTCTAGGTGATTTTACTAGTATCATCTCATGTCACCCTCCTGGCCATCTTATGACGTAGGTGCTATTATCAGGAGGATGAGGATGGTTTTCCACTGTGTTTGTGGCTATCTCCCTACCACCTATAACAGTGTATAGCACACAGTAAGTGTACAAAACATATTTACTCAATAAATGAAACTCCGTTTGACAGGTGAGGAAACTGAGCCTTAGCGATGCTAAATAACTTACCTTACAGCCTGAGGTTGGAGCAAATTAAATGAGCAGATATAAGAAAAGCACTTAAAATAGGGTAGTGGTGAGGATGGAATACATTCATACATATGAGTTGTTAGGACAGGGACTGGAAGCTAGTAACGTTGCCCGGGTTATTTGCCAACGTTACTAGAGTTATCCGTTTACTTTGCATCTTCCCCTCATGACTAGGCAAGGCCTTGCTCTTTCTGTACTGACAGCCTTGAGCCAGAGTCTTACATAAATTGGGTTATGCACAAACATGTTGGAGGGAAAAAATGTCTTCAAATACTGTAGATATTTTTGAGAGATTAATGAATCATTTGTTTAAATAAAAGTAAAATGAATTTAAGTCACATATTCAACATTCATTCAATAAACATGTATCAAGGATTACTCCTTCCCAGGTCCTCTGCTGGGTGTTTGGAATAAAATGTTGAAGAAAGCCAAAAAGGACAGTCCCTGATCTCGTAGAAGTTGCCATCTGGGGAGGGATGAGTTAACAATATATGCCTTTTTTTTTTTTTTTTTTTTACAGTCTTGAATGGGAAGTTGCCTAAAACCATGGCTTACGCATGAGAAAACTATAAAAACTCCTTGACAACTGGAACACAAATTAAAGTGCTAACAGTGATTAAAAGCATGACCTCTGCAAAAACATTAAGAACGTAGCATATGTATAGATTAGAGGTAAATAAAACACAGAGGAAAGGATGACTACTTATTAATGATGAGAATAACAGAACAGCCTCGAAGAATCACTTAAAATGATTTAGCATTGCACAGTAAGAAGAAAAATTCCACAATCCAAAAATTAAACATTGAGATGGGAAATGAAAAAAAAAAAACTGGTTGTGATAAAATTGGTTAGATAATGGGCTAATTTGTCCAGAAACATCCTATTTTCAAATACAGGTGATGACAAAATGTGCAAAATTTGCTATGCAGACCATGTGCAAACCCAGTGGGGAAAACATTAGTGCATCAATCATGCATCTTCTCGTGCAGCCACGTATACGAGCACTTCACTCCACGTGGAGATGATGACATTTTAGCATGTCACTGACAAGAGCTTAGATTTAGGCCCAGTCTCCTCTCCAGGCCCTGCTACTCCTGAGACGTTTCCTAAAGTTGATGTGTGAGATAGCTTTATAGTCTCCGCCAAGTCCTTTGACCTTCGTGGCCTTCAACATCCCCATCTGTGAAGCAGGATCATGACCTAGCTCACAGTGCATTTAGAGATGCCCACAGTGCTTAGAGGGCAGGATGCTTTCACGGATGTGGGAAGCTATGGTAATAATGGACCCTGTATATTGAGCGCCCTGTAGAAGGCATATCGTTCGTACGATCTTATTTCACCCTTTCATGGCCTGTGAAGTGGGTGCTATTATTCTTAAGGATGAGGAAACTGTGTCTCTGTGGGACTCAGGACCTTGTCTAAGTGCTCATGGCTGCTCAGAAACTGGAACGACCTTTCTACCTCCAGAGTTTACTTCCTGTCCTCCGGGCCCTGTTACCTCCTACAAAATGGGTCTTTCTTTCAAACCTCCATGAAACCAGCATCCTAAGGATGACAATAGATGCACCCTTTCCCATCTCTATTTTACCAGAGTTGTGACTTTTTCATAAATAAGGAGATTTTTAAACTTGTAAAGAGTTGTGAAAAGACAAGCTGTTGTAATTACTGCAATCACGAGCACATCATCATCTTGATGAGCTGTTATATCAGGGACTGCATCAGCTTCACTTCAAAGCACGTGAAAGTAGCAGAATTCTACTATCTTTCTCTCTGGACCCCTTCCCATCCCAGCTCCTGAGTTCTCCATGCTTCAAGAAATACACTCTTCCCATCACCCTTTCCAGAGCTCAGCAAAAGCTCCCCATCACCCAGCATCCCTGGTCCCAGCCACGCCTAAGGGGAAAGCAGCCTGATCGCCTCTTGAAGTAATTCACAACAGCCTAGCCTACCAATAACTGCTAGAACAGCCCAACCCGCCCAGGACACAGGCATTTTAATCACTGAATCAGTGAAGCAATAATAGCTAGCATTCGCACAGGGCAAAAATACATTTAAAGCATATTTAATTCTGTGAGGTGCTGTTATCCATATTTCTCAAATAGAGAAACTAAGTTTTAGAGAGAGTGATTGTCACAGAGTCATTCTGCTGCTAAGCGGCAGGGCCACCACCGCAGAGCTTCTCATTCATGATTGCACATCCTGGCCATTATCGCTCACAGCTGCTCACGGGCACTGGCTTTCTTTTGAGAAGGATAAACTTCCTCCTTGGCTCTCCCCTAGTTCTGGCCACCAGCACATCTTTCCTTGGATCCACGGCATGGACAAATCATTCAGTTAGCGATGTGGCAAACCTTCAGAAACTTGCTAACTATTGCTCTGTATTTCACTGACATGCTGAACAGAGTTAATTGCTACATTTGGCAACATAGAAGTGAGAGTGGATGACTTACTGTCTGAAATGAGTACTTCTGGAAAAATGCTTTCAGTCAAAGTGTATTATTTTTTCACTGCTTCATTTAATGTATGGTGGGTACCATTTTCGGCACTTTACATACAGTAGGTCATTTAATGCTTATGTTCACCCTAAGAGGAAGATGCTATTATTATGTGCATTTTATAGATGAGAACACTGAGGCACGGTGAGGTAACCTGTCAGAGAGCCAGTGGCTGGAGGTGACATGCAAACCTCAGGAGTCTGTCCTCAGAGCCCTGGCCTTTAGACTCGATGCCCTACTCCCGGTCTCCCAGGACCTCCCTCCTTCTCTGGGGAATCCTGCAGAGGCTGGTGTCAAACGAGAGTACCAGCAGCTATGTGCAGACAGGACATCTGACATTCCACCATGACCCAGTGCCTCTGAGGCTTTCTCGGCGTCTGTGCCCCAAAGGCCACTTGACGTGTTTGCTCAGTGAGAACAATCTCTGGAATCTTCATTGATCTGAATTCAACCTCTCCATTTGTCAGAATCATTGAGCCCAGCATAAAATATGAGTTTATATTAAGAACAAAGAAATCCATTTCTGCATTTCCATCTAAATGAGGCTTCTCTCCATGGAAATCAATGGAAGTTGAGTGTCTCTGAAGGGCCGAGATGTACTAATAGAATCATGGGGTGCACCTTCTACTTATTGTGCTGCAAGCAGGAAACTCTGGGCGGTGCCCATACCCCAGTGGAGAGGGTGGAGTTGGGAGCTAATGAACACAGAAATACCTCAAGGGCTAGGGAGCTAGAAAATTAGCCTTCCTCCAAATTAAGCAAACCACAAGGACAGGACTCATGGTCCTTGTGCAAACTACTTAAATTTTCAGTGCCTCAGTTTCCTTGTCACAGGGTTGCTGTCTGGGTTCTGTTGCATTAACACATGTAAAATGTTTGCAACAATGTTTGACATTAATGTAAAAAATGTTCAGTAACTTAGATTTGTCTTTGCTGCTGACTTCCCTAAGTGGATACATAATGTAAAGAGAGATAAAATAGTGGTCATGGCTCAAAAGAGATCCACAAGAGGAAGGGGGGGCGATATGGCAATTTCCAATTCCTTCTCACCCTTCAACTCCCTTGTCCTTTGTCACCTCTTCCTAGGAGCCTTTCTCAATTCCGTAAGCAACTGAAGTGCTCGTCCTCCTGTAATCACATGCTGTTTATTTCTCCATCAGAGTAATTGTCAAGCTTACAACCTGATGAGGCAGGAACTATTACTGTCCCCAGTTTCCGATGAGGAAACTGAAGTCAGATGTTAAGCAATCTGCCTGAGTCACAGAGTCTGTACATGGTGGAGACAGGACTCCTCACATGGAACAGAAATACAGGGACTGGGCGACCAACAAGGGCTTAATTTCCAAAATATACAAACAGCTCGTAAAATTCAATGACAAAAAAACCAAACAACCCAATTGAAAAATGGGCAGAAGACCTAAATAGACAGTTCTCCAAGGGAGACATACAGATGGCCAACAGGCACATGAAAAGATGCTCATTATTGCAAATTATTAGAGAAATGCAAATCAAAACATCAATGAGGTATCACCTAACATCAGTCAGAATGGACATCATCAAAAAGTCTACAAACAATAAATGCTGGAGAGGGTGTGGAGAAAAGGGAACCCTCCTATACTGTTGGTGGGAACGTAAAATTGGTGCAGCCACTGTGGAGAACAGTATGGAGGTTCCTCAAAAAACTAAAAATAGAGTTGCCAAATGATCCAGCAAGCCCATTCCTGGGCATATGCCCAGACAAAACTACAATTTGAAATGATACACATACCCCTATGTTTATAGCAGCACAGTAGCCAAGACATGGAAACAACCTAGATGTCCATCGACAGATGAATGGATAAAGAAGATGTGGTATATGTATACAACGGGATATTACCCAGCCATTAAAAAGAATGAAATAATGCCATTTGCAGCAACATGGATGGACCTAGAGATTATCATACTACACGAAGTAAGTCAGAAAGAGAAAGACAAATGCCATATGATACCACTTATACGTGGAATCTAAAATATGACACAAAGGAACATATCTACAAAACAGAAACAGACTCACAGACATAGAGAACAGACTTGTGGTTGCCCAAGGGGCAAGGTGGTAGAAGAGGGAAGGATTGGGAGTCTGGGATTAGCAGATACAAACTATTATATATAGAATGGATAAATAACAATGTCCTACTGTATAGCACAGGGAACTATATTCAATATCCTGCGATAAACCACAATGGAAAAGAATATGAAAAAGAATATATACATGTATAACTGAGTTGCTTTGTTGTATAGCAGAAATTAACACAACATTGTAAATCAACTATACTTCAATAAAATTTAAAAATAAAATAGTTTTAAAATTTAAAAGAGAAATACAGTGATTGGTTTTATATAACTCACTGTAGCACAGTGCCTAATTAGCTTTGAATCAGAAAAATCCAAGCGGGAGTCCAGGTTTCACCATTTCTTAGCCATATGACCTTGAGCAAACTCTAGTTTCTGTTAAATGTGAATCATGATGTCTACCCCTTGGGACTCTTGCGAGAATTAAATGAGAAGCACATGCCAAGGACCAGTAGGAACTAATTAATTGAAGCTTTTATTAGAACTATCTACTAGGTCTAGACCTTGATCCTAGCTTTATAACTTCAATGTCTTTATAACACAATGTCCAGCATTGATCCTAGCTTTATAACTTCAATTGCTTTATAACACAATGTCCAGCATGTCATGGGTGCTGCTGAATGAATGGATGGATGGAAGAATGAGACATGAAGGATTAAGTCGGGCTGAGAATATTATGCTCAAATATCACAACAAAGTAATGCTATCTATCAGTTGCTCAGACCATGGTTAGTGTTGTTATTTTAATATGAATATATGTTCTGCTGGACATTCATAGAGTAATGAAGGTAGGAGAAATCATACAAATATAAAAGTTAGACATAGCTATAAACTTTAGAAATGGCTGTATCGATTGGCTAATGTTTCTAGGTACTTAATGTCTGTACAAATGTATGATATTTTTTCTAATCATAATATCCATTTGCACTTACATTATCTAGAAGCACCTATTCATTATGTTACTGAAAAATCTACCATCAACCATTTATACTCCATAACATTTTTATTATGACTATTGTTCCTCAAATAAGAACCCGGTCATTTGACATATGTTGATGGTCCATATAAATTTAAAGTGGTGTGAAATTTTTTCTGGCATCGTTGATCTCATAGGAGAACGAGAACATCCTCCATCATCTGCCAGGCCTGTGACAAAAGGGGCCCCTTATTACCTCATTGCCCTTATTACCTCATTGGTGGTTTTGAGGAATACCCCACTGCTATTATCCAGACAGAAATATGGAGATTTGCTTCTCCCTACAGCTAATGGTCTCAGACACTGGACTTTCTTTTCCTTTCTATGTCTCTGTCTCTAGAGAAACACTTTTTTTTTTCTCTTTTTCTTTTCCTCTCTTCTGGAGCCTTTGGACCCTTTGCATAGCTTACAGCCAACAGCAGTTTCCTATTCTTTCATCATCCTGTTGTATATTTTCTGCTTAAGAAAGGAAAGCTAGATTTCCCCCAGAAGTCTAGCTCAACACCTGGCAAATAATGATATTCAAAAAATATTGACCAAATAAATAAATAAATAAACAGACCTCTCTCTGTGATATCTTACCTATTCTAATTTAATAAGTTTCTTTAATGTGGAACTTTTCAAAACCTTTAATAAACAATTGTACATTGTAAATTCAATGAGTTAAATATGGTACACAGCATTTCCGAAACTTGTTTTACCATGAAAAATTTTCCCCACAAAATCCTTTGTAGTATTATAGGTAATGAAGTCTGGACAACCAAATATGGAAAATATTGCATTGGCTTTTAATTTACACCTCATTGTTTCCTAAAATTCAAGGTCAGTAGAGACCTGTAGTGTTCACTGAATATTCATGAGGTCCCTGCATCTCCGTAACTCCCCTGTTGTTGGGTCAGGGCCACATGATTGCAACTGGCACATAGGAATGTGAGAGCAGGTAATGAGCCATTTCTATTCCAAGGCACTTGAAACTCAATGGATCTCTTTCATCTTTCCCTTCCTTTGCTGGGGCAAGTCTGGAAGTCAATTGTTGAGATGATGACCTCACAAGTTGAAGGGAATCGCCAACTCACCAGATGTAGAAGACCACCTGCCAACTTACATCAGGGCTTGTGGTGAGCAAGAAATGTACTTTTGGAAGCAACCTAAGTGTCCATCGACAGAGGAACGGATAAAGAAGATGTGGTACATATACACAATGGAATATTACTCAGCCATTAAAAAGAATGAAGTAATGCCATTTGCAGCCACATGGATGGACCTAGAGATTGTCATACTGAGTGAAGGAAGTCAGACAGAGAAAGAGAAATATCGTATGGTATCACTTATATGCGGAATCTAAAGAGAAATGATACAAATGAACTTATTTACAAAACAGAAACAGACTCACAGACTTAGAGAACAAACTTATGATTGGGCGGGGTGGGAAGGATAGGGGGAAAGGATAGTTTGGGAGTTTGGGATTGACATGTACACACTGCTATATCTAAAATGAATAACCAACAAGGACCTACTGTATAGCACAGGGAACTCTGCTCAATATTCTGTAACAACCTAAATGGGAAAAGAATTTGAAAAAGAATAGATGCATGTATATGTATAACTGAATCACTTTGCTGTACACCTGAAACTATCACAACATTGTTAATCAACTATACTTCAATATAAAATAAAAAGTTAAAAAAGAAAACAAAAAAGGAATAATACATAAAAATAATAAAAATGTACATGTTGAATATTTACAAAACATTTTATATAATGAAAATATATAGAAAATTAAAACACTAAAAGGAAAAAAAAAAGGAACTATTGACTCTGAGACCATCAGTCCCAATGCATATTGATAATTTCAATTACAAAGTCAATAAGGGGAGAGAGGTTAAAAAAACAAGTGTGTTTATAAATACTGTGAGCCCAGATCTGTGAATTTTCCTCATTTCTCTTCTCCAGGATGTGCTACGTCTGATGTCTTTCTGTCTTCTATTGAGTCTTTTGATCCTGGTTCAGAACCTGCTCACCTAAATGGCATTCTTAGAGATTATTATCCACTTTCAAATCTAGACATCTATGTTAAATAACCTGGATTATAAACAAATACATGCCTACTGTTTTAGTTAAGACTTCCTGAGGGAGGAAAATGCCATCGTGGTTATATATACAAATTTTATTTCTAGGGAAGAGTCTCCTGGTTTTAGGTTGTTTGATAATATTTGAATGCAGCTGTTAATATTAGCACTAAGATGCTATTCTTTTTTTTTCTTTTCTTGATTTTTTATTATTTTATTTTTTATTGATTTTTTATTGAATGAAAGATTCTTTGAATTCTATAGTGCTTTACAAGTTTCAAAAGTTCAGGTCGATATTCTTTGTAAACAGACAGAGAAATAACACGTGGAAAGAAGGAAGAGGAAGACAAGTGGGTTTAGCAGATGAAAGACCTCAAGAGTTCAGCAGTAGGAATAAAGAGAGAGGAGTAAAATGATGACTGCGCATTCTGGACGAGACCTTTGGAGAAGGACGGCCAGGACGAGGGGTCAGTTGAGATCCCTTGTCTCAACTGGTTCAATTGGACGGTAGTTTATCCTCAGTTAATAGGCAATTATGCCTTTCTTCTCCTAGCCTCACTTCATCCATGAATTTCTGGACTCAACACTCAAAAAAAAAAAGTTAACTCACTGTTAATATATTAACTCAATCTTACATAAGGAATAAAATTACAGCTAAATTAATGAACACAAAATGGGTCGCTGACTTAAATATAAAACACAAAACTTGGGCTTCCCTGGTGGCGCAGTGGTTGAGAGTCTGCCTGCCGATGCAGGGGACACAGGTTCGTGCCCCGGTCCGGGAAGACCCCACATGCCGCGGAGCGGCTGGGCCCGTGAGCCATGGCCGCTGAGCCTGCGCGTCTGGAGCCTGTGCTCCGCAACAGGAGAGGCCACAGCAGTGAGAGGCCCGCGTACTGCAAATAAATAAATAAATAAATAAATAAAATAAAACACAAAACTGTGAAATGTTTAGTGAAATAAAAGTCCTATTTTATGGCAAAACAAGAAAAATTTAAACGCAAAAATTCTTCTCTGTCCTTTGGACTCCTCTCTCCCCGCACTATGCATTGTGTGTTTGCATTATGCGTTGACCAGACCTCCTCCATCAGCAGGAATACTTGCTCAACCATAAAGAGCAACATTCTCCCAGCATCAGCGAGACAACTCCTTAAAAGACAACATTCCTTCTTGTAATGGGTCACATGACCCACCCCACATGACACTTAAATCTGGATTATGTAAACTGTCAATAATATGTCACTTGATGTACAGCTCTCTGTCTCAAAAAACTTATATAACTGTGCTTTGATCTCTAAGGGCAGAACAGTTCTCAGTGCTTTCTGAGATGCTCTTCCCAGGTTATAATCCTCAAATTTGGCTTGAATAAAATTTTCCAATTCTTTCTTAGATGTATTGATTAATTTTTCATCAACAGTTTGAAAAAGAAGAAAATCTTCAGGATCTAGGGCTAGCAAAGAGTTCTTAGACTTGACAGCCTAAGTACTATCCATAAAAAGAAAAAATTGATAAATTGGATCTCATCAAAATTAAAAACATTTGCTCTGTTACAGAGTCCGCTAAGAGGATGATAAGACAAAGCTACAGACTGGGAGAAAAAATTTGCAAACCACGTATCTGACAAAGGACTAGTAACCAGAATATATAAATAAGTCTCAAGGCTTAACATTTTTAAAAACCCAATAAATCCAATTAGAAAATGGGCAAAAGACATGGAGAGATATTTCACCAACAGCAAATAAGCACATGAAAAGATATTCAGCACCATTAGCCATTAAGGAAATGCAAATTAAAACCGGGAGATCTCACTATACACCTTCCAGAATGACTAAAATAAGTAACAGTGACAACACCAAATGCTGGTGAATATGCAGAGAAACTAGATCATTCATACACTGATAGTGGGCAGTAAAATGGTAATCACGCTAGAAAACAGTTTGACATGCAACTAAAGATGTAACTATCAAATGATCTAGCAACTACACACCTGGACATCTATCCCAGAAAAATGAAAACATATTCACAAAACACCTGTACACAAAAGTTCATAGAAGCTTCACTCATGATAGCCAAGAGTTGGAAACAACCCGGATATCTGCCATTATGTGAATGGTTAAACAAACTGGCACATCTACATCATGGAATACAGACTCAGTAATAAAAAAGAATCAACAATTGATACATGTAACAACTTGGATGAATCTCCAGAGAATTATGCTGTATGAAAAGTTACATACTGGGTGATTCCATTCATATAACATTCTTGAAATAACAAAACAAAAGAAATAGAGCACAGATAAGTGGTTGCCAGACATGAACGACGGGAGGGAAGTATGTGCGTCTATAAAAGGGTACCATGAGGGATCTTGTAGTGATGGAAATACTCTTTATGTGAATGAACAAATGTGAATATCTTGGTTGTGACATTGTACCAATAGTTTTTGCAAGATGTTACCACAGGAGGCATAGGGCAAAGGATATACAGGCTCTCTCTGTATCATTTCTTACAATTCTATCGCGTCTACATTGTCTTCAAAGAAAAATTCAACAAAACATGGTTTTCCAAGGATACTATTACATAGGAAAATGCTCTTACTATAACATGTGAAAAAGCAAAATATGAAAATATAGTTTAAGTAATGACAAATTTAGAGAGTGTATCTCTTTATATATGTGCTGAGTTATGTCTATACTATGTACATATGCACACACACAAACACAAAATCTGCATTTATGCCGAGCTTAACAAATGGGAATACGGAAAGGCAATGGTTAGTAGAAGGGGGGATAGATAGATATTTTTCTTCATTACATTCAGTACCTTTTTCAGTTTTTAAAAAATGTTTATATGCAACAACAGAACAAACCAGCATAAGCCATGACCACCCGTTCAACTCATACTTCAAAACTTCAGCCCTTTCCTAGCAGGGTATCAGAAGAAATGGGAAATTATTGAAAATCTGGATCTGATATCAAATAAATAAATTATCCTTTCCCACTCTCCAAACTGATGACTTTTATAATTAATGGGCTAATTTAACTGCAAATCTTCAAGTCAGTAATATTAATTAAAAAGAAGACATGAAAATGACCTTCTGAAAAGGACTTATCTCTTAATTTTGCCCACAAATGAGCACTTGCGATTACTTCTTAATCAATACCAGGAAGCTGGCTAGAATTAATGCCAGGCCTCCGAGCTTCAGCCACTTTTAAGAGCACTCGAGATCACCGCACGCAGAATGTTCAAGGCTGGCCCTATATTATCCTTTAATTTACCTGACCTTTCAGGCAGTGAGTGAATTGAAGGCCTTCCATAGGCTTGGCCTGAATAACTGGCAACTTTCATTGCTTTAATCATTGACCAAAAGCTTTGGGAAATGTCAGCCTTTCCTATGCCATTGTTTAATATGTTAATAAGATCATTAATATCTTCCTTTGCTGAGAAAAGGGTCTGATACATAAAAACTGGTAGGAGGACGGCGGTGAATGGGGATGAGTAAAACTTTACTTTTATTTCCAAAAAAACTGGAGTTACTTCCTCACTACCTTTCTTCTTGCATTTAGTTACAGCATAAATGGTGGCTAGCAGGTTTCTAAGAATCGATACCTAGAGGCAAAATGCATTGGCTTCTGATGTGAGATCTGGGTCTAAAGTCATCATAGAAGGTGAAAATCAAATAAACATATTCCAAATGACCCCTGGCATCCCTTAAATTGTCCAGAAAGACTTGTTAATATGCATTTGTATATAGTGCATCCCTGTAGCTTTTCCTTTCAGGGCTAGCCCTAGGTTAGTTCACTTTCTTTCTCAAGGATGCTGTCAACTACTGTGTTTTTTTTCCACATCTTAACAAGCATTTTGTAAGCAGCTTTTGGCAGGAAAGAGCTCTCTGCAGGAGGCCCCTTTGTCTGTCACTAACCTTAAACCAGGCACCCCCCATGCTCGACTCATCTCTGGCCCTAGCACACCTTTCAAATCTTTTGATCACACAATACCTTGCCTGATCTCTAATCTGTTGGTTCTTTCCATAGATCAAAGAAGTAGAAATGAGGAATAAGTAATTAACAGATGGTCAGACCTCTTCCCTAGCTTCCCCTTCAGTAAAAGGAGGAACAAACTGTGCGAACAAGATAGCATCTAAAGAAAGATCACGAAGACCCAACAAGCCTGCACACAAGCCTGCATGCAGCGGGGGATGGCGACTCTGACCCCCCGTCTCAGAGTTAACGGAGACTACTTCCCTTCTTCCCTTGACAACTTTCATGGCTGAGCACTGAGTCCACTGTCGCCCCAGACTGCTGGCATTCTGATTAAAAGCAACTTTCCTTTCTACCAACTTC
Source organism: Delphinus delphis (assembly GCF_949987515.2). NCBI lineage: Eukaryota > Metazoa > Chordata > Mammalia > Artiodactyla > Delphinidae > Delphinus > Delphinus delphis. The sequence continues at coordinate 9,184,047 of NC_082699.1, read as the reverse complement.
TGCCAGTATTGATTTTTTAAAAGCGGGGAGCAGTCAGATCCGATTCGGTTAGTGATTTCACCAATTTGTCAACAGAAAGACCCTTAAAAACATTGCCATGTATTTTCAGTACCTTTTGCCCATATGCATCAGCTGTTCCAGGCTTGAATGTTTCCGTTTCCATTCCCTTGAAAATATAAGTGACCCAGTATGGGAATTGCCAAGTTGAACTCGGCTAAGGTAAATAAATACTTGCAACTACCCGACGGCACTGCAACATCTGTCCACCGCAGTAGCATCTTCACTGGGTACAGTTTCCTGCTTAAATTAGTACAGGGTTTCCCCAAGTTGGAGGCTGAGGTCTAACAAACAACATGAACACCAAATCGGAACGTTTATTAACTCAACAGCATCACTGTAGAAAAAAGTGTAGAATATCTATTTTATTGATTATCATTCTTCTACCGAAGGGAAAAGCAATGCTGAATAAATAAGTGGGAAAAAATTTTAAAAGACAAGTCATTGTAAGTAATCGTCCTCTGCCAGGGAGGCGGTCACAACAATTGCACCAGTTTTCAGACACAGCTGGATGGAGGAGTAGCTTTAAGATACACCCTCCGCGGGGCTTCCCTGATGGCGCAGTGGTTGAGAGTCCGCCTGCCGATGCAGGGGACACGGGTTCGTGCCCCGGTCCGGGAGGATCCCACATGCCACGGAGCGGCTGGGCCCGTGAGCCACGGCCACTGAGCCTGCGCGTCCGGAGCCTGTGCTCCGCAACGGGAGAGGCCACAACAGTGAGAGGCCCGCGTACCGCAAAAAAAAAAAAAAAAAAAAAGATACACCCTGCTCGCCCTGCTCACAGCCGGGTTGACCGCTTAGGCAGCTACTGGATCCTGGTAAGTCATTTCTATGCTTCCAACCCCAAGCCTGAATCACATCCTTGACAACGTCCACGGACATGGGTCTGATATTCTAAGTCTGACTCCCTTTAGCTACCGATTTAGTGTGTGTTCCCCAGAGATTTAACTTCTCAGAGACGTGATTTCCTCATCTGCAGAAAGGGATGAAGGGCACGGGGCAATGCGGCTGACTCTGCTGTCAGTTGCAAGGTTCCACTGCAGGTGTCAGGATGAGGATAACCAGTGAGGCACCAAGTGGGGTGCCCGCTGTTTCAGATCCTAATGACAGAGCTGTGAGTATACAATTTTTCAGATAATTTAGGGCCAAAGCCTTTCTGAAATCTGAAAATACAAAGGTGGATTTGCAGCCTTTGATGATTGAACACACAAGATTACCGTGCTAAGTCATCTCATCTTATCACTTTGTGGTAGGTAGCCTTTGTGTCAGCTACTTGGGCAGAGTTTTGTTATTCATAAACCTCCCACGTCTCAGGCTTTCAGGCTGCTTAGATAAGACCCAACGCTCCTTGGTGGTGGGGGAGGAACGTATGAATACAGTACTACGTTTGCCCTGGTTTTTCTTTTCTTTCTTCCATTTTGTGATGCTTCTGTATACGGGAGGCAACTGTCAATAATGGATGTGATCTTGGTCTCGGACACAGCAGCCTAGGATCAAAAATCGTATTTGCCAGACATGGGTTATCTGACCGGGAGTAAATTATTTACCTTCTCTAAACCTTGCATTTTCTTATATATTAAGGGGAAAGGCCACTTTCTTTGGCAGACTGATGCCAGGGTGAAATGAGCTCCCTCTGTGAACTTGCCTGGTACCCAGCAGATCTTCAGGTCCTCCTTTGTTTCTTTTTCCCTGCTTTCCGCCCTCTGCACTCAGTGTCTTTCTTATTCTGGATGAACCTAGCACCTAGTGTCAGGGTCCTTCGAAAGTTCTTTTCTCAATGGGATAGTAATTAAATAGTGTGGTGTGATAAAAAAATCTATATTTGGTATTTGTGGGTTCCTGGGACAGAGCTTCTCAAACCTTTGAGATTTCCTGAGATAGGACTATCTTTTGTTATTCACAGGAGCCCCTTTTGACCTTACCTGAGTTTATGTTAATGAGGTAACTCTTCAGGACAAAAGCCCTAGCTAGCTTCAGGGAGAGAGATGGTTGCCAGAAGCAACCACAGTTAGAAGGTTGGAACTTTCCACCCCACTCTCTTTGGGGAGGAGAGAGGGACTGAAAATTGAGCTCAAATACCAATGACCAGTGATTTAATCAATCATGCCTACATAAAGAAACTTCCTTAAAAACTCTTGAACAACGTGGTTCCAGTAGCTTCGGGGTTGGTGAACAGAGCAACACATCGAGATGCTGGGAGGACGGCACACCTGGAGAGGGTACAGAAGCCCCAACTCCCATCCCTTGCTCTCTTCTTCTCTTCCAATCAGCTGTTCCCGAGTCGTATCCTTTACAATAAACCAGTACTCATAGTGCCTTCATGAGTTCTAGTGGGGGGCTGTAGGAACCCCTGAATTGGTAGTTGCCTGGGCAGGAGTTTGAGTAGCTGGGTATCCTACTGCAGCTGGTGGGTGAAATGGGTCAGGCTTTGTGGGACCTAGCCCTTAACCTGTGGAGTCTGAGGTAGCTGGGTTGTTAGTTTCAGAACTGGATCGAATAGTTGGACACCCAGTCGGTGTTGAATTGATTAGTGTCAGAACTGAATCACTGTGAGAATTTCTCAAAAAAATCAAAATGTGGGTTTAAATAGAACTGATCTTCATTGAAATCAGAAGAATTTCATGGTAAACATATACAAGTTGGTAGCACAAAATACTTTCTAACCGACTTTCAGTTTCAAAACCCTTTCCACTTTTGCTCTCAATGCTAAAGGCTGTCTATGTTTGAAAGAAGCAAATACACTTCACATCTTGCTTTTTTTCTCTTTCCATGGAGGTTTCAACTATATATATTAGAAGTACATCAACGATTGAGTCAAGGATTTTGATTAGAGTCTAAAAATGCAGAGTGGATTTACCAGGAAACTAAGAAAGTTAGGCTCAGGACCCCTTCCTTGAAAAGACCCCTTCGTTTTCAAAGGAGCCCAGCTGGTAAAATCCCGGCATCCTTAAATAAGCCATTCAGAGGGCAAGGACAATACACTGTACAACGAAGGAGAAACAGGAAACAAAAGGGGAAGAAAAGTAAGGAGTGTGAAGTTAAAGAGAACTGAAAGTAAGAAAGAAAAGCGCTAGTAGGGAAAGGGGAGGGAGCAGACATTTCAAAGCATGGAAAGCGTGCTCCATGTCACAGGAGACTGTGGCTGCCTCACTATGCTCAGAGGCGATTACAGTCCTGCCCTCTGTATTCAAGGCTTTGGCACTTGCTGACTCAAATAACTGCGGATGGAAAATATTCGAAGAAAAGATTTCAGAAAGTTCCAAAAAGCAAACTTGAATTTGCATGACAACTATGTACTTAGCATTTACATTGTATTTACAACTATTTACACAGCACTTACATTGTATTAGGTATTATACATAATCTAGAGCTGGTTTAAAGCACGCAGGACGATGTGTCTATGTTATATGCAAATACTATGCCGTTTATATAAGCGACTTGAGCATCTGTGGATTTGTGTATCTGCGGGGGTCCTGGAACCAATTCCTTGTGGCTACCTAGGGATTTGTGTATTGTTGCTCTCTTACAGGTGAGAAAACTACAGCTCCCAGACAGTATCACACGTGGCAGAGACAGAATTTAAAGCTCTCCCACACACCACCTCTGATCCTTTAGCAAATTCTGCCAGTCCTGATTTCCAACTGTAAGTCAGTTCTGATTACTCTCCCCTCTGTCACTGCCACCACCCTAGTCCAAGCTACCTTTATTTCTTACCTGGACCACCAGGATCATCTCTCTATGGGTCCTCTTGCTTCTACTCTTGTTTCCTATATGACAGTCACACCAATTTTCATCCTGTCATTCTACACTCAAACTTCTATTGGGTTCCCATTACACTGAGGCCAAATCCCAATTCCTACCATGGCCTACAAGGTTCCTACAGGATCAGCTCTCCATACTCACAGCCAGTTAGGGACACAACACAGCATCTCTGCTATTTGTTGTACACACTGAGCATCCTTCCATCCTGGGGACCTGGCCTCCTCCCATATCTTTGGATGACTTGCTCCTGTCTTCCACTTGGGTCTCTTAACTCCATCTTCCCATGAAGTCACCCTCTATCCCCTTATCCTGCCTTTTTTCCTCTTGACAGCACTTAACAGATGATATCATGTCATGTATTTTTTTGTTTATATATTATGTTTCTTTCACTACAATAAAAGCTCTGTGAGAGCAGGTTCTTTTCATCCCCCAGTTATATTCTCAGCACCTACAATAATACCTGGCACAGAGAAGATGCTCAACGAATTTGTTGCATTAAAATGTCTGATTCCAAAGCTGAGAAAAGAAAATTTTTAAGAAAGTTGGAACTTCTTTTAAAGAAAATTTCTAAAACAGATCATCTCTTGAAAAATATGTAGAAAATGAACATTTTCCAGTAAGTATTATGCCTGTGGTGCATTTATACCAGCATTATTTCTTGCCTCACATGCCTGACAAAGTGTTTTGATGACTGCTGTCATGTTTTGTAAAGCCCCTTGAGTTACTTGAAGGAAAACACAATATAAATGCAATGTAATAAACCACCTCTCTGTTTGGTACTCATAATAAATTACATGAGGCTTTTGATGATTTAGTGAAAAATAAAGTGGGGAGTTTCTAAAGGTAAAGAAATAGATCAAGTCAAAAATCATTATACTCTGATCCAAGCATCAAGGGGCCTTAGTGGGTAAACCTATCACGATTTAGAACTTGGAAATTCATTTCCTGATGTTTTCAACAATGGTGAAAGCCTCCTACATGCAAGGCATTCTGTTAGCTGCCACCATTATTATACCCCAGTCTAATCTTTAGTCAAACAGATAAAACATTGATTTTATTGTCTACAAAGCTAGCTCTAAATAAGCCAACATATTTTCCCCTTCTGAAAGTATACATATATTTTACATTAAAAATACTATAGACAGGGCTTCCCTGGTGGCGCAGTGGTTGAGAGTCCACCTGCCGATGAAGGGGACACGGGTTCGTGCCCCGGTCCGGGAAGATCCCACATGCCGCGGAGCGGCTGGGCCCGTGAGCCATGGCCACTGAGCCTGCGTGTCTGGAGCCTGTGCTCTGCAACGGGAGAGGCCACGACAGTGAGAGGCCTGCGTACCGCAAAAAAAACACAAAAAACAAACTATAGACAAAGAATGAACAATGAAACTGTATGATTTAATTGGTTAGAGTCACCCAAAGCCAAGATTGTGTAAGTAATTAAAAACTTACGTGTTTGTCAAGAGTGTTTTTCTACTGCCTTAGATGTCAAGACAGTTAAGTCTGCCGAGCCACTGAAGAGCTCTGTCAGTCTTCAGTGTAATGTCTTAAAAGTTGTCCACTCATGTGGACTTTAATTTTACTGATTTTTTAAAAAAAAAGCCTCTGGGTAAAGCCAGAGTTGTGGTCTAATACTAATCTCTAGCTATTAAACAGTTTGATTCTTGGCTTTTATGGTAAACTTCTAACATCCTATATTTTGCTTTTAATATTAGATATAGAAGATAAAAAAATAATTTATCAAGTGGTCTTCTTGTTTTCTCCTTTTGGGAAAAACATGTGGGAACAAATGATTAAAGGAAACACTGCCATCAATTTGGAAGAGTTTATAGACCCAGCCAGATGGGCAACAGAGAAAGGGTGCAAAGCAGAGGAGAGAAGGTATTTGTCTTAGTTTTCAGATTGATTTCGTTGCTAACAACAATACACATTGACTTGCTTCTCATTTGGAAAACTAAACTCATTTAAAAATATAGTTACTATTGACACCTGTGATTTCAGAAGAGGAATTACAATGACAACCCTGATTTGCAATGTTTAAGCTTGCCAGGAATCTTTGGAGAAGTTGATTAACGTAAACATTGAGTATAAATTTTGAAGTATCTCAAAAGCCCATTTTTTGGTAGTGCTCCAAGAATGATCAATCATAGGTTATCCTTTGTTGTATTTAAATTATGAGATGCTGTATATGATGCTGTATATAACTTCCTACAGAAGTTATCCTTCAGGATACCTTACGGTATCAAATTCCACCGGGGGCTGAGGTTTCTTTCATTTTACTTTTTTACAAATTCAAATAGGAAGAAATTATTGTTACTGACTTAATTGCAATAGGGAAAAGAAGTGGAAAGAAATTACACTAATAAAAATGGGATTTTCCTTTAATCAGCTTCTTATGAATAGCAAAGTAAACTTCTAGTACAGGATGAAAGTGATTATACCCCCCAGAAGGCACAGGACTAAAGAAATAATATAGACAATGATTTCTTCTCCGAGAAATAACCATGCTTTCTCAGGGACAAGTGCATTAGGGCACTGGCTGATGCAAAGGTGCTTAATGGTCCCAGAGCAGGTGCATCACCCTCTCTGACAGCGCTCATTTGCATATGCACATTTAATCCCAGCAGGAGGTGTGCATTGAGGGGTCCCCCAGAGCAGAAATATAGACATTCTCAGGTAAAAGCAGTTCTTCATAAACGTTATAACCTCATTCCAAACTCCAGTTGTCAGTGAACAGCTTTCCAGATTGACATCTTAAATCAAGAAAATGTCACACATGTACAGTAACTGGCCTAATCTTTTCTGTAAATTGCTGTCTGTGGTTTTCAGAAACGTAGTAAATTGCTGGCAATTGACAATGTGTCTCCCTGCACGGCTAACTTCACTTCTGCCCAGTTAACAAATCAGTCTTAAATTATTCATCAGATCACCCAATGTCTAGGCTCTTCTGACTGTCATTGATTTCAGGGACCAGTAGCCTGTCTGCCTCTTATACTAAAGTAAAATTCATACCATGTTCTCGGCATATAAGATTAATTGTATGTAGGAAATAATAATTATACTCTTTGTCTCAGGATCTCACTTAAGGGTGAGCACAGCTCACTACACAATCAGTGCCTCTGCTGTTCTCTGCTGCCCAGAAGCAGAACAGAGCATCTTCTCACACTAATACTTAAAATAGTCTTAATGCACCCCGATACTTCAAATACACAGAGGAAGTGTTTTCTCTATTAATTCTAGAATTAAGGACAAGCACAAAATGACAAATTATACGTATAAGCTAAAACATAGATGGTCCATGTAGAAATGACGCCTTCAAACCATCGCACATTATTCTGGAAACAGGGTCAAATCAACTCTCCAGACAGCTCAACCAAATTGAATTTTTGTTGCTAAAATAAGTGTGGGGATAGAGTGCTTGTTCTGAAAGGGCTTCTTAACTCAAGGCCATTTTTCTTTCAGTAGCACACAGAGGATTTTGCAGGAAGCATGTTTGCCCTTCCTTGAAATACTTTTTGAATCAGTTACTGGCCCTAAGCTAAATAGTGCAGTTGTGCAGTGAAACACTCGTATATTCGAAGAGCACATTTGTCTATTTATGCTCAGGGAAATTAACTCCAGACCATCTCAAAAGGACCTCCAGCATTCTGGCATTTTCTCCCAACTGTTCCTAAACATATTTCCAGGCCACTGGTAGTCATAATCTGTACCTCGAAAGCTCCCTTGTTTAGAGCATGTCCTTATGTGACCACCTCCCAAGGGTAGTGACCTTGGCTCTGATGCATGTAACCCCATGGAGTTCTTTCTCCAATATATGCTGGCCAGAAGAGAGTCTGGAGAAAAAATACGGGATGGAGGTGGGTGGATTGACGAAAATTCATTATAGGGAATTAAAAAAAAAAGTAGCAACTGAAAGCACTTTTCTGGTGGACGGTAGGTCAATAACAGCATTTGTGTTTTAAAGGTCAGCATGGTACTTATAATGCTATTCTTTACCGAGTGTGTCTTCCTGTCTTCCTTAGGAAACCCTCCCTGATCCCGGTGATGCTATGTTCTCTGTTCTATGGTATCAGAGGCCTTTTTCCTTCATCATCATAACACTGGTTACATTTTCTTGTTTTTACCTATTTAATGTGTGTCTTTCCTATGACATAGAACATTTTATGAGGCAGGAACTGGATGTAGCCCTACTACCTGGCACATTGCTTTGAACCAAGTAAATGCTAGGTAAAATGATCTATAGAATTATATATGATTGGTCAGGTATTATTTTCAGCTGCATATTTCAAGCCCCCCGCCAAGAGCGCCCCCCCACCCCATATGAAAGAAATCTGCGTGGGCAACACAGGGCTGATACAGAAGCTCCACAGGGTTAGGGTCCCAGGATCCTTTCTTCGTTTTACTCAATTAGTCTCATGGTTGACATCCTCCTGGTGGACATGGTTGAGATCTCAACCTCGACATCCTTCAGGTTACTTCATAGTCCCAAATGGTTGGCACCGCTGTGATAGCAGAATAGCGGTCCCCAAAGATGTTCATGTCCTAACCCTCAGAACCTGTGAATACGGTACCCTGCATGGCAAAGGGACTTTATAGAGGTGATTAAAGTGAAGGACCTTGATATGCTGAGAGAAGCCTCTGTTATGCAGGTGGGTCCAATCTAATCACCGGAGTCCTTAAAAGTGGAGAACGTTTCCTGGTTGCAGAAAATCAGAGAGACGGCAGCATAAGAAGGTTTGGGCTGCCATCTCTGGCTTTGAAGACAGGGAGGAATGTGGGCAGCCTCTAGAAGCTGGAAAATGAAAGCAAACAGATTCTCCCCCAGAGCCTCCAGAAAGGAACACGGCCCTGCGGACACCTTGATTTTATTTTAATTTATTTTAATTTTTCCCAGTTATTTTGAGCTATAATTGACACACACTATTGTATATGTATATATTGCAAAGTGATTACCGCGGTAAGTGTCATTACCATCCATCCCTTCACAGAGTTACAAAGTTTTTTGTGACTAGATATTTTAAGATCTATTCTCCTAGCAACTTCCAAATATACAATACAATATTAACTATAGTCACCATGATGTACATTACATCCCCAGGACTTATTCATCTTTTAATTGGAAGTTTGTATCTCCTGACCACCTTCATCCATGTTTCCAACCCCTCACGCCCTGCCTCTGGAATGCACTAATGTGTTCTATCTGTGAGTTTGTTTCTTTAGATTCCACATGTAAGTGGTATTACTCAGTATTAGTCTTTCTCTTTATTTCACTTAGCATAATGCCCTCAAGGACCACCCACGTCCCCTCAAACGGCAGGATTTCCTTTTTCTTCGTGGCTGAGTGATATTCCTATAAAATACCACTTTTTCCTTAACCGTTAATCTGATGATGGACACAGGTTGTTTCCATGTCTCGGCTACTGCAAATAATGTTGCAATGAACATGGGGGTGCAGATATCTTTTCAAGAAAGTGATTTAATTTCCTTTGGGTAAATACCCAGAAGTAGAATTGCTAGATCATATGGTAGTTCTATTTTTAATTTTTTGAGGACCCTCCATACACTTTTCCATAGTGGCTGTCTCACACCTTGATTTTAGACCATTGGGACTCATGTCTGATTTCCGATCTATAGAAGAAGGGTAAGATTTGTATTCTTTTAAATGTAAGATTTGTATTCTACAAGTCACTAAGTTTGGGCCTGCTTCTAAACTGAATTAGCTTTTAAGTAGCCTTTTCAGAAGGCTTCACAATTCTTCTGCTTATATCTTAACGGCCAGAACTCAGATGATCACACCTGTTCGTATAAAGGCAAAGGAAATAGTGTTTTAGCACTTGCGCCTCAAACAGGTAAATTTTCCCTGACTCTTGACCAGAAGGAGGGGGAATAGATAATGGAAGATAGCTAGAAATTTCTGCCATCATTTGTTTAATGAAAGAGTGATTAGATGGATGTAGTTGAACACCTACAAAATTAGGAAAGTGATATGATTTTCATAGAAAGTTATATCTCCCATTTGTAAATTAATTTAGCAAATGGATAGTCTTCCTTTTCTTTTAAGTTAGCTAAATTTCACTCAATTTTGTCCCTCCTCATCTAACTTTAATCTTAGAAATATGTTTTTAAAGTTCCCATGCTTTTAGGTAATTAAGAACTACCGATATTCGGACTCCATAAATAAGTTCTCAGAGACCTTGAACCATACCAGCTTCTGCAAGAATAAAGTAGAATTACTTTTTTAAGGTCTTCATTTGTTTTCTCAGCTTCATTTCTTATCTGACTGTGAAATATTCCATCTAGTTTCTGAACTAGGCTGAGAGTTCCCAGGAAAAAGCCAAATTTTTAAGGAGTCTAGAGCGCTGGATGCTTCGATGTGCTGATTTTAACAGGCAAGCACGCTGACAATTCTAATAAATACAACTGAATATTGTTGCTGTACTTCTCCTGTTGTTCCCAAGTCAGAAAACAGCCAAAGGGGGATCAACGCTGAGGGCTTCCAAGGGGTGGCGGAGGGCTCCCCCCGAATCCTGGACACTCAGATACTTCCTGTGTCCCTCTCCCCTTTAATTACGTCACCCTGTGCTTCTGTTCGGTGGTCTGTGCTGGGACCAGCCCGTTCTGCCTCATCTTCTGGGCAGTCTTTGCTCCAGGCACTTTTCCTCCGTTTTCCTCTCTGTCGGCCCTCAAACAGGACATGGGGGGGCTGGAATGGCTCCTGCTTCCGGCCTCTCTAACCTGGGCAGGTCCATGTTTGGCTGCCATGCCAGTCAGCCCAGCTGGTGGGCAGACATGACTTGTAAGGAGCTTCACACCAAACGGCATCTCCTTACAAGGACCCCTAAGTTGTCATTCCATCAGCACCTCCCTGCGTCAAGAGAAAGCAAAACACATCTCCATTCCCGCTTCTCATCCTTGACACTAAACTTCTGGCCGATCATTTTCAGTTTTCACATCATTCCCGGCGACTCTGACTGATTTCCTCATCCTTCAGTTCCCCCTGATTTCTCCAGCTTATCCTTTCTGAGCCAGAGATCCAGAACTCTCGTGCTGGGGCAGCCAGTGGTCCAGCGCTGGGGTTCCAGCAGCCGCTGTAACCAGCCACATCACAGACTGGATGCACAGATACTTTTAGGGCCGTCTGTGTTCAAGGCTCTAACCCATCAGTCTGAAGCCGCAGGCCCATAATTCCTCACGCCATCACAGCCACCCAGTGGCTCAAAGAGAAGCTTTCTCTGGGCAAAGAGAACTTCTGAGATATGATTATTGTTACCTGTGATTTCCCTCCTGCCACTCTCACAGACGACATAGGAAAATTTGATGCGAAGCATTCAAATGACTTGCGTTTGCCTCTCTCTGAGAGTAGTTGCTGAGTAACTGTTATCCTAGGCCCCTCTGTTCCTGCAGGACCCTCCAGCTCAATATTCATCCGTTATAATGTGACTGTGTGGTGCTATTTTATTTCGCAGTGGTATATGCTGTTATTCTGGTTTAAAAAAGTAAATAAATGCAACTAAATGTGTTTATCTGTCTCTATAATTTTATGAAGCGTGCAAATGTCACCTGAAATTCTCCACCGGGATTGTATTCTTTTTTTTGTTGTTGTTGTTTGCGGTACGCGAGCCTCTCACTGTTGTGGCCTCTCCCGTTGCGGAGCACAGACTCCGGAAGCGCAGGCTCAGCGACCATGGCTCACGGGCCCAGCTGCTCCGCGGCATGTGGGATCTTCCCGGACCGGGGCACGAACCCGTGTCCCCTGCATCGGCAGGCGGACTCAACCACTGCGCCACCAGGGAAGCCCCCCCCCCCCCCCCCGGGATTGTATTCTTAATTGACGTTTCACAACAAAGAGATTGTGTCTTCAGAACAAACTAATTAACATCACAAAAAATCCAAAATCTTAACGGCATTTACTCATGTTCTATTCGTACTACATATTGTTCTAAAATGATCTTATGTTCAACTGACTGCATCAAAAATTTTGCAGTAGCATCTTTAAATTGCCTTAAAAACACAGCAAAGCATTTAGATACAAGCTATAAAGTGTGGTTTCTCTGCATATTCCAAAATTAAAAAAAAACAATGCCTGCATGGAAACGTAGCAGCCAACTTCCATGCAGAAGGGCTTAATGTTATATAAACAGTGGCTTAACAAACTTACATCTATTGGAATAATTATAGATTTATTAAAAATATTGTTTTATTAAACTTAGTGGAAGAATTAGCCAATTTGGAGATTGTCACATCAGCAGCAGCTGTTACAAGTGGCTGGAAAAGACTAAGGCTGGCATGAGGTCAAGGATCTCTGCAAACTCCACCATCAGCTCAAGGTTGGTTATAGAAGTTGACTACGTCCTGTCTTTTCTCCCTGAGGAGTGGAATCAAGAGAAGGGAGGAGAGAAAGGTATGTAAAGGCTGTAAGCATGGTCAGCTTTGGTGAGAGGAGAACAGGTTTGAATCAGACAGGAGACTAATTTTTTTTTTTTTTTGCGGTACGCGGGCCTCTCACTGCTGTGGCCTCTCCCATTGTGGAGCACAGGCTCCGGACGTGCAGGCCCAGCGGCCATGGCTCACGGGCCCAGCCGCTTCGTGGCACGTGGGATCTTCCTGGACCGGGGCACGAACCTGTGTCCCCTGCATCAGTGGGCAGACTCTCAACCACTGCGCCACCAGGGAAGCCCAGGAGACTAATTTTTAATGACCAAACTTGTGCACAGAATCTGTTACCCAGTGTAATAATGAATGGGAACAGGGTTGGAGATGAAATAGTTCGGAGACAGCTTATTCGAAGAAATAAAACCATTTCATGAATATAATCCACTGAGTTGAGACAATAACCCAGTTATTCAATTATATATATATATATATATATATTTATTTATTTATTCAATTACATTTGCATTGGCTTTGTTCAATGACTCTCATTCTGCAGCAATAAATAGAGTTACTGTTGATCGAATAATACATCCATCTGCTCTTTTGAAAAAACCATTTGAACCTCTACAGAAGGACATAAGATTATCGCACAAACCTGTGATTAAAAACTCCGAACACCACCCAGGCCGCAGCAATTACTTAGTTCATTGTGGTTTCTGTATGTCATTGGACTATAACGTAGCAGCAAATTGGAATTTTTTAGCAAAGGTTTTCAAAATGTTTGTATTTGATGAAATCTATTAAAATATAATACTGAGTTTAAGTGTGCTTATAATTTTCTTTACTGTGGAAAAGAAGCTACAGGGAAAACAATTATCTTACCATACAAAGAACACTGAAGATGCTATTTTCAGAAGTTATGTTCACTTAGACCAAGGCCAAGGGAAAAAGTATAGTTTAAGTCCTTTGGAATAAGGAATGCATAACTATATTTACACAGCTTTGCTACTTTTTTTTTTAAAATAAAAGAACATAATTGCATCACTTATGTAAAGGACTGTGTAGGAAACAATAAACATTTGCAAGCTTTTGGGTCTCATTTCGATTCAATGCCCAGAAGCAGATTGTGATGGTTCTTCCTTTATAAATCTTTAATAACTGGATAGATGTCCACCATCACCTCCAATCTCCCATTCCCCCAGTCGATATTACAGACAAAAACATTCTTTCAGGATAGCAGGATAAATATATACTAATATATTAGTTCAGAACATAAAATATTTTGTTATTCCAGTGAACTGAAAGTTTAAGCATTTTTCCAAAGATTCTCATTGATACAGATATGCTATTACTCATGATACAGTAAAAAGGATGTCATTCTTGTAGCTTCAAAAGCAGGCATAGTTTTGCTGGGTTTATTGGATGCTACTCCTATATCATTTGCTGATACATTATTCTCAAATACAGACATTTTGTATCCTAGCTTCAGCCCTCCATAAACATCATATTTCAAGGTTCTTTCTGAAAAATGTCTGAGGAAAAAAATCATCAAAAGGAAAGGATAAATGCAAGTTTAATACTCATTGCTAGATTCAGCAAGTTGTATTTACGTAAAGAAAGAAATACACTATGCATCACTTATTTAGTTTGAAACTGCCCACAGAAGAAGAATTCTTTGAAACATAAAAATATTTAGAATGTTTATTACGAATAATGGACGGATTGTAAGCAGCTGAAGGGGATTGGGAGTTCTGTTTCCTATGCAATAACTTCTACACGGAACTCTGAATTGCCTAAACGTTTCCTACTTGAAAGTGCCTGCCCCAAGCCAAAGTTAGTGGAAGAATCCAACCTTGAAGGAAAACGAATCGTGATCAAGAAAGAGATTTTTCCTAGTAAGTACAGAGGAACAACTCAGGCTAGATAACAAGAGTGAGCCTTGAAAAAGAAGAATGATCCCATTGACCCTGCCAGACTGCTCAGGTGAAATATTCAGCTGAAGAGTCTCACAAGAGAAGAGAACCCTTGCGAGTGGATGGTGATGATTTAAGTCAAAAGAGGATAAGAAAGTGCTATCATTGCCATTGGGGAAGTGGCTTAAATTTCTTTTTTTTTCCTCACATCTTTATTGGAGTGTAGTTGCTTTACAATGGTGTTAGTTTCTGCTCTACAACAAAGTGAATCAGTATACATATATCCCCATATCCCCTCCCTCTTATGCCTCCCTCCCACCCTGCCTATCCCACCCCTCTAGGTGGTCACAAAGCATTGAGCTGATCTCCCTGTGCTATGCGGCTGCTTCCCACTAGCTAGCTATTTTACATTTGGTAGTGTGTATATGTCCATGCCACTCTCTCACTTCATCCCAGCTTACTCTTCCCCCTCCCCATGTCCTCAAGTCCTTTCTCTACGTCTGTGTCTTTATTCCTGTCCTGCCCCTAGGTTCTTCAGAACCTTTTATTTATTTTTTTTAGATTCCGTATATATGCGTTAGCATACAGTATTTGTTTTTCTCTTTCTGACTTACTTCACTCTGTATGACAGAGCCTAGGTCCATCCACCTCACTACAAATAACTCAATTTTGTTTCTTTTATGGCTGAGTAATATTCCATTGTATATATGTGCCACATCTTCTTTATCCATTCATCTGTCGATGGGCACTTAGGTTGCTTCCATGCCCTGGCTATTGTAAATAGTGCTGCAGTGAACATTGGGGTGCATGTGTCTTTTTGAATTATGGTTTTCTCAGGGTATATGCCCAGTAGTGGGATTGCTGGGTCGTATGGTAGTTCTATTTTTAGTTTTTTAAGGAACCTCCATACTGTTCTCCATAGTGGCTGTATCAATTAAATTTCTTTAAGAATCAAAATACCCACAAATCAGGTACTATGAAAAAAGTGCAGTCATTAAGACACGATATAGAGAAACAAATATAGGTAGTTTTCCTTTTGTGCAAAGGCAACGTGAACGCCAGTACAGAGGAGAAATCAGGAAGGGTTAGTCCATTTCCCCCCCAGGCTTCCTGCCTAAGTTTTAGAAAACCCCTGATCAAAGCTCATGATTAATATAAGTCTACAGAGAATTTCTATACATTCATTTTTTATGTCTAAATTACACTCATGCACAGTTACACACAGTCAGAATTCTAGGAAAATGCGGCACACTGAAAATTCTCTAGGATCAGTAATGTGTAAGTTCCATACATCTCTCAGGAAAC
Source organism: Delphinus delphis (assembly GCF_949987515.2). Lineage (NCBI taxonomy): Eukaryota > Metazoa > Chordata > Mammalia > Artiodactyla > Delphinidae > Delphinus > Delphinus delphis. The sequence goes on along the minus strand of NC_082699.1, from coordinate 9,168,643 downwards.
GTCAATTAGAAGAAATATTCGCGTAAAGTTTGTACAATTTGGAGTAATCAAAAAGATGCCATAAGGCATAAGCTTAATTTGGGGGGGATTAAAAACAAGCACAACTTGAGTACTCAACATAACTTGTCTTTCAGTAGCTTTAAATGTAGCAAATGAGTTGGGTTTTCATATTTACATTTTGAATGGATTCCTAGGAAGAAAAAAATGATTTCAAGTCTTGGGACTTCCAAAGAAGCAGCAATAACTTATTAATTGTACCCTTGGTGATCTTAAAGTACAGCATGAAAAACAGTCTTAGTGCCTCCAAAGATTCATAAAGTCCTTCCAAGGGGGGCGGGAGGGACAGCAGGAGAATCTAGCTGCAGAAGCATTTCAAAAACGCTATTTCCATGTTGAAGGAAAGGGTTTAATTAATCGTGTTACAGCTGTGAAGTTAATATGCAGATCTGAGGTCCTATCACAAGGGACTGTTACATACTTTTTAAACAAGTCACTCAGTTCCACATTTCCTTCCCTTTTACAGCTCTTGCATAGTAATAAATATAGGTCCCACAGGTTTGCAGAATGAGGATCCTGATGTCTGTTAATTTCTCAATAAAGATGATGATGTTGATTGGCAATTATAAAAACCACTTTTTACTGAAACCTCACAATATGCCAAGATCCTTTCTAAGTTCTTTGTATGAATCATCTTACTTAATTCTTTCAACAATCCAATGAAACTAGTGCTGTGGTCTTCCTCACTTTGCAGAAAAGGAAACTGAGGCTCCAGTAGATTATGAAAGTGCAGGCACTTTTGGTCACCTACCCACAGTCATCCTCAACCTCCCCATACATGCACACATTCCCATTTCCTTCAAGTTCTGGAAGGTCTGGGGAGAATCAGGACCTTCAAGACCACAGTGACAAAAGTATGATGCCAAGCTGATGGGCAGATAACAGCAAAGGGAAAAATCTGAAGGGTGTGATCGAGTCCCCTCGGTCAGACGTATGATTGCTCACGGCCAGACGTATGATTGCTCACGGCCAGGCGAGTACACTATTAGTTAATGAGAATGGCTCAGTAGTGCCTGTCATTGGAATAACACCCGAATCCATAGAGATGTTGTGGAAATTAATCTGAATCCGGTCTTTTGAGAAAGATTCACCATTTTAGAATGGACCTTTTGGGCAAAAATCAAAGTAGAGGGAGGTTTCTATTAACCTATCCAAGTGGGTAATTCCAAGAAATGCCTTCATGAACTAGCAGGAGATAGAGGGCTCTAGAAAGTTAGTATATAAACTAGCACACACGGACGAGGAATATCTTATGAAATGGGGTGCAACCTGGAAAAAATGGCAGAGGTGCTTGGGTTTATCAAGGGTCCTTAACTCTGCTCTAGTTTTCAGAATAGATTCCCTACAGGCTGGAACTGAGGCTTCCCTGTGGCTAGCCAAGGAGAGGTTACCAGCCTTTGAAACAGTAAATAGAAACCAAGAGCATCTCTTTAGGATGCTCCTTTTGGAGTCATCTATCCTATTTATGGTCTAGAATACTTGGTTGACTGCTTAATGGCATTTGAACGGGTAATAAAATGAGTAACTGGGACCACTATACCCATTTTTTTTAACCTTGAACCCAAAGAAACGAGGAAAAAAAAATCCTTGACATGCACATTGATATTAGAAAAGCAGTTACAAGAAACAGTTCACAAAGGTTAGCTTGAGCCGTGGAGGGAAATCAGCCTTTGGGGGAACAAATCAATGCTACCATTATTATAGTTTTTAAAAATTAAAAAAAATCACATCACAGGATTATTTTGCAGCTTACCTGAGTTACCATATTTGGTAACAATGCGAAACACCAAACAAACCCTGATTACTATCTTTACTGGAGAAGCTGGTCCTGTTTTTATATTTCACAGAGACTTTCCGGGTTCAGTACTTTGCCTAAGGGCCCATAGTTTATAAGCACTAAAGACAAGATTTGAATCCAAGACTTATGATTTGAAATTCAGTCCTCTTTCAACACACTATGATGCCAATTCCATGGAACAAATTTCCTCTGGTCTAATTTATTCCAAACCAATTAATAGAGAAAGAGATAAAAGATGATTTCCATCCAGTGAAATAAAAGTATGACTTAAAATGACCAATCAAATCATGAATTACAAAATGTTATGGGTTGAAAAATGCTATGCTTAACTTATTATCCATAATTATTTTATTCATAAAATTGCATTTTAAAATTACTTTATAATCTGCATGTTACAGATGATAACTGGGCACTGATTTAAGCACTTTCTTCTGTCTTAGAAATTAGGTAGAGGTAAAGGTAGATGTTGGTGCATTTGTATGTAACTCAGAAATGTCATTTCTGGTTCCTGAATACATTTGCCAATGTGAGAAAATGATAACAAGTTCTAATTATAAAGTTATTAGAGTGTAGAACAAAGAGTAACCACCTCTGGAGGTTCTGGAGAAAACGCTTCAGGGATATTTGCTGCTTGGCTAAATCGAAAATTCTTTGTTAGCGTATGGACTTCAGTGGAGCCTAACAATTCTAAAAGTCTCTGTGTTGGTCAAGGCAAATTTTCTGAGATCTAAACCACAAATGCTACTTAAAGAAAATTTGAGACTATCATACAACGATAGAATGTTTGCACAAATATAGTTGATAACAAGAAATCTAAAAGATAGATTACAGCTTTCTTATTCTTTTTGGAATTATACTGTTAGGTTTCTTCTCTACGATTTCAAGTGGGAACTGCTGGTTTATGAGAAAAATGCTTAAGAAACATAACTAGAAACTTAACTAGAAACTTAACTCAAGATGCTCTTCCATTTGGATGGTAATCAAAAGATGATTCTGCAAGAGTCATAATGAAAATTATGTGCTTTGCTGACATGAGTTCTAGACAGACAGAAATAATATTTGTATCATGTTGCATCAAGACAATTCTTTTCTGATCAGGATTTCACAATAGGAATCACTGCACTGATGTATGTAGTTGTCAGTAAACGTATGCTCCATTTACTATAATGAGGATTTCCTTCTCTGACAAACTTTATTTTTCCAGAATTAATATTCAAGCAAAGATAGCAATTTGCTATTCATATTTGTTACATTTACATCTTAGTCAATCCCTTTTCCCATTTCAAACACAAGAATGTTCAAAGCCATTTTTCACTTAACATATGGGGCTGTGGTCACTGGGACATTAGGCCTTTTTAAACTGGACATGAGGATACACTGGTAGCTGAGTTCCACGACAGCTTAAAAAACTAAATCATAAGGCCATTGTTTCAGAGTTTCATTGTATTAACATGTTCCCAAGGTTATTCTTTCTAATGGTATCCAAACTCTGTTTTGATTATTATCAAACATTAGTATCTAATGTTGCTTAGATTACTGTATACCTATATATACTTATATATACCTATATATATTAGTATTCCATTTGTAATGTTACTTAGATTATTTATTAGTGTATTCTTTTTAAAAGTGTACTTTAAAAGCATGATGGACTTACCTTAGAGAGCCCACCTACTTCCAAATAGAAGCAGATAATGAAAACATTCCAGGTGACCCAGAGGGCAGTCCATACTGTATACTGGAAAGAAAGGGTGGGGGGAAGAAAGAGAAGAAAAATGTGGAGATGAAAGGCATGCATACTAAATAAATCGATAATAAAAATGTCAATAAGTGTGTCTTCTGGGAAGAAACAGGGCACGCTCAGAAAAGAATGATCCTTATGCGGTCCCCTAAGATCTCTAGAAATTAAAAATCCAATAGTTTCTACTGCTTTAAGTAGATGCCAATAAAACTAGATTTATTTTTACAGTGCTTTGCCTGCTTGCAGTTGCAAGTTAAATCCAAGAGCTGATTTGATTTGTTTTCTGACTACCAGCTTTTCCAAGGGACACAATTATGCAAATTTTCTGGGGGCTATCTACCTAGCTAGCTAGCTAGCTATCTTTTAGTTACAATAAATCATCAAAGGTTTAGGAATGTTAGTCAAAACGCTTCACTTCCATATCCCTGAATGAGGATCATGTTTGAAAATGGATGTATGGAGTAAAATTAACAACCTTTCAACTGTTGGACTATTTTATTGAGTGGAGTGTATGCCCCTACTATCATGATAGAATATAATGTGATTATGTAAAATAATTTTTAAAAGCACACCAGTTCTAATTATGGTAGGATTAATAAGTAAATCCTACTTATTAATAAGTAGGATTAAGAGTGAGCAAATAAGCAACATATTTCCATAATGGGAAAATACCTTCCAATCACAACCAAAAAACTCTAAACATGCCAGCCTTATTGATTAATTGGTTTTATTAATGTATTATGTATTAGGAAATGCCTTCCTCAAGAGTATTAGTCAGACTGAATTAAGGTAGCCTTAGATCAAGACTCATCAACAGAGAGGTCTTAGGGCTCTATTCATCCGGTCACTTTCTTAGGCAGACAAAGACACTGAGGTCTGGAAAGCTGACATATAGGACGGCTTGGATGACTCGGGATGGAACTTACCATGGCAACACAATGAGCAGATCAAATACAACGGTTTGCTCATTCATTTTATTGTACTGCAAAAATCTATGAATTCGTAACTTCTTAAACTGGCATACTAATTAAATTATTGCTTTCTATTGTTAAATTAAGATAAATGTTGAAATAACTTATTAGCTATTGTTAAATTAAGACAAATATTGAAATAATTTATTAGCTTCTTCTATGCTCTGCCAAATAACAGACTTATGAATTTTAGACACGGTATAAAATAGCCACGATCTTATTACAAACCTTATCAGAAGCTTTTCAACTTTTTCTAAAATTCAATTTACATTTTGTATCTTTGTCATTTATGATTTTTTTAAAGAATAATACATTAAAAAAAAGAATAATACATTTATAATAATGAGTCAAGGCTCCAAAATCACTGGAAATTTAGAGGAGTTGGAAAATATATTAAAAAGTTAACATAAGTTAAAATATATATTTAGGCTTTTGGTCGTTGCCGACATTGTTGACCTGATACCTTCCGCTGGCAAAGCCTTCTAGTGTGAGTGGGTTTAGATGTTTCCTTAAAAATGCACCAAATGCATTCCTCTGAACCACAAAATATCCCCATGAATATTGAAAATAGCTAATCTACATTCTCAATGTTTACTTTTTGCAAACTGATAAAGTCACAATAACCACAACACATTTTAAAGATGCTGCTAGTCAGATGGCATCTAGTATCTGATATTTTTCATCCTAAATCAATATAATTATGGGTATATTTGATTGACAGAGTAGTGCAGACCACTCATTCAGGAGGAAAAAGCCAGTGATAAAGGTTAAGGGAAGGACATAAAATAAAGCAAGACTAAAGTAAGAAAATGCACTGAATTAACTGTGAAACCACATGATTCTTCATTATTAGGACTGCAAGCCTAAACCCATAAGTATGCTTTTAGAAAAGTAAATCAACTCATAGTTATAAAAAACACATAATAAAAAATTCTACTTAAAATCATAGCACAAGCTTAGTGATTGAAGTATATTCTGATCCCTCACAAGTTGTCCTATTGATGACACTTTCAAACATTCAAAGTTAAAATGATCAGGCTGAGTAGATTCCAACCCTCAGCTCCGAAATTCCTAACAAGAGTTACTCCGCTGCTTTCTGCATTCCTGGTACTGTGATAAGCACTTTACACAGATTAAGTCGTCTAGCCCTCACATGAATACCAAGGTAGAGAGGAAATCATCTGATCACCCAGTTAGTGTCAGAGTTGGGATAGGCACTCGGGCAGTTTGACTCCAGAGCTGGGGTGCTTGGGCATTTTAAAAGATCTTCATTTTACACGACAGTCTTCATTTTAAAAGATCTTAGGAAAAGGACTACAGATTAATTTGCAAGTTAACACTTCCCCAAATTCTGCAATTTATCAAACAACCAATTCACCAGATTACCAGTTTACCAAAAATTCATTCATATATATTCTATAACTGGTTATGTTTTTGAAATGATTTCTTCTGTATTTTGCTATTGTGTCCTGTGTTATATAAATACGTAGTTTTTTAAAAAGCAATATTGTAATTTTCTTTATTCTAATACACTGGTTTGTTGAGAACAAAGGATACCTGTACAGGTGAATTTTGGATTGTTATGAGATGGAAACCATATACCTCAATGTGCACCTGAGACCCAAGTCTGCACGCAGAGGTAAGAGGAAAGGATTTCTAGCAACACGAATAACACATCCAAAGGAATATTTCCTAAGCAGAAAGTATTAGAACCACATATGGTATAAGACACTGGCTATCCTCCCTCTCTTCTTTTTGACGTGGGTCAATTTATTTATAATGCAACTGAAACTAGAATAAAAAAAAGAGACAAACTACATTTTTAACAAATACCTTTTGGTTATCATGGAGTATGCCTACAAGCTCAGACAGCCACATAGATATACTTGAAGTATAGAAGACTTAACTTCTCAAAGTAAAAAAAAAAAAAATCACTCTGTATAATTATCTATCCATCTGTTTACCCATCATCTATCTATCTAAATATAATCTATCAACCTATTTATCTGTCCTACTTTGCTTATGTTCAGTACACATATTTTAAATCCTAATTTAATTAGACAATGCCCATAAATATGGAAAAACATCTATGTGTTCTCTGTGGCTTCCTGGATATTGCATAGTTTTATGAAGTATTTTTTAATTGAAATGAACTTTAGCAGTCTCCCAGCCTATTTCTTTCTCATAGAGCAATTAGTCCATAACATAAATTATTTTTACTTCCTGAGCTTGTTTGTTTTCCAGTTACCAGGAAGGCCACTCATTCATTCATTCATTCACATGTGTATCAATCAGATACAATATTATACTCAATATGTTAGATTCACTCAAAAAAAAAGTAGTTTCCTTGCTCACCCATTGTTCTAATAGTTTCTGGAGTTTAGTATTCATGTCCAGGGGGAAATAAATCTGAGACCACTGAATGGAAACCTAACACTCTTAACTGCCATGTTGAGCAGTAACTCTGGAGGGAGATTTATGATGACATAGTAGGGATATTTCCCTGTATAACAATTCAAATGAAAGGAAGTTGCAGTTCTTTGGATGTGGACATTTGTATAAAAGTCCAAATAACTAACATATGGGCCTAGCATACTTACTTGGCTTTCCTTTTTTAATTTTTAAAGGAAGCTTTGAGTTACTTTTAATTCCAATGTTAATCTTTATTCAAAAACTGTCAAGTTAGTTAATATTTCTGCATTTAAATGAATGTAAAACCGCTTGATTAAATTATTATCCATGAAATGATAAAGATTTAAATAATTGTAGAGCAGAATCTCTTTCTAGAATTCGTAAGTAAGATTTTAAAATATTTGACACAGGAGCAAAGCAGACAGGAGTAAACAGCTGATTCCAGAACGGTGCTTTTTATGACTGTTAAATATGACTTAGCCCCCACTCTGCTTCATTTTGTCTACAGCCAAGGAAACACAAAAGTGCATTCAAATGCTATGATTACACTTGGCATCCCTAATGTATATATCCCACCTTGCACCTTAGCTAAAATAAATTTTAATCAGCGAAAGAGTACCCTATGACAAAGTTGGTTTTATGTTCTAAAAATACATGTAGAAGTAGTAAACTGTACCTTCTCAGCAGTGATGGCAACCAAAGGGGAATTATCTCTCTTTCATTTTGTGATTTGGGTGAATTTTTTTAACAGTCTTTGCAATGGGACCTCCTCAAGACAGTGTCAGGGGCCCACAATGTTATATTTATTAGAAAGAAAATAAGTCAAGGAGTAAGTCAGCTAATGGTAGGTGCAGCCAGAGCGGCACATACTATTTTTTATATTATCTTATATATATTTTATATGTATATTTTTATATTATCCTATAAATCCTGGTGTTCAGATTGAAAGAAGCAAGGCATAAGGCCAGCTTCTTTTGCAGAACTATTGTTGCCATGTTCTGAGATGAGAAATCACCGTCTAGTCCATCCAGTAAAATAATTTCATCCAATAACCTTTAATTAATTTATTATTTGTTTAATCAAGTATTGAGCATCTCTAAAGGCCCATGCACATCAGGCTAACTTAGAATACAGCCATGGACAGGCACCGTCTGCCTGCCAGGAGGACACTGTTTTTTTGTAAATTTTTATTGGAGTATAGCAGCTTTACAATGCTGTGTTAGTTTCGACTGTACAGCAAAGTGAATCAGCTATACGTATACATATACAGGAGGACACTGTTGAATGAGATGAGATGGGCCTGGAAGCAAGGACGGCAACCGTGTAGACAGATAGGATAGAGTTACCAGGATCTATGGGTGCAGAGAGGCAGAGGCACTTAGCCTGCAGGGGGGATGGCCAGAGAAGGCTCTTAAAGGCGACTATTCAGTTGAAGAATTATTAAGATTTTTCCAAATGGGTAAGGAGAATAGGGTGCTCCAGAGAGCAAGTGCAGTGTATATCAACCAAGGAGGCAAGAAACAGCACGTGGTCTTTGGAAAACACGAATCAGTCAGCACGTCTGGCACGAGGTGGGAAGGCAGGGGATGCGAGAGAGAGAAGTAACGAGCAGTTTTTGTAAGCTCTGATTTCCACCCTAAGGAGTCTGAAATTTGCCTGTAGACACTGGAGAGCTTGCTCTACGTGCCCCTTTACCTTAACCATTTTCATGAGGGTGATCAATTCTTTAAATTCAGCCGTGATAAACCCTGTTTGTTTTAAGAAATGGCAGGACCCTACCCTCTGTGTCTTGGTGCTCCAAAATGTCTGCTAGCTTGACATGGATTCTGTTTAACTGGCACTGCTGGTGACTGTTTCAGCCAATAATGGAGGCCAAGTTCGAGAGAAAAACCTCCTACAGTCAGAAATCTCTTTCCCGCTCAGTGAGAAGTTAGTATGGATTTTGGACCCAGGTCTCCGCTCAGTGCCGTTGAGAAGTGGGTGCCTTGGAGGCAGCCCTTGATTAGTGTGACATAGGCCATATTCATTTCCAGGCTTTTTCATACCAGAATTAATTGGAATTAATTAATTGGTGGCCTGGAGACCACCAACTGTGGCTTCGAACCAAAGTATTCATGAAAACAGCTGAGGGATGAGCTACTCGTGGTGTGATAAAGATGATGTGCAGTAGTCACTTTCCCCATAACTAGGCACCCTCGATAATCTTCCCATTAAAGGCGCCCTCTGTGAACAGATTTCCCATACGTATTGACTAACGATTCTTCAGCATTTCTCCCAAATAGATACTTTAGACCCATGTTAGAATAAGAGTTCATCTGGAATCCCACATAGGTAACAACATTCTGTGATCAGCTAAGGAGGTAAGGCAGGATCGTTTCCAGTGTCAAATCTTATACTGACAGTGGCAGCACAGCATCTGGAATGTGATAGTGGAAGCAGAGCCTAGATCGTGATAACGCAACTCCAGAAACCTAACGATAGCATCCATCTCTGCCATTTACTCTCTGGGTTCCTTGGATACGTCACTTAAACTCTCCTTAACTCTTGCCTCATCTGTAAAATTAGGGATGCTAATACACACCCATAGGACACTTGTGAAGGTGAAACCAAATGACATGTTGGCATGGACCGCTTTCCTGGCAATTCATTGTTTCCTTTCTCTCCCCTTCCTGGGAGAGGGTCTCGAATGAGAGAGTAAATAAAACAATAGGGATTTGGTTGGCGTACACACCAAGAGAAAATCAAGATGAGCAAAAACGTAGATTGTCTGTCTTACAGACATTTTTCTTTGCAGATTCTGAAAGACCTAAATCTTCCTCCTTCAACATGCAGGAGGGAGAAGCGAGAGAAGGAAGTGAGGAAAAGATACCGGACAAAGAAGTGACCCCAGTCCTATCGCAAGAGGACGCTAGGAACTGGAAGGGAACTAGATGGGGAAACAATAGGTATTTATTGAGCACCTACGACACTGCATGTTCGCATGCAGGTCCTCAGTGAATGCTTAACAAGGGAATGGGACCTACTGCTATCGACATCCTACTGTGTGCCCTGTGGTGCTTCCTGCCCAGAACCCGCTTCGGTCCCCTCTACCCTGGTGAACTCACACGCACACTGCAGATCTCAGCTCCACAGTCACACCTGCAGGCTCAGAGCGGTCCCTCCAGGATACATCTACTGCAGGCTCAGAGGGACCCTCCAGGATACATCTACTGGCACAACGTGCTCCTTTTTAACACTTGTGACAGTTGCAATTTAACGTTTATGTGGATGATTATCTGATAAAACCCACTTGCCCTCCCTAGACTGTAAGGTAAGTACCCAGGAGGGCAGAAAACACGTCTGTCTGTATTTGCTCACCTTGTTCCCCGCACTGAACACAATGCCACACACAGTGTAGAAACCCAATAAATAGGAATGAATATGTAAAAGAAAAACGCAAGGGAGAAAGTTAAGAAAAAACAGATATCGGGGAAGAAGGAGGGGCAGAAAGGAAGGAAGGAAGTAGGGATTGTGAGACCAGTTTGGTCAGGTGGGGCAGCCCAGAATACTCTTAGACTTTATCCTGCTACGAGTTAGTGAAGGGTTTCAAGCCAGCGATTTAGAAAAAGTACAAGGGACACGTTAACAGGGAGGAAGCCGAAGGCAAGCAGGAAGTCCATGTGCAGGAAAGAGACTGCAAAGCCTCGACCAAGGCAGGAGCTGCGTGAAGAGCGTGTAGAGCTCATGTGGAGAGGGTAGAAGCACTAGGACTAGTACGTCACTGACGTGCACAGACAGCTTCATCCCATAGACGCCACTGGCTGCACAGTCACCTGGCATTTTGTGCTTCAGCAGAAAATAACATCACACAATGACAAGGATGTACTAAGTCAAAGTGCTCTGTGTTCAAAGCAACAAACTAGAACATAGACTCCAATAATAGTTTGCTATTATGCATATTAAAGTCTCTTGAGCTGCAAGTCCGCGTCTGTGAAACACCTTTTCAGTAGATCACACAGTGGCTTAGCAGAGGCTATCTTTCAGGGAAGAAGAGGAAAGCAGGGACTGTTTAGCCCCTGCAGTCAGCTGAGTGACAGAAATGTTCCAGGGTGCCTGGAGCAGCAATTTTGAGGGCAGAGTCTATGCTGTGGGCTGGTTACCTTCACCTCTGTGTGATATGATGAAAGATACCCAAAAGCCAATTTTGAGATGCAAACAGAGAATTGAGGCACTTATAGAAAAATGTATAACTTTTTTCTTTTTGATAGGTGTGACTGGATTAAACCAAAATGCAAAGATGGCATATTTTTAAGTCTATAGTTTTCTTCTAGTGAGGCAATCATCGCATTGCAAGAAAATATTTACTAATTCTACTGAACATGGTATATTTTTTCAGGCTCAATGAGCATTTTAGAGTATGTCACCCCTCATTACAGTTCCTTATACATGCTTGGTATTTCTGACAACCTTCTTATACATGTAGCCCAAAATATTCCCCTCTTTTTACACTGAAGAAATCTATTACTGGAAATAACTTCCAGTCAGTTGCGGAGCACAGAATATCCCTTATTAAATTTCCCTACAATGGAGGGTGTGTTGCCATGTATGTCATAGTTTGGAGTATGGATTTATGTTTCAAATTTATCTTACCAAAGTGGAGAAATGTTCAGTAATATACAGTATGCAATATCTTAAAGGGTGAGTACTAAATAAATGCACATGCATTTGTAATGTCTTATGTCCATTAAAATTAAATTGTATTATTGCTATCAGTTAGTAAACAGTTATGGCTAGGTCGGTTTGCTTTTTAGGGTTAGTGACATATGCCATTGACATGATAGTTAATGTACATTTATATCTCATCTAACATCAAGACCACAACCAGTCCTACTCCATCCAAACCACATCTTAAATTTCCTTGTGAAACTTGATTTCAATTACACTGTGAGTCTCACTATCATCTCCCGCTTACAGTCACGTTGCTTTGCTCTCATTGTAAACATTCACTGAGTCTTCTTTCTCCCAGGTAATCATCTCTCAACAGAATTCGTAATGAAGGCCAGAATGGCCAAGCCACGTTATATCAAAGGGAACAACTTAAATGATCTATTTCCTTCTTCTCCTAACAGTTTTTCAGTGTTTATATGAAAAGACATGGTAACAAAAAGACTTACCACCACGATATAGCGAGGTCTGTACTGAATGGTTCCAAACAGACCCAATATGACGACTATTATATGTAGAAAATTTCCAAGGATGGGTGCCCACTGGAAGCCGAGGAAGTCAAAGATCTGCCTCTCTAATGCTGAGAGCTGCAACAAAGCAGAGAGAGCCCGTGAGCATCTAACCCAAGCACCAGCAGACCATTTTAATCTCGGTTTCACAGCTGGAGAAGGCTGCAGTCAATTTGAATCACAGTTACGGACACCATCATCACTAAGACCGTGGTGCCCATTTCATGTACTGCTTTACGCAACTTCTCTCAGAAAATATACTAAGATAACTTTGAGTATTATGACTTCAAGTGTTCATAGACTTGGAGAGCTAGAGATATACTCCTGAAATCATTTTCTATAGTAGCAAATCCAGGCAACATTTTATGATACCATATTTTATCATATTAACTTATCATTATTTTTAGTAAATTATTGGCTTAGTATAACCTACTCAGAACAGTATCTCCAGGCTTGCAATGCTAGGACTATTATTATTTTGGAAAAAACCAAAAACAATAACAAAAGCTACCCATCTGTGCCTTCCTGTGTGAAACATGAATTATCAAATCTTCTGTTCTTTTTTTTTCCTTTCTTTAGATTGTCATTGATTATAATGACTAACCACTTTTTCAAAATGAAGCTTATTTACTTACTCTGGGCTTACTTACTTACTTACATGAATGATAATAACTCCTTCTTCAAAATGAGCTTACTTATTGACTGTAGTCCTGATCTAAAACTAGAGTTACATAGTTCCTTTGAACCATATTTTATTGAGATAATATATTAAATGAATGTTATATAGTCCAGTGAATGCCAACACTGTCATTACCATGTACAAATGATATTGATTGCATTTTATATCTAAAAATTTTATAATTCTGCCTGCTGTATTTGGACACAAATCTTACACGTTTCAAGCATTTTTCTACATTTACTTTGATAAAATAGTATTTCTAAGAAAATGATCCCACGATTAACCATACTGCCAGCAAAAGAAACTGCAGATTGGAAATGAAAATGGTACCCTAGGTGTTTTTCTAGTTATGTGGCAGGTGTAGGCCCGAATAGCTTTAATTTCCTTGGACATAAAGAAATGTCCTCTATCCAGTAAGCTGAATTTACCTGGGTTTAGATTCACCTTCAGTAAGTTGTGGAGGAGGAGAGAAACGAGCAAATACCTAAAGACACCCACTCCGAACCACATTCATTTCATGGGTATTTCCTGATCGTCAAGTGATTTGTCACCATTCCCTGCACTCACAAAGTGGGAGATGCACAGAAAGGGCTAAAACACAAAATAATCAGAGCAAGGTAAGAAGCAGCACAGTGTTTTCAACCCCCTGTTTCTCTCTGCTTGTGACTCTAATTAGTTCCCAGGAACCTTTCCCTAAAAACGCAGCATTTTATTTACTGGTCCATCAGTGATGTACATATGCAGTTTTTTATGTCCAACAGGATGGATGTGCTCAGAAAAAACCAAAAACGTCCTGAAGAGCAGCTGTGGGCAATTCATCCTGAAAAGCAACCCTATTTTAAAGCTGTCGTGCACCACAAAAACCTTTAAAGTGAACGTTTCAAAGAGAGGAAACCCCATTTTCTTTTCTGTCAGAAGATGCATGGATAGCATTCTCCTTTATGATATTAAAGAAAACACACACGATGAAAGGGAAGCCGAATTAACACCACTGATTAGAAAATCTGCAGTCTTTATTGGAGACACCCCGTCTCTCTACTTATTGATATTCATTTTCTGATAACTTAAAATGGATTTATAGTGACTTGAAATAAAAGCACAAATAAAAGGCCATAAACAAACGACAAACAGATGTGGAAGAGACCATATCAAGGGTCAGGCAAGAGGCAGCTAAAACAACTATACAAACCATGAAAGCTAGATTTGAGTACTGTATTTTAAAAAGTCAGCTAACAATGACAAAAGGCCCTTGAAAAGTAAACAAATTACCATTGCATTTGGTATTAATTACTTTATCTAATTTCCATTTTCAGCTATTAAGTCATTTAGTTTAGAGGCAAATATATTCTCTCTCAATGTCATCATTAGCGATACCACTTTTTGCCTTAGAGCTTGATATTAATAATGATGACCTAGAGCCACAGAATGAAATTAAATAATATCCAGGTTGCTTTGTTAACTCAAAAAAAAGGATGAATATATTTTAAAAACATCTCCGTCAAAATGGTCTCATCAGTGATGTGCTCGCGCTGCTGCAGCTAGCCGGGGAGCATGGATACCAACTCCACAGTCAGTGACTTCAAGTTTTGGGAACTTGACATTGGCCATTATATTTACAACATGGACATCAGGAAATGCTAAAAAAACCAAGGTCTTGTTTATTTGTTATGAGAGCCTATGGTAAAATATTTATCTCGACACCACTGAATACGGCACCTAGAAAATAGTGCTTCTAATTCAGGAGAGCAGTGAAAGGCGGAGTGATCAAATGTGTGATGCGGCATCAAAAGGAAACATCTGGTCCAGATGAAAGCAGAGGATGGAGGGCTCTGCGGAGACGCCATAGCAAAGAAGAGAATGAAGGAGACATTGGGAGAACTAGAGGTTTAAATAAAGGGAGAGAGTTCAAGAAAACAAAAAGGCAAGGAGACACTCAGAGAAAGCAAAATTAACCTGTCACCAGTTTAAAACAGAACAGGAAGCAGTGGCCTAAAGAACAATAGGATCATTTCTAAGTAAAAGGTCAAGTAGGTAAGACTCTGGGAGTTATAAGAATATGATGGAAAAGAATATGCATCTTTTCCTAACAAGTTAAAAAATGAAGGCAACCAGAATTTTAATAAAAAGGAAGAGTAGAAGGGAGAAGAAGGAAGGAAGGAAGGAAAGAAGGGAAGGAGGGAGGGAGGAAGGAAGGAAGGGAGGGAGGGAGGGAGGAAGGAAGGAAGGAAGGAAGGGAGGAAGGAAGGAAGGGAGGGAGGGAGGGAGGAAGGAAGGAAGGAAGGAAGGAAGGAGGGAAGGGAGGGAGGGAGGGAGGGAGGGAGGAAGGGAGGGAGGGAGGGAGGAAGGAAGGAGGGAAGGAAGGAAGGGAGGAAGGAGGGAAGGGAGGGAGGAAGGAAGGAGGGAAGGAAGGAAGGGAGGAAGGAGGGAAGGGAGGGAGGGAGGAAGGAAGGAGGGAAGGGAGGGAGGGAGGGAAGGAGGGAGGGAGGGAGGGAGGGAGGAAGGAAGGAAGGGAGGGAGGGAGGGAAGGAGGGAGGGAGGGAGGGAGGGAGGAAGGGAGGAAGGAAGGGAGGGAGGGAGGAAGGAAGGGAGGGAGGGAGGAAGGAAGGGAAGAAGGAAGGAGACCAAATCATTGATGCAAGGAAACTATGGTTCAAAAATACTAACAAAAAAATACTAACAAAATTAAAATTGGGCATGACTTTGAATGTAAATATGAAGAGGCCACTGAAACATTCTCCCTGAATGGCATGGGGCTGGCAACACTGGAACTGTAAGGACAGAAATGTAACCCTAGATCATACTAGGGCTGCATGAAAATTATCCCACACTCATTGTAATGGGAATGTTGCTTATTGGCTTGTAACTTTCAGAATCCAATTGTAGAAAGCTTGGAAGTCTTCATTATGATTATGGAACAAAATGTAAGTATAATCTGACCATATAAAGTATATCTAACAGAACTTGGGAGAGACTGAATGTTCTATATAAATTCATGAGTATGGCAAGGGAAAAGGGGAGTGTTCTCAAATTCTTCCTGGAGGGTCAGGCATTTCCTTTTATCAGGCTCCAAGGTGAAAATATTTCCTATAAATATATGACTCATTAACTACATCCTATATTAACCACACATACTCCCAAGAGCTCAAGAAGTGTCCCTATTTCCTTAGTATGCCCGAGCAACATAGATAGAGACAAACAGGGGCACCTTTAAAATGCAGTGACTTTCTTATCGATCCATATATTACGTTTAATGCTTCACACAGTGTTTTGGCTAAAAGCTCATAATGATTACAAATGGTGAAAATTTATTTACACTTAATTAAAGAGCTATAAAAACTCTAGGTGACCAAACATTTTCCTGGTCATTTACTTAGGTTGGATCTACACAACATGCTTCTGTCCAAACAAAAGCTGGGTAAGAATGCTCATTCCTAGGAAGTGAGTACTCCTGGAGGTTGAACTTCACCGTGACCTGCCTTTTCCTTCCATTCCCCTGGGACTTTTCTCGGCTCACCAGAATCGGACACAATTAAAAAAGATCAAAACAGGGTTACTCACGTTAGTGGAATCGTAGGAAAGTATTTGATCAAACCATGGTTTCCTAAAAGACTGGGAAATTAAAGCATACTGTGCGACTGCTCCTCTCTTCTATATAACCTGTACTCTAGGAATTCATGAGGTATTTTATAACCATGAAGCACTGAATCTTTCCTTAAAGAGGGAATTTAAAAGCTCTAACATTCCTACTGGCTAAATTGATACAACCCAGGTCATTTCAAATAACTGTTGGGTATTAGAGGAGGTTTCTTTATGCCTGGAAAGTCCGTGTAGCCCTCAGCTCTGCCACCATCATCCTTGCTTCATCTGCTCTAGCATCTCATAGCTACTCAATCCCAGTGGACTTTTCAAGCTTGCGGTTGATGATGCCAAACTTCTGTGTTCATAGACCTAGCCTAGGCCAAATTACGATCTTGGATTTTAAGCCATAATTCGTGAATATGTTTTCATGGCTCTAAAAAAATAAACAGAAGCATCAGTAGCATTTGTATCAGGAGCCTAGTCATAGAGATGTGACACGAAAAGTCCTAATAACTTGCAGATCTACCACTACATTGAAGCAGGTGCTATTTTAGAGAAGTTTCTCTTGTCCATAGACAGAGATAACCAAGACTTAGGGTGTTCACAGACTTCGATGGATCCAGGAATTCTAGATATGGCCTGTTCATGATTTGGTTTATCCAGTAAAGATAGCCATTGTGTTAAGGGCTTCACAGTTTCTGCATGGTTTTGTACTATTTTTGGTAGCAGTGTTAGAAGGCAAAGTCTATTATTCCAGTGAAACAAGTAACCAATCATTTAGTGAAATGAATAAAGTCTAACTGATCAAGTCTAACAGACCCTCCCCAGTGGCCTGAATGACCACGAGTGCATATGTAGCTGCGGAAGGTGGAATCATAGGGTTTGGAGGAGTATTTTCCTTGATGCCAAGCGCGATTGTTGGAGTTTGTTCCTTGAATTAACTTTACTCAGCAATTGTCTCCAGAACATCTGAAAAGGCTTCTTGAATTCTGTCTATATATTTTGAGTCCCTGTATTTCAAGGAAATTGAATGGGCATTTCCTACCCTTACAATTCAATCAGGAGGATAGAAGCTACTTGGTCATGTAAACAATTTTTGGAAATCAGAAAACAGCCACATGTTGTGACGCTAACTATTTTTTGAAGAAATAAGGAGCTGTGGGTGACATATCAAGGAAAGTTTCCTGTTTAAAAAGGAACAGATATTGCACTGCACATGGACAGATTTATGGAGGCTGACGAGCTGAAAGAGGCATGTGAAGGGCATTTAAGAACTACGAATTCACTCGGGAAAGTTCTTTAGTGTATTTTATGCATTGGGTCATATCAACCGGTAGAATGACAACTATTTCATCAACTTCTTAGTATGTCAGAGAATGAGCTACCGAATTTTAAAAAGTGCTCTAAAGCCCAAGAGAATAGTAATACTATGAATGGGACATTTAACACTTACATTTTTCCATATTTATTAATCTAATTTGATGCTAAAAACACAAGATAAATATTATCTTTATATGAAAAGCTCAGAACAATCAGCTAATTAGCATCAGAGATCAGACTAGCATCTTTATGTCCTGATCCTATATTATTTCTACCATACTACCCTGAAATCATGCAATAAAATGCACACTGTTTAATGAGGTTAATTCTGGAATAAGCTCCATCACAAGAGATAGAAATGATTTCGGAAACATAGTGCGCTGTTTCATGATGTAGTCTTTCTTCCTCCTACCCCTGAATTTCTAAGTGGAGCAATCCCTCTCTCTGTCTGTCAGAAGAGGCGAGCTGCATTTTCCAGAAGCTTAGTTTCTGTGCTATCTCAGGCAAGCTTCAGTTTCTTCATCAAAGGTAGATAATAGTAATCTTACAGGTAACTATTAGGATATGCATGTCAAGCACTTTGGATGGTGATCAATAAGTGCTAACAGCTGTGTATTAGTTTACTGCTGCTCTTTGAAGGATCTAACAAATTACTCAAACTTATAGAAGTATACTATCTTCTGTAGTTCAGAAGCCGAAACAAAAATGGGTTTTGTTGCACTAAAAGCAAGGTCTTGGGAGGCAGGGCTACCGTCCGTCTGAAGTCTCCAAGAGATATTTCTTTCCCTTGACTTTTCCAGCTGCTAGAAGCTGCCCACATTCTTTGGCCCTCTTCCTTCATCTTCAAAGCCAGCAACCATGGGTCAAGTCCTCACGTTGTCATCCCTCTAGTGCCTTCTTGTCTACCTCGCTTTTCCACTTATAAAGACTCTTGTGATTGATTACGTTGGGCTTTCCTGGATAATTCAGAAAAATCTCTCCATTTTAACCACAGCTGAATACTTAATCCCATCTGTGACCTTAATTCCCTTTTGCTATGTAAGGAGATGTACTCATAGGATCCAGTGATTAGCACGTGGACATCTTTGGGGGCCAATATTCCGCCTACCACACAGTTGTTATTTCCAGCCCTCTCAATGCTACCTTTCTCAGGGATGGGACTCTGATGTGTGGTGGAGGTGTGTACACATCTCAGCCCGGCCCTGACCCGTCGAGGAAGAGCCCAGAGCTTTCCCTAACCCTCTGTGAGACCCAGAAAACCATATCTGAGATAGTGTGATTCCAGCTCCTGCTATGTCCAACTCCATTACCACAGTCACCAGAACTTCTCTCAAAGCTTCCTGCATCCGTAGGAAGATTTCTTTCCAGAAAAATTCACTGAAGTAGCATTATAATTCAAAAATTGTGATACAGGTATTAGAATTCTGATGTAAATAAACAGAACTCTAACTCCACAAAAGTATCTATAGAAAGCTCTGTCAACAAGGCATAATGGAAAAAAAGCGAAATATTCTCAGTATATATACTAGGGCATATATCATATATCCTAGTAATACCTTATTTGAAATAAAAAGATAATGAGTAAGTCCTTATTCGTGCCTAGATAAAGTCGCTTTCGTGTCAATAATCACTTGGGCTACGTCTAGTGATACTTAAGGATCAACAGCAATGCTCTGCATTTATATAGAAGTTTTTATTCTCAAGCCACTCTCTGACAATAACCAAGTTCAGGATACTCTGACTTTTTCAAGAAGAATTAATTGAAAGAGAATTTGTAGTTTTTGGTCTCTCTAGAGCCCAGCGTCTGCTTTGAGGGGCAGGCATTGCAAAAAAATCACATGATACCAGATCATTTTAGGAAGTGAGATCTTACATATATATTATTAATGATTAATGAATTCAATGTGGAAAGACTAAAGAGGCAAACAAAAAAGTTTTAAAATGCTTTTGATCCAATCATTAGAATATCATCATTGATTTCTTTTCAGGTATGGAAGCCGTCTCCTCTCTATCTGTGGATGTGTGCACGAAAGGTCAAGTGCTTTTCAATTTAGGTTAAATCAAATACAATCAGGATAACTGAAATAATAGGTAAGGACTGGGCAAAAAGCGTCCTAGAAGGAAACTTAAAGCCCACTAACAATAACTTTTGGGTTACTCACTGTTAGGGATTATTTTAATAACTACTGTTCTCATATCAACCCAGTGAGCTTAACTAAATACACAAAGTTTCAAACTGTGGTTTAATTAAGGGAAATGAGGCTCTTAAAATTGAGAAAACTTTCAAAATATTTCCTTTGGCAGCACACAGTCTGAAAAAAGATTCTTACATTTTACCAACAGGTTCTTGTCAAGAGAGGGGTTTTCATACTTATTTGCTAGCCCTGCAGACACGGATAGGAGACATAAGACGAACCATGCCATAAAGAAACTGGGCGATAGCACTCTGCTTCCTTTTTTCATACTAAGTCGGTAATGCTCTGGGTAAGAATTTCACAAAAATTAGGCAGAAGGGAATAATCTGTTAGTATTTGTTTGAAGAGGTCCCTTGATCTCTAAATGGGGTGATTACATCATTTGATTCAGCTTCTAAGTATCCTTCCCCTGCCAGAAATTCTCCTGCAGCCAAACTCCTCCAACTTTGCCAAGCAGAAGCTGACCTTAAAATATGCAGTTCCAGTTCATGAATAGCTCAAGCCAGGAAGAAGGCAACTATTTCAGCAAAAGCCCAAAGTGCCAGTTTGTTACAGAACAGTTTTTGAAGATTAAATTTCAACCCTCCAGTGGCGCCATAACGGATCCAAGAACACTAAAGTTGAACCCCTCGGCTGGGTGACCTATACAAACAGCTGGCAGGAACACGCCTGCTGTGGCATTTAAGACTCCCATGGAGGTTTTACTTAAATGGCAACCCAGCATGAGAAGACGGAGAGAAGGTTATGGGCCGAAAGTTTCTCTAAGGGCCTTTTCACATTTTTATTTGTAGTAGAGACCACCTGCAAAATTCTTTCTCTAAAGAATTCCTTTAAAGTATACGTTTTCAGCAAGAACTAGATTTTTCATTTGGGAAGGAAATTAAATGTTTCTTCTTTGGAAACTAATATGGAAAACATCTGAACATGCCAAAGTATTTATGCTATAAAGAAGACATTCTCACTTGAAAAATTAGAATGTACAATAGACATTTAAGTAATAATCAGTTTATGGTGTTAAAGTAGGTGAATTTCAACTGTCTATTTTTCTTTTGATGGTTCTCTTTGTCTTTCTCTTTCTACCCTCAGTTCACTACGTAGCAGCTGCTTGGGTGTCCTGTTGCTGTCCAGACCCTGGGAAAGATGTTGACAATGGCAGCAAACCACTGACCGTGGAGCATGTCTCTAATTGCAGAGCTAGTGAAAACCTTAGACAATGATTGAGGTGTTTCTGGTGTTAAACGTGCATTTTATTTTCTTCTTCACAGTTATCACTAACCAACAGCTATGATCTAATTTGGTGACACAGTCTTCATCAACTTGATATGGGTGTATGATCTTCAGAGTCTCAGGGGACAAACTGAATTAATCACTTTTCAACCATGCTTATACTTTTTGGACATTAAAATGTTTCTCAAAGGACCAGGAAGTTTGATTAGCCTCTTGGTTTCCAGTATTTTTAGATTATAAGTGTATAAACCAACTACATGAATTAGAACCTGTCATATTACCTGTCTTCTGGTCCCTCTTCTAGTGGCAGGGGTTGAATGAGTGTTAATTTTATGAGCTACACTGATCGAACAGAGATACACTGCCAACATCCTGAGCTTTTATCTCAGACACACTCATTCCCTTGCTTCTAGTGAAGATCCATATTTGTAAATTTCTTTATAAGGATAATGCTTTTTCCTGTAATTTTATGTGCAATAAGTATAATTACTGTTCCATATGGCAGTGCTATTAATGATACAGAAGAACATATTTATCAGGCCAGGCCAAGAACCACGAAGATCTCAAACTGAATGAAAAAAGACAAGCAATAGGTGTCATTACCAAGAGGAGAGAGACGTTAAAATTATTTGACACTATAGATAAATCAAAATGGAATTCTAAAAAATGTTCAAATAATCTACAGGAAGGCAGGAAAAGAAAATAAGGAAATGAAAAAAGTGTGAACAGAAAATACAAAATAAAATGTAAGATTTTAATCCTTAATATATCAGGAATCACATTAAATGTAAATGGTCTAAATACACCAATTAAAAGATAGAAATGGGAAGAGTGGATTAAAAAACATGACCTATCTGTATGCCATCTATAAGAAACTCACATTAAAAAAATGACATAAGCAAATGACTCAGCTTATCATTTTCAATTCAGCCTGAGAATCTTTGTCTTTTATTGTCCAATTATGTTTATTGTGATTAAAGATATATGTGTATTTGTTCTATTATCCTTGCTTTGTATTTCTTTTTCTTGCCATTTCTAAGATTTTATTTCTACTTTCATCCCTTCTTTTGAAATTATCAGTTTTTCCCCATTCCATTTTATCCCCTTATTAGTTTCAAGTATATTAGTTTCAAGGCTTTATTACTTTTATTTAAATAATCACCCTAGACTTGTTAAGCATATATGCGTAAGTTATCAGTGTCTAAAGTTAATCATCATCTTACCCTTTCTCTCAAACAATACAATCTCAGAACACTATAATTTCCCAAATAGGTATTTTTTGCATATAGTTTTCTATCTTGACATTATTATTGTTATTGTTTTATTCAGTCAATGTTTATATCTGATTTACCCACATATACAACCGCTTCTTGCTCATCCTTTCTTCTTGCTTCTCAGACCTTCTCTCTGGGAAAACTTCTTTTTCCTGAAGAATATACTTTTAAATTTGTTAAATTGAGGGTCTCCTGGTGGCAAACTCTTTCCATTTGTCTTCACTTGAAAGTATCTTTATTTTACTCAAACACTTAAAAACATTTCTCATTAAATATATTTTACTTTCTGCACAATAAAAAATGTGCTGGATCCCAATGGTGCTAGTAAGCAGTAGGGTCTTGTTTCATTATGTTTCCTCTGAAGGAAATGTCTTCTTCCCATCCCTCCATAGATTTAAAAATCTCTCTATGTTCTTGAAGTTTTTTTTAATAGGTATTTTAAAATCTTTATTTTATTTTATTTTATTTATTTTTGGCTGCGTTGGGTCTTCGTTGATGCACACGGGTTTTCTCTAGTTGGGGCAAGCGGGGGCTACTCCTCGTTGTGGTGCGCAGGCTTCTCATTGCGGTGGCTTCTCTTGTTGTGGAGCATGGGCTCTAGGTGTACGGGCTTCAATAGTGGCACGTGGGCTAAGTAGTTGTGGCTTGAGGGCTCTAGCGCGCAGGTTCAGTATTTGTGGTGCACGGGCTTAGTTGCTCCGCGCAGCATGTGGGATCTTCCCGGACCAGGGCTCGAACCCGTGTCCCCTGCATTGGCAGGTGGATTCGTAACCACCACGCCACCAGGGAAGCCCTGTTCTTGAAGTTTTGACGATTGACTATGATGTATCTTTGTGTGAATGTTTTTAATTTATCTTTCTTGGTAAATTTTGGTCTTCCAGAATCTAATGATTGATGCTTTTCATCGGTTCTGGAAAATTTTCAGCTAAAATTCTCTTCAAATAGTTACACTTGTTTTATTCTGCCTCTCTTTTTTCCCTTCCAGAACTCCATTCAGGCACGTAGAGCTTCTCATTCCATCTTCCTGTCTCTTAATCTTCTATATTTTCTAACTCTTGTTTTTCTGAATTGTATTCTGTATAATGTCCTCACAAAATATTTTCCCATTCATTATTTTTCTCCACTCTTCCAAATCTGGTAAACCCACTCACTGAGTTTTAAAAAATTAATATTATATATATATATTTTTTCTGTTAATTCTATTTGATTTTTTCAAATATGCTTAGTCATTGTGCTCTTTCCTTACCTAAAACCTCTCTTTCATTTCTTTGAGCATATTAATTCATGCTTATCTCATGTTCTGTGCCTGACTGATATCTTTGTGAGTTTGATTCAGCTGTTTGATTATTCATCGCTTTATGGGTATGGCCCCTTGGTTCTTTGGATATTCTGAATTGTTGGTTGTGAATTTAGGTCCTTGGAACTTTATCTTTTAGAAATTTTGTGATTTATTTTGAAGGCAGATAACCTCCAAAAGGAATTTTATTTCCTTTTGGATTTTCATTTGTATTTGCCAGGTGCCTGGAGACACTAATAGCCTACCACCACTTTAACTTAAATCCTTTACTTATATATTCTCTGGATTTCTCAAGTGATGTGAATTTAGCTGACAAATCTGTGTGAGGACTAATCTATTTTTGTGAATACTGAGGAGACATTTTAACTTTTTTCCACCTAGTAGCAAGGTTGGAGGAAGACAGTTCTGCTTGTCCTTAGGGGATGAGTCTGGGTCTACCTCTCACCTTCACTTTGAAGCTGTCGATGTGTGGGGTTCCAGCTTTATGAGCAGGGTCTTCTATTAGACTCCCAGCTTGGGCAGTCCTTTGGGATTTGTCTCTTCTTCCCCATTCTTTGAGCTTTGAAAATAAAGCTCAAGTTTAGAAGAATTTAGTGTCTTTAGTTAACTCACTGATGCGACTAAAACATCTTTTAAATCTGACATTTCCAGTTGCTTTTAACAGCAGTGATGTTCAGGGAAATTATTCTACCATTCCGCCAGAAATACATCTTCCAAAGATGTTTCTGATCTCAAGTAATATATTGCCTCTATTACATGTTCCTCTCACGGAATTTAGAAAAGTCTTACTTCAAGGAAACAAAATCCCACTGACCTGCTTTATTAGGAAACTGATGGCATAGGTCATCTCTGTCATAGGTCATCCCATTTTGAGGCAAAGTGGGAACTTGTACTTATCTAGTTCTCCATCAAGCAGTATTATTGTTTAATGCTAAACATCGGAACAAATGAAAGAAGAAATCCTCTTCGATAATAGTGATTAAAATTACATTTTTCATTATTAAATTATGCATTTTTAGAAACTCATGAATCAGCCTTTGTTAAGTGGAAAAAATACTGCACGCTCTTTCTCGTCATGTAAATATTAGAGGGCAAAACAGTCTGTGGCATAAGATATAATATGTTAATAATCCAGGGCCTGGGTCAGCTTATATTTGTATCAGATAGCATACATACAAAGAGTATAGCAGTGTTTTGCAAAATGTATCTGTACAATAAATATTTGTCAAAAAAGATTCTCTTTTCTTCAGAAAAAGAAAAGAGACTGGTTTGAGAGAGAGAACTTGCAGTGAAAATATTTGGTGGGAAATCTTGCTTTAAATCATGATAGGTTGAATAAATAAAATGGGCATTTACTTGAGTTGGAGGAAATAAGGGAAATGGTTTGATAAGTGGACTGAGAGGGGTAACTCCTGAGCTGGGAAACACAGACATGAATAATGTAACCATTTGCATGGTGGATTTCTGCATTAATGGGATAAAAATGGTAGTACAAGCCTGATTATTCTTCCCTAAATTATTGAATTCTACATAACTTTTACATAGAAGGAGACACGGAGTTTTTATTTCTTTGTCTCCAATACAACCAGCACCACCTGTTTTTCCTCTTATAGCCATCTCGCCATGGCAACACACCTTGATTTACCAGCAAGATTGCAATTGTATGGCCAACTACATATAACTCTGTACTGCCAACCATGAATCCAGCAATTTTCTTTTTCTACCTTGGCTTTCAGAGTCCCCCTCCAGTGGCTGCACTGCTGCATTTTAGGGTATATCACAAGAGGAAAGAGTGTTTTTTAGTGAAAGGTGCCTTTTATCCCAGCAGCTGTCTCAGGGCTAGAAGGTCTCCAGCCGTTCTTTTGTGAAAGTTAAGACCTGGCTGGCAACTAAAAGTGTACATACTTGTCAAGAGCCTCAGCAGAGACGTCGACGTCAACGTATCAAACCAGACAAAAGAGAAGCAGGAGAGCTGGCATTAAGTTCAGAAATAGCACGTTCCTTTTTCATTTGGTCCACCTTGTGCCATTCCCGAATGGCATGACGGTTTAATGAGACTTGGATGCTTCTTTAGTCATTGAACAGTGACATCCTTAACAACGGAAATGTGAATGAATGAATTGCTCATCAAGGTTGGACTTTCTTTCATCTCTACGGTTTAACTAAGAAGAGCTCGCAGGCGCTGCATTATGACAGATCGCCAATGCAAAGAAATCATTAAACTCTTTATCAGGGGATTATTAGATGCATGCTGTGAACAGCTTGGAAAAATTACAAACTGGTATTTTTCCAGTGGAAATCTGGAATCAGAATATTATCTTTATTCTAATAAGTACTAAATTAATCAGAATAAATCTTCAAATAAGCAAAAAAAGGAAGACATATTAAGAAAGTAAAACATAGAAAATATTAGAACTGAGTGTGATATGTTAATGTAGGTCAAACAATGTTCAGCAAGGTCCTCACTCTGTATTTCCTCAACAGTTGTGTCTATGGCTCTATAATATTTAGTACATGTTGAATTCAATAGTTTTATTTTGGGTAAATGAATGATGTCCTGGATCAAGGCATAGGGAACCCGATGGAAAGACCCATCTCCTCAACTACTTTGGTATTTTGCAGGTAGCAGAACTGATTGAAAACATTTGCAAAGAAATGTGATCAAAAAGATAGTTTTTCCACCCAAATAGAGTAAAGGTATAGCAAGTCTTTCCAAGAGAGATGTTACTCAAGTCAAAGATGCAGGATCAAATAAAATGTACACGTCAAGCAACATCTCTGATATCAAGATTTGTCTACCAACATTTCAAGAATAAACATACTCTGAACATTTCCCACCTGACTTCTGCATCCAAACGTCTTCTTGCTGAAACTACTGGAAAAGTGATGGGTTCGTTTCTACAATGATGTACCTCTGTTGTCTCTGAAGGCAACTCAACTGACAAACTTACTTCCAAAGGTCTCAAAACACCTGTTCAAATGTAAAAGTTTTCTGTCCTCTCTGACCTTTGTAGCATGAGTTAAAAGTTTATAAGTCAGAAGCAAGCCCTATTCTAGCACCAAACACTCAAACAAGGCAATACTAATTTCTCTTGGTTTTTAAGATTCTTCTCTTTTATAATAATTACTAAGGCACACATAGAGGCATCATTCCCACAGCTCCTTTGATTTTCCTCTTTGTCATGGTTCAACCACACTGATATTTGGAAACTAACTAGTCCGCGGCTTCAACAACAACAAAACAAAATCCCTATGGCCATATAACCCTCTGTTCAAATTACAGAAGCCTGAGCTGGAGTGAAGTTGGGGACCCTGGAGACTCATCCTTTGCCTTTCCTTCCTCCGTCCCACGCCCGCATCCACCAGGGAGGAGCAGCATTTGAAAAATACTAAAGTAGATGATGAAATTATTTTCGCACATTCCAGGATAGCCACCGATAGAAGTTTTCTCTTCTTTAAATCATCATTCACTATGGGGTTTTGCGTAAACAGCCCAATTTAAAAATGTTTGTCCTCTACTCTATGTCAAGGACTAAGTATGGGGCCAAAGTCCACCCAAGCCCACAGTCAAGTTGAGGAGATTGGCAAATAAATCAGCCACACAAATACTGCAGAACAGTGAAGGGGAGAAATATGAGAGTGACAGAGGTAGTATCGGAGGCTCCCAGCAGGTCCTCAGTAGCTCCGAAGTACTTCTGGGACAACAGCGTCAGGATTTATAAATAAAATAAGGAATTTACATTGTTCTGCTTGGCCAGCCGAAGATACATTTGACCTGTTCTTGTGCAAACTCACTCTCTTCCCCATCTTCCATACAAAGGAGATACTATTCTAAGAATCTGTAAAAATCCCTTACAATGTATAGCACATCCAGTTTTATAGGAACACATTAAATGCACCAAAGTCTTTTTATTTGTGGAAAATGCAATGCTTGTTTTTACCTCAGAGAAGTTGAATAAATATGACTTTTACCTTGAGAACCTTACTCTTTGAAAATTATTTCTGCTCTCCATCTCCTTTTTTTTTTTTGGCGGTATGCGGGCCTCAGCACAGGCTCTGGACGCGCAGGCTCAGCGGCCATGGCTCACGGGCCCAGCCGCTCCGTGGCATGTGGGATCCTCCTGGACCGGGGCACGAACCCGTGTCCCCTGCATCGGCAGGCGGACTCTCAACCACTGCACCACCAGGGAAGCCCTCTGCTCTCCATCTCTTGATAAACATTGTTTAAAGGCACTGTACAGAATGTCTCAAATTCTAAATTCAATTCAGCCAATGTCAGTGATGTTCCAGGAACCAATTTAGGCAATGCCAGAGATTAAAATACAAAAGGAGAGAAATCATTGTTTTCTTAAATGGGCTTTAGAACCTCGTAGGAGTCGTAAGCCAAGTTCCTAAATGATGGAGCAGAATGAGATGAATGATGTAAGAGAGGTGAAAACCAAGTGCTGTCCTAGCTCAAGGAGGAGATGGAATTATAGCTTCTTGAGTGTTGTCCACATTTTTCAGAGGAAAAGGGGGAATTGGTATGAAAATGAAAGGGTAAACACCTTTTAAAGGCCATGGATTGACAGCAAATAGTGAATCACAGGAGAATGAGAAATATTTATCAACAAAGTGACATGATTGGAGATACGAGAAAAGGGCAATCAATGTGGACATGCAAACTATAATCGTAAGAGTTTCTAGTAACTTGTTGGTTTCCCACACTAGTTCCTACCTCACTACTAATAGCATTTGTTCCTGCTTCAATTCATATGTTCATTCTTTCAATGAAAACATATTAAGTGACATGGTAGGCTCTAGAGGTACAAGGTGAGCCAAAGGAGACTCTTCTCATGAATGCTGCACTTCTAGAAACATGAGGATGACACAAGGTAAACGTGCAGATGTGAGTGTATGTATGCATTTGTACATGTAAATATAATCTCTCAAATATTTGAATAAAATTAATTTGAAGACATTTATCTAGAAGTACAGATCAATTTAAGGGAGAAGAAAAAGTCAGAGATACAGAGATAGAGACAGAAACTGGTAGGGGAAAACTGGGAGAAAGAGACAAGAAGAGGGTCCATCTGGATAAAGGAAAGGAATCAACAGGTTAGTCTAACGAAAAGAGGATTTGTTCATCATCACTCAAACTATTTCAACACAGACTCATGTTGCCAAATTTCTGAACAAAATTTTTCCTTCTCAGGTGAAAATGCAAAAGGTTAAAGTGACCGTATCAGCTGCTAGCTGGTTTTACCTAGTAACATTATTTTCAAACTTAAAGGTTGTAGGCAGAAAGATGAAGGGACATACCTGTTACTGAGGCTAGATTTTATGCAAGATGAAAACAAAGACATGATTTTCCTGGGTTTTACCCTGAGAAAATCATAATTCAAAAAGAGATATGTACCACAATGTTCATTGCAGCTCTATTTACAACAGCCAGGACAGGGAAGAAACTTAAGTGTCCATCAACAGATGAATGGATAAAGAAGGTGTGGCACATATATACAATGGAATATTACTCAGCCATAAAAAGAAACGAAATTGAGTTACTTGTAATGAGGCAGATGGACCTAGCCTCTGTCATACAGAGTGAAGTAAGTCAGAAAGAAAAAACAAATACTGTATGTTAACACGTATATATGGAATCTTAAAAAAAAAAAAAAAAGGTTCTCATGAACCTAGGGGCAGGACAGGAATAAAGACGCAGACGTAGAGAATGGACTTGAGGACACGGGGAGGGGGAAGGGTAAGCTGGGACGAAGTGAGAGAGCGGCATGGACATATATACACGACCAAATGTAAAATAGATAGCTAGTGGGAAGCAGCCGCATAGCACAGGGAGATCAGCTCGGTGCTTTGTGACCACCTAGAGGGGTGGGATAGGGAGGGTGGGAGGGAGACACAAGAGGGAGGGGATATGGGGATATATGTATACATATAGCTGATTCACTTTGTTATACAGCAGAAACTAACAGAACATTGTAAAGCAATTAGATTCCAATGTTAAAATGTTAAAAAATAAATTAGAAAAAAAAAAAAAAACTTAGGTAGTACAGAGGCCAAGAGACAAGGAGGGCACCGGGGAACAGACCGGGGAACAGACTACCGAATTGGATTGAAAGATGTGGGAGTTTTGCGGCACCTCATTTGAGAAAGGGAATTCCTAACAGCTTTTTTACTGAGTGTCTGGGTGAGGACGTGAGCTCTTCCTTAAGGGCCTTGTACGTTTCATCAAACTTTAGGGAATGCTATAAAGTTTACAAGAAAAATGAGAGCATTAACGTAATCTATAAAAATTTATTCACTCTTATAGTTAATGAAATGTTTTCAAAATCTGTTTAATATCTCTAAAAGGAGTCTTAGGTAGAGTGGACGTTTGCAATTAAATATGTGGAAGGAAGCACAAATAACGGCTAATAATAGTAAAATATTACTTCTGGGGTTTCTTTTTTCCTATAATTTGTTGGAAACTGTTTCATAAGAAAGGAATACTTTTTAAGAGGAAGTTAAATCATCTATAAGCTACATCTTGACTAGCTTACAGTTCTCTTTCCCACGTTCCTTTCTGTTATTTGTCTATTATTTGTGTATATTAAAAATTGTAAACACACAAAAGTGCATGGTTACATCCAGTTTTTTTCACTTAACATAATATAAAATTTTCATGTTGTTAGAGTTGTTGCAACCATGATTTCCCCAGGTACATTTTATTCCACCAGGGTGACATGCCGTAATTTACTTTATATTTTTATTCCAATGGGGATTTTTTTCACTAACATGCATTGAGCACGGGCGCCAGTTGCTCTGGGAAGCATGTGGACCCAGGGATGAATGGGATGCAGAGCTGGTCCTGGTGCAGCGTGAGGACCCCAAGCAGAGGGGCACCAGGGTGCTCTGATGGCAGTGACCCCCGGCTGGAGGCAAGGGCTGAACTGAGTCCTGACAGGGAGGTAACAGATTGGAAAATGTAAAGCTATTTCTTCAGCATTACCTTCCTTAACAAATGTTCCCAAGTCCTGCATTTGTAGTTCAGCAAAATGTGAACTATGTTTCAAGTAGTAAAAGGCTGAACATATTTTCAGCTCATTTATTAAAGCTCAACTTTAACTGTAGCAGGTTTACTTTGCAAACTCATGAGGAATAAAGAGATTATCAGAGAAATGGGAATCACCTTTTGGTCGCTGCAGAAATTCAATTTCTGTTCACGTAGGTCCAGGTAAGAGCATGGGAGTGGATGGTTGGTACAAGATGTACAACCCAAGGGATCACAAACCAACAGAGGTTGTGTTTTTATCTTCATCTTTAATTAAAAGATTTAGAACCCAAGACTTCGTATATTCGAAGTGTGGGATGTGGACCCACAGTATCAGCAGCACCTGTGAGCTGGTGAGTACTGGTGAGTACTGCAGAATCCCAGGCCTCACCAAGAGCTACAGAATCTGAACCCACATTTTAACATGATTCCCAGGGGACTTGTGTGCACCTTCAAATCTGAGAAGCCGTGCCTTAGAGACGACCTTCCTCGTGATTGACTGCCACGCAGTGTGCCAATCCCTGTGGCCATGGAAACAGTCAACCCGGGACTCTCCTTGCAGCCTGAAGCCCAGTGATAGCTGACCCTTCATACCGGGTTTGCTTGTGGGTGATCAGAGGAGCAGTTCTATCACGTGTTTAGACCATCACTGAGCTGGGGGCCAGGGGCCTTGAAATTCTACAAGCATTTTAAAGCCAATCCAAACAATAGAAATGTAATCACTAAAGTCATGAAACGCAGCCTTCTGTTCTCCTTACCACCAGCCTAGTGGCCTCTGAGTTTTCCCTTCCGATGAGAAATGAATAAATAGGAAAAAGCCCCTGATTGTCAACTGAGGCTGCCATAAGCCAGGGCCTTATTTTTACTAAGTATTAATGATATGCATCCCGGGAATTCCCCAGCAGTCCAGTGGTTAGGACTCCACGCTTCCACAGGTTCAATCCCTGGTCAAGGAACTAAGATCCCACATGTCGTGCAGTGCGACAATAAACAAGCAAATAAACAAATAAAATGCCTCCTGATACAACGTTCTTTTAGTTACCTTTGCTTTTGGCAAACACATACAGGAGAAAAGTGAACCTCTGAGGCCTGGAGGGAAGGAGATATGGCCCCATGTTAATAACCCACTAAGAGGGCTTCCCTGGTGCGCAGTGGCTGAGAGTCCGCCTGCCGATGCAGGGGACGCGGGTTCGTGCCCCGGTCTGGGAGGATCTCACATGCCGCGGAGCGGCTGGACCCGTGAGCCATGGCCGCTGAGCCTGTGCGTCCGGAGCCTGTGCTCCGCAACGGGAGAGGCCACAACAGTGAGAGGCCCGTGTACCGCAAGAAAAAAAAAAAAAAAAACCCACCAGGAGATACCAGAGGGAGATAAATCAACAGAGACCTCTCCAAGGACAGGGGTGAAGTCACCATGCAACCAGTGTTAGAAAATTCAGGCAACTCCGATCATTAGGGACACTAGCAAGTCACTCAAAATGTATCTGATCACAGCAGCTGCTGGTCCATCGTGGGGCACAACTGTAACTCATTAACAACCTCATCCTCATCTGACTTCTTCAAACGAGTCCCTCAATCCATCCTTAGACCTTAGATACCAATGATGAAAAGGGCTGTCTCTGATGGAGGTTCAGCTGCACCAGATCTTCACAAATCCACTTTCCTCCCAGGCATCAAACACGAGATAATAGAATATTCATTGTTCATTTAAAACCATATGCTCCATTGGCACAGATCCCATCGTTCAATATTTAAAGCTGTGGTGGATCCCCTGACATCCGCTGTCAGAATCCTCAGGATAGCGTGTAACGGCAAGACTTAAAAATCTACTACTGTACTTCCTTTTGTTACCTTTTCCAATGTTTTATAAGCTTATGTTTAAATAGAATGAAATTATAGAAAATATTTTACCCAGAGGCAATCCGGAGACTTCTGATTTAAAATAGTGTCTGGTTCATACTCATGACACGGCCTTTTCGAATTCATACAGTGATTATGATGAAGACAGCAAAACAGTGAAAATTCAGAGAAGTGCAACACAGACAAAGGGGCAAGCACAGAATCTGGGAGAAATAATCACTGGTACAGCTGGGTCCAAAAGCACAACGAGTACCCATTTGTGCTTTGTTATTTGGAAACCATGCAAACCTGCAATTGTGGATACAGATACCTAGATGCTACTAGTCGCAATCACCTCAGCATCTTCACCATGTGCTCCTGAGATCCGAAATGCAAGATTCAAAGCAACTCTGAAACTAGCTTCTGCTTTCTCAGGGAGACAATGTAAAGCATCAGCTTTGCCACCATCAGTGCTTCTTCCTACATCCATTCCAACTACCACGCTCAGAAAACGACTGGGATTGCAATATGAGTGGTCTGATGAAGGTCTCCTGTACCTTATCCTCTAATTCTGAGATGGATATGGGCATGAGAGTAATGCATTAACCTGCTGTAGACAAAAGTAGGAATAGGACAAGCCCTGGAAGCAGTGCATGCTGGGGAATGTAGTTTTTCTACATAGATTGTCAGCCATCCAGCAGCAAATAGGCTGTCTGCTTGCAAAAAATCAGGTTTGGATGAGTGTTTATACTCAAGGAAATATACATTAAAATAATAATGAGTAATTTGGATTGCGCAGATTGGCAAAACATTTAAAGGCTGACAATTTTCAGTATTGGTGAGGGTGTGGAGAAACAGGCATGTTTATATATTTTTGGTAAAATTTATACTGCCTTTTTGGAAAATAATTGGACTTCCACTAATTGGATAAATATTCATATATCCTTTGATTGAATAATTTTACTTCTAGGAATCTGACTAAAAAGACATGTTGCTCACATATGCAAAATGCTTTGCGTATATAAAGATAAACACAGCAGTGTTGAGTATAATAGTACAAAAACTGGAAACAAAGTGTCTGTCATTTGAGAAATTTCTACATAAATTATTGCATATCAATCCCATAAGGTCATTAGAAAGAATAAGATAGATTATATTCACTTAGTTAAAAGATGTGCTCAGTGCAAATGACCTAATTTAAAACGTAAGTTGTGGAATAGTATCTGTGTTATAGTTTTATTTAAGTAAGACATTTTAAAGGTTGGTGTATACACCTATTTATTTTAGTTTGCCTAATCGTCGGATCTTAGGAAATATGTGCTCTATATAAATGTTATAAATAGTGTAATGTGTGGGGGGTGTGGGAAAATATACAACCAACTTGAAAGAAGCTAAACCTTGAGGAACCTTATTTCAGGGAAAGATAAGGCTGAAAAAGGAATCCTAATTATTTGTGCTCTATAACTCTATGTATCTATATTTTTCAAATGAGCCTTTAATACTTTTGTGATGAAAAATAAAATATAACACCTTAAGGAAATATAAAAGTATAAAGTTTTAAAGTGGTTATGTCTGAATATTCAGATTCTGGGTTTAAATTTCTTATATATTTCTGTATTTTCCAAATTTTCTATAGTGAAGACATAATAACATTATAATCACAAAACGAATCTTTTAAATTTAGCATGCCAATTTTGTTTCTTTCATCATAGTAAAGAAGAAAAAATAACTTGGAAAAAAGCACACAAATATTAACAGTGATTCCCTTCGGTTAATGACACCCAGGATAATTTTAAATGAAAACCTTCGAAACTCTGGGAGATGCCGGCCAAAACAGTTATACATTACCAGACACCTAAAATGGAAGGAATGTCAAAATGGAAAGAAGAATTAAATTCAGGAAACCAGTTTGAGATGTCCAATCAAGGATGTTACATATTGGCAAAGACTTTGCCGAAGTATCTAATTAAAGAGCCTATATGAAGCAGATAAAAGATTAGCATTTTCTCTGGGTGCTAAAAGTATGGTGCCCAGGAACTGTTGCATTCTAGACCAATGTGACAGACAATTCCGGGCATTTATGGCCATGCGTGCTCAAGCCCCATCTGCGATTCTACTGATCGCAATAGGGCTCTGCAACGTTGTCAACGGTGTCTCCTATGGGGCCCTCAGAGGCAGTGCCACCTCTGAGCCACTGTTTATATAGAAACTGAAGGCATAGTCCATAGGGTGAAGTTTCTAGAATTCTCCTACATGCTCCTTCTGGAACGGGCATGGAAGGAAAATGACTGATCTCTAAATTCTCTAGACATTAAAGGAGCAGGGTGGACCAAAGGAAGGCTAGAGGCCTGGAATGCTAGCAAAAGCCAGCAGGCGACACCCTGGTTCAGAAAAACGACACGAGTGTGGAACCTGCAGCATCACCGGTAGGTAATCTCAGGTAACAAGCTGGTTTGCTACAGAAGAAAGCAGGCTGATGGCCACACAGAAACTTTTCTTCTAATGTGCGTTTTTGCTGAAGAGATCACCCACGCAAGTATGAGTCATCTCACAGAGACTCTCAATGGTGAGAGTAAAAACTTGCCTGTTTAACTACATGCAAAATATTACATGATGTTTAGGTGTATACACTTACTGAAAAGAAACAGGAAAGCAAAGGACAGAGGAAGTAACACTGTAAAGGTGCCTGAAGAACATTTAACTGTTCATTGAGGGTTCTTTCTAAAGTGTGGTAGTGGGTGTACGGGTATATATAATAACTTTTTTTTACACATAATTCCATGTGCTTTGAATATTGCAAAAATCATTGAAAATTAAAGCACTTAGACTCCAGATCCCCTCCCTCACTCCATGCAGCAGAATGACTGTCCTTTCTCAATTCTGGTAGAAGATGAAACATTTATCCTTTGGAGAGGAGGACAAAATTTAGACTAGGTAACACAAATTCTTATCAGCGGCAAGGCTCCTGGTAAAGAAAATCAGAGGTCTGAAAATCCACAAACCTGATATTACGAACTACCACTTCCCTAGTTTTCTTCCCAAGTGGGGTCTCAGAACAGTGGGAGCTGGGGCTTCACTCTCTGGGCAAGAGTCTCTCTGAGGGATTTGACCGGACCAAGAGAGAAAAGATGCAGCAATGCAGCCATCTGTGTCTTCCCCCAGGGCAACCATCTGGCCAGATAACTTTATAGTCAAGTCCACAGGCAGTAAGACCCACCCACACGCATGGAGATTTGTGTTAGTTTGCTCTTAAGTGTGAGCAGGCAGTCAAGGATCATAACACATCTTTAACATAAAAGACTTCAAAAAAATTGAAAAAGTAACTCAGAAGAAAGAAACCGCATAGAGAGAAGCAAAGTCCACAGTCACAATAGGAAACAACCCAAACCTATCATTTATATTCTTAGAGATCGAGAAGAAGATAACATTTATAAAGCAAGAATAGGATGCACTAAGGAAGAAGCACTAAGCAACATAAAAAAGAACTTTCCGAAATTTAAAAACATAGCAGTAATAGAAAACTAGGTAAGATAAATTTGAGAAAATATCTCAGAAAATATAATTAAAAATAGGACAATAGGAGAAAAAGGATGAGACATACAATACCTAAATAATAAGAATTCCCAAAGAAACAACAACAAAAAACCCAAAGTAATTTAATAAAATTTCTCAGAGCTCAAGAACAAGTTTCCAGATGAGAGATCCTTCTCTCGAATCAAGGGCTCAGCAAAATGGATGAAAATTACCCTAACAAGCTATACCATTATGACATTTCAGAACACTGGCTAGAAAAAGAAGGTTCTATTCTTCTTCCTTTTTGGGGGGAGGGAAGATTATATAAATATACAAAGGATGTAAGCTCACAATGCCATTGGAATTCAAGTTCATTTACGTTGTCAGAAATGACAGGAATTTCATGGCAATACACACTCGGAAACCACTTTCTTTTGGAACTCTCTTTAAGATTTATTGTACAGGAAAAAAAAGACAACTATAAAGTTACTTCATAATAGGAACTACCTCTGCCAATGACATGTTTAGTGATCAAGCCAGACCTACAATTTTCTCAAGTTCCTCAGGGCTCTGTTTTCCTGTCCCTGTGCCCTGACACCTGCTTTCCATCAGTGGAAGCAGCTCCTGGCGGAGACCCTGGACTCAGGGAGGCTGGGCTGTAATCACAGTCGCCATCACCACGAGGTGCGGTACAAAGACTACATAGCTCTGTCCTTGAACTTGGCTTCTCTGAGGTTGTGTCAAAAGTGAAAATTATCCTGCACTTCAGCAAATGCATTGTTGAGTAGAAGGATCTTTCAAAAGCAACCTGATCAAAGGTGCCCCAGAAAGCAGAAGTCAACTCTCAAAGTTACCAGCTTCGCTTCGTAGCGACTAGACTCTTGCACGTTTTCAAACAGGATTTATCTTCTGAGGTTCCTAAGAAAGCCATAACTACAGTCGTCCCTCAGTATCCAAGGGGGATCGGTTCCAGGACCCCTGCCCATGGGATCGATATAAGATGACCCACATATAAGATGACCCGCACAGTTCAAACTCATGTGGTTCAAGGGTCAATCGAGTCTCTATGAAACTGCACACTAATGTTCAAAGGAATTGCTGATTGAGAGCTGTTGGATGAAAAATATAAAAGAGGGAAACTGATGAGAGCATTACTGGATATAATAGGATGCAATTAGGGAGAAGTGGCCAGGAGTACATGAAGCTAAACTAAGAAAAAGAGAGTCTTCCTGGTGAGTGAGACTGGAGAAGAATTTGTTTCTAATCGAAGCCTTCTTATGACTCGTGGCGCCTTAGAAAGATGCTGAGCGCTTTACAGCAGTGGCAGCACCAAGGCTGAGATGCTTTAGAACCCCAAGAACTTCTACTGGTTTCCTCTCCTGGCCAACATAAACACAGAACTAGGTAAGTGGAGAAAAATCATATAGAATATAAACAAAGGTATCTTTTAAAAACACTTTGCCGGTGCACTCTAAGTAAAATGAGTGTATTTACTTGACAAATAGAACTTCAAAACAAATGCCTTCTCTCTTCCTTCCAAGTAGCTTGTTATCCCTGGGCCCCAGTTATATAAAAGTTCTGAAGCAGCCCCTGGACATACTAGCATTTTGTCTCCATTTGAAATGTGCCCTACCCAGAATTTATTCTAAAGTACAGGCATCAGGTAACGATTCATCTTTTCTTTCTCTTTCCCGAAATGCTGTGGTGCTTATTGCAAAACCCAGCTTTTGCGCATGTGCTGCCACGTATGCACGCGCTTGTTCCCGAATGAGACGGGCCCCCCTTCTGATGATTACGGCTTAGATCTTCTCTCTCCTGCTGGGAAGGCGGAACTCAGCGACACTGAACTAAGTTCACAAATCACATTTCTTCCTCTGTGAGCATCGGGAAGATTCCTGGAATGTAGGCTGAGAATGGTTTGGACTGTATATAAAATGTATTTCAGTTTGGGGGAAATGAACGGAGGTTTACTGCCACTATTCCAATATCACTGAAGAGAATGTGAGCAAGTTACCTCTCTAAACTCTGCTTCATTTGTCAAAAGAATTTAATTCAGGAGACAAGAAAAAGTAGCGACTGTTTCAAGAGGGTTTTATAGGTTCTTCCAGAGACAGTTTCATGGTCAAAGAACCTGTTCCTGCCATGTTTCTCCAGGCCTGGCCAGATGTGTCCATGGATCCACCACTTAGAACATCCAGGAAACACCCACTGCTGTTCTGCTGGTCCCCTTATCCAATTTCTACCAAGAATATGCTAACAGCAAAAGCAATTCAGTAAATCCAGTCGATTAGGTTCCATAACAGGACATATATTAACATCACTGTTAAATTTACGCTCGACATGCTAAGTGTTTAATAACTGTTCTGTATGTTTATACCTTAAAAAAAATATATATATATATATATATATTTCAGATCTAGTAGGGAAAGCAACTGAATCATGCTTCCCTTCTCTTCTTCAGTTAGAAACCTGGCACCATGGGTGTTTGCAGTCTTGCTTTCTGAAGGCGTTATAATGATAAATTGATTTTTAAATGAAATTTACTCTTAAAACGTTATAAACATTCTTTATCATGTTCCAAATGGATCCACTTATAGGAATGTTCCCAAAATACTTAGGGACATTTTCTTGAAAATATTAATGTGTGTCCAAGAGAACTTAATACATATATATATACATATATATATATAGAGAGAGAGAGAGAGAGAGAGAGAGAGGGAGAGAGAGATTTACAGATTCATAGATATGTGTGTCTATACCTGTGTATACACATATGACATATGACTTGTATATGACGGAAGCAGCACATACACCGTAACATATGTTACTAGTACTTCAATAAGATGAGCAGTAGTATGGATTTAATTCAGTGCTCATTTGTTAGCTCTATCAATTTTGGATGCAAAGAGGAATCACTCAGTGTTAACTGAACGGTGGTAATGACTCCATAAAGACAGTCCAATTCCAAGTATGATAAATAATGCTACTCATAAACAAAGCATGCACACAATCAAATCAATTTGAATTTCAATATACAGCTGCAACGAGTGGAATGTTGTTCGTCTAGCTGTGTTTCACAAGCTGCTTATGAATACTTCCTTTGGGACCATTCTGTGGTACTTTCAGAAAATCAGGAAACATACAAAGAAAGAAACAACAAATGGAATGTTATTACATCTCTGCCAGGAAGAAAGAAGAATTTTCCTGACAGGGAGAGGCAGCCACGTGGAAGTAGAAAAATAGAGGTATCTGTTAGACCAGTGGTTCTCAAAGTGTGGTCCAGGAGCCAGAGCATCAACAAATGGAAATTCTTCTAACTTCTGTTAGAAATAGAAACGCCTGGGCCCCGCCCCATTCTTGGGTGGTGCCCAGCCCCCTGTGGTGGCAAAAGCCCTCCAGGTAATCCTATATGCTAAAGGATGAACACCGCTGTGTTGGGCTACCAGTGATAAGAAACAGCTGATGATTTTTACAGTTCACATGTGAGACTCGTCCTATGTCAGTTTTAGGGGGTTGAAAAAATACATTTAATTATGATCAAAGTGACATAATTTCCAACTACTAAATGAAGTGTGGATTGGGGTGATTTCATAACTCAGCAATATCCACACTGTGAAAGAGGAGCTGCACTACGGACTCCGGACAGAGGGGGAGCTGTTCTACTTATAGTGTTCCTGTTGGCTGGTCTTTCTTCAAAGGGGTCCGCTGGTCCATCCCACCTGGCCTGGGTCGCACTAACCGTCAAAGGAAGCAACTCCTCCCGTATACGGTCGTTGTTTAGCTTGGAGCCGAGCTTCCTGAGCACACCCATTTGAACACACATATTGGAATCAGCCTACTAAGGGGGAAGGGCTTTCATTTCATGACCACGGTGCTTAATAGAGTGGCAGATGCAAGGCAAGAAAGTCATCAGAGAATAAAGAGAGCCGCAGGAAACTCAGGAGCTGGGCCAAGCTCCACCCACCTTTCTCATTTTCATGAAGTTGTCGTGGCGATGATGATGCCCCCTGAGGGCACAGACCATCATTGCTGGGGGACCAGCAGGGCCCTCTGAGGATCCCTCACTCTCCAGCGCGCTCCCGTTCTCAATTTCAATCTGCCGTCTTTCCTTCGTGTCTAAAACCTTGCAAATTTAGATGATATTACAGAATAACTATTATCTTAACTTTGTTCTCCATAGTTTCATGGTGGAGGAGTTCTGTTTGCTGAGTCCAGAGAGAAAAGACTTAAAAGATCTAGGCATAAGGGGGAGAGAGGGTGGGAGAGGGATGGAGTGGGAGTTCGGGATTAGCAGATGCAAACTATTATATATAGAATGGATAAACAAGAAGGTACTACTGTATATAGCACAGGGAACTATATTCAATATCCTGTGATAAACGATCATGGAAAAGAATATGAAAAGAGAAGATACATATGTGTATATATACGTGTGTGTGTGTAACTGAATCCCTTTGCTGTACAGCAGAAAGTAACACAACATTGTAAATCAACTGTATTTCGATAAAATAAAAATTTAAAAATCTAGTCATAATTACCATTTGTGGGAATATAATGTGAACTACCGATTTATACATATGGACTTTTCCTCTCTATATAAGTAATGATCAGGGTCTTAAAGAAAAGGGAAAACAATTTAAAAAGTTTAAGAAGCTCCAAAAAATCATCTATAAGGGAAAAAAGCTGTGGAGAGAAGGAGGCGATTTTACTGAGGTTTCAAAATGGAGAAACTCTGTCCCCTAAATGTAATTATGTTCCTCAGAGAATGACTCCCCCCAATCCAAACATCCTGAAACACTTGTTTGGGAGGCGGAATCTGAAGATTCCACCATATAAGGCTCTCCCAGCTCAGGGGGCTAAGGTGACGCCAAGCCTAATGAGAAAATAGGAGAATTTTTTGTTTTCTTTTTGGTGTCACCATATGGAATTCCAATCTAATTTTTCCAATTTGTTCCACTGCAGCTGGGCCATGCTATAACATACCAACAGTTGTTAACAGTTCTAGTTATTATAGGTTAAAATTCCATCTTTTTACATTTTTTTCCCTTGAGATAATCACACTTTAACAGGGTATAAGTTACATTTGCTGTGGAGCCTTTCCTGAACAAACTATAAATTGCAGCTCCCTTGCCAAACTCCTCTTTTATTTCCTGTTTCTTTTCTCCTACAGCACATTTCATCACTCCAAAATGACACATTTTATGTTTTTATTTGAATTATTTTTTGTCTCCCCCACTAGC
The DNA here is from genome assembly GCF_949987515.2 of Delphinus delphis. Taxonomy (NCBI): domain Eukaryota; kingdom Metazoa; phylum Chordata; class Mammalia; order Artiodactyla; family Delphinidae; genus Delphinus; species Delphinus delphis. Next base: position 9,127,264 of record NC_082699.1, on the reverse strand, counting down.
ATGTCAGAGATTTTTGTTTGGTCGACTCTTGTATCCACAGTGCTAGGAGAGTGAGTGACACAGGGTAGACACTGAAAGATTTGCTGAAAGAATAAATAAATGAATATTCTAGGTGGTGATAATTCCTAGATCTAAATGCTGACTCAACTGCACTAGAATGTAAAGCATTGAACACCATGGTGATATGGGATGTGAAGTAGGAGTTTTCATACACAGGCCCTCAAATCTCACTACCTCCATCCATTTGGACACTTTACCTAGAACGAGGAGACTCCAGAAACTGCTGGGGAGAGCTGCCACAGTCAGGCTACATTGGTAAAATTCCTCGCAGAATGGAACTGAAAGGCAGAGCCAGACCACTAAGTGATTACAACCATACTGACTTCTAATTGGACTCACTACCAAAATATTTCCGATATGGTGTTCATCCAGAGATGCTGAAATGCTGACACAAACGCACACACTACGAAGCTATGTATCATCACAAAACCAATGCAAAATGCTGAGCCTGCCTGTCAGGGATGCTAATTCTTCAAAAGATTAGCTTCCTAGCTCTATGAAAACATGGATAATTATAGCATGATGTTTATTATGCTGTAGCTAGCGAAGCACACATTCATTATAATGCAGTTTTCTCCCCTTGGGGCTTCAGTGCAAATATAGACGTTATACTTTGGACAGGATCACGAAGGCACAGAGCCTCAGTCTGGGGGATTAAGCAGGGAGGGGATGCTTGGCAGAACTGACCGTGGCCTTGGCATGGGTGAGTGGCTTTGTCTCTCTGCCAGGCCTTGACGTCACCTCCCGATGCCACGAGGCTGGACTTCCCCTTCAGCTAACGGTCATGATCAGCGTGATGACAAGGTACATGCGAGACGATCACCTCGTTTCTCAAGGATGTTACCGACAAACAAGAGTTAATAGAGCCAGACTGAGGCATGATCACAAAAGAGAGCATCAGATCAGGTGCGTTCACCAAAGAAGAGATGCCAAAGATAGAAGAACGTGAGCACTGGGGCTCACGAGTAAATTCTAAATGACAGTGTTTCCCCAGACACGCGGAGGTGAGGTGTCTTCAGTCCCTGCTTCACCACTGTCATCGGAGGGGACTGAGCAGTCATGAGGACCCTTGGCAGGATGCACGGCACCCAGGGCTGATCCAGACTTCCAGGAGGAAGCGCGATTGTGCAGCTGAGAATAGCACTCCCGCCAGGAAGGTGGGCAGTGAGGCACGTGCCCAGCCGCTCAGAATCTGGCTATTTCCCTTCAATCTGTCTGCTCCTCTCCAATCAGACCAGGCACCATCTGAGCAGGGTGTTGGGAGAAAAACACCACCAGCTAGTCATTCACTTCAGACCATCTCTGTGTCAGTGCATCTTAAACTACTTGGAGGGTCTTTGTATTCCTTTATTGCTTTACTCAGAAAAAATGATACGCCACCTACTCTGCATCAGGGAGTGGGCTGGGGAGGCAGGACGTCGTGAGCCCTGTCCTTGAAGAGCCCAGGATAGTTGGGAAAACTGACTTGTGATTAGATCCTTACAGTGCATGGTGAGAGTGCCGCCATTACGATTAAAAAATATAAACATAAAAGACCCAGTGGGCTGGGAGTGCAAGGAGGGAGCGATGAAGACTCTCTAAGTATGAAAGGAAATAACTTATGAAACATGGATAGAATTCATATGATGCTTTAAGGATAGATAGGTAAGTACCATCCCACGAGACATGTTAGGCAGATTTAGTAGAGTGTGGTGTGCTGAACAAGATAGAAAGACATGGAAAGACAGAAGGCACTTAACATTCATAATCACCTAATGTTTGTGACATACTAAAGGGACAGGAGGAAACATCAGGTATCTGGTGAGCTGTGGAGGTGTTCGTTAGGGGTGTTTGTTATTGCATCCCACAGACAGACCACGTGTTTTAGGCTCAGAAACTGTCTATCTCTGGCCCCCTGAGTCTGGTCCTCATAACTGCACCCTCAGTGAGGAAGGCTGATGTGGCAGACAGAAGATATGAATGGGATGCAAACCAGGATTCTTGAAGTGTGGCTCCTTATTGAAGTGAACAGACATTTCTTAGGTGGTGAAGGACTGAATCGAAACAAAACTCAAAACCAGAAAATGGAGAGTTGAGAAAAAAGCAGAACGCAGTACTGTTTGCATTTTCTTACACCTGAAGGGAGTTTATTTGCAGAGGAAAACAACTTTCTAAGTTGTTTTAATAATTAGTCTTTCTAATCCAAGAACCAACAGCAACAGCATCAATGAAGAGCATCACGTTCTGCTCTGAATCCACATGGTCATCAGACATCTGCCAAGATATCAGCTCTTAAGGTCATAAGATAAAGACCTAACTTTAAAAGTTCCTTGAGTTTGGTTTCTGGTTGAGCTTAGACTCTCTGGCCTATTTAATGGAAGTTATGCAAGAAGTATATTTACTACAGAAACTTGTCAAAGAGTTTGGGACAGAGAGGTAGAAACAGAAAATGGTTCCAGCGTCTGAGTCACATTTCAGGGTCACTTCCTGTCCAGGAGTAACAGACTCTCTTGAACTTGCCTAATCATTCCCTCCCCCCATTTCACTGCTCAGTTATTGTTCCATTTGTTTGCAGTCCTAAGTTCTATGACTTTACTGTAAGCCATCTCAAACCTTTTTGAATGTGGTGAGTCAATGCATTTAATAAAGGCAAACTAGTCAGTGCAATGTCATCAGAGCAGGGCTACAGCCAAACCAAGTGAAATCCGGACTGGCTGGTGCTAGAACTCGTAGAAGAAGCTTCTAGCATCACTACCAAGACTGTGGGATTTGTTCACTTCATAGGAAAACATCAAGAGCCCAGCTTGACACTTCTGACTCCAGTGCTCGTTCTGTACGTGGGTTAGCACTCTCCTCAGCCCTCCAGCCTGTACCGAAAGTGTAAGAGGATGTGTCTACTTCATTCTCATAGTAGGAGGCAGAAAGGAACAACGTGTCAGTAAGATTTGTCTAGAATAATTTGAAGTCCAACTACAGAAGGCCTTAGTGAGTTTTGGGTAATTTTTTTTTCCTTTTAAATTAACGAAATTTCAAGGTTATCATGTAAGAATGCCACTCTCACTTGCATTCCGATTTGCCTTCTTGGATAGCAGAGAAAAAGGCCGAATTACAGGAAGAGGCCAAGAACCATACTCAACCCTAGGTATGCCCGTGGGAGTATGTTTAGTATGTGGACCTTACCTGCTGTGTACGATAAAGGAGAAGTAGTTTAGAACTGCTGGGCTAGAAGAATGAAAATGGGCCTTGCTATCAGACAGTCCTGTTTCTCATCCTGCCTCTGCCACTATGACTTCGGTCAAGTTACTTAGCTTCGCTGCACCTTGGTTTTCTTATCTGAAAATTGGGAAAACGGTAGCTACCATTCAGTGGGATAACATGATATAACGCGTAGGCACTCAATCTATGACTTATTTCCTCTTCATTCCTGAAGTGTTCTGAACCATTACTATACAAACTAGGAAGTTTTTGGTTGCAAATAACAGAAGAGCCAACTCAAACTGGGGTAGACCACATGGAATGTACTGGCCCCATAATTGAAAAATTATGTCGGCCGGGCTTCGTGGATGTTGTTATGTATTGGCTCAGAGGGTCACCAGAAGCCTGTTAGTTGGCACCCCTCAATTCTGCCTTCAACAGAGCCTAAGTGCCTTCCTATTACAAGATGGGTCCAGGAGGATGAGCTTCGGGAAGGAGAGACAGAGAGAGAGATCACTATGTGAATGGCACTCAAATACGGACGTTATGCAGAGGGAGAGTGAAGGTATAGATTAGATGCTGGGATGGGGGCAGCCAAAAGTCCACTACAGCAACCGTAACGCTGGCATTATAGAGTCCTTATGGAAATCCTTTATGTAACATTTATTCTACAAAAAATATACAAATAAATGTGTCCTGTGTAGAGACAGAGAAAGAGAGAGAGGAGATGAGAGGGAGTCGGGAGATATTAAAAGAGAGAGAAGATTTTAGTCTACAGAGAAGGGAGAGAAGCCATAGATCAGGGTCCACCCACCATGACCCAGTCCCATCACCTCTTGGACTGGAAGCTGGGGAGTCAAGGATAGTGTTTATCTTCTCTTTAGAATTCATCCAGTAGTTTTCTTCTTTCCATAAAATCACACAGATTGATATAACGGCCAAGAAAGAACGGATATATTTTCCCCACGCGCGCACACACACACACACACTCCCCAACACCAAAAATCCCTTTATTGAATCCTTCATATTTCATATTGATATCAAGTCAAATCTCAGACCCACAAGAATCCCAAGGATTCATTATACTCTTGACATTTCTGGAGCAGTATTATACATAAAAACGCTTCTGATTAATGTTTATCATTGGATCCTGACTGGATTGGAGAGGTACACATACTAATACACTTTCTAAAACATTAGTTCTTAACCCGTCCATAGCATTTACCAAAGAGCAAACATTCTTCATATCTGAAATAAAGGAAAGGAAACCAAGGCTCAGTGAATTAACTCCCAGATACATAGTAAATGATCTGCCAATTACAATATATAGAGATTGTGTCTCCGGAAACTTCCAGAACGGTCACACACTCAAAAACTTTACCTCACTGTTTCAAATGGGATGCTTTATCCCCATTATTATTTTGTAAAGATATAGTTTGGTCAAATGTGCGCATGGAGGAACATTATAAGGAAAGGTTTTATGAAATTCTCTACTATAGCTAGGGACAAATGCTCTAGTAATTGTTGTCCGTTGTATTACATAACGAGTCCTCTGAAGATGCTATGGGATTCCTTGGTGGAGACTGTACTTCTTGACATCTGGCTTCATTTTATCCTCCATACTCTGTAAATTTCTAACTGTTGATATTTTCCTCTTTGCTTTGACCAGTGGAAGCTGTGGAAGCTACGACCAGACAGCCACACCTGTGACCCGCCATTGGCTACACTGCGAAACAAAATGGCAGAATAAACTTGTGCTTGGCACGTTTTTCTTTTCCTACTCATGTCTTCTCTCCAACCAAATATTCCAACAAATTTATTTCATGTAGTGTTAATATTAGTATTTTCAGGAGATACCTCAAATCCCTTTGGATGAAGTGAAAGAATAAACGAGTGAATGAAACAAGGAAAAAGTGAGTAAATAAATCTCTCCCACCAGCTTTGAGTACAATCTCAACCTGAAGCTCTGATCTTGCTTTTTAAACTCCCTTCTGGATATTTTCCAGTTAAATGACCTACAACTGACTCAAAAATCTAAAATAAAACCCATCATTTTCCTCACAAAAATGTCTCCTCCTTCTGATATCCCATCAAAATGTGTTTTGATTATTTTTATGATATAAATAATTATGCGTATTATAATTAATGGTAGGATGTTGGGAAAGGGGATTCCACCTCCATAATCTCCATTAATCTCCTTACAACACTAAAAAATACTATTATTTAATATAGAAATTGGATTCTTTTCCTTAGTCTCATTTCAAATATGGATCATAGATTGTTTAGCATGCATTTTAAGTGTCTAGATGTGATATGGCCCCTATGCTTCGCGCTAGGAATACAAAATCAGATGGGCACAATCCCTGCCCCCTAAGAAATTTTAGCAATCTGGGCATCACCTTTGACTCTTTCATTCCCTCACCCTACATATTTCGTCACCGAATGTAATCGAGCCTTCTTTTGCATTGTCCTGTGGGACCCTTCTTCTATTCTTGCACAAACATCATTGTTTACAGTTCTTTCATCTTATTTTTAGACCACTGTGATTTCTTCCTCACTTATTTCTCTAAATCTTAGCCCCAGCCTTGTCATCCTTCTTTCTGCCCACTACTCCCAGGTTAATAGTCTCCAAATACCTCTTGGCCATCTCTCTCCTGCTTCAGGTAGCTCTACTTCCCCATCTTAAGGTACAGCCTTTTACAAGCACCAGTTCAACTCTCCTGCTCCCACAGCAGCCTCTGCCACGCTGCATCACTTCCATTTCCCAGCAGGACCGCATTTCCTGCTTCAGAGAGAAGGAGAAGCCTCAGATTCCTGTCACCCCCACCTTCCCCCAGCCCACCCCTTGCAGGATGCCTATTTCTCTCATCTACCCATCCCTTCCTTCATCTCTCATCTACCCATCCCTACCTTCATCCCTTCCTCTCAAGGGGGAGTAAAACGTGCTCGTTGATTCTTCCGGAATCCCAAGTCAGTACAGATAATATGTGCTTTGACAAAGTCTACTTTGGCAGCCCTGACAGATAGAAGGAATAACACTGCTAGATTCCTTTTTGAGAAAGGAACAGAGAAGACTGGTAAATATGATCACCTACAGTAGGAGCGTATTTACTGTGGGAAACTAGCTTCTGCGATTAATCTACAGTGAAAACATTTAGACCTGACTTAAGTTAAATAGACAGATTTACTTAAAGAGTCTTGAAACCACTCACTCGGGTCAAGTTTAGAGGTAAAATCAATGTAATTTAATTTTCGATGGAGAAAATATGGGCTGGAAGATACATTAGATTAAATATAACTTTCAATTATTTATACGGTCAAAGATGGAGGGACTCTTCCAATGAAACTTTTGATATAAATCCCTCTGATTAGCACCAAATCCCATCCCATCTGAAAGAGGAGCAAGAAGCAGGTGTACGGAACAGAAGAGGAGAGGCAGTTACCCCCATGGGATGCCGTGGCAGGTTTACCAGGAACAAGGGCTCCCTCCGACGTTGCCCTTTTCCTCTAGTTATGAAATTGCTGCTTCTTCTACTGCTGCCTCCTCCTCCCACTACTCAATATTTGTTTCCCTTGAAATGTCAATTTTGAAAAGGTTACGATTCACTCTTAAGTATGCATCCCTGAGTAAGCATTTGAAAAAAATGCAATCAGATCTCATTAAGGGGTTCTGCGACAGAATTCTTGGTACACAACTCCCCATGCAAGCTAATGTCAGTGTAGCTGAGGGCGCGCAGCAGGAATTACACAGCTGTTGCTAATCGAAGAAATTTACATAGATTCATTTACCCTTTGAGGGTCTCTCCACACACGCCCCACCCCCGCCCCACCACAGTAGCCTCTGTAAAGGATGAAGTGACAGAGCAATAGATGGTTCTATGTGGGCTCTCTCTGACGGGCCCTTTGGTAAAATCAATCCTTACGTGCAATGAATACATCTTTAATACAACCATTTACATCACCAAACAAATGCAGCTATTAAACCAGAGTATCTCAGCAATTCTCTGAAGGCCTGTATTCATTTCATAAAATCTGAAGATATACTCAGGAATGAGAGTAAACAAGTAACCTGCACGGGATGGACAGAGTACTCTTAAGAATGAAGAGTGAAAAAATAGCACAACTGTTCAGTCTAAAACCTTTGCAAAGAAAGCAAAACCAATTGGAAAAGTTCTGGATAGCTACCTTAGAAGGATGGGGGTGTGCCTGGAGATTTCCAATAAATGAAGAACGCCATGGGGGTTAATTGATGTCAGTAGTGCAAGGCTGAGAAGGCCACTCACTGTGGATGGAAGATGAATAATTTGTTCCTTTCAGGGCTATTTTCTGAATGACCTGTGTTGATTCCCAATCAGCAGACAGAATTAGTTAGCACTGCCCACGTGTCCCTTCAGGGCCTGCTGAGTTTTCAATCCACTGCCATTTGGTTGAATTATTCCCTAAATGAATCAATCACTAATTCATAATTAGATCCAATGACAGCATAAATCTCTGTAGTGGAAACTTTGGAAATGACAACGTGAGTCTTAAGACAAATCAGAGACATAGCATGATTGTTAGTCGTAAAACCAGTTGAATCTTGGCTTAAAATCTTGGTCAAGATACATCAGCTAGATTTTTGAGAAGTTTGGTGTGATGAACCGAATACTTCTTTTGTTCATTTATCCTCGTTTTTCATATACATACACAGTGACTCTTCTAGCGCAGTAGGATCTATCAATGTCATTGACCTAAACCATCTTGTCCTCATTTCTACGTTATAGAGAATATTATATGAAAGCAACTGTTGTTACTTTAAGGCCAGATTATTATCCTCGAGAACCAAAGCCATACAGGAGAAATTCCTTGTGGCTATGCTAAGACTCTATAAAATAATGGACTATAAAATAGTAAGGCCAAGCCAGCTGGACTTCTAACTCATCCTCCTCTCTGTGAGGCTTGGAGAAGTCTCGGTCTCTGAAGTAATGTTATTGGCATCACATTGCTTCTTTGAATCCTTGCCCCACTGCACACTCCAGTACAGCTGACCGTACACGTACGTGTGTGAAACAAAGTACTGTGGGTGTATTACTTCCTTACCCTCTGCCGAGGTGCAGAACCCTGGGGTGCCTTTGTCTTAACCCAGAGATCTCATGGGAAGGCTGTGACAACCAGGATGTGAGCCTTTCCATTTCCCATTCCCTGGATCAGGAAAATATCTCCCCATCCTAAACATTTTGATTTCTGGTACGCAACAGTCAATACCAGTGGGTTATTTCATTACTCTCTCTCACACGTTTGCCTAGCTGTTCCCTTCTCGCCGCACTGCCTTACTTTGTATCTGTTTAGGTGAGTCTAATGGATACTGAGGAATACGGTCAATACTGAGAAGCGTGGTCGCTGTGCTATTGGGATCGAAGGGCCAGTACTCCCCAGCCCTCTCTCGCCAAACACAGTATGGAGATGAATACGGGTCTCATGTCTGAATATGATTAGATCTTACCGCTGAACAAATCCTAGACCATTGCCTTTCTGAGCTCTTTGCTTCCGATTCACTCTCAGCCCCACGAGGGGATGAGGGTAGCCATGCAACTTGAACATCGTTGCCACCACTGCTTCCTAACAATTGTCTGATCCAGGGAACACTTGCCTAATCTCAACCAAAACATGGAGAACTTCTTGTCCTACATTCAAAATGTTTAAACGGCAATTATGGCACATAAGAATTCAGACTTCCCGGACCAAGAAATAAACTGATTTAGGGAAAACCTTAACTAAAATCTTATCTAGGAATAAAGATTTTGATGACATCAGCTCAAGATGTTTTCCGGTTTCTAGAATCCTTTTTTTCTTGAATTGACAACCCCTAAGGACTCTGCGTTAATGAGCCTTCTGAGATAAATTGGAACTGATGTTGTGGAGAATCGGAGGCTGCAATCCAGGTCTCGATCCTATCTGCTCATTCTGTCAATCATTCAGCTACACTGCCAACAATTAAAGCAACTCAAGATGACTTGCAAGTGAGGTCAAGGGGCTTGCTCTCTGCGATTCATTCAACATGGATGCGTCCTTGGCCTCAGCCGTCTTCTGCAAACCGTTTAAAGGGATGTATGTGTGCCTCTCAGAGACACACGAGACTTACTGCCTATTTACCGTAATCATACTTATAGTGATAGAAGGACTCCTCCACAACTCCAGAACTTTCCTGCTTTCATAGCTAAGCACTGGCTCAATGATACACACACTCCCAGGCAAGAAAAAAAAAGTTAGAAAATTCTACAGAACCAGTTATGTAATCACAAAGATTAATCGTTCTTCCAAAGACAACATTTAAAAACAGCTGGTGTGTGGCCTCTCTACCCACCGGTTATCTCAGAATCATGGAATCAGAGCAGGGAGAAACCTTGAGAGAACAATCCCTCGGTCCTTAAGGAAGACTGTGGCTAAATCATCCCCGACAGAAGTACATTTGCCCTAATTTTAATGAGCTCCAGGGACAGAGCTCTTACAACTTTCTATTCTGAATAGAGAGAAATCTTTTCTTACAGCTGAACAATCTCTTCCTTTAGAGCTGCAGTCTATTCATGGTGCCTGGCTATTGTTTGAGTTGGAGAAGGACCTCTCTAACAATTTTTATATCACACACTCTTTCCACACAAATGGAAATAGCTTCCTTCCTTGAGGACTCTATTTTCCCAAAACCTTAAAAATATTAAAATAGTTTTGAGACATTCACTTGCTTCTCAAAGTTTTCTCTATTTCTTCTTAGCCCTTAAGTCCAGACTTAGATATTATTTTCCAGTAAAAGTCTAACCAGATCTGAATAAAATAACAAGTCTCTGTGCTGCCTAGAATGTTTGCCCCTAATCATGTGTGTCCTTGAAATGTGGCGAGTGTGATTGAGAAATGGAATTTTTAATTTTATTTAAGTGTACTCGATTTAAATTTAGATCTAAAGACTGGTATTGGCTGCAGTGTTTGGAAGACTTGACACGTGTGGGACAACTTGGGTTTGTGAATCTCCTTTTTCAAATGTAAATTTTTTGACATAAATAACATTCAAGTATTGCTGATGAAAATTTAGCACCTGCTTTGAGATATCTTTCCGTGTATAATACACAGAGGACTGGGGAGACTTTAAAGGAATTTAAGTATCCCATTAATATTTTTATATTAATTACATGTTGAAAGTATAGTATTTTGTATATACTGGATGCTATGGACCGAATATTTGTGTACCCCCACCAAAATTTTTATATGTTGAAGCCCTAATCTTCAGTGTGACGGTATTTGGAGGAAGGGCCTTTGAAAGGTAATTAGGTCACAAGGGTGGAGCTCTTGCTATGACCCAACCTGGCTCAGACTTCCAGCCTTCAGAGCTATGGGAAATAAATATCTGTTGTTTAAGCCAGCCAGTCCTTGGTATTTTGTTATGGCAACCAGAGCTGACTGAGACACTGGGTTAAATAAAATATATTATCAAAATTAATTTTATCTTTTTTTTCTTTTACTGTTTTTTCACCTAACCAATCACAATCCCGAAAATAATCCCTTAACAAGAGTTCTATCTCTTATTATATTTCCCCTCATAAGCTTCATCAATCTGTAGGATTAAAAGGTTGAGAGAGGAGGTACTTCCCTGGTGGCGCAGTGGTTAAGAATCTGCCTGTCAATGCAGGGGACACGGGCTCGAGCCCTGGCCGGGAAGATCCCACATGCCACAGAGCAACTAAGCACATGCACCACAACTACTAAGCCTGCACTCTAGAGCCCGCAAGCAAGCCACAACTACTGAGCCTACGTGCCACAACTACTGAAGCCCATGCGCCTAGAGCCCGTGCTCCGCGACAAGAGAAGCCACCGCTCGCAACAACTAGAGAAAGCCTGTGCACAAGACACGAAGACCCAACGCAGCCAAAAATAAATTAATTAATTTAAAAAAAAAAAGGTTGAGAGAGGAAAGGAAGGAAGTCAGAAGGGCAGGACTCTAGATGTTGTGCCACAAAGTCATGAACAGAAGCAGCCAAAGGAAGAGGATTTAAGGTTGTCTCTGTGGTCTCAGAGCTCCAAGGACATCTAATGTACACAAACAAGTTCGTTTGAAGCTTTTTTGGTTTTGTCAGTCTTGTTTCAGATTTTGCATATGATAGATGTGAAGCAGGAATCTGCAAAAACGGGGGAAAAGCTGACAAGAGAGTGTTACACATCCTCAGTCGTCCGCTGGTCTGGGAAAGCCTTGGATGGCCTGGGTGCAGAGCGCTGGTCTGGGTTACATGTGGTGGGACGTGTGTGTACAGGACGGGGCTGGAGACAAACACCAAAGTCACAGAGGGAAGAGGTCCTGGCAATTTGAAAATTTAGGAAGCTATTTTGAATGCAACTGGCTACGAAAATATTAGCAGTATTATGACTTGGAAACAATTTTTTAAAGTATTACCTCATGGATTAGAGCTGAGAAAGGTCCCATCAGCAGACCCAGCTCTGTCTAGGAAGAGAGATGACCGACCATGCAGAGATACCCACAGATGGTGAATTTTGAGGGATCGGTGTTCACTTCTATCACCTTGTGTTAAAAGCTGCTTTTTATTTCATCTTGGAACCCCTTTCAGGTGTCTTTTAATGATACCAAAAGAACGTGTTCTGTGTGTACCCACTGTGATTGTAGGCATTAATATGGTACATGTTCTCATGTATTCTGATCTTCCAAGAAAGTAAAATGTGTAATGATCAGCAGCTTTTCTTTGATGTGATGTGTATTCATGACAGGATCATTTCAAGGGGCAGAAAAGTGAATCTGGCCTGTTCTTACAAAGAAACTCCCAGGAGGATGAAAGCAGAAGACATGAGATTTCTGCTTGCAGATCTTTTAACGAACCATCTTAAGAATTTTAGCAAGTCACCTTTCCCCTCCAACTCTTCCTCGACATTTTGAATACTAGCTTTTGTTATTACATTTATTTTTATTTATTTATTTTTGGCTGCGCTGGGTCTCCATTGTGGTGCGTGGGCTTCTCATCGTCGTGGCTTCGCTTGTTGCGGAGCATGGGCTCCAGGCGCGCAGGCTTCAGTAGTTTTGGCACACGGGCTCGGTAGTTGTGGTGCACGGGCTTAGTTGCTGAGCGGCATGTGGGATCTTCCGGGACCAGGGATCGAACCCATGTCCCCTATATTGGCAGGCAGATTCTTAACCACTGAGCTACCAGGGAAGTCTCATTACCTTTGTTTTTAATATGCTGACACTGCCAGGAATTTCACCTCACTAATAGAGGTTCCCTGAAGGCAGGGACTGTGTCCTCCACTTCTCTTGTGGTTCCTAAGTCCTGGTACAAAGCTCTGTATGAAATATTATGGAGTGGTTTTTTTTTTTTTTTTTTTACCTTTAGGAAAAATATGTCCACCTTACACATTGGTAAAGCTATTAAATATTAGAACTTGCATGTTAAAATGAGTTTGAGAGATTTCCAAGTAAATCCCTTCACGGTAGAACTGACAAAGCTGGGACCCAGGCATTAACGTCACTTCTAAATCCTGTAGCTAGTTAGCAGCAAACTGCAGCTAGAATCCAAGTCACAAGAAGATTTGCTTCTTTATGCTGTTTTAGCAACAGCAGAGATAATTTAGGTGGACATTTAAGAGCAACTCAAATACACAGACAAAAATATTTTAAAGTCTCTCCTTTTAACTTTAAAGAGACGTGTTTTAAAAAGTAATTTTTTACTGTGTTTTAAGAAAAACAATTTTAAATCTTTTGATTACTAATGTTCTTGATGTGAAAAGTTATATAAAAACGAATATTTAATACACAATGAAATCGTATATCTTTAATACCCAGCATCACTTAGACAGCAACTACTGTGTGCCAGAAACTGTGCTAAATACGTCACATGCATTATCTCATTTAATCTTCCAACATCCCAGGAGGAAGGCATTAATGTTACTGATACTTTGCAACGAGGAAGCTGATACACAGAGACATTACCTAGAGAGTGCAAAGTCCACGGTCACCTGTTTCCATGATGAAATCAACTGGGCACCTGCAGGTGCTGAATTATACTTGAGTCTTCCTGTTTGCTCCCACAGTCAACTCACGTAGCTGAATATGACCAGTGAGGTGAACTCATGCTGTGATTTCCATGCCATTTGACGTGGAAGACAGAAATATTAATATAGATATAGGTATAGATATAGACATGGATATATTTCTCCTAGATAGTTCTCCTGTGTAATGAAATTCTGAAAAGCAAACATTAAAAATAGACCCATTGTAAACAAACTGTTGACCACAGGGGAACTTAAAATCCATTTCAGGAGAACTTAAAATCCATGACCCCGAGAGAACAGAGTGTATACAACACAACAGAGTGTATACAACACCGTGTATTCAACGGTTGATGAGTAGAAATTAAATGTATCACTTTTACCCAAAGCTTCTGATTACTGATGAAATACAGTCGTACATCATTCTCTTCCCTTCCAGTGTCCATGAAAAGCTGTGAGTTCCGGATTATGCGGCTACAGAAAGGTGAAGACTCAGCTTGTCTGTATCACTTCACAACTGTACACAGAACCACTGTCCCAGAGAATTGCTTAGATCTGCAGCTGACTGTGCTTAGTAAGAAATAAACCTTCGGAATCTGGGGATATTTGTTAGTATGGTGCATCTCAGACTATTCTTGATTAATACTCATGGCAGTTTCTGAAAGTAAGTTTGTTAGAATAACAACTGTCCTTGTGACGGAGCGTCATCTTATTTTATGCTGAAGACAGAAGAATGTTACTGCCGCAGTCTAGAAGTCATAACTGACCTCTGCAATCAGAGGAAAGAAATGGCTACAATAATTCACTCATCTATTCAATCAATATTTTGGTACTAATTTAAAAAAAAACTCACAAATAATTTTAGCATTAAAATGATGGATTAGATTGGATGGTGAAAAAGAAGATAGTATTGGAAGGAAATCAGTAGAGGATTTATGACGAAATGTCTGGATGGAGCTGAAAGTGGTACCAAGCAATAAAATGCAGAGACTGAAGGGGAAGGCATTTGGGGTGTGAGATGGAGATCAAATTCTCAGTTGGGTAGACATGAAATTTTATATAAAAGAGACTTCCAAAATGGAAATGTAAAATTGGCAGCTTGGTACACATTTGCAGATGATTCTCAAAAGAAAGACTTGGACTCCAGATACAGATTTATAATAGCAATAAAATTATTCAGTACCTAGGAATTCAGGGAACCAAGAACCCATAAGATTTGTACAAAGTATAATTTTAAAACTCCGTTAGAGGATATCAACCGCATGTAAATAAAAAAAGAAATATACTTTGTTAATCGATGGATGTTTTCACATTTTAAAAATCTTTATTTTTCTCAAGTGTATCTGTAAGTTTGACACAATGCCAAATTGGCAGAAAAAGCTTTTTGAGACTCTTGGAAAACTTACTTAAAAGTAATGTGAAGTGTAGGCTGTTTTGACAAAAAAGGCAAAAACAAGGGTCTTACTTTATCATACATGAAGACACATTTCCAAGTAATAAGCAGAGGTATGATACTGCTACAAGATGGAGAACCTGAAAATGCTGCACAACTATGTTAACTTGAAATATGATCATGCTGGCACCAGTAATTAATTGTGAAAAGGTAGATTGTTTAGCAGAAGATATTGGGGAAAGAACTGCATACCAGTTAAAGAAAGAACCCTCCGAATCCTAACCTTATACTACACAGAAAGCAGACAAGATGAGGTGGAAAGGCGATTTTGATCAGAAATGGATGGCGGAGGGTGGAGCTATAACTTAAGAATGTATAGAACAGTTTGAGACTCAGAAGTGTACAAACTACATTTCGAAAAAATTGAAGGGCATTCCACAGAGGGTGTCTTAGACAAAGTTGACAGATACATCATAGACTGGGAAAGATTTACAGGATCTAAAATAAGCAAGGGACAATATCTTAAAAATACAAGGAAACTCCTACAAATCAAGAAGAAGAAAGGCAACCCCCCAAGAAAATGCAAGCAAATGACATAAGTAGGTGATTCACAGTAAAATCCAAAGAGCTAACAAATATATGCAGAACCGTTCAACCTCATCAGCAATCTAATAAATGCAAATTAACACAAGATATGACTTCTCTTCCGTCGGACTGACAAAAATTTGCAAGTCCAAATAATATCAAGTGTCGGTGAAGATGTGGGGAAACAGAAGACCATGAGGAATTTTGGTGAGAGTATAAATTAATATGACTTTTCTGGAAAGCAATATGACACTACTTGGTGCAATTGATTATCTGTGTAACTTGTGATTACATCCACCCTTGGATGGATAGATATACACTTATGTGTATATACATGGTGTAGATATACATGATGGATAGATACACATACATATATCTTGACAAAAGGGAATATGCATAAGAATACGCAGCATAGTATTATTTTGGCATGGAAGAGATACGGGCAGTTTAGGAGAGGGGAAGTAAAATATGCAAGGTTTAT
The DNA here is from genome assembly GCF_949987515.2 of Delphinus delphis. Classification (NCBI taxonomy): domain Eukaryota; kingdom Metazoa; phylum Chordata; class Mammalia; order Artiodactyla; family Delphinidae; genus Delphinus; species Delphinus delphis. The sequence continues at coordinate 9,111,554 of NC_082699.1, read as the reverse complement.
GCTGTGGAACTTAGAAAATCATTAGAGGTACATACAGCACTGGCATAGATTTTAAAAACTCTGTTGAACCGAAAAAAAAACGTCAGGAATCAGAATGATCCTTTGGCACGGTTTTGTTTTCTTTAAACTTAGCATGATTTTGTTTTCTTGAAAACATGCACAGATAAAAACAATATTGCAATGGTATATTCATATTCAAGGATCCAATTTAAGGATACTCTATGTAAAAAGAAAGTAAGCTACTATTATTAGTAAATCAGTGAACCGGCATGTAATTCAAATTATACTTAACCCAATGGAGCAGACCCAACCCACTACACAAACACAATTTCTGATGAAATATAGAGAAACCTATGTGTAGCGTTAGCTATATTGCAATAGGGAGATTTGGTGTAGGAAAGCAATACTTGAAAATTCAGAATACAGAAATAAAATGGACGTTGTAGTGTTGTATCAGAGTCATAGCTATTCTCATGCCTTGCCCCTAGAAAATCTGAGTGGAGGGTCTGGTGGCGAGCGTGAGCTGACGTGACAGAATGCAGCTTTGCAAATGCGTCGCCTGAACTTGCATCATATTTCATTGTAGTAAACAGCATTAGTAATATTTTTCCTAGCAAAACAGGAGGCATCTCTTTATCATAATGCATTACTACTATTTATACATGCGAGGCTAGACAGGGCTTCCTTCTGTCTTCCAGGAATGTAAATGCTTTGACAAGAGCAGATTATTCTTCCCAATAATTGTGTTCCAAAGGAAATGTACATGATGCCAACTGAGCCGTCTAATTCAGTTTCTTTCAACATTTTATATTATGTTTTTTCAAAAATGGACTTATGATGCCAGTAGGAACGCCAACACTGTTATAAACTCTTTTACTTAGTGTGTTTCCCATACACCCTGCTGCCATATTTTTTTGGTGTGGTTAAATTTATTTGTTTCTAAATACTTGTTGGGAAGCTCGTTATTTGTCACTTGCTGGTAATGTACCATCTGTTCAGAGAAAATGAAAAACGTGATAAATAAAAGTTTTCCTGGTCGGAAAGGGAAGCCAAGATGAGGCTGAGACTGAGGATTTACCTGAGCTTAAAAACGCGGTTACATAAATACACACCCCAGGTGAGAGGCATGGTTTTATTTGTAGCAGCAGCAGCTCAGATGCAAACAGTAGGACTAACACTCAGTTTGCTCACTGCACATGAAGGAGATTTCCCAGCACCAGTCCCTGCGGTGTGGACGCTGCCCTTTAGGACCTGTGTCTGTGGGAGTCCTGCAAAGTGCCTATTCCCCCAATGCAGCTTCTAGATGAATGGATAAGCAAGTATAAGATTGGAATTTGAGATCAAGGGAGGCGATTTGGAGGATTAAAAAGCAGAAACGAATATCAACCTGAAACAGGACTGACTCTAAAGTTGAAAAAGAAGTCAGAGGGATCTAAAAACCCCAAATCCTTTAAAACCAGGGAAAACATGGTCACATATTTGAAGGGGTCCTGTTTCTTTGGCCAGATCACAGGAGGCAGAAATGAGAACATGTTTCCAGGTTTTGTTAAATATTTAAAAGAGAAGATTGGGTAAAAGAAATGAGTTAAGAGCATTAGTGAGAAGAGCTGGTTGGGAGTATTGGGGTTAGCTGGCTAGGGCAATAGACTCCTTCCAAACCTAAAATCTCCTATTGATAGCTCCAAATTCATCAGCCTGATAGTCACAATAGTTCATTCATTAAATCAATCATCCATCAATCGTTTTAGTAACTTTCATAGATGAGAACGCTTCAAGGTACTGGGATATCATGTCAAATCAAGACTGTCGCAGTTCTCCAGAATTTCATGGTATAAAATAGAAAGTCGATTCACCCATTCATTTTCGCTAAGAGAGTTATACCTACTGAGCATTACACCTTTGCCAGGCACCGTGCAAGACACTGGGAATATAAGCACGAGCAAAAGACACCCAAGTGATACATTCACAGAGATGACTGTTTAGACGGGGAAAGAGATATTAATTAAAGAATCATAAAAAACAGTTCCCTGGTCATAAACAAAGATAAGCACCATGAATGAGAGGGACGAGGCTCTCTTGAAGACATGGACCTGAGTATTAAGAAAGGCTTCCCCAGGGTTGTGGTTCTTGAGCTGTGATCAGACAGATGAATAGAAGTTAGTTCGGTGGAGATTGAGAAGATAACATTCCAAGCAAAGGAAAGAAACGTTTTAAAGATTCTGTGAAGGGAGAGGATAGCCTGGACCTTTTGAATAAATGAAAGAAGGCCAGTGGGATTTGGATAGAGAGAGTAAGAGGGAGGCAAATGTGCGTCAAGGTTGGAAAGGGTCCCCTTGCATGTCTTCGTATGAAGTGTAAGGACCTTTGTCTATCTCCTGAGAATAACAGGAAATTTTTGAAAAGCTTTAAGGCAGAGAACAGTCACCATACTATTTTTGTCTAGAAAAGATCATTTCACTTCAGCGTAAAGCACAGTTTGGAGAGCCCACAGGATACAAGGAGATTAAAAAGAAGACTTCTCCAGTGATCTGGGTGGGAGCCCATAGTGGCCTGGGGTGGGCAGGTTACAGTGGCCTTGGAGAGACTTAGGAAATCATTGGTCACTGAATCAGTGTCTAAACATAGTGAAATAAGCACTAGAAAAGGTGAAGTGAGCAAACTGGGACCCCAGAGGAGTGACAGGAATTAGAGTGCAAGACAGCATCATGAAAGAAATGCCTCTTACATGAAGTTACGAGTGAAGAGTTATGCGTTGACCCAAAGCAAGGGGAGGATGTGGTATTTCAGGGCTTGCAGAAAGCAAAAGGGGAGACACAGAGGCTGAGGTGGGTGTGGCGAGCCAGACCAAAGGTGGAAAGAACACTCCAAAGTTTGTGCTGGAGGTTTTCGAGCAGTACGTATAAACCTGGCAAGTTTACGTGGGTTCCATCAGGAGAGGTGAGACAAGGAAAGCAACTGGGCCGTTTACCTGGGAAACGGGGGCGGAGGGGGGTTGGCGTACCAGCAAATTACACTGACGAGAAGCAGCCATTGTTGTAGAAGGAAAACACTGGAGAAGGGGTGACATGGAGAAGGAAGGTGAGTCAACTGAGGCAAACGCCAAGAAGGGGTCAAGCGGGAAGACTAAAAACTGACTATGGAATTTGGCAACACGAGGTTAACCCATAAAATGGCTCCCACACGTTATCCAAACTTCTCTCTCACGGTGCTGCTAAAATCCAACTTTTAGGTCATTTCCTCTCTCCTCCTCATTCTTTTTTGCAGTACGCGGGCCTCTCACTGCTGTGGCCTCTCCCGTTGCGGAGCACAGGCTCCGGACGCGCAAGCTCAGCGGCCGTGGCTCACGGGCCCAGCCGCTCCGCGGCATGTGGGATCTTCCCGGACCGGGGCACGACCCCGTGTCCCCTGCATTGGCAGGCGGACTCTCAACCGCTGCGCCACCAGGGAAGCCCCCTCTTCCTCATTCTTTTTCTTATTATTCCTCTCTGCTTCCTCCTCCTCTCCCCCCCTTCTTGTTAATAAGCCTTGTTTTTGTAAGGAGTTCAGTCGCAAATGGTCTAAGACAATCACAGCAAATCCATTTGTCTTTCCAGCGATTGATCTAGATGGGAGGTGTCAAGGCAAAGTGGCAAAAAGAGCCAAAGTCCTGAGGATGATGGCGTGAAAGAAGAGAAGACCACGTCCTTGAGGACACAGCTGGACCTGAGCAAATCCTAGGACCAACCACCTCCAGGTTCTCATAGAATAAACCCCGGATGTCTGAAAGCATTTCTAACAGACATAATAGCTAACCGTTGTTTCTTATACAAACTCCATTTTGTGTCCATTTCCCCTTTATTCAGTTTAGCTCCTCTTGCAAGAGCTCCTTTAAAATCTTCATATATCCCAAATCAACCCAAATTTCAAGGCCCTATTAAGTATCATTTTCCATCACATGGTTTTCTCTCTTCTTCCCAGTCGTAAGGAATTACTTCTCTGTTCCCATCCCTCAACCATCTATTTCTCTTCCTGTAAATCTCTGACTATTTACAAGATAGGTATTTATGTACTTGTCCTATGTCCCTTGCTGGACCTTAATTTGTTCAAGGGCAAGATCCATGTCCAAATTAATTTCATTTCCCAACACCTGATACATTGTATGTCCAGAGAAGGTCCTTAGAAGTGACTTAATAAAATATCTGAGTTTCAATATGAATGAAGCTGGTAATAGAGATATACGGAGAATGTAATATTTAGGAGAGTTATGATAAGAAAGAAAATTCCTAGTAGAATAATCAAAGTCAGAGGAGAGAGTTAATAGCAATTTCAGACACAGCGTCACGGCAAATGGCATGTTACTGGAATTGTGGACCCGTATCTCATGGCAATGTAGTCATGATCTCACACTTCTGGCACCTGGATGCTCGTGGCGCTTAGAGATAAGAATGCAACCCCTGCCGCATTTCACTAATAGCCCAGAGATCAGGAACACCAACCCCAAGGCTGTTTTTGTTAAGCCAGGGACATGCAACATTGGCAATAAAGGAAGGAAGCATATGGAGCACAGACATAAGTGGAAGTGACAAAGGATGTAAAGAACAAGGGCCACAGATCTCACTGGCTAGGACCCTTCACCCTGGCACGGCGGGTGGTCAGAGTTATTCTGAGACAGTGAAACAGGGTCTGAGGTACAAACTATAAAGTGAGGTGAAGGATAAGAAGAGATGCATCTCTAAATGCTTTTCTCAGCCTTTGACAAAGCTTTTCTTGACAAAATCCCGCTGCACTCCCCTCCCGTTTTCCTTTGATCAGTGCTCTGTCATTCGTGTTGATCCTGCACTCATTTTAGCAAAGTCCTTTAGTTGTCCTTCCCTTGCGCCAGGTATTTTTGCTCCTCCCGCAAGGCTCTAAGCTAGACCCTATAAAGAAAGCCATCTCCCTCCTAAAGACGGTACAGAACTGTGCATTCCTGGAGGGAACCGTGCATGACTGTGGAGAGAAGAAGTGAATGAATTCCCAAAAATCCCTTCTTTAAAAACCTATCGAATTGTGCAGAGGCACAAAGGGGCATTGGAGTACCGATGATGATAACGTTCTCTTTCCCTTTCTGGGTGTTTGTTACATTAGTGTGGTTACTCTGTGAAAATTCATTTCATTATACACTTAGGATCAGTATATATTTCTGAATGTACGTTATACTTCAGAGCCACAGCCCAGCGTGCCAGTGTGTGGGGCAAAAGGAAACCGGTGGCCGTGCCTCGGCTTGGAGGAGCTAGAAAGCAAAGGAAGAATCCAAAAGTGATGTCCAAGGTGGAGGGAGGAGGGGCAAAAGAGGGTGAAAAGTAAAGGACTGAAAACTGAGCTTGGCCTGGAACGATTCAGCTTTATTATCTGTAAGGATGACCTTCCTCCTTGTGCTTTCGCTTTGCACTGTGGGAAGGCCTCACTGCTCTCTAATCAAAATCTCCCCACATTTTCAAGACCTGCTTTCTCCCTGGCCCAGTGCACACCTTTCAATGATTATGTAGGGAAAGAGGCATAAAAGGAATTGTTTCCTAGAAACAATACTGTATCACCTTCCCTATAGAGGCCCCATCACTGCATTATGACAGATGTCTGTTTTAGCTGAGTTTGAAAAACAACACAACAAGATGTGTTTCAGCACTTACACTGTGGAGAGAAAACATGGCTCTTTTGGGCACCAATGATGCACCAGCAGAACCTCCCCAAAGGTCACCAGATACACTCTCAGCCCCCATCTCTTTCTACGTGTCCTTTTGGCACACCCTCCTCTCTCGCTGGCCCTTGCAGTGGGCAGCCGGGTGCAGGCATGTTTACCTTTACAGACCCCACATGGAACAGCTGAATCATTTGTTACAACTGGGGGGATGTGGAAGCAGGTTTGTAACAGAAAGGAAGAGAGAGTCATGTTAATAATTTCTCCTCCATCCATCCTGGGACACTTTTTAAAACAAGAGACAAAGAAGGAAAGAAATGATGGCAACTCTGCAATTCTCAACCAGTGGCATATAGTGTTAACACTTCTGGGAAGGTGATGGCTTCAGTAGAAAGCCTCGTAAGGACCTGGGAGTGGGCATCAGGCGGACCACGGCGGTAGGAGGGACTATTCTGACAGGCGTGTCAGCCATTTCTACCTGATTCACATTAGGTTGACTGGAAGAATATCCTCAAACAACTCTTGGCTGGAGGAAAAAAAGTGAAACATGATTCTCTCAGTGAATAAGTATTTATTGAGCGTCTACTGTGTGCAGAACTAGAGAGTTGCCGAGGTACTGACTACATTGGTTTCTGATGAATCCCAGCAAGTAACTCGTAGTCCACAAGCAGCATTTCATGCTTTGTTCACATTCCAGACTCAGATCAGAAATCTTCATCCATCTGGTTGTATCTACAATATCCAAGATTGTTTCCATTTTGTAAAGTGAAGCCGACAAGCACATAATAGAAATATTTTTTCTAACTGCTCACACACTTTGGAAAACAACTGGAAATTATTCACACAGCGCAAAATTATCTTTATTCAGAAGATCACATGAAGCAGCGTGTTCACATCAAAAACATTTTACATTCGCAATAAACACCAGTCACTTATGCAAGAGCTTCCCTGGGTTGGTAGATATTTTTATTGCTTCATTTTGCTTCCGTCAAAGAAATGGAATAGATGCTTTTAACCTATTATCAATTCCACATCAGGTGAAGAGAAGGGAAATGCAAAGCATGAGGAAGAGGTCGGGGAGGAGGAGAGGGGCCTCCAATGTCCCCTATAAAGGAGACAGATTCAGACATGGTCACCCCAGACACCCTCTTTAATTTCTAATTTTATAAAGCAGAAGAAAATATGTATGTCCTAAGTCACACATGCACACATGTCCCTACACAATTACTCATGGATTCTAAGGAAATGCAGCTTTATTTATTTTTTAGGGAAAGGGTCCAGAATTACATCATGTAATTTTCTCCTTTGAACAGGTAGCTGGGGGAGTCCCAGTCTCCACTGTAAAATAGCACATGTCTGTAAGATGGTATGGCAGGCAGAAAAAAGCCCCCCGCCCCAAATGATTATTGGATGTATTACTCTGTAGGACGAAAAAAACAACTTTGCAGACGTGATTAAAGATGTTAAAATGAGATTAGCCTGGATTATCCAGGTGAGCCCAATCTAATCACATGGGTCCTTAAAAGCAGAGGATCTTTGCCAGCTGTAGTCAGAGGAAAATGTAAAAACGTAGTAATGACCGGAGAGATGCAATGCTCCTGAGGCTTTAAAGAGGGGGGCACAAGCCAAGGAATACGGGTGGCCTCTAGGAGCTGGAAAAAGCAAAGGAACAAATTCTGCCCTAGAGGGACTTCCCTGGTGGCACAGTGGTTAAGAATCCGCCTGCCAATGCAGGGCACATGGGTTCGAGCCCTGGTCCGGGAAGATCCCACATGCTGCAGAGCAACTAAGCCCACGCGCCACAACTACTGAGCCTGTGCTGTAGAGCCCGTGAGCCACAACTACTGAGCCCGTGTGCCACAACTACTGAAGCCTAGAGCCCGTGCTCCGCAACAAGAGAAGCCACCGCAATGAGAAGCCCGCGCACCACAAGGAAGAGCAGCCCCCGCTCGCCGCAACTAGAGAAAGCCCGCACACAGCAACGAAGACGCAACGCAGCCAAAAATAAATACATAGATAAATAAATGAATAAACAATAAATAAATAAATTTATTTAAAAGAAAAAACTTCTGCCCTAGAGCCTCCATAAAGCAACCAAGTTCTGCAGCACCTTGACTTTAGCCCAGTGAGACCTGTATAGGGCTTTGAACCTACAGAGCCGTTAAGATAATACATTCGGTTACTTTAAGCCATTCTTTTGGGGTAATTTGTCAGCACAGCAATAGAAAGCTGGTACACGTGGGCTGGCAGATAAGGGTTTGTTGGTGCTAATATCTCAAAGAAATGCACAGAACCATTTCGACTAAGATGTCAGTGATATTCTTGGAGGTGGGTCTGGCTATATTTGGTAAAAAGACTGACAAAATCAGGTCAAAGGGCTTGATTTCAGTAACCATTCAGCAAGTCCTTATTATGTAGTAGGGAACGTTCATTTCTTTTCAATAGTAATTAATAGTCATATAAGGCTATGCTTCTATTTTTATCATGAAAGCATTGTTGAGGGCCTTACCCTTTACTTCACTCAATAGACCCTAAATAATACACCAAGTGGGAAATTTCTCTCAGAGTTTAGAACCCGCAGAAATGTTGCTCCTCAGAGCGAACTGTTGCGTACATTCTTCTAAGATCATCTCAAGGGTATGACTCATTCCCACAAATTTTTTTTTGTGAGTAGGAGCCAGATCTGTCTTGTTCTTGTTTGCTTTTCAGTACATACGTGCTAGGTACAAGGGATTCACCCAACATTACTTGTGAAGGGAATGAATTCATGACTAACTCTTGACTAGGTTTTGTGCACGGCCTTTATTGCCATATTGACCTTATTCTCGGCAGAACTGCTTTTCGTGGTTCTTCCTTTACCATTTTTTATTTATTTTTTCTAGCTTCATTATATTTGTCTTGTCTGCTCTCAAAGGACTTAGCTTATGGGGAAAAAGAAGACTTGCATACTAACTACGATAGAATGAAAAAGCACTAAACAGATACTCAAGTGTTACAGGAACCAAAAGGAAGAAGTGGCTAAAAGTAACTGGCACTTGGCTTTTACAGAGGAGTGTCATTAACACAGACAGTTATTTGGGGGACACTGAGTCATCTGGTGTTGCAAGAGCATAAGCTAGTGGGAGCGGAATCTGGAAAAGACAGTAGAATAACACTGTAAAGGACAATGCCAGCTAAGCTAAGGGATTATGGCACTGTACCATAGGCAGCAAGGAGCTACTGAAGGGTTCTGAGAAGACTAACCCGTTTATTTCTGTGTGTCAGGAAAACAAAACCAAGTAAAACACAACTCTGATGACAATATAATGGATAGTTTCGAGAAATGGAACAGACATCAACTTGAACTTTATTGCAATAATCCAAGAAACAAAGAGTAAGCACCAAAACATAGATAGCTGGGACGAGATTCGAGGGAGACTAAAGAAGTAGAATCAACATGACGTGACCAGTGACTGGAAGTGAGGATTGGGATAGAGGGGAAGAGAAAATGACTATGGGATGATGACATTTTGATTGTAAGCAAGAGGAATGCAAGAAGAAAAAGAGGCATTGAAGAGAAGGTAATAATGCTGCACATCTCCTATGTATTGAATGACAACCATTTGCCAGGTTTTGTTTTAGACATTTTATACTCACCGTTATTCTGCGAAGTAGGTTCTATAGGCTTCTTTTTATATATGCTGCACAAAAAGTGTTGGTATCTTCTCCAAGACACCAAATTAAGAGCCAGAAATCAAACCCTGGTCTGTTCAGGCACAAAGGTCATGCTCTTTATACTATTCTTTACAGTCTAGGTTCACTTTGGACATATTGAACTTGAAAGCTAAAAGGATGTCCACACACAGAAAGCTATTGCAGATGTGCCCGTGGTGCCCAAGAGAATAACTGGGGCGTGAGATTTCAAGTCATCTGAAGGTAGATGGTGGCTGGGGAAGCATCTGAGGGAATTTAGGGAGGACACATGGGAACAGAGAAGACCAAGGATGTTACTCTTAAAGGGTAGCTGGAGAAAGAGGAAGTCAGAAGGGAAAACTAAGAACTAGAATAAGTGAGAAATGAATGGGGAGAGCATAGCGTCACAGGAGTTGAGGGGGCGTGTCAATAAGGAGTGGGTAGTCGGCTGGAATAAACTAGAAAAATTACAGGAGGGTGAGAAACAGAAAGGGGCCACTGGATTTTGCAAAGGGGAATCCATCAGGGGCTCTGCAAACACAGCATCGCGTCCGTCATCAGGTACTGGGACAGCCCAGAAGCAAGACTACAGGGTTGGGTGCTGAGGAGTAGTGAAGAAATACAACCTGTTCTTCAGGACATTTAGCAACGACAGGAAGACCTGAGATAGAACAGAGGATGCAGGAACAAGAAGAAAAAGATAAGGTATTTTTTGTGTGTATATTTTCCTGTCTATAGGAAGGTTTCCTTGGGTATAACAAGGCAGTGGTGAGGGAAGACTGTGAACATATTAGAAGGAGACGGGTTTTCCTCACTGCCTTGGGAGCTTATTTGGTGGCGGTGGGAATGATGATGCTAAATGCTGACTACATCCCTCTGAAGGCCACCTGCTGTGTCCGCATGGGTTGCTACAGGATAGACTGCAGACAGAGCTCTGGGCAGCTCTATGGCACGTCTAGAAAATAAGGACTATTCAAACCCTCTTCAACTTAAACATGATATCCAACTAGTTTATATCGGTATTTAAAACGCATCCACTGAGCAAAACGCTGTGTCTCAGACATGAATCATCGCTTAGCATAGTTATATCGTTAGTAAATACCAAGGATAATCCCTCAAGTTTACGATTTTATTTTGCATACAGAAAGAAGCACTGATCTGAATACTGACACACAGGAAGCGTAAGTCCAGCGGCTTCTGTTTGCTACAGAAATTGATTTCAGCTTTGAAGTGAGCAGTCATCAAACAAATATTTAGAGCACCATGGGAAGAATGCCAAAGTCTAGCCCCGGCGTACAGAATGCACAACAGCGGGGACGCACGTTCTGCGTAATGGCCAGACATCAGGGGTGGAGACAGTAGAATACAGTCTGACTCCCCAAGAGGAGCTACAAGAGCAATAAAGGCTTAGAATCAGCAACAGACATGAGAGATGAGGAGACCCATAAAAGACACCAGTAAGCAGGAAGCTTCGCCACTTGGAGGGAGTTGAGAAAACAAATGAAAATTAGCAAAAGAAGCGTGTGGGCCCTGAAGAGAAAGCCTGAAGGGAGCACATTCCATGCTGCATCCTAGATTCCTTTGTCCCTAGAAGAGCAATTTTAAAAAGAGAGAAGGAATTCCCTGTGATCCAGTGGTTAGGACTCAGCTTTCACTGCTGAGGGCCAGGGTTCAATCCCTGGTGGGGGAATTAAGATCCCACAAGGCGCAGGACAGACTCAGGCGGATTTAGTAGGGCGATGGAGTGAGGGCAGGGCTGGGTCCTCCAAGAACCACTCATGGAAAGTCAGGGTATGATGTCTTCCTCTGCATCCCATTCTTTCATATATTCAATACATTTTTACCCGGTATTCATGAAACAATACTAGGAAACTTGGGAGTGATACAGTTATGTCATAAATCATCTTTGCCTTTCCCCAAATTCTCAGTTCAGTCTAGCTCTAGTTGGAAACAGTCAAAAAAATACCATAAATGGAATAACTAGGACAAAAGGAACATGTGTAAGAGTCTGTTTATATGTATGTAATCGGCATAACAGAAGAAAACTGGATATAGTCTCAGATTTTCTGAAAACCGAAGTTGTTTGCCTTTTGTCCAGCAGTCACATTCGGTATAGCAAACCCCACTTCCTCCCTTGTGGCGGCCTGGGAGTCATCCGCTGCTTCCAGGATGAACGCTTATCTGGACATTCCCTTCCTGGGCTTCTGCCTTCTCTGGTTCTCTCTGATGACCTCCCTTCCCCTCCACATCCAAACTCAGCTGCCTCCACCCTGACATCAAACACAGCCTATTCGTCAGGGTCCAACTCCTGGGTCGTTTCCTCGATCAAATCCTCCCCACTGCTGTGTCCTTCTCTTTACCCCTTCCCACTGGTACGTGGTACCACAGAGGTAACATCTAATTCTCTTCTGATCATTTCTTACATTGTAGAATATAGCCTGACATTTTTCTCCTGGGATCGAAACCCATGTAGCATTTGTCCTCAGTTAAGGAAGACATGCTAAATGTCATTATCTAAAGCTTTCAACTGCTGAAATAAATCTCCAAGGAAGCTGATAAGATTCAAAGAGCATAGCATTAGAGCCATAATATTTGGGTTCAAATCCAGACTCTGGCAGCAACTCACCACGTGCTCTAAAATAGGACATCAACCTTGCTGAGGCCCAGATTGCTCACCTGCAAGATACAGGGTTGAGGACGACAGAGTTCTCTGGCGCTTCAAAATCCCCAGGCCCTGCGACCTTGCTCAGTGACAAGCGGTACACATATTCAGACCCATCCAGACACACTTCCATGAAGTGTTCACTGACGTTCGTGTCAACCTTCAAACGTTATGTCTGATCTTCCTCTTGAAATAAATCATTAGTTCTCCCCTCCTGTTATCAGTTCTTAGAAGATGCTTCAACCATGATAAGACATAATAAAAGGAAGATTCATGGGTGAACTGAAAAATCCTTGCAGTGACAAGGACACAAAAGGGAAAAAAAAAAGACCAGAGAGAACACCGCATTCTTTTGCAGTCCTTGTTTATCTCAGGTTTCAAGGTTTTATTAGTGGGATGACCAGCTTACATCCTTAAAAATATACTGCCTAAATTGTTATTAAAGAGAAATATGTAAGTCCTCCTCTTGTTATTAAGTAACCTTGATTAAAGCACCTCTTTATAGTGACTTTCAACCCCTTGGGAGACATGATGCTACAACCTTTGCCACTTTATTTGCCAGCCCAGTGATACACGAAATATCATTTTCTTCTATTTTTATTAACATAAATAAAATTTAATTTTGCTTGAGTGCATTAAATGAAACACCTCTCAAATAAATTTGAGATATACTGTGAGTGTTGCAAAATTGGATTTGGGAATCATTCAATGACATTCTGTCTTGAGAGGCAGCAAAAAAGAACAGAAAATCCAGCTTCTGTCTTCAAAAAGTGTGATACTTGCCATCACTTTCACCAAGGGCTCATCATGGGCCAGGGAATATCTTTTCATACTTATAGCAGTCCTTCACATAAATGCCACTATTACTTCCATCCTAGTTGTGTCTAGGACAGTCACATGGCACAGTCTGACATATGCTACAGAATATGTATCAACAAGGAACCCTTTCCTGGGGTTCACTAGAGAACCTGAATTGATAAAAGTGGGAGAACATAGAATAAAAAGGATTATAGGAGGAAATCAACTTCCTACAAAAGGTGACATTTGACTCAGTCTTGAAACTGTTATTAGATACAAATAAATTGTATTAAGTGGGAAGGACATTCCAGAAGAAAAAGAATAGTGAATGGCAAGGGAAGTCCTATCACAGTAATGATCACATCTGTACTTTGCTTGCTCCATGTCAGTTGTCCCCACTATGCTACAAGATTCATCAACTCTGAGACTCCACCTTGCTTCAAGCTATAATCCCAAGTCCTAGTATGTGTAATATAAGTTGAATGAAGGGAAATACATGTACCACTTAGTAGACTGAGTTATTGGCCCAGTTCTTTATTCATCCTAAAGACCTTTGCCATATAAGTTTTCAGTTCCTCCTAAAATGGTAGACTGTGCTTCGTCACTCTGTTATGGACTGAATGTTTGTGTTCCCTCCAAATTCATATGTTGACACCCTAACCCCCAATGTGATGGTATCTGGACATGGGGCTTTGGGGAGGTAATTAAATTAAGATCAGGTCATGAGGGTGGGACCCTCATGATGGGATTAGTGGTGTTATAAGAAGACAGAGATCTCTCTTTCCGGGCATAGGCATGGAGGAAAGGCCCCGTGAGCACACAGTGAGAAGGATGCTATCTACAAGCCAGGAAGAGAGCTCTGACCAAGAACTGAATCTGCCTGTGCCTTGGTCTTGAATTTCCCAGCCTCTAGACCTGTGAAAAATAAACGTCTGCTGTTTAAGCCACCCAGTCTATGGTATTTTGTTATGGCAGCCTGAGTTGACTAAGACACACTCACTTACTTTGTACTTAGCCATGTGATTTGCTTTGGCCAATGAGATTACACCAGAGGTGATCTAAGCAGAGGCCTGAAACGTCCTTGCTTTTTCCCCTGTGCTTCTGCTGGTACCACACGGAACATGCAGCACAGTGCATAAGATTATGAGAGCTGAAGAGGCAGTTAGGCTGATATAACGAAGTGGAGGCGTTATGATGCTGTATGTGTGAGAGAGTGGAGCTGGAAGTAGGAATAAGGTGAAGACGAAGCAGTTGAGGGATAGTTTTCATAATCAAATTGAAAAGTTTACATTTCAAGAGGAGGTCTGAGGAGAAAAGCAATCACATTATTATACAATCTTTACAATGGAGTTGAGTAAGATAAACCCAAAACTAAAGATGACAGAAATAAACCATTCTCCAGACCAGTTCTGCCCTCCCCAATAACAAGTGCTGAAATCTGCTATATTTATGTCACTTTTTTTTTTTTTTTTGACAAAGCAACCAGGGATCTTGTTTTACAATGTGTTACATAACAACCCTGGCTAAATATTATTCTCAATCTAGCCCAAAGGCTTGATAATTACCAACCTTCCTTACTTGTGATGGTAGCCTACAGTTATAATCAGTGTACATGTTACACACACACACACACACACACACACACACACACACACACACACATACACACACACACCTGGCAATGTTCTAAAAACCAAATAAAATGAACTAAGCAATGAGAGGATTTGAATGCATGAATGCCAAGTAGGGTAGCTTACCCACCTTCCCTTTAACCACTCAGGCACTTCAGGAGTAGATGCCCGCAGCCTTGCTAATATTAATCCTAAAATTTTTGTAGCTAATAAACTCAATCTGGCAATGCCAGAAACTCAGTCTGAAGAAATCAGTAAACTAAGTTCCCTATGGCTGGGAACTCAGAGAGTCAAAAATGTCCAGGGGCACTGGAATCAAAACTCCAACTGCACAGCACAAGACTCCTGGATTTCAACATCAAATTCAAATGTGGCTCTCAGTGCCTTTACCAGGGATATTTTGGGCCTATGCTAGATACTTAGGGTCCTCTCTTAATTGGAATTGGCCTCTGGGAAATAGGATGTCAGCCTTTAGTGTGTCTCCACTGAAAAGAGGTCTGGAACCAAGCAGGGACTAGTGGGGTTGGAAGTGAATTATAGAATTAGTAGACCATTTTCTGCTCCTATTATAAGAGTTTATTCTAAATTAAATTACCTGCAAGGCAACAGACACTGCTAGGAGCTTAAAGGAAAATTCAGGGTAGATCTAGAAGTCACTGCCCACATATCTCACAGAACTTTGCATCAATAATTATTGTTTTTACCGCGAAAATAGAATATCTATCCTATCTTCCACTATTAGTTTTCAAGTTTACAACTGAGACAGACATTCTATGTTTAGTAGTTCATTTTGCTATAATTTGTCATTCTCTGTCTTTCCCTCAAATTCTACACTTTTATAACTAAAAACTATGGAATTACATATTTTGAAAGTTTTTTCTTTTTGTAATAGCTGTCAAAAAGCACTTCACACACCTTGAATTGTGTCACGGTAAGACATAACGAAGTTATTTTAGCCTAAAGCAGAAGAAATAACTTTTTTAGATTATCAGCTCCTTAGTTGGCAGCTGTATCATTAGGGAAATATCTTTTTTTTAAGACCTTGAACTTCAATGCCTTGTTAATTGCAAAACTCCTTAAGTGTTCAGAAATGACATTATTCTCTAAAGCTCATACCCATTAAGTAAAGCATACCCGTTGTAGTTATTAAGATACTAGGAAATCACTGCACCAGTGAGGAAGCAGAGAGTAGGAGGCCACAGACGGAAATTAAAACATTCCCACTAAGAAACTAATTGCATAAACAATACAGAGCGAATGAGACTTCTGCCTCCCCCGAAACGAGCTCAAGTCAGTCCAATCTAGTCTAATCATGTTGTACAACCCATTTTAGCTCTGCCTTTTTGAAGGAGGGTCTCCAGTAGGCTTTCAGAACTCTTCCCATGTTCCCTGACACCACTGAAACCTATCACTATCATGAGGTCTGATGAATAAACGTATATGCGTGAGGAATGAATGAATGGATTAATACAAGCTTGGAACAAGCAACACAAGTAGACTTTCTACTAAACTTGTTTCAGCAGTTTTGTGTGTCTACCGGAACCAGGGGGCAAGATGGTAGTCTACGAAATTCCTTTCTCGACGACACTGCTCCTTCCCCTGGAGCTCTCTCCATCTCTGATCACCCAGCAAGGAGGTTCTGCACAAGCCCTGAAACTCAGCACTTTCAACATCATTGAGGCAGGACAGAGGTAAAGAGCTGAAGCTCACTGGAGTTATTAAAACATGTGATGTTCTCCCACATGGTGAAGCTATGGTAAGAATTCTGGCTCTATCAGATTTCTATGCCCCTTGGGAGGCAGTATAGGAGGATTATTAGTCTAATTTAAAACAGCTTATTTCTTGTGTGTATTTACAGTTGTCTGCCTTTTCTTGTATGTTTACAGATTACAAGCAGTAAGTACATCATTAAAAGCTGTTAAATTAAAAGGGCATAATGATTTTAATAAAAGCATATAACCACGAATGATACTTACAAAGAAGAGGTTCCCCAAACTCAATGTTCAGTTAGTAGACTGACAATTCCTTGCTTAGACCAATTTAATGGGGTAAACTCTGCCTTAACTGTGCTGTGGGGTGAGCCCTGGGCTGGGGTTGGCACAGCTGGGCTCTATTGCTAAAAAGCTTCCGGGCTTGACTACGGAGAACAGCATGGAGGTCCCTTAAAAAACTAAAGATAGAACTACCATACGACCCAGCAATCCCACTACTGGGCATATACCCTGAGAAAACCATAATTCAAAAAGAGTCATGTACCACAATGTTCACTGCAGCTCTATTTACAATAGCCAGGACATGGAAGCAACCTAACTGCCCATTGACAGGTGAATGGATAAAGAAGATGTGGTGCATATATACAATGGAATATTACTCAGCCATAAAAAGAAACGAAATTGAGTTATTTGTAGTGAGGTGGATGGACCTAGAGTCTGTCTGTCATACAGAGTGAAGTAAGTCAGAAAGAGAAAAACAAATACCGTATGCTAACACATATATATGGAATCTAAAACAAAAACAAGAACAAAAACGGTTTTGAAGAACCTAGGGGCAGGACAGGAATGAAGACGTAGACGTAGAGAATGGACCTGAGGACATGAGAAGGGGGAAGGGTAAACTGGGACGAAGTGAGAGAGTGGCATGGACATATATACACAACCAAATGTAAAATAGATAGCTAGTGGGAAGTAGCCGCATAGCACAGGGAGATCAGCTCGGTGCTTTGTGTCCCCCTAGAGGGGTGGGATAGGGAAGATGGGAGGGAGATGCAAGAGGGAGGAGATATGGGGATATATGTGTATGTATAGCTGATTCACTTTGTTATACAGCAGAAACTAACACACCACTGTAAAGCAATTATACTCCAATAAAGATGTTAAAAAATAAAGAGCTTCCAGGCTTGGAAGTCAGCCCTTGGGTTAACCTATTAGCTGTGTGACCTTGGGCGAATGACCTCATTCTTATGAATCTCAATTCTCTTATCTACAAGTTAGGACTCTTAGTTCATAGAGCTGGTGAGATATTAAGTAATGTGGGCAAACAGCTTAGTACAGGACAAGATAAGTCAATAAATGAGAGTAAGAATATCTATACTTGGAGTGCTTCAGCTAACGTTTTTTCCATTTATTAAAAAAATCTAAAACCCTTTTTGTCCCACAAGAATATATTTTAATATATTTTTACATATTCTCTGTTTAATTATTCCCTACTTTTGTATCCCCCATAACTTTTGCAGTATTGATCAAATGAATTTATTGAAAAAAGCCAATTTAGCACTAAAGAGATGTACCTGTGTAATTCTCATACTGCTGATTTTTAACATTTAATTAATAGTCTGTGCTCGTTTATTTATCTCTAGCGCTCAACCATAGATTTCTTTTCCTTTTGCTGGTATAGTGTCTATTTTTCTGACTCTATATCAATGCTCTTCTATTAATTTCAATCCTTCTTTCAAATCTATCCTTAATTTTTGATTCAAAAACACTTAATAAAGATTTACATAGCTTACACATAATTGGGCATGAAACAGTTACAGCAAAACTGCAGGGCAGCAAGCAGAGAGTTTTAACTCCAGCTGCTATAGCAAAATAGGATAATGGATAGTGAGGGATAGGAAGTAACCACAGAATAAAGGGTTTCTGACAATGGAGGGAGAGATTTCCACGTAGACCTCAGACCAGACGTTGCTCTTTCCCTCCAAAATTGCTACCAATTAAATTCCTGATAGCATTTTCTGTTATTCACATGCAGCTGCGAAAAGCATAATTGCAAAATTGGCAGAAAATGGTGCTTCTAACGTTTTCACAGATTTGTAAAGTAACAAGTCAGAACATTTAAACTAGTTACTACAATAGAATAATAGTTGGAAGGTATGTGTTCAGACTAAAATTTGAGCAATTGCAGATAGAGTTGAGTAACATCTTGAGATTATTATGTTTAGCTCTGATATAAAGAAGAAAACAATTCAATAAGGTGGGGCATGGGCCATATATACAGTACCTAGTAAGACAAAAAGAAAACGAGGACCATAGAAGACTCACACCATCCCTGAGGTGCTGGTTCATAGATTTGAGGTGGAGCTTGGGCATCTAAATTTACAAAGTTTCACAGGTCATTCAGGTATAGGGCTAAGTCCAAGTGGTACCAAATTCCATCATTATACTTATTAAACAAATACTACACTCCACTTCTGGAGAGAAGCAACTCGTCACATTTTTTGTTGAACACCATCATGGACCACTAAGTTCTGCTAAAATCCCTGATATATTCCTGTCTTTATTCTTTCCATTTTAGCTGAACTTCCTGGGAAAGTTCTCTATGATTTTCTATGTCCTCTCTTCACCTACCATTCTTGACTCAAGCTGCTGCAATGCATCTTCTATATTCACAACTCCAGTTAAACTGTTCCCTTTAAGATCATTCATGACTTTCTTAATGAATAAATCTAATGAATGTTTTTAGTCTCCAATTTTTTGTCTTCTCCCTTTAGAAGTAACTGACATTGTTGATTACACCCTCTTTAAAACAGTCACATTCTTTTTGTTTATTTATTTATTTACTTTTGGCTGCATTGGGTCTTCGTTGCTGCGCGCGGGCTTTCTCTAGTTGCGATGAGCGGGGGCTTCTCTTGTTGCGGAGCACGGGCTCCAGGTGCGCGGGCTTCAGTAGTTGTGGCTTGTGGGCTCAGTAGTTGTGGCTCACGGGCTCTCGAGCTCAGGCTCAGTAGTTGTGGTGCACGGGCTTAGTTGCTCCACAGCATGTGGGATCTTCCTGGACCAGGGCTCGAATCCGTGTCCCCTGAGTTGGCAGGCGGATTCTTAACCACTGCGTCACCGGGGAAGCCCTACAGAGTCACATTCTTTTATCTCGTCTTTTGGCCTCCTCCAGGAGCTTCTCCTCCTCCTGCAGTTTAATATATGGTACTCACTAGGGTTCTATGCCTAGTCCCCTTATCTTCCCACTCTAGGTGCTTTTCCTAACTAATCAAAGAAATGGGGATAATACTCAGAAAATTCTCATTAGCCTAGACTTTTATTTTCTACATTCACTCAAATAGGACTTAATATCCAAGGTGGAACTACCTCCACCATCCTTTCCCTCCCACACATGACACCTGCTCTCTTTCCCTTTTATTTAAGTGATTTTCAGTGCTTTTAAAATTTTATGCAGACTGCAGTAAACTGCTAATATTGGTGTCATTAAATCCATTATTTCTCTTTGCCTCTTTCAAGAAATGAAAAGAGGGGCTTCCCTGGGGGCGCAGTGGTTGAGAGTCCGCCCGCCAATGCAGGGGACACGGGTTCGCGCCCCGGTCCGGGAAGATCCCACATGCCGCGGAGCGGCTGGGCCCGTGAGCCATGGCCGCTGAGTCTGTGCGTCTGGAGCCTGTGCTCCGCAATGGGAGAGGCCACAACAGTGAGAGGCCTGTGTAACACACACACAAAAAAGAAATAAAAAGAGGAAGAAAGTGTAGGATAAGTCTTTCAAAAGACAATTCAGATGTGGTGGTTAGTTTGAGAAAG
Organism: Delphinus delphis; assembly: GCF_949987515.2. Taxonomy (NCBI): domain Eukaryota; kingdom Metazoa; phylum Chordata; class Mammalia; order Artiodactyla; family Delphinidae; genus Delphinus; species Delphinus delphis. The sequence continues at coordinate 9,091,616 of NC_082699.1, read as the reverse complement.
CAAGGGAAGCCCCTGTATACAGTTACTTCCAAAACATCTAACTTACGAATAGGTAGGAAACAAAAGTAATGTAGGCCACATGGGCAAAGGCTAGAACAACAGTTGGCCATTGGTCTTTAGGATCCATCTGTGCTGTGCTTATAATTTCAGTTGTCTGGTAATGATGTAATGATACATTGCCAGTGGACAGGCTAAGGAGTCCATTTCTTAGGACTACTGTGACATTTATAATAAACCTTTCTATACAATTTGGGAAGTGTGATCTTATGACTTTCTTTGGATATTTACTATTTCTCCTTCCTTGTGGAAGGTAGGGAATATGTGAGTGTTCAGTTACCCTCTCAAGATGCTGTTCATCAATGTTGGTTCTTAGTAAGAAGTTCAGAAAATGAGAAAGGGCGTAGTGTGTTGAGAATCCACAGTCCCGATATAATACTATTAGTCACTATTTATTGTGTGTTTATTTTGTGCTGGCCCTACACATGCATCTCTTGATTCTTACAACAACCCTGAGAGAAAGCTATTGTTATCCCATATTTTCATTAAAAAATAATATAAGAGGTTGAATAACTTGTCCAAGGTCAGGTAACTAACAATGACTCACCAAAGCATGATGTTAATTCCAGTCTGTTTGACTCCACCATCCTTGTTCTTACTACTGTGACTTGATATACTGCCTCTCCCGTCATACAGCTGTGATCTGATTGACGGGATGGGCATTGCTTTTGCACCCAGGGTCAGCTTTACACTGTGTGAAGCACATGTAAACATTCATGGAGTTTTGTTTTTCAGTGAGCTAACACATTCTCATATTCCTAAACTTCTGCATGAGTACTTATTCTTACTACTTCCTATGTAGTAAGAATAAGTACTCATGCAGAAGTTTAGGAGGCCCATTTCTTTTTTTCAGGGAATACCGACCTTTATTTACACTTGGGTTCAAGTTCAGAACTGCCATCTTAGTCTAGCAAGGCAAAAAAAAGCACAGATCCTGCGACCAAGGTTCAGAATCCAACACAAGCATATTAACTGGGTGACAACCAGCAAATGTTAGCCAGTTTCTTCAGTAAAGTGGGAAGAGTGTCACCTCAGCTTCCAGCGGTCGTTACAACGGCCTCTGCCCCAGCTGCCACCCCAGGCACCGTCCTGCAGGCAGCTGGGCTGAGAGAACATGGGTCTTCCCTTCCCACCTGAGCTTCTGAAGAAGGTTTCTATTAATCATTCTGAGTCCTTGAAGTATATAATGTGATTGCTTCATCCCTTATTGTCTCCTGTATTTCTCATCATGCTTCTCTCTCAGAGAGTCATGTAAATTGCTACTGTATCAACCAGAGAAGTAGAACCAGCAGGAGATACTATATTAAGAGATTTAGTGCAGGGAATTGGCAATTGGGAGCCTCAGATCAGCAAATCTGAAATCATGAGGACAGGCCATCATGAAGGGCAGCTTATGACCCATGGATAGGCAGGGGTACAGGTGCAATTTCTTCTCTTGGGGAAGCCTAACTCTGCTTTTAAGGGCTTTCAACTGATTAAATAAAGCTTACCCAGATTATCTAGGATAATCTCTCTTACTTAAAGTCAACTGACTATGAACTTTAATCACATCTACAAAACATCACCACAGTAACACCAAGATTAGTGTTTGAATAACTAGGGACTGTTCCTTGCCAAACTGACACATGGAAAAGATTATCACAGCTGCTATGACCACTTCTAATATGAAGAAGTAATAGTTATCATACTACTTTATATATTTTCAGCTTATTTAACATCTGATCCTCAAAAACCTCTGAGAAAATTAGATTAGGGTTTATTGTGCCCAATTTACAAAAAAGAAAACTGAGGCCCAGATAACTTGAATTTATCTAGGGTCATACATGGAAGTGATGGAGTTGGACCTGAAGCCAGATTGTTGGTTGATGGGTTACTCTTGCCATCACACCCTGATGTAGGTCACTGATCCAATTATTCACCAAAGGCACCAGGCAATATTAATGACGGGATGATGCTAGAATTTCAATTTGCAAGGCAGGAATGTTCTGTCTCAGACAACAATGATAAGTTATTTTAAATTCAGTGTATCCTGTACTTGGTTTATTGACTGCCTAACTGATATTTGTGATGAGCAAAGAACATAATTAAAATAAAATGCAAACTCACAGCTCTTTTTTTTTTTTTTTGCAGTATGCGGGCCTCTCACTGCTGTGGCCTCTCCCGTTGCGGAGCACAGGCTTCAGACGCACAGGCTCAGCGGCCATAGCTCCCAGGCCCAGCCGCTCTGCGGCATGTGGGAACTTCCCGGACCGGGACACGAACCCGTGTCCCCCGCATCGGCAGGCGGACTCTCAACCACTGCGCCACCAGGGAAGCCCTCACAGCTCTTTTGAATATGCTAAATGTTTTGTCTTCATTTTCCAAACTTGTTATATCTTAGAACCTACCTGTCATAGACTTTAATATATTGTTTTAAAAATCTCCATTATTCAGATATTAAAAGCAAGGCACAGGGACCTACAAAGACCTTCAGAGACCCTTCAAGTGTTCATTCGCTCTCAGACACCTGCCTACATAACATGTAACAGATAACTGATGAGGTTAATATGTTTCTATCTATAATTTAAAGGTTTACATCATTTTAAAGATTTCAGGATATAATTTTCAATTTAATGCTATGAACGCACAATTCAAGATTTAGATAAATGTATGTTTAGCTTTTACATTTTCAAATCAAATAAACTGATGATTGCCATATAATAAATAAAATAAAAATAATAGCTAGCATTTATTGAACTCTTAGCCTGTCTACCATTTTGCTAGAATAATATAAAATATCATTTAACCTTCCCAACAAACTTAGGTGGCAAGGACAGTTTGAGGGAGCTTGAGGATGCACAGCTGCTAAGCAGCAGTGTCACAGTTTAAACCGAGGTCTAACTCACTCCAGGCCCTCAGTTCGTAGCCCCCCTAACTAACTACCTCTCTGCTTAATGCAGCCTTACACACAGATACTCCGCAAAATCTCAGGCCTTACACTGATTTTGTTTTGCTCACAGTAAGTAGTCTATTGTTCTTTTTCTTCCATTAGCAGCAGCCCTACCAGGTATCCTTAGCGCCCTCCACCGATCCCATTATTCCAGACTAACCAGAAGCCCACACACTGATAACTTTCACCACAAGCTTTCCCACGAAATGAAAAGGAAAACAGGATTCCCAGTAAATGGCAACATATAATAGTCCTTACCTCACTTATTCATTCATTCATGATATGTATTTACTGAGATGACGTGCTACCCTTTGAGGCAGGCAACGGTAAAGATGGAAAAGAAAAAATTTCTGCTCTCAAAGAATTCGTTGTCTATTGGGGTGGGGCAATGGGACAACTATATAAAACAATGAGTCAAGTGTCACGACCAAGGAGCATACAGGTGCTATGAAAACACAGGGAAGTTTACACTCAGCCCGTCCCTGAAGGCTAGGTCAGAATTAGGAAGAAGAAATAAGAAACACCTTCAAAGCACAGAGAACAGTATGTGCAGTGGCACCAAGATAAGGTAGAGTCTGAAATGTTTCCAGAACACTGAGATGTTCTCTGTGGGTGAACAGGCCAAAGTAGGTAAGGCGGTGGTATCCCTGGGACAAGAGGAGGTCCGGCTAAAACTTGGTTGGGTAATTATTGCCAAAGTTATTGCAGCACTGAATTCCATTCAGCCCAAGTGACCTAACTTTATAAATGTCAGTTTAAAGATACAGTGCTTAAGCTCATAAAACTAAAAATTAGATTTTAAGGTAAAACACTGCCAACAATGAAATGAACCGATAAATCTCCGCAGTGCTCCAGCTGCCTTCCTAGAAATGTAATAAGCTACCAAAGTGAAGCTCTCACATTTAACGACAACGTCAAGACTCCTCGAGAGAGTCACAGATATTTGTCATTTTTCTGGTATATGCCTCCAAATTCTATTCCCACATGTAATTAGTCGCTGGCAATGGAACTGGCTTAAATGCAGTTGTTATGAAAAATGACAACGGTCACATTTCAAAAGAATGGGATGGGTTTACAAGATGTGCGGTGATAATGGGATTGGATGACACCACAGTTAACAGCGGCAGGATGATCCTCTTCTACCGAGTCAGTCTGTTAGACTGTCATGTGTATTTTGTGATCATATGTGAAAATGCAGGTATTCAAAACTCTTGAAAAAAATGAAGTTTCAAATGAGAGGATCACTAAAAAGTAGCCGTTGAGCCAACTTGGAAACTCAATTGTGTCTTTTTGTGATAATACCATTATTTGGATTACAACAGGACATGCTGCCTCCGCCTCTAAAAACATACCATTTCATTAGGATTCATACAAAAAAAAAGAAGAGTGAACCTTCATTTTAGAAATCAGTGCCTCCATGCCCCAAATGTCCACGTGCCCGTTCCCCTTGTCTCTTTGCTTCCATGTATAGAACTTCCTCTAGACTTCCCCAAACTCTGCCATCCATAAGCAGCTCACGGCTGTCCTTTTTCCACTGAGTGACCCCTGGAATTCTGAGTTCTTGATTACAAGAGAAGCACAGATTCTTTCGGTTTCTTAGCACCACGCGTGCCATTTTGGCCACCAAACTCAGCATCTCAGAAAACCCGCTTTGCTCTCCCATTCATCAGTGCCCCACAGCTGGTGACGGCCCAAGCTGTGTGGGAAGCCAGTAGGGGTAACTAGTACCTTTTGTGATATTTTCAATGCCTTGCCTTTTATTTTGATGATGATGAATTCTTTGGCCTGACCTGGTCTAGGAATTGAGTTTCCCAGTTACTGGTCCAATTGAAAGAAAGAAAGTAAAGGTGTGAGAGGTGTTAGTGCTTGTGACGTTCAGGCTGGGTCTACATGAGATGACTGATTTTGTCAACCTGCTGCATCCACTTCCTTTGCACCATCAGATATCTAAACAGCAGCAAGGCAACTTCCAAAACTATTACTGACCCTATTTTCGATGGCCCCCTCCCCACGCCTTTCACTCTTCCACAATGCAGCCTTTCCTCAGAAAGAGGATGCAGGATGAAGCTGTTGCCAGTCCCCGTTTACTGAGCCTTAAGAAATCACAAGCAGTAAGAAGAGCCCGAGAACGGCGCTGGGAAGATTAATAATGTCTTTCCCACTTTTCCCATCCATGGTGAGCACTGGCACTTTTCTCTGTGTGTTTGTGAAACTGTAATAAAGGATATTACTTTTGCACGTGGCCTTAGGTCGAAGATAGCACGTCAAAAATCAAATGCAAGCGAGAAAGACACCGCACTCAGCTCGTGCTGAGCTGTGCTTCCAAGCTTAATTTGAGCGATATTTCAAATTACCATGAGGGGATGTTCCAAATATTTAATACGTTAACTGTCTGAGCACCAAATAGTCAGATGAAAGAATTTACACACCCCAACATTTAAAAGAAGATGCAGGAGGAGGAAGGAGGAAGAGGATGGGAATAAGAAGAGGAAGAAAGAAAGGAGGAAACCCTATGACCCTGAGCTCAGCATGCCATGAATGAACTCCTTATACAACTTTTCATCTTTGAGATCAACAGATTCTGACTTATGGAGGTTTCCTTTCTTCTTGGCTCCAAGGTCGACCGCCCTTTCCTGGAACTCGCTCCTCTCACAGCATCCTTTATCAGGCTCCGTTGAGGCTCCACTGGTCTGACTCTCTCGGTCTCCTTTGCTGGCTTATTTTATTCTGCCCCCTAAATGTTGGTGCCCCTAGGACTCTATCCTCAGCATTTTTTCTTTCCGCTTTGCTTGTGTGATCAAATCCTCTCTCCTAGCTTTGCCTCTATACCAACCATTTCCCAAATTTTCTTTCATCTCCATCCCTGGTCTTGCTCCTAAGCTGACACTCTCATTTGTACTGTGTATTTTCAGCTAAAAAGCCAACGACTACTTCGTAATTAACATTGACTTACTGTCATCACTCAGCCCCGCCCTCTCCCCATATTTCAGAAGTCAGTTAATGCATTATCAATCCCCTGCTCACTCAAGCTAAAACACTTTCCTCCAGGCTTCATATCTGATCGGTCATTAAATCTCTCAAGTCGACCTCCAGAATCACTCTCAAATCCATTCTCTCTTCTCTTTTCCCAGGGCCATCGCCTTGTTTAGATCTGAGTCTCTTTTCCCTGAACAAATGCTACAGCCTCTTAAAGGATCTCTCTAGGTCCGCACTCTTGTCCTTTCAAGCCATCCTCCGTACCGCTGCTCTACGTGACACAAAGTCATAGAGTGACAGTCCCATCAGTCCATTGTGTTCTTGGCTTCACACTTTTCCCGAATAAAGCTCAAACTTGTTGACACAGAATAAAAGGGTCCTTAAAAAGATGACCCCGATATGTATAACTTAACCTCTATTGCCAGCCTTCTAGTTTAGCAGACAACAAATGGAGTGAACACATAATAAACATCTGCCTAATGAATGAATGAGTTTTAAACAGGATTTGATACATTTGTGCTATTAGAATGTTATTTCCTCTCGGTGTGGAGACAAGAGACCCCTCCTACACTTGGTGGGAACGTAAACTGGTGTCGCCACTACGGAAAACTGCATGGATATTCCTTAAAAAACTAAAAATAGAGTTATCATATGATCCAGCAATCCCACTCCTGTGTATATATCTGGAAAAGGCAAAAACTAATTTGAAAAGATACATGCACCCCAATGTTTATAGCAGCACAATTTACAATAGCCAAGACACGGAAGCAACTTAAGTGTCCATCTACAGACAAATGGATAAAGAAGATATGGTACATATATACAACGGAATATTACTCAGCCGTAAAAAAGAATGAACTAATGTCATTGGCAGCTACGTAGATGGACCTAGAGATTATCATACTAAGTGAAGTAACTTAGAGAAAGACAAATATTATATGATATGACTTATATGTGGAAACTACAAAATAACACAAATCAACTTATTTACAAAACAGAAACAGACTCACAGACACAGAAAGCAAACTTATGGTTATCAAAGGGGAAAGGGGGAGGGGTAAATTAGGAGTATGGGATTAACAGATACACAACACCGTATATAAAATCGACAAACAGCAAGGATTTACTGTATGGCACAGGGAACTATACTCAATACCTTGTAATAACCTATAATGGAAAAGAATTGGAAAAAATATATATGTGTAGCTGACTCATTTTGCTGTATACCAGATACTAAAACAATATGGTAAATCAACTGTACTTCAATTTTTAACATGTTATTTCCTCTCTATGTGGTAAAAACAAATAAAAATAATCTAAGGTGTCTGACCTGAAATTATACATATATACCCCACATAGGTTTCCAAAGCCTCTTAGGAATGGATTTTAAGAAAATACTTCTCAGAGTTGAATAGAGATTCTCACTCCCACCATTACCAGTGCTTCTTTCTAGGGTTTTTGTCCCCACTCACATGTTGCAGGGACAGAACAAGCAAGCAGGAGTTGCCCGGGCTGTGCATTCACTATGACAAAGGACGCAACCCTGGGAACGTCAAGGCCACATCTTCTGCTGGCCCAGGGGCTCTGCCTGTCAGGGACTATTCAGCTCTTGTTGGGTCAAAAGAAAGAAATAGATCTTAATACATAATGTGGTGAGTCCAGTGACAGAGTTGTGCACAGGATTTATTTGTCCTGGGTGGATGGGAGGAGCTGTTGTCACTAAGTCCGTGGCACAGTAAGTGCCTGTCCACACGTAAATGCAGTCCCGGTGCCAAGGCCACTGCCGACGCTGCCCAAACAATGGCTGGGTCCAGCTGCTTGTGACTGGAGGTCCCTTAGCTTTGGTTATTTCTATGGATTTCTAGATGACCTTTAGTAAAGCTCTCCCATACATTTTCATTCTTTTTTATTCCATCAGTTATTAAAGCAATGGACATTTACCAAATGCTACCCCAGAACTGCCTCTGTGCTAGCTGATGGGCATGTAAAGTTTGGCTCTCAAGCAGCTCACAGTTCTAGCTGGAGTGGCAGAAATAGATGGATAGTTAGTATATCACGGGTTACGTCCAATGACAGAGTCATGCACTGGAATTACGACTATATGAGATGAATACATCGCCCAACCTGGGGCCTTCTTAGAGAGAGTGCCAGCTGAGAGGCGTCTCAGTGGATAAGTAAGAGGTGGCTGGGGAAAAGGGAGACAGCATGGAGGTCAGAAGTGGGACGGTACATGCAAGGAATTGCAAGCAATTCGGTGTGGCTGGAGCATCAGGGATGAGAGGGGGACACAGGAGAGGATGTTGTGAACAATTATTAACATCATTGGGTTAGAAGAAGTTAAACGTGAATATGAATACCTACATCAAGGAAGAATTTAGCATTACCTGTCACAAAATCACTCAATAAATTGAAATGACAATGATATCATGATTATAAATATGAAAAGCATGACAGATGTTGGGTTTTTAAATGATTACGCCCAGGCATCCAGATCTCACAGCAACTGTCAGTCCACGAGGGTGGGGCTGCTCATGTTCTCTTGGGATTAGTGACTTCTCCATCAGGGTCCCCTCTCCTGCCTCTTTCCAGGTCCCTGGGGAATTATTCCATTCTGCTCATTCCTCAATTTTTTTTTTTTTTTTTGCGGGCCTCTCACTGTTGTGGCCTCTCCCGTTGTGGAGCACAGGCTCCAGACGCGCAGGCTCAGCGGCCATGGCTCATGGGTCCAGCCGCTCCGCGGCATGTGGGATCCTCCCGGACCGGGGCACGAACCCGTGTCCCCTGCATTGGCAGGCGGACTCTCAACCACTGCGCCACCAGGGAAGCCCTACATTCCTCGATTTTGTCTCTGTAAATTCTGCACCCTACAGACGCTGAGAAGCATCCCCTGCCCCCTGCACCTGGGCGTTATTCCTCATCAGTATTCAGGGGACTCCAGAAGTCCATGACCTTGGTGTCTAGCTTCAAAGAAAACCTCAAAGTTATTCAAGAAATGGTTTTTCTGGGTACAATTCAGAGCTGTCCTTTAAATAGAAACCCAGGGCTTTTCTCAACAAGCCCTGAGGCATCCATCCTCTGGGACCATTTTAAAAGTGTCTTGGGATGACTTCTCCTCTCGTTGGGGGACTTCGGGAAATCCCAACTCTGTCCTCTAATTTCTACATCCAAATAGGAAAAAAAATTTAATTACTTCTTCCCCAACTTCATCTTGAAAACAAACACTATCACATGGAAAACCGTGAGTGACTGAATTCCCATTTAAATTCCTGTGAAGAGAGATGTTATATGAAAACCAAGTGTTACTTAAAAAACAAAACAAAACTTTGATTCAAAGAATATCAAGCTAAATTCTAGAATATTCTGGGGAAATGTCAAGATTTTTTTCGTTGTCTCTCTTCATTCCTTTTCCTTTCCCTTTCTCCCTTGTTTCCTTGCTATTTAGAATTCCACTGGGGGCAACTGGGACAGAAACATGCTGACCAACGCTGCACCAAATGAAGTTTGTGAAATAACATGTCTAAGGTTGATTGGCTTCTGAAAGTTTACTCGGGGTCCCTGAGGGGTAGAATATTCCTTATCTTATCTTTTCTCCTAAGTCATCACAGTCAGGATCAGAGAGACAACAGACACATTTTGTCTCTTGCTTCACTTTTGAATAAGGTCCCTGTTGAGTGCGTCCAGTTTGTCCAGAACCGTCTTAGTCACGACTTGGCACTCCCTTCTCCTCAGCAACCAAAATTGGTCTGTTATTCTCAAGACTAAGGACAATGTGGGGTGAGTCCAGACTTGACAAGACGCTTGGAGCAGTCCCAAAGGTGACTCAGGATATCTTATCCAAGACAACGCAAACACGGTGGAGAGAGTGGGGACTTTGGAGCTAGGATCTGGGTTCAGATTCAGACCTCACCACACAGGCTCTGTGTGAATCTGGGCAAGTTGATTTCTCTCTGCATCACTTTCTTCACCTGTAGAACGCGTGGCATCACCTACCTTGCAGTGTTGTTTTGAGGATTAAATGAGACAATATATGTAGACTCTGGGATGGAATGGGTGCTTCATAAACTATAGTTCTAATAATAGCAATAATAAAATCAATACACAAAGATTTAGATCAGTTCCTCTGAGAACACTCACATCTAGGAATTCATTCTTAGACTGCTCAGATTCAGAGAACAATCAGACTAAGGAACACCTCAAGTCCAACACGACACCTTATGGCCTCTTATGACCGCAGAGGCCAGCACCTGCAGACCACACTAGACGCACAGTACGAAACAGAGGATTAGAAGATGAAGCAGTGGGGGGCCCTGTCTGAAGCCAGACCTGTCAGATCCCAGGGCCCATGCAGTAAATCTCCACTCCGTGTGCTCTACCTGAGGGTGCTCCGTTCTCTGAGAACCTCCTGGGCATCCAGTACCGTGGCCCCCTCACACCACCACACCCAGCACACTGCCTGGCAGCGGTATGAATATTAGCGGACCGACACTGTTCTGAATCCTGTCGCGCTTTAGAAGTATTCAGGGAGCCCACCACACCCCTCCACCTTTGACACTCTGGCTTATTTCATATGGTGTATGGCCCAGAAAATAGGTATTTTTTAAAACCTTTCCCGTTGATTTTAAAGGACTACCAGGTTGAGAAGTACTGTGGAAAAGTGCTTTGATATTAATAATAAAGATGATTAATAATAAACATGATAACACTAATACTGGTACGTATTGAAAGTTTACTACATGATGCTCATGGTGCTAAGTGCATGGTTACACAACTTGCCGGTGGTAGATTCAGGATAGGCAGTTAGGTCTGAGTGACTTCAATGCTTATATTTTTAACCAGGACCACATATGTGTCTTGTGTTAATTTTATATTTGATGGCCATCCATAGAGTAGAGCTGAAAATTAATGTACCACATGACTTTACTTTCTTCCAGGGTAATGTACAGCTATTTTAGCAGTGGCCACTGGAGCTTGTGACCTTGGCTTTGTATAAAGGCATCATAGGGTGGTGGTTAAAAGCATGCATGCGTGGACTCTGGGCCTGGATAACATTGGTTCAAATACTGGCCCTACCACTAACCAACTGAATAGCTGGCTCTCCTAGTTACCATTTGCTTAACTTCTCTGTTCCTCATTTCCTCATCAATAAAATGGAAATAATAATAATAACAATAATAATAGTACCTTACAGAGTTCATTAAATTACTACACATGAATAGCGCTTACAACAGTGTCTGGCATATTGTAAGAGCTATATACGTTTTGGGTTTTTTTTTTTCCCATCATTATATACCTGGGGCAATGCCCAACGGTGGGAATTTCAGGAATCGTGGAGGCCTGTTGGGGAGACACTTTTGGATGGTTAGCTCTTTGCCACAGTTCTAGGATCACGCTACATTTGTGGCCATTTGATTCTGAATCTTTAGCTCACACGGTGAATGTGTGTTAGCGATTCTCATTGGGGAGAGGCGGATGGTGCTACCTTCTAAGGAGAATTTAGGAATGTGGGGGGGGCATTTTTACAAGGAAAGGGGGAAGGAAAGGGGAAGCCCTACTCATACATAGTGGGTAAAAACCATGATAATTTCATGTTGCATTCAAGGGAGAGCTGCCCCACCCCAAATGGCAATAACGTTCAATTGAGGAACATTTAGGAAGCAGGATACAGTCCAGGGTGATGGTCTAGAAAAGATTTTATCATAAAGTCAGAGAGAAAAGGACAAGTGTAAGTTTCCTTTAAACTTGAAAATGAGAGGGAGACTATTTGGAGAGTAAAAGTGGCAGCTGATGGAAATCAGTTCTGCTGGGCAGGAAAGAGGCCCCTGCAGGGGTACAGTATGAAGACTCCCACACAGTATTTAGTCTAAAAATTCAGGGCCCTAGGCTGCAGGTAGGACACATTAAAAAAAAAAACTGTACTATAATTATTATTGTGTCAGAATACATAAGCTTATGAGCAGAGAACAGAAAGAATAAAGTAAAAACAAAACACAGCTTCAAAAAGTATTAGGGTAATAGGACTATGTATGATTTTTCTTTCTTTTAAGAGTAAAATCATTGTGAGCAAATCCATAAATGAAAAATTGACAAACATATAATGACTTTTTAACCATAGTGGTGAGAATGAAGCTAGTGTTAAAAACAGACAGTCTTGGACTGGCGAGCAACCCAAGAATGGAGATACAACACAAGCAAAAATATGGCCCAAGCTTCCTCCTTTTTAAATAAAGAAACCTGTTTTTGGAAGTATTAGGTATGAATACTAATACCTTATATTTTTGACTTGTCCTTCTAGTTACTCTAACACACTTTTATATCTTTTCATATATGAGAGCTTTGAGAGTTCATAATCCTCTAAAGAATTAAGCTACTCCCTCTTGATTTCATAATTTTCACAGTAGTGACACAATTTAGAGTGGGTGGATACATCTGTGGCTGTGTTACTTCTAAATTTCAAACACAACTTTTGTTTAGTTGGAGGCATCCTTTGATTAAGATAGAATCTGTCCTGACTGGAAATCTTAGACAATTTAACCATATTTCTAGTTCCATATAACTTTCATTTCTGAATTATTATTTATGGGCCATAAAATTGGCTGCTTATAATGAGAAAAAAAAATCACTCTCCCCCAGGCCCATTTAAAACACTCTGAGCAGAGTTTACCCTATTGAATTTGGTATCATACATGCCATAGATAATACAAAGCACACACTCAGAAGCAACATTGCTAACATTGATGTCTTTGATTTGCATTGTTTCCTTCAGTGGTGATATTTTCCTGTATGTGATACTCTCTAAAACTTTAAGTATCTGGCTTTGACCTGTTTGCACTTTAAGTTGAATTACTTACAGTAACGAACCTGGAATTCTCTTTTCAAACATCTCAGGAGTTTTTCTATCTTTTATGTGAAATGGCATTTTCTTCCCCTGGTGGTAAGTTAACTCTTCTGCAATTTGCTGTACTTTCACCTACTCTCCTTCTTCTGCTTCATTTTTTACAAAGCCACTTTTTTCTTTCTCCAAAGCACACAGTACGTGGATGCATTTTACGAGCTATCTTTTCTCCTATGGAACAATTTTTGTTTCAGGTCTCAGGAGCATCTTAGTTCTAAAATAGGATGATCACAAAAACCTGGTTATTTCCTGTCCTTTCTCTTATTATATTACACACAAAGTACAATAAAACAGAACATTCCTCCATTTATCCTTTCTGCTTTTCAATTTCAGATTTTGTCAGTGCAATAAAAAGTATTATGCTGAGGGTTTTTTTTTTCTTTTGTGTTTTCTATTTAAGATGGCTCTATTATAAAAATAACCTGTTATTTATGTATCGATTTTAGCTCATAGAAGTTAGTTTGTTTCCTAGGTACGAATTAGGTTCTGGAAACTATTTAATATACGTATTATCTTTTCTAACATTTCCTTAATCTCCTGTATTTTGTAGGTGAGCCTGTTTCTCTGCCCTCGTCCTCAGAATGTCATTCCTCTTTTTCTCAGCTTCCAGGCTGCATTATACTTCAATGGGAGTCACAACAATTGTTTCTGCTTTACTGCTGAATCCCTCTTTCCCATTTTCTTTCTCTGTGGGACTCTCTAGGTCCTAGAGTATACACCTCCCAGAAGCCCCCTTCACACAATAAAGCAAAGCGCCCTTATCTCCTAGAGATACGATTTCTCTCCCCCGAGGAAGCTCAATATATGGAAGTAAAAAAGGGAGAGGCTTAAGAACCGTCCTGTTGCGAGAATTGTTTCCTGGGCTCTGTGGCCGTGATGAGAGAGCCGCAGCGTCCTCGAGAGCCATGAAATCAATGAGAATAACAGCCTGGGATGCTCCTTCCCTAGTTGCCTCTGCAGTGGCCACACAAAGAGACAGCCCACAGCCCTCATCCAACCCATCACCGGGCAAAGGATGTGCGGCTGTCACTGTCCTTGGCAAAGGACTCCAAAAGATGCTGGAGTGTGTGTGTATGTGTTTGTGTGTGTGTGTGTATAAATGAGTGTGAATCTAAGCCCATCCCTGCCCTCATCCCAGTCCTGGCAAGGAGCCTGCGCTCTCAGGCTGCTTACCTCTGTGTGTATTTCCCCACATGATGGATACTCAACATTTTTCACCAGCTGTTTCCTCCCCACATGAACATTTCCTGCACTGACTTTCCCTCTGCCCAGGAGATCTGTAATCGTTTCCTTGCATTGCTCTTGTACCTCTCCTATGTTTTCCCCAATCAGAGCCGCCTCTGTATTTGCAATCAAACCACAAATCTCTCCATCCTATAGTCACAGCACACTCCCTCTCTTCTCCTTTCCCTTTGTCTTGTCCATTTTAGAATTCCTGTGATCGCTTTAGAGTGTCAGAGAAAAGCAGAATATTATTCTTGAAACAAGAGACAGGGTCAAACAGACAAAGGCAAAAAAAATAAATAAATTACCTAAAATGTTGTATTTGGGGGAGGGTACGATGGCTTTTGAATTATAGAAACAGACACTAACTATACAACACGTACGTGATTCCAACAATCCTTCAACAGCAAAGATACATGGCTGTAGTCTATGCTTCCATGATAAGAGTTTCAAACAACGTGCAGACTCAATTTTTCTCCATTCCATCCAAATAAGGTAGACAATTTACTACCCTGCCACTTCCCTCTGTGTTTTCACATATCTATTTCTCAGTGACAACATGCCTATGAAGTAAGAGCCATGGTTATAAAATTCCAAGCCTCTTAACCTGATCGTGGAATAGAGCAGCAAAATGCTTCCAATTGGTCTTAGTACGAGCCGAACCTGAAACTGTGAGCCACAAACTCTAATGATAATAAACATCTACTGAGTACGTACCATGTCCCAGATATTTTTCCAGATAACTGACTTCTTTTGTTTCATTTTATTCATCACAACCTCAAGAAGAAGTTGTTATTACACAGCAGGACTTGTGGTGAGTCTGAGTGATTTGCTCAAGTTCACAAAGATAGACCCCTTGGATCTGACCTGACCACACTTCACGCTCTTGTTCTTAACCACTACTCCCTACTATGGTTTATGTTGATTCGTTAAAATGTTTGTTCGTGTTCTTTAGCAATAATTTTAGTTCTTTTAAATCTGCGTGAGTTTTCATAGGGCCCTCAGATGGCATCAACCAGGGAGCCCATCACAAACAAGGCACCAGAAGGTGTGACTCTGGGGGTGGGCAGTGCCGGAACTGGGGTGCGAGCTCATTCTCACCATGGAATATGAGATCTTTGTGAACTTCCAGGACTTAATGAAGAGGCAAAGTGAAACGGGACTGGAGAGAAGAGAATACGATTACCGATGTGGCTGTCAAACGTGAGTGTTCCCCAAAACCACCCATGGGAGCTTGTTAAACATACACGTGTCCCCATCTACCCCCAGCCATGTAGTTTCAGGGTCTTTAAGGTAGAGCCTGGGATTCCAAAATTTCACAAGCAGAGTGGCTAGAAGAAAGGAGCTGAGGAGTACAGGGCTTCTTTGGGGTAAAATATATTTTTTTCCTATCCTAATTACTTTTATTTTTTATTTATTTATTTTTAAATTAATTTTTATTGGAACATAGCTGATTTACAGTGTTGTGTTAGTTTTAGGTGTACAGCGAAGTGAATCAGTTATACATATATCCAATCTTTTTTAGATTCTTCTCCCATATAGGTCATTACAGAGAGTACTGAGTAGAGCTCCCTGTGCTACACAGTAGGTCCTTATTAGTTATCTATTTTATATACAGTAATGTGTATATGTCAATCCCAGTTTCCCAATTTATCCCTCCCCTCACTTCCCCCTTGGTAACCATAGTTTGTTTTCTACATCTGCGACTCTATTTCTGTTTTGTAAATAAGTTCATTTGTACCATTTTTTTTAGATTCCACATATAAGCGATACCATATGGTATTTGTCTTTCTCTGTCTTACTTCACTTAGTATGACAATCTATAGGTCCATCCATGCTGCAGATGGCATTATTTCATTCTTTTTTATAGCTGAGTAATATTCCATTGTATATATATGGACCACATCTTTACTCATTCATCTGTTGATGGATTCATAGGTTGCTTCCATGTCCTGGCTATTGGAAACAGTGCTGCAGTGAATACTGGGGTGCATGTATCTTTTCGAATTATGGTTTTCTCTGGATATATGCCCAGGACTGGGATTGCTGGATCATATGGTAGCTCTATTTTTAGTTTTTTAAGGAACCTCCATACTATTCTCCATAGTGGTTGCAGCAATTTACATTCCCACCAACCACACAAGAGGGTTCCCTTTTCTCCACACCCTCTCCAGCGTTTATCGTTTGTAGACTCTTTGATGATGGCCATTCTGACAGGTGTGAGGTGATACCTCATTGTAGTTTTGATTTGCATTTCTCTAATAATTAGTGATGTTGAGCATCTTTTCATGTAATATTTTAAAATTAGGTTACCATGATGGTTGCAAAACTCTTTAAATATTCAATACTAAAAAATATTGAATTGTATCCTTTAGGTGGGTGAACTCTATGGCACGTAAATTGTATCTCAATAAAGCTGTTGAAAAGAAAACTTATGGGCAAAACTGACCACAAAGGCACAGCGTTTCAGGCAAGTCCCTCTGACTACAGCTCACAGAGGCTCACAAGGAACAGAGTCAGAATGGCTCGGTTCTCCGAGACGGAAGTGGCGTGGTTTTCTCATTCACTTCAGATAAGTAAAGTCGTTTATGACAAAGACAGAAAACATACTTAGAAAACAAACTTAGAAAAACATAGAAAACAAACTTACGGTTACAAAAGGGTAGAAGGGGGATAAATTAGGAGTTTGGGATTCACAGATACACACTACTATAGATAAAATAGATAACAAGGATTTACTGTAGAGCACAGGGAACTATATTCAGTATTTTGTAATAACCTATAAGGGAAAAGAATCTGAAAAAGAATATATATATATACACTCACACACACACACATATATATGTATAACTGAATCACTTTGCTGTACACCTGAAACTAACATAACATTGTAAATCAACTAAACTTCAAATTTAAAAAAGTAGTTTAGGGTTTCCCTGGTGGCACAGTGGTTAAGAATCCGCCTGCCAATGCAGGAGACACAGGTTTGAGCCCTGGTCCGGGAAGATCCCACATGCCGCGGAGCAACTAAGCCCGTGTGCCACAACTACTGATCCTGCGCTCTAGAGCCCGCGAGCCACAAATACTGAGCCCATGTGGCACAACTACTGAAGCCTGTGCACCTAGAGCCCGTGCTCCACAAGAGAAGCCACGGCAATGAGAAGCCTGCGCACCGCAACGAAGAGTGGCGCCTGCTCGCCGCAACTAGAGAAAGCCCGCGCACAGCAACAAAGATCCAACGCAGCCAAAAATAAATAAATAAACCAAAGCTGAGATTAAAAAAAAAAAAAAGTAGTTTATGACAAAGATAGAGATCTCCAAAGGGAAACATGGTCTCTATTCTCTTTTTGGTCCTTTCTATTCTGTGTTCCTTCTTTCCATTTTACTTTTTTCTGGAGAGGATTCAAGTAAATGAGTATGTTTTAATACCTTGTCTACTGGCTTTTTTTTAGCTATGCCTCTTTTCATTATTTTTATAATCATCCCTCTAAGAATTACAGCATGTGTTCTTAATTTATCATGATCAACCCTGAATTCATATATGTTTTCTTTCTTTCTAATGTAAGATATTTTAACTGACTTTTTAAAAATTTAAGAGAGAAAATAATCTTTTATATTTACCCTTTATTTTTTCCCTTATCAAGGTTCTTTATTCCTTATTGTAGATATAAATTTCCATGTGGTACCATTTCCCTTCAGCCTGAAAAACTCTCTCTAGCATTTTTGATAGTTTGAGTCTGCCAACAACCATTTCTCTCATCTTTTGTTTATCTGAAAATATTTTTATTTAACCATAATTTTGGAAATTTTTTTATTGTATATAGAATTCCAGGTTGACAGTATATAGTTTTTGTGTTATAGCACTTCAAAGCTTTTGTTCTATTTTTTTTTGCCTCCATTATTTCTTACAATGTCATATTTATTATTATTCCCTGTAGGTATTCTTTTTTCTGGTTCCAAGATCATGAGGTCTTTCTCCACTTTCCATCCCAGCTCCCAGCCTCTGCTCACTCAGCAAAACTCCCAAAGAGGGAATAACTAGATGGAGAAGATTACTTAGTTTTTGGATTAGCATTAGATTAAAATATAACATGCCAGCCCAAAGATCCACCCAGCATTTACTGGTTTCTGCTGGTCCCAGCAAAGACAGTTCTTCTCTGGCTGGTGGCCTCCTTCACAGCCTCAGAAACTGGTCTCACATCCATCAGCTTCTCTGGTATTATACCTTTAACATTCTTTTGTGCTCACAATTCTTCAATGTCTTAAAAAAATTATGACTATTTTTGTTTGTATGTTGGCCTCGTGATTTCTGGCTTTTATCCCATGAATGAAGACCTTGCACATCCTTCTGTATCCAAACTGGACGTGGAACTCCACTCTGTTTCCAAGGAGCTTAAAATCTGACTGAAGACATACAACGGGACTAGGTTGGAAATGCCAGGTGATAAGTGAATGATAAGAATAATCAATGCCCCGAGAGTTCAGAGGAGGAAGTAGCGTTGCCAGATACAGTACGGGACATCCAGCTAAACTTGAATTTCAGATATACAAGATATAAATTTTTAGTAAAAGTATATCCCAAGTATTGCATGAGTTATAATTATATTGAAAAATACCCCTTGTTTATCTGAAATTCAACTTTAACCAGACATCTTGTATTTTTCCTAAATTTGTCCCTAGGAGGGAAGGGCCACTAAGAGGAGAAAAAAGGCTCCAGAAGCAAGGAAAACTTGAGTCAGGTGGTTAAGAAGGGCTGAAATGATCAAAAGTTGCCACATAACGTATATGCAGGTAAGTACTGGGAGAAATGATCAGAGAGATGTGTCAGGTTCAAAACCCCACAGGGTTCTGAATGCCAGTCTCAGAAGAATGGACTCAATTTTGCTGGCAAAGATGAACAGAAAAGATTCTCTGTAAGTCTCTCATTTTTGACCTCTTTAAAGGTAACAGTAGTAATAGGAATCAATTTTATGGTATAGGTCTTCCACAGCAAAGCCCTTTTCCAATTTTATAGGGCTTTTTGCTTCAATAAGATCCCATTTTCCTTTTTACATTTTTCCTTAGGTTTTTATAGCCTTCATTTGTTCAGTTATAAGAAATGATGATGGCTCTACCTTCAGAGATGTGAAACAAATAAGATTTTCTATTCCTGTCAAATAAATGAAAATCTAGATCCTGTAGAAACTGACAAATGCCAGACAATGGACTTTTAACCAGGTTTATCTGAACCATCTTGCTATACTTCAATGCACAATTACAAATCATCCTTTCAAGCTCTTCAGAATCTCAGCCCGGCCAAGAGCTAATTAACTGCTCTGACGGTGGGAAGTTACGGCAACATAAGGCACAGTTTCTGAATGACGGTTAAGGTATTTAATTTGAATAAAAGAGGAATTAAAAAGCAGCAGTGAACAAGAGCGGCAGCAGATAGAGAATGCCTATATTAAAGATTTTTGTTTCGTTTTAAAATCGTCCCCCGGAAATTTACATTGGGATGAATGCTTTAAAGCGTGAGACAGCCTTCCACAGCAGACAGTACGTGACAGAAGCAGACAGTGACTGTGTTGGTGCAGCTCTCCCACCAGGGACTGATTGATGTTTGGTCCTTGAGCATTTTTCCTGCTTCTGATCAGGGGTCAGAACATGAACGAGGATGCCCAGTGCTTAGCGTCATGGTCAGAAAAGCTAAGCTTCCCCTAACGTGTGTAGCCTAACCAAGTGGCGGCTGCATCCTAACTGATGTGTGGCATATATGCATCATCTAAGAACTGCCCTCGTCATTAATTTGTAGCTGTTTTCAGTCACTGTCCAGTCTCACCCTCCACCCAGTCCTCCTTCCAGGTCTGAGAACTGGCAGCAGAGATGGGAGTTTTTCTTAGGTGCCTTCTGGGAGAGCAGTTCAGACAACTACAGGTGAAGTCTTCTGGCTGTTTCTGTCTCTTCCGTATTTTACCCCCTATTACGTTTACCTTACCAAGTGGAGAGGAAAATAACTTTTGAGGTGCCAAGAACTTTCATGTGTTATTCTACTTAATTCTTAAAAGACTATCACGAGGGCGGCACTATTCCTATTTTCAAGGTAAAGAAACGAAGTCTCAGAGCTTTACTGTCTTGCCCATCATTCAAACTCAGATGGGCTCTGACGCCAACCGTATCTGCTTCCCACCTGACCACACAGGTTCACCAGGTAGCCTTGCCTTTCTTCTAGAATCTTCAGCTCCAGTTCTCTTTGTAGCTCATCCCTGATTTAATTCTAATTTCACGTGGCATTAACGGTCCCCAGAACAACTTCCTTCCCGCCCAAAGGTTGAGTCCTGTCTGTAACAGAGTCCTGCTCATCCCAGAAATGGGGTGGAGTTGTCCTTATCAGGTCATGTGTGAGTCAGCTCCCTAAATGCCCAAGATTTCCAGGCGCTTCCCCAACCCCCAGTGCCTTAGAGTAGAAAGTACTATTTACGTTCATAGCCATAGGAGTCCTTCTGCTACCCAGGGATTTGATCATTTTTCACAGCTAGTTTTCCAACTCATATGTACTTCCTTCCACAGGGGGCAGATTAGTGTACGCATCAAAGACTTTGTTTACCAGTAACTCTAATGTTTTATGATACACAAGAGATTTTCCTCTTCTAAATAATATCCTGCAACTTTTCATGGAACTTAATTTTAACAGAACTAATGAAACATTCCAAGTGTATTTAAAAGTATAAGAAAAATATAACATCTACATAGTTATCACCAAGACTGAACAGATGTTAACATATTGCAATTTGCTCTAGATCATTTTTTTAAAGAAATACAATGTTACAGACATTGCTAAAATGCTAATTTCATCCTGTACTTCTTCCTCTCTAGAAGTATCCACTCTCCTGAAGTTGGTGTGGATCATTTCCGAGCACAGTTTTGAATTTCTATAATATAAATAAATTCATCAATAAGTAATATGTGTGGGAGTTTTAAAGATTTATGTAATTGCAATCCAACTGCACATATTTTTTATGGCTTGTTTTTCTCCCACCTTTTATGGGTGTCTATCCAAGGGAAACTTGATGAGCTCAAGGAGATATGTACAAGGATTTTCACTTAATCACTGTATGCTAGTAAAACAAAAAATGAAAACAACCTAATTGTCCCTCTCCTTGCAATGTTTACATAAATGTGATTTATGGAATGGGATGCTATCAGTGCTATCCAGCAGTTAAAATGGATCAACAAGATCTACACATCTCTATAGAACTTTTCTTTCTTTTTTTTTTTCAAAATGCATTTAGGACAAGGAAAGCACTGAATATAAAGTGAGTTTTTACAATGGTAGGTTTTTTTTTTTGCTTCTGTTTAAGATTGATCCCTTGATAATATAAAATATTGAATGATTTAGTACATAAAAATTCTTAGTGTTATCACTGGTGAGAAAAAAGAAACTATTTCAGTATTTTCTTTATCTAAACCTCTGCTCTGTCTTCAGCTCCTGTGTCGATGCCTGCAAGGCAGACAGCAAAAAGATGCAGGATTTTGACACTAAATTAAGTCAACATGTTAGCAAACTCTCATTCAGTCCCCATCACTGACTCCACTAAAAACTCAGCATAAAGGAAGTCTACCTTTCATTCTTAATAAATCGGTCCCCTTTACTGTATTTGTGTACGGCAATCAGATCAGTGATGTTGTTCAGAGGCTTGGTCTTTCTTGCTATCTGGTCTTATCAAGTTGGTTCCGAAAAGACTTTAGATGACTTATTTGTATGCAGACCAGAATTTCGAAATTGGCAGCTCGACTGACCACAACATTCAAACTGCCATATATAGATGACAGTAAATTACTTCCTGTATTACCTCCAGACTATTAAAGCTCCAGTGGTATGAGAATAATGCATGTGTGCACTTGCGACCGTCAGTAGGTAACCAATCAATAAAACAATATTGCTCCAAATTTCAGCAGAGCAGAGGTCTGATAAGGTAATGGTAGCCTGAAACATGTTAATAAATATATTTAGCAAAACCTCTATTAGTGAAGACGAGGCTGCTATGAACTGGGAGATCTGGAAAGCATGCTGGGACCAGTGCAGCTCAGAGCTGGAATTCTACTGGAAAGTTTATTGTGGTTGAACCTAGAAGGGAAGAGAGGTGTGAGTCAGATAGTAAGTACTGAGCGATCTGATTGAGTTGCTGAGGCAAAACAGCAACGCTCTGACCGGCCTGAGTAGGTCAGGTCGTCCTGCCGCAGGCCTTCCTTGTTCATGGCGATCTTCTTAGTGAGCTTATCACAGCAATAGGTTTGCAATTTGTCGTAAAATTATGGGATTAAGGTTCCTTTCTCCTGCCAGATGCTTAGTTGGATAGAAAGGACTGTGCCTTTCTTGTCTGTTACATATTCCCAGTGCCAAGCAAAGCTCTTCGAACACATAATAATACAATCATAAGAACATTTAAAGGGGTAAGAGGGGAGAGTCCCAACTTAGAGGTCCTATTGGGCACCAGTCTTGATAAGGCAAGTCTTCCCTGTGTCTCCATCCCACCTCTGACCAATCCAGCAGGGCCAGTGAGTCATAATTCCAGAGGAACCACAGAGTGGAGTTCAGAACACAGGTCTGGCTTCAGGCCACTTGGTCCATGTTCAACAGTATTATTCACCTGCTGTGTGACTTTGAGCGAGTTACTTAGCTTTCGTAAGCCTCCACTTTCCCATCTTTAAAATGGAAAATGGTTTCACACATTGTTTTTAAGGATGAGATAATTCAGGCATTGCTTAGCGTATAGTACCTGCTCAAAACATCACTTCTATTATTACCATTATTATTTATTATTCAAGATTAGAATTCATTTGAAAGGAATAGGGCTGATAGGAAATAGGAGGGCATGACACAACATCCAGCCATTGGTACTGGTTTAGGATGGCATTCCAGACTCCGGGATGTGACGTCTCAGATGGAATCACTCGCATGTTTCAGAAAACAACCCAGATTTATGGTCGAGGCCAACAGAGAGGTGATGGGCTGGGAGAGGATGATGGAGTTCTAGGCCTCCAAGGCTTGAGAAAAAGCAACAGAACACGGAGGTGGATGAGAGTAAGTTTGATTATTGGGAAGAATGCAGAAATCCAACAGATATCCACTAGGTGCTGGCATTAGGGCTGCCTTACTCAGAATTAGTGATCCAATTTTGAGATGCTGGCAAAGAGAGAGGAAACAAGTCAGGAGTTGACATCCATTCTGATGGTGCCAATTACTACAGGAAAGCTTATCTAGAGACATAAATATGACATTAAGCAGAACTGAACTTTTAAGGATGTTGGAAAAGGGGACTGATGGCCATATACTTATTATACTTTTATTGAAATTAGATCATAACAAAATAGAAACCAATGTGGATAAACACAGGCATACCTCAGAGATATTGTAGGTGCAGTTTCAGACCACCACAATAAAGCAAATATTGCAATAAAGTAAGTCACACAGTTTTTTGCTTTTTTGGTTTCCCAGTGCATATAAAAGTTATATTTATACTATGCTGTACTCTTCAGTGTGCAACAGCAGTATGTCTAAAAATATGTGTTTACCTTAATATGAGTCATCATATGAGACTTCAGTGAGTCCTAATGTTTGTGCTGGTGGGGGGGTCTTGCCTCAACGTTGATGGCTGCTGACTGATCAGGGTGGTGGCTGTTAAAGGTTGAGGTGGCTGCAGCCATTTCTTAAAATAAGACAATGATGTTTGTGGAGCCCGAAAACAATTACAATAGTAACACCAAAGATCACTGATCATGTACCATCCTAACAAACACAAGGATAATCAAAATGTTAGAATATTGTGAGAATTACCAAAATGTGAAACAGAGACACAAAGTGAGCGAATACTGTTGGTAAAATGGAGCTGATAGACTTGCTTGACACAGGGTTGCCACAAACCTTCAATTTGTAAAACATTCAATATCTGCAAAGTGCAGTAAAGTGAAGCACAGTAAAAATAAGCAAGGTATGCCATAGTGGATTTAGATTATTTTTCACTTTTGGTAAACAGTTTTCACCACATAATGAGAAACTGTGCATTGAAGAAACTTAGAAAGAATCACTGATGATCGGATGGAAAGACAGACTGTGTTCTTGGATTAGAAGAATCAATTTTATTAAAATGACCACATTACCCAAGGCAATCTACAGATTCAATGCAATCCCTATCAAATTACTAATGGCATTCTTCACAGAACTAGAACAAAAAAATTTTAAATGGGTATGGAAACACAAAAGACCCTGAATAGCTAAAGCAATCTTGAGAAAGAAAAATACAGCTGGAGGAATCAGGCTCCCTGATATCAGACTATACTACAAAGCTACAGTCATCAAAATAGTATGGTACTGGTACAAAAAAAGAAATATAGATCAATGGAACAGGGTAGAAAGCCCAGAAATAAATCAACTCACTTACAGTCAATTAATCTATGACAAAGGAGGCAAGAATGGAGAAAAGACAGTCTCTTCGATAAGCGGTGCTGGGAAAACTGGACAGCTATATGTGAAAGAATGAAATTAGAACATTCTCTAACACCTTATACAAAATAAACTCAAAATGGATTAAAGACCTAAATGTAAGACCAGATAATATAAAATTCCTAGAGGAGACATAAGCAGAACACTCTTTGACATAAATTTCAGCAGTATCTTCTTGAATCTGTCTCCAAGAGTAATGGAAATAAAAACAAAAATAAACAAATGGGACCTAATTAAACTTAAAAGCTTTTGCACAGCAAAGGAAACCATAAACAAAATGAAAACAACCTACGGAATGGGAGAAAATATTTGCAAATGATGTGATCAACAAGTGATTAATTTCCAAAATATACAAACAGCTCATACAGCTCAATGTCAAACAAAAAAACCCAATTAAAAACTGGGGGCTTCCCTGGTGGCGCAGTGGTTGAGAGTCCGCCTGCCGATGCAGGGGACACGGGTTCGTGCCCCGGTCCGGGAAGATCCCACATGCCGCAGAGTGGCTGGGCCCGTGAGCATGGCCGCTGAGCCTGCGTGTCTGGAGCCCGTGCTCCGCAATGGGAGAGGCCACAACAGTGAGAGGCACGCGTACCGCAAAAAAATAAAAATAAAAATAAAATAAAATAGTACGCATGTATGATTTATTGTTGAAAATGTAATTAGTCCCTGAATGTTTTCCTTCTTTAAAAGTTCGTTTATTCTGCAGTTGTTGTGTTAACATTCTTGTTTTATTTAAGTGTGTTCTTGCTGATTAGCATGCATTTATGTAGTCAGGATAATTAGGGTGAATTACATCAATTTGGAAAGGTTAAATTCTAGTAATTATACATTTGCAATTTAGAGTATAAATCTGATGATGGTATATTACTTGCAGTGCATACGATAACGGCAATTTAAGAAAGATGTTAGGGCTTCCCTGGTGGCGCAGTGGTTGAGGGTCTGCCTGCCAATGCAGGGGACGCGGGTTCGTGCCCCGGTCCGGGAAGATCCCACATGCCGCGGAGCGGCTGGGCCCGTGAACCATGACCGCTGAGCCTGCGCGTCCGGAGCCTGTGCTCCGCAACGGGAGAGGCCACAACAGTGAGAGGCCCGCGTACGGCCAAAAAAAAAAAAAAAAAAAAAGAAAGATTTTAACTTAAGAGTCCAGGATATTGTTGACTTAAGCAATCTATTGAGTCTATAAAAATGTTTGAGTTTGAACATTCTAAAAAAAAGCAAGCTGTAAATTGATACCTTCCCATTTTATAGTTGAAAATGCTATGTTGTGTCTGTCTTTAAAATGTTTTCCAGTGGGGAGAAAGCTATTTAGAAGACTACGTTAGAAAATGGAAAGTCCTTCTACATGCTAAACTCAGTACATTGAAATAGCCATTCTAACTTCACATTTGAGCTATAGTCCCAGGTAGTTTTGCAAACAAATTTTAAGTTGCACTATTAAGAGGCACTATGATGAATAATTCACAGGTACATCTTTATTTCAAGTATATTTAAGCATGTGGAATGTCATTGATGTCAAGAAAGATTCTACTTCTGACACTTTTCAGAGTCAGCACTGAATAACTGGAAAGTTTAGTTGACAATAAACTATTTGCTTTCCAAAAATAGTTAGACCTGAAGATCCTCCTGACCTATCATGGAGGACTTTTCTTACATTACAGGATTTAGAATACCATCAGGATAGATCTGTGAACATCTTTAAATAGAACATTCTAACTAGCATTTCAGATAAACTCTTTCGCATTACACCAACAAGCACTAAAATGTTTTTGGGACTTCTCTGGTGGCACAGTGGTTAAGAATCCGCCTGTCAGTGCAGAGGACATGGGTTCAAGCCCTGGTCCGGGGAGATCCCACATGTCGCTGAGCAACTAAGCCCGTGCGCCACAACTACTGAGCCTGCACTTTAGAGCTCATGAGCCACAACTACCGAGCCTGCGTGCCGCAACTACTAAAGCCTGCATTCCTAGAGGCCGTGCTCTGCGACAAGAGAAGCCACTGCAATGAGAAGCCCGCACACCACAACGAAAAGTAGCTCCCACTTGACGCAACTAGACAAAGCCCGCGTGCAGCAACGAAGACCCAATGCAGCCAAAAATAAATAAATAAACAAACAAATAAAAAGAATGTTTTTGAGCAAAGACAAGAAAAAAAGGAAGGCCCACACAGTGATTGATGTTTTTTAATGTTATTTTATGAATAAAATACTAGTAATTACTCTCTTTTTAACTTTCTTCTGTGTAAATCCAAAGGCACATATACATTTATACCTAGAGAGACGATACATTAATAATTATTTGATAAAACGTGCTATTATCAAGAGTAATTCTACTGACTTCATGATGTAAGAGGAGTCAAGGGATGCACCAGCTTTGCCAGTTTTAATTTGAGAATACGTTCTGAATACTGCACCTTTCATTGATTTATTTTTGAATAAACTTTATTTTGGAATAATTGAAGATTAACAGAAAGGTCGTAAAAATAGTACAGAGAGTTCCCATATACCTCTTACTTTTTGCTTTTTGTCCTGGGGTATGGAGACATAGATAGGTAGCTAGCTAGATGGATAGATAGATAGATAGATACAAATACACACAAAGCAAGGGAAAGATCACATATAAATGAAAGCATTTAGGGACAAAGGATCAGCTCTAGGGGCGAGAGGAGAATGAGCAAATCACCAAGAGTTAATATAGTTTTCCATATT
Organism: Delphinus delphis; assembly: GCF_949987515.2. Taxonomy (NCBI): domain Eukaryota; kingdom Metazoa; phylum Chordata; class Mammalia; order Artiodactyla; family Delphinidae; genus Delphinus; species Delphinus delphis. The sequence continues at coordinate 9,064,354 of NC_082699.1, read as the reverse complement.
ATGACATAGTTTTTACATATCACAAAATTCAGTTCAAAGACACGAGTTTTAATTTCCTTCAACAGCGCCTTGGCATGTTTTAGGATATGTCTACTAGCTTCCATGACAGGACCTAAAAAGCACTAAGTTACAATATTCTAATGTAGACCATAATAGGAATGCTGTGTTTCTGCTAAGTAGCTCTGTTTGGCAAGATGGATTGCATTGACTTTCAACATTTTCCAAGGTAACATCAATGTTAATTACTAATAAACCTTATACTATGCCTAAAACAGATTTTAAATTTGCTGGATTCTACTAAACTGAATTTTAATGGACCAAACTCACTTTCATTGCACATTTGGTTGTTCCTACTTATACAGAAACATTTATTAGCTCTGAACAGAATTACAAAAATGAATTAAAATGTCAGTTTTCCCTTGAAGGAGCTCAAAATTCTAAAAGAAGAAACAGAAAGAAAGATCAAACAAGATTCAATAAGAGACAATATGAGATGTGCTGTAAGATTTGAGCACTCCAAAGCCTGTGGGAGCTTTGAGAACACATGGGGTTGGGAGAAACAACCTTTAGATTCTGGGAATGACTGGAATGTTCTGGGCACTCAGTAATATGAGAGTAGGTCATCGTATGAAAAGAAGAAGGCATGAACCAAGGTTTGTAAAGCCGCCATACGGAGTGCCTACGCCCTGTGAAGAGGCTAGCTGTCAAATGGATGGGCAATGTTTTAGAAGCAACAGAAAGACCTTCCATCTGACAAATGCATGTTGTTCTACAAAGACAAAGACCTGGAACACTGTCCACCCCAGCTGCTTTTGCAAATCAAGACGACCAACAGAACATGCTTTCTTCCCAACCTTCCCAGTGACAGCTGGTTCAGGGTCTGGCACTAAATTACCAACAGCCCATTATTCACACCGTGGAAGGGTTGGGTCAATGACCTCCAAGGCCAACCACCCATCACGCTCCAGTCTCGTTTCCATGGACAGATATGTTTTGACATGTTTGTATGTTTAAAAAGCCTTATTCCTTTTTGATAAACATGACTCCACTTAACATGATCCTTTACACACACTTCCTCTCTGTAATTTTTCTGACTCCTTAGGTTTGGCAAATAAGTTTTTGTAGAACTAGCCCTAGGTGTGAGCAATCAAGTCAAAGGGCTGAATACAAGACACGGGCTCTTTCAGAAACAGCAGCCTCAACTAAGCAGCTGAAAAACACAGAGAGATTAATCTTGACATAGACTTGCAGATACTCAGACAGGAAGATGACAATATGCTTTGAGTTTTCCGCTGTAGTGCTGTAATTTTTGTTTCTACACGAGAAACAAAACTAGAGCGTTTGAAGACCAGATTACATTAACCATTCCCCTCTGGGACGTACCTATAGACACAATCTAAGCCAAAGAGACAGAAAATCTGTAGGTAATCAATAGTGAGCCTCTGACAGTGTGGCGGCTTTTGGCCACGTGCTTATTTCACCCACCTGAGAAAGACTTGAATAAATCTTCCCTGAATAAAAATTAATTGGGTATAAGCCGGTGCTAATGACCATGGTAAGAAAAAGCAATTTACAATATATGGCAGACCCAAATTGTTTCAGATTACATCCACATGTGACTAATTTAATGTACTAAGAGCCACTGGTATAAATTTGAATCAATGGTAAACTGTGCCTAAATCATGCTTTACTCAATGCTTTTGATCAATCATTATCTACCTAGAAAAAAGACCTCACAGCTAGAAAACAAGAAAATAGATTTTCAAAAGAAATGATGGTCTTGAGAAGTAGAAAAATAAGATTATAAACCACAAGTGGAAATCATTGTGTGCTCAATTACATTAAAGTCACACACTCATATACCTCAATAAAGCTGAAATTTAAAAAAAGAAACATTAGACAAACTACTCCATCCCCCCCCAAAGTCTCATGATCATAGCTGAAGAAGACTTCAAAGTCAGCCCGTCCTCCAACAGATTGAAAGATTCTGCTCTAACACCCATCACTGCAAGTGGATTTTCTCACCTCTGAACCCAGTATCAGAGAACTCGATACTTTGCAAGTGAGCTCGCTGTGCTCATGTGTGAACATTCTAATTTAAAGTCCTCCTGCCTAGATACAGATCTCATCTTCTGTGTGTGTTTGCTGTATCTTCCTGAGCATGGTGAATGAGTTGCATTATTCTACTGAGTGGACCATATTGGTGTTCAAACGTTCTTAACTGGTAATTGAGGTATCCTGGAAAATAAAGTAAGCATGTGCATGTGGAAATATTGGGTTGGCCAAAAAGTTCGTTTGGGTTTTTTCCATCACATCTTATGCATAAAACCCAAATGAATTTTTTGGCCAACCAATAAGTATGTGTAACAAGTAGTGTCCTACTAAATAGCAGTGTCATCTTCACACCCCTTTAGCTTCTCCAACCTCAGATATTCTGCCCAGCAAATGAGAGGTCATTTCTGAAGCTTTCTAGACTGCTTCCAGTTGTAATGTCCTATGAATCTGAATACTGTTTAATTAAGTTTAAAACCCTTTCCTATCACCATCTCCATAAGGTGTGGAAAAGAACCCCTTTGGTAATTAGGAGAATAACCAAAATATAAAAAATAATACTTTTTTTAAAGTCTCAAGAATACTTGACTGTGAATGATGTCAAGTAATCTATTTCTACTGTTTGAAACACTCAGTTTTTAGGATTCTACAAAATGTTTTTATGGCAGATTTTAGCATAGATCTTCCCATCAAACATCCACCAGATAGCGTGAGTCTAGAAACAGACTGCTCACATGGTGCTTATTACCACTTGGCATTTTCTGGCTGAGTTGTCACCCAACTAGCTAAGTTACCTGCTGCTTGAAATGTTCGAAGAGCATTAATCAATGCCGAAATACGGCAGATGACGTGGATGTTGGGATTTCATCATGCATCACTTTGACATCTGTTTGAACCCAATTTTTGTTTTGCAAACTCAACAACTTCTACCTTACCTTCTTGCCTAGCTTCATTTCTACTTTTCTTTGTAAATTATCAGATATGAGTCGTGACCGAACTAGTCAAAGGTCAGTTGAAATACCTACCACTTTGGAGAAAGAGAGAATTGATAATGTCATTCTGGGTCTTGAAATGTATATGAGAGAGGGAGAGGGAGGGGGAGGGGGAGGGGGAGGGGGAGGGAGAATAAAATGTGCTCAGGATGGGACTGGTGAGGGAAACACACAGAACTCAATGTCTTTTTCAAATGCTATTTAGAAATATTTATTTCCTTCACGTAGTAGCAATACACATGTTATTTAGAAAATTTATAGCAAATTTTGGTTTGCTTGTCTTCTGAAAAACTCATAAGAACATTCATACTTCTGAGAATTCCGGCCTAATTTCTACATAAGCTATCTATCTAATCTATAAATCTATAATCATACATTATGCATGCTTTGGATAATCATGTAAATAATCAGATTGATTTGGGGAATCCTTTGAGGCTCATCACACTGCTTTCTTTGATATCCATGTTGGAATGGCCATTGGATTCTTAAATTAAGCAGACTGTTTTCAAGGGAAGATGATCCAATGGCAAACGACTGGATTCTAGTTAATTGTATTTTATGATAAGCTTACTGTATTTTAAATTACTGTAGCATAGTCATGAATGACAGCTGCCTCTGCTCCAAATAAATGTAATCCAAACTAATTTGAAGAAAAAAAATCATAATTCTATTTAATATTTTCAAAATTGATGTCAAGACATAACTTACCCACACTCTACACTGCATAAATACCATCTATATGACCTTTGGAGAAATATCACTATATCTCTCACTGTTCACTGTATGTATTTCCTCATCAACAAGGTGGATTAATCATCTCTACCTACTCTTTTATTGGTTTTCCATAACATCTTATGGAAAAACCGGAATGAACTTTTTGGCCAATCCAATACAAAGTTGTAGTGATGTGCTTTCAAAGTATACAACACCAAAATAATATGACATTCTTCAAAATAGCTGTAATTATTTAGGAGTTGGATCAAAATTTCTTCTGCAGGGATTCTAGGTTCTAGTTTCTGATGCTGAATTACGTTGTGGATATATGAGAAGGCACCCCAGCAGAGATTAGGAGCGAAGACTCGAGCCCCACTGACTGGGCTCCATCTCCTAGCTCTGCAGTGAACTCCCTGTGTGACCCGAACAGGCTACTCAACCTTTCTGAGCCTCAGTTCTCTACTGGTAAAGTGTGTATAATAACAGCATCTCCTCACAGGGTTATTTTAAAGGTTAAATGAGTCATTATTTAAAGTGCTTAATGCAGTGCCTGACACATAGCAAAGCCCCTATAGACCCAATAATTATTACCATTAAATTGATTAAGTGGCATTTGCTTCAGAGAAGCAAGCCTCAGGCAGCTCTTGTCCTGTTGCAGAATATTTTCACAGGTTTGAGATGTTATTGAAGACAGGATTACAGCGCTTACTCCTCTAATTCTCCTGGGTCTGGGAAAGCCATACTCTTTGCCCTTCTACTTTCCTACCTCACCGGTGCCCTCACACCAAATCTCATCCTCAGTCCACACAAGTGGATAGTTTTGAAACAATGTGGATGTTAAGACCAAAGCTGCCACCTGCTTCGAATGCTGGAGGTTAAGATTCAGAATAATTCAAATATCATTCCCTTCAAACATCATTCAGATGATTTTAATAAATCCAAGAGATTTTCATTTTTCCTGTGCTCTTGACAGTCCTTAAATGAAGTTCTAGCAAATAGTGAAGGTGAGCTAGAATTTCATTAACTCACGCAGTCCTAGTGGCAGTAAAAAGATCTCTGCTGAAACTAAACATTGCAATGCTATTGATAACAACAATACACCTTGGTCATGTAATTTATGAAGATGGTGACTTTGCAGATTTAGAGGAGTTTTTAAAGTACAATTTGATAGGGCTTCCCTGGTGGCGCAGTGGTTGAGAATCTGCCTGCTAATGCAGGGGACACGGATTCGAGCCCTGGCCTGGGAAGATCCCACATGCTGCGGAGCAACTAGGCCCGTGAGCCACAACTACTGAGCCTGCGCGTCTGGAGCCTGTGCTCTGCAGCAAGAGAGGCCGCGACAGTGAGAGGCCCGCGCACCGCAATGAAGAGTGGCCCCTGCTTGCCACAACTAGAGAAAGCCCTTGCACAGAAACAAAGACCCAACACAGCCCTAAATAAATAAATTAATTAATTAATTAAGGAAAAAAAAGAGTAAATCCTATTAAAAAAAGTACAATTTGATACACTAAAGTAAGTTTTAGCCTCAGGTTTTCATTTGTAAGGTTACAACATTCTTCATGAATTAACCAAGGATGGCAAAGTGGAGGGAAAGAAAAGAATGAAGTAAAAACAGAGCAACACATCAGTCATCAAAGGCACAACAAAATTATCCCCTCCATCCCATCAAGGTTACAAGAACTATAAATAAACATTAAAACACACTAGTCACCTGAATAGAAAGAATATTGAAATTAAAAATACATTATTTTGCTTTTGCCTGAGGCTCTTCTTACTGTGGATACCCATTTATCTTCTTGCTAAAATTCCTTTCAGTCAGAGCCATTTATATCCACTATTGACAGAGAGCAAACCCAACAAGGAAGGAGCACGTGTGGGCAGCTCTCCTTGTGGTCTATGCCATGTGATGGTTTACTATGCCTTATTAAATTTCAATAAAAAGTTTTTTCTGACAATTCAGTAAGGCATAAACTCATCAAGAAGTAAAGGGAGGAGGTGGGAGACCCTTGGCAGTTGTTCCCTTTCTAACTATAAACAAACCTTATGGTATTTCAATACTTAAAACTCACTCATTCTGAAGACATATTCTACCTCTCTCAATCACGTATACATGACCCAAAGGCTGGAAGAGAAGGAAAAAAGAAACAGAACTCAAATGCATGTCAAAGTTTACTGTTAGTTTTATGACAGAACTCAATGAAATCTAAGAGAGCAAAGACTGTAGCTATATTTGACATAAATGGACAAATCTGCCCTAAAAACCCCAGCATAGGGCTATGTATGTGAAATAGATCATTTTGACAGTCCTGAGTTCTCCATGGGCTCTAAATATTTTATGTCCTCCCCATTTGTGAATGCTTCCAGTCAAATACAGATATAGAGTGGAACACAGCAGACTGATGTTCTGGAAATCGGACGCAGATTTAATAGACTACAGGTAGAGTAAGCCTGGCTTCTAATCTTAGGTTTGCTTTCATGCACTTAGAATCTCATGAAGTATTTGTCAACATAGCCCTTTGAAGACTTGGAAAAGGATGCAGAAGAGCGGATCCCATACTTTTTAAAGCACTGCTTCTAAAGACCAGTTGCTTTTCACTTAAATGAAGCTGTCTAACCCCAGATACTTTTGAGATTTCTGGTGCACTTAAATATTCAGTTTCTTACAAAGATCACAATACAAACATCTTCACACGGTAAACTTTTGAGTTAGCAAGGATAAACCCTATAAGAGAAGAAAGACAGATAACACAGTTTGAAAAATCCCAAGATAACATCTGCTCCTTCAAAAGATATTGGATAGGACAATTTTAAGGTCAAACTAGGAACTGTGCTCTAATTGTCAATAGCACCAAAGAAGAAAGAAACGTGGAAAAACTGATTAAATGGAGTTTGGGGATTTTCTGTGCATTAAAAAAAAAAATCCATACTACATCATATCCCTTATAACCAACATTTTTCTTAATTTTAGGACTCCTTCATTTGGCACCACGACCTGACCTGACCCAGAAAAAAACTATGTACAGCTTTTATCCTCCTTGTGAGAATTCTGACACAGTCCCCTGCAGAAATACTAATGTGTTTGATGACGGAGTCTAAGACTTCACCAGGGTTTGTACAAAATGTATAGAATATGTGTCATATCACATTTCTGAAACCTGAAAAGTTCCGAATTCTGAAACACATCTCACCCTAAGCATTTTGGATGAGGAACTGTGGATCTCTAATAAAGTCAAACACTTTAATAAGATCTTTCAGGAAGCTTAAAGAGATGATCATGACCCAGTGCCATTATTTCCCAATATATGTTCATCTACAAAGAATCTCCAATACAATTAACAGGTAAATTCTGAAAAATAATAAGATAGTTCTGGAAAGTTGTCAGATATGAGATCAACATTCAAAATTTCTTCTACATAAGGAATAACTAAATAAAAAATAAAATAAAAAATAAGATATTATTCAAACAGGCAAAAAGACAATAAAATATCTAGGGATTGTTGTAATCATGTATAAAGAATGCATAAGACATTGTACAGAAAATTTTTTATTATAAAACTTTATTAACTCTACTAAAAGATACAAAAGATCTGAATAAATGGAGAGTTACACTCTGCTCACTGAGAGACAACTTCACATTGTAAAGATGTTAAATCTTATCACACGTTTAAAATAAAGGGGAAGTGACTCATCTAATATATGAAGACATACAAAAAAGGAAAAAAACCAAAATATAATAAAATACCATAGCTATAGCAGTAAAAAGAGTATGGAGGGCTTCCCTGGTGGCGCAGTGGTTGAGAGTCCGCCTGCCGATGCAGGGGACACGGGTTCGTGCCCCGGTCCGGGAAGATCCCACACGCCGCGGAGCAGCTGGGCCCGTGAGCCATGGCCGCTGAGCCTGCGCGTCCGGAGCCTGTGCTCCGCAACGGGAGAGGCCACAACAGTGAGAGGCCCACGTACCGCAAAAAAAAAAAAAAAGAGTATGGAGCTCAATTATCTCTTAAAATCAGTAACTTTATGTGCTACTTCTTCAGCAAAGAATAAAAACCTTAGCCCTTTGCTTGAACCAATGAGACCTAGATCGTATTCAAAACTTAATGACAAGCAAGAGGGAAACAGAAATAGAAACAGAATAGAAAGCAGACAAACCAAGCTGAGATTGTTGACAACTTATCCCCAGATGAGGCCTCAGAAATGGAGACGGTCACATGGCAACAGTTGACGGGCTCAGCCTCAGGGATGATTCTGAGAGCAAAGTTCGCACGGGTCATGAGAGCTCTGAAATAAGTCAGGATATTTGGAATAGAAGTTTTGCGCAAATATTTATCACCTCACACGCAACAAATTCTTGTGATAGCCACAACGTGACCTGCTTGCCTCTGGCACCCCACGGCCAGATATATCTTCCTGGAACGCTGCATGTCAGGAGAATAAGAATGTCTGACGGAAAAGATATTTCACGGCCATCTTTATTTCACAGTCCTTAGCTCTCTCTTGATGAGAAAACAGAAAGGAGTGTGTAGTCACTAGAAAGTTATTGAGGAGCAAGGGAATTTTTATGTGCGTGTATATATATATAGTTATAGTCATAGCTGTATATAGTTATATATATTTATATTAATATATAGTTATATATAACATTTTATGTGTATAGCTTTATATATGTACAATTATATATACAGTTTGTTATATATATATATATATATACAAAAAGTATATATATATATGCATACATTTGAGCATGGACATGGATGTAGGTTGCAGGGAAAGTAGCAGAAGAAGTCTGCAGATGAAGGAGACATGGTGACAACGAAAGGAGATGGAAAGGACTGGATGGAGAGCAGTGTGAGACAATGACCCAGGACAGGAGGCGGGAATCTTATTTCCTAAGACAGAGTGAAAGTGACACTCTTGTCAATATACTGGTTCGACTGATTCTTCTGACTGATATCTACTGACAAAAGTGCTGTCCTGTAAGCTGCAAACTTTGTCTGAATCTTGACCAGCTTTTCATCTTCAGTGAAGGTTGGACACAGATCCTTTGATTGACATTAATGTCTGAACGAGACCAAAGAAGTCATAAAATTCACACCTGAAGGGCACCTTTAGTGGGGGCTGGATTTTGTTCCAGCATTTACCTTCTGGGTCCTTTCGGTGTACAGTATGGAAGGTAATTAAAGACTAACAAATCGATACTGGAGATAATGATGTTTTCCTGATTCAGGAACTGCCCTGACCTTGGACTTGCATGAAGGAGTAAACAAAATGCACATTTCAGTAAAGGCAGTGCACCCGATCCCAGTTACAAAGTGGGGGGCAGAATTCAATGAAAAGTGGGTCCTGAACTGCTTTCCATTAAAATCAACATCCAAGTGCAAGCAAAAAAGCCTTTCTTCTCATATTAATACCTGCTTCCCAACAGAGTAAGTAAAACAACAAAAACTACCATAAACTGAGATTGGAACAATAGCTGATCCCGTGCAGTAATGTAGAATGCTTCCCCTTGTACGAGCACATGTTCATAATTCAACAGCAAGCAAACAAACAACAAAAATGTTTCTCCGTTGACCGCACCTCATGTTCGGTGGCAATGGTCGTTCTATGCAAAGAACTGAGGAAACTGTGAAAATAGAACATCTTTGATAACATCTGCCTGCAAATGTTCGGAACACTCAGCATTTGATTCCACGCGGCTAAGTACAAAAGTTAACGATTCTGCCTTACACTGGGTGGAGTATTGAGACTTCCAAGTCTGACACGGAGAGTGACGTGAGGGGGAGCAGTCTGTGTGCTGGATGCATTTTTTCGCTCAGGATGAATGCTGAAGTGTGGAGACACTTGAAGGAAATCTATTCCTTAGCCAAAATGATGCTGGGATTTGTCATTTGCTTTCTTGCTTCCAGGCTCAAACGCCTGCTAAGTTTGATCTTTTTAAGCACTGAAAAGCATGGGCTGGCGGGGATCAAACTTATACTAACAGAGAAGTAGAGGCTGCATGGTACTCGTCTTAACTGTCTCCTAAGATGTGGCACCTCCCTTAGAATTTGTGAACTGAGAGTGTCCTTCACAGAGTCTTCTCTGCAGTGTGGAAAAGGTCCGCGTTTCATAATCCGGAGGAGCTGGGTTCTCATCATGGTGCGTCACCCACCAGCTGTGCAAATATGGACCACAGCCAGAATGATCATTTACTTTGCACATCACTCTCCCCTGCTTAAAATCTTTCAAGAGCTCCCTAGTGACCCTTGGACAAAGCCTAATATCCTTAATTAACTTGGCCTAGAAGGTTCTGCATGACTGGCCTTGCCCACCTTTCCAGTCTAAACCTGGGTGACACCACTGCTTGCCATCCATCCTCCAGCTACACTGGCCTCTTTCATTCCCTGCTCTGACACCCAGGGATCTGCAACTTTGGGCTCTCAGCCATCCTGAGCACAGATATTGGCATCTTCATGGTGACTGCCCCTGACACTGGCCTCAAGGGCATCTTTGATAAGTGGGCGCCAAGGAGAGAGATGATACGGTAGGTGACCTGAGGTGATTCTGGGTGACAGACTGATCTGTCAGCTATTAGACTCACTGGTGTATGTGTAAGTCACAAAGGGGAAGTGGGTCTCACAGCAATTTTAATTGAGCCTAAATGTAACTGTCACCCTATTTGTGAACACAGCTCACTTTTGATTTTAGAGCACTGATTCCCATTACAAAGTATAGATAAAGAAAAAAAGAATGAACATTGATTTTATCTATTCCTTCAACTAAGGATTGGACCACTACCTATGGAAAGATACACATGAAAAATGTGAAACCTGCACAGAGAAGGGGCTGAAAAGAAGGGAAGCGAGGGAAGCAGGGGTAACAGAGTAGCAGAAAGGAGGGACATGGAGCCAGGTGTGGCCACCGCTCCTGCAAGACGCTCTGTATTACGCCCACCATGCACCTGCTCAAGGGATCCATAATGTATTCTCAAATTAGGGGGCATTATATACAACAACGATTGGTATATGTTTATTAAAGAAAATTTGGAAAATTAGGAACATGGGAGGATTAAAAAATAATGACCCAAGGTCCTTGCACAGTAAACCAAATAATGATAAACCTCTGCCGTATTTTCTTCTAGCCTTTTTTGACATATGTAGTTTTTAGACTTATTTTTAGGTTTTAACAAAGTTGACAGCTTACTCATTTTACAGCAGTTTCCCAAGCTATCATACATCCTTCCTAGACTTCAATTTAAATAGCAATATTTATTCTATCAGGAAGAAAGAACATCCCTACTTGGATATTAAAGTCCTTTCCAGTGTTTTACACATAAAAATAGTCATCATACATTTCTAAGTTCACAGGATATGAGTTACCTGAGGACGCCCAAAATGTTGTCTTTACTGCTTTCAGTAGCTCCCGTAACTTAGAATTTCAGGGACCCTTCCTTGCATAGGAAGACAGGAGGACATAGCCTGTAGCATCAATAAGTCATTTTAAGTCATTGCTAGAAGTGACAGAAAAGCACTGCCCAGTTGTCAGTCAACACTGCAGGATGTCCACGTTCACAGCTAAAATGGAGCCTGTGTATAAAGAAAACGTCTCAATATTCTGCTATTTGTGTGTATCTGTAGGCACGAAGGACTTTATTTTGCAAAGAAAACTTTTCTTTCTTTAACTAAGAGTGTTAAAGCTTCATTTCTACTCAGAAGAAATTTTGTAACTATTCCTCGAGGGAAGTACAACTAAGTCAGCCATACCTATTTTCTTGTCTTGTGGCTGTTCTGTGAGATATTATAGGTCATTAATGATCAATGGTTTTTCATATGCTTTTAGCATCTTCTGCCAAAAGAGAGCCATTCTACTTCTGTCCATACTAATAATATTGAAAATTTCACATCTAATAATAGCATTTTGGAATCATACATCTCTTCTTTCTAATTCATTTGCCTCTATTGTAACATTGTGAAATGAAACTTAAAGTGATTAGAAAAACAATATATTGAAGAATCTAAAACAATCTTTCATTTACTTTGGTGCATTTTATTTAGATTTAAATATAATTATTAATTCATTTTAATATCATCCCTCTTTTTTGGTGTGTCCCACACATCAAAATTACATTTTTTTCTACTTTGCAGGGATCTTAATTTCTTAATTCTGTTTGTACCAAATCTGGTACTTTTGAGAAATGTGAAAAATGCTAACTGCCAAGTCAAGTGGCACCAGTTCAGTAGCCTGTGACATCACTATTTATTACAGAATGAGGTAGATTTCTGATGTTTTACTATTTTTATGAAAAGCTGTTTGACATTTATATCATTGTTATTTTAGGAAACTGGTCAACATGTGAGAACTCCTAATTAAGTGACCAAACTAAGATTTCTGAAAAAGGATACTGTCTCCAACTTCTATGTGTTAATATAATTGCTTTATTGTGTACTTAACAACTAATAACAAAAAAGATGAAGACTGGAATCTATCGATGGTTAAGTAAAGTTTCTGCATTCATTAAGCTGGTGCTAGATAGCCTCATCCACCAGAGGGCAGACAGCAAAAGCAAGAAGAACTACAATCCTGCAGCTTGTGGAACGAAAACCACATTCACAGAAAGATAGACAAAGTGAAAATGCAAAGGACTATGTACCAGATGAAAGAACAATATAAAACCCCAGAAAAACAACTAAATAAAGTGGAGACAGGAAACCTTCCACAAAAACAATTCATAATAATGATAGTGAAGATGATCCAGGACCTCAAAAAAAGAATGGAGGCAAAGATGGGGAAGATGCAAGAAATGTCTAACAAAGACCCAGAAGAATTAAAGAACAAACACGTAGAAGAATTAAAGAACAAACAAACAGAGATGAACAATACAGTAACTGAAATGAAAAATACACTAGAAGGAATCAATAGCAGAATAACTGAGGCAGAACAATGGATAAGTGAGCTGGAAGACAGAATAGTGGAATTCACTGCAATGGAACAGAATAAAGAAAAAAGAATGAAAAGAAATGAAGACATCCTAAGAGACCTCTGGGACAACATTAAATGCACAAACATTCGCATTATAGGGGGTCCCAAAAGGAGAAGAGAGAGAGAAAGGACCCAAGAAAATATCTGAAGAGATTATAGTCGAAAATATCCCTAACATGGGAAAGGAAATAGCCACCCAAGTCCAAGAAGCTCAGAGAGTCCCGGACAGAATAAACCCAAGGAGAAACATGCCTAGACACATAGTAATCAAACTGACAAAAATTAAGACAAAGAAAACTTATTGAAAGCAACAAGGGAAAAACAACAAATAACATACAAGGGAACTTCCATAAGGTTAACAGCTGATTTCTCGGCAGAAGCTCTACAAGCCAGAAGGGAGTGGCACGAGATATTTAAAGTGATGAAAGGGAAGAACCTACAACCAAGATTACTCTACCCGGCAAGGATCTCATTCAGATTTGACAAAGAAATCAAAAGCTTTACAGACAAGAAAAAACTAAGAGAATTCAGCACCACCAAACCAGCTCTGTAACAAATGCTAAAGGAACTTCTCTAAGTGGGAAACACAAGAGAAGAAAAACACCTACAATAACAACCCATAACAATTAAGAAAATGGTAATAGGAACATATGTATCAATAATTACCTTAAATGTGAATGGATTAAATGCTCCAGCCAACAGACACAGGCTTGCTGAATGGATACAAAACCAAGACCCATACACATGCTGTCTACAAAAGACCCACTTCAGACCTAGGGACACATACAGACTGAAAGTGAGGGGAAGGAAAAAGATATTCCATGCAAATGGAAATCAAAAGAAAGCTGGAGTAGCTATACTCATATCAGAAAAATAGACCTTAAAAGAAAGAATGTTACAAGAGACAAGGAAAAACACTACATAATGATCAAGGGATCAATCCAAGAAAAAGATATAACAATTGTAAATATTTATGCACTCAACATAGGAATGCCTCAATACATAAGCCAAATGCTAACAGCCATAAAAGGGGAAATTGACAGTAACACAATAATAGCAGGGGACTTTAACATGCCACTTTCACCAATGGAGTTATCAACCAAAATGAAAATAAATAAGGAAACACAAGCTTTAAATGATACATTGAACAAGATGGACTTAATTGATATTTATAGGACATTCCATCCAAAAACAACAGAATACACTTTCTTCTCAAGTGCTCATGGAACATTCTCCAGGATAGAGCATACCTTGGGTCACAAGTCAAGCTTTGGTAAATTTAAGAAAACTGAAATTGTATCAAGTATCTTTTCCGACCACAACACTATGAAACTAGATATCAATTACAGGAAAAAAACTGTAAAAAATACAAACACATGGAGGCTAAACAATACACTACTAAATAACCAAGAGATCACTGAGGAAAGCAAAGAGGAAATCAGAAAATACCTAGAAACAAATGACAATGAAAACACAACAACCCAAAACCTACGGGATGCAGCAAAAGCAGTTCTAAGATGGAAGTTTATAGCAATATAATCCTACCACAAGAAAAAGAAAAATCTCAAATGAACAACCTAACCTTACACCTAAAGCAATTAGAGAAATAAAAACAAAAAAACCCCCAAATTAGCAGAAGGAAATAAATCATAAAGATCAGATCAGAAATAAATGAAATAGAAATGAAGGAAACAATAGCAAAGATCAGTAAAACTAAAAGTTGGTTCTTTGAGAAGATAAACAAAATTGATAAACCATTAGCCAGACTCATCAAGAAAAAAAAGGGGAAGACTCAAATCAACAGAATTAGAAATGAAAAAGGAGAAGTAACAACTGACCCTGCAGAAATACAAAGGATCATGAGAGATTACTACAAGCAACTCTATGCCAATAAAATGGACAACCTGGAAGAAATGGACAAATACTTAGAAAAGCACAAGCTCCCGAGACTGAACCAAGAAGAAATAGAAAATATAAACAGACCAATCACGAGCACTGAAATTGAAATTGTGATTAAAAATCTTCCAACAAACAAAAGCCCAGGACCAGATGGCTTCACAGGTGAATTCTATCGAACATTTAGAGAAGAGCTAACACCTATATTTCTCAAACTCTTCCAAAATATAGCAGAGAGAGGAACACTCCCAAACTCATTCTATGAGGCCACCATCACCCTGATACCAAAACCAGACAAAGATGTCACAAAGAAAGAAAACTACAGGCCAATATCACCGATGAACGTAGGTGCAAAAATCCTCAACAAAATACTAGCAAACAGAATTCAACAGCACATTAAAAGGATCATACACCATGATCAAGTGAGGTTTATCCCAGGAATGTAAGGATTCTTCGATATACGCAAATCAATCAATGTGATACACCATATTAACAAATTGAAGAATAAAGACCATATGATCATCTCAATAGATGCAGAAAAAGCTTTTGACAAAATTCAACACCCATTTATGATAAAAACCCTCCAGAAAGTAGGCATAGAGGGAACTTACCTCAACAAAATAAAGGCCATATATGACAAACCCACAGCCAACATCGTCCTCAATGGTGAAAAACTGAAACCACTGTCTGCAGATGACAAGATACTATACATAGAGAATCCTAAAGATGCTACCAGAAAACTACTAGAGCTAATCAATGAATTTGGTAAAGTTGCAGGATACAAAATTAATGAAATCTGTTTCATTCCTATACATTAATCTGTTGCATCTGTATGCATTTCTGCATACAGAAATCTGTTGCATTCCTATACATTAATGATGAAAAATCTGAAAGAGAAATTAAGGAAACACTCCCATTTACCACTGCAACAAAAAGAATAAAATACCTAGGAATAAACCTACTTAAGGAGACAAAAGACCTGTATGCAGAAAACTATAAGACACTGATGAAAGAAAATAAAGATGATACAAACAGATGGAGAGATATACCATGTTCTTGGGTTGGAAGAATCAACATTGTGAAAATGACTCTACTATCCAAAGCAATCTACAGATTCAGTGCAATCCCTATCAAACTACCAATGGCATTTTTCACAGAACTAGAACAAAGAATTTCACAAATTGTATGGAAACACAAAGGACCCTGAATATCCAAAGCAATCTTGAGTAAGAAAAACAGAGCTGGAGGAAACAGGTTCCTCGACTTCAGACTATACTACAAAGCTACAGTAATCAAGACAGTATGGTACTGGCACAAAAACAGAAATATAGATCAATGGAACAGGATAGAAAGCCCAGAGATAAACCCATGCACATATGGTCACCTTATCTTTGATAAAGGAGGCAAAAATATACAATGGAGAAAAGACAGCCTCTTCAATAAGGCGTGCTGGGAAAACTGGACAGTTACACGTAAAAGAATGAAATTAGAACACTCCCTAACACCATACACAAAAATAAACTTGAAATGGATTAAAGACCTAAATGTAAGGCCAGACACTATAAAACTCTTAGAGGAAAACATAGGCAGAACACTGTGACATAAATCACAGCAAGATTCTTTCTGACCCACCTCCTAGAGAAATGGAAATAAAAACAAAAATAAACAAATGGGACCTAGTGAATCTTAAAAGCTTTGGCACAGCAAAGTAAACTATAAACAAGACAAAAAGACAACCCTCACAATGGAAGAAAATATTTGCAAATGTATCAGTGGATAAAGGATTAATCTCCAAAATATATAAACACCTCATGCAGCTCTATATCAAAAAAACAAACAAACCCAATCAAAAAATGTGCAGAAGACCTAAGTAGACATTTCTCCAAAGAAGACATACAGATGGCCAAGAGGCACATGAAAAGCTGCTCAACATCACTAATTATTAGAGAAATGCAAATCAAAACTACCATGAGGTATCACCTGACACAGTTAAAATGGGCATCATCAGGAAATCTACAAACAGCAAATGCTGGAGAGGGTGTGGAGAAAAGGGAACCCTGTTGCACTGTTGGTGGGAATGTAAGTTGATAACAGCCACTATGGAGTACAGTATGGAGGTTCCTTAAAAAGCTAAAAATAGAATTACCATATGACTCAGCAATCCCACTACTCCGCATATACCCAGGGAAACCATAATGCAAAAAGACACATGCACCCCAATGTTCATTGCAGCACTATTTACAATAGCCAGGTCATAGAAGCAACCTAAGTGCCCATCGACAGACGAATGAATAAAGAAGATGTGGTACATATATACAATGGAATATTACTCAGCCATAAAATGGGTCATTTTATGATCAAGTTGGGTCATTTTTAGAGACGTGGATGGACCTAGAGAGTGTCATACAGAGTAAACTAAATCAGAAAGAGAAAAACAAGTATTGTTTATTAATGCATATATATGGAATCAAGAAAAATGGTACAGATGAACTGGTTTGCAAGGCAGAAATAGAGACACAGATGTAGAGAACAAACATATGGACACCAAGGGGGGAATGCGTGGAGCGAGGGTGGAGGTGGGATGAACTGGGAGATTGGAATTGACATATATACTGGGAGATTGGAATTGACATACTAATATGTATAAAATAGATAATAAGAACCTGCTGTATATAAAATAAAATAAAATTCCAAAAGAAAAAAAAATAAAACCCTTATATGTGTAGAAAAAACAAAAAGCTGGTGCTCACAGCTGTTTTATAACCACTTAATATGACAAAAGTAATGTAATGGCTTTATTCTGTCTCATTTGAAGTCTCCATATTAAATACTATTTTAATAAATAAAAGATGTTTGTATAGTTTAGACTCTTCTCAGAAAATACCTTTATGTAAAATTCACAGCCCTGAATTCAGCTCTACTCAAGAGTGAAAAAGAAACTTCACCTGACTGCCTTAATATGAATAAAGCTAGTAAGACTTGGGGTAAATTATGAGTGAAAGACTTTTAAAGAACTATTTTGGTACTTTAAAAATCTCCATTTATCAGTGAGGATGGGGAGATACTGTCTCTTCCACATACCCTCTGGTGGACCTGTGAGATACGTAATATCTGAAGGGCAATTTGATGATCTGCTACATTATAGTTTAAAAATGTTCATATGCTCTGACGCAGCAATTTCTCCTTAGGAATTTATCTTGAAGAAAAAAAATCAAAGCAAGCAAAAAGATTTACATCTAAGAATATTTATCCCAGTGTTTCTTTACAATATTAAAACACTAAAGGGACTTCCCTGGCAGCCTAGTGGTTAAGGCTCCATGCTTCCAATGCAGGGGGTGAGGGTTCAATCCCTGGTCAGGGAACTAAGATCCCATATGCTGTGTGGCTTGGTCAAAAAATAAAAAATAAAAATAAAAAAATTAACTTCATGCTTTTGCTCTGTCTGGGTCGGTTACTCTCTAGACTTAAAATAAAATAAAATTAAATTAAATTAAATTAAAAAGTGAACTTTATCTTTGGGCCACTTACATGTACTTCTATATGGACACATCTAATTAAAATTTAGCATAGTTACTTTTAGCAATAACTCCCTTTCAATGGAGTTCGTAAGGGATTAAAATTATTTTTTGACTTCACATGTCTACTTGACTATTTTTATTTTTTATATGATCCATTTGTCCAGCAATTCAGTCCCCTCACGTCATAACACTGTCAGCATGTGGTTTTTGGTAAAGGTGAAAATAAAGGAAGCTGTGCTGGAGAGTTTATTGTGTCTACCACCTTCAGTTGTCAGAATCTGATGCTGCTGTGAACCAGAAACTGGTTATTAGGCTCCCAGGAGAAACTGCCTTTAACCATCAGGAAGCCTAGCCCTGGTGGCCAGTAAAGTCCCGACACTTCCAGTAGCTGAAGGTGGACATAAAAGACAGCACACACCCTAAGGTAGAATTTCAAAGCCTGAACTGTCATACTTCAGCAGCTAGAGGTATTAGAGATGACCGAAAATTGTCAATTTATCAGAAATCTCCCCTTTTCTTCTCCTCCCTTCTTCCTCCCTTTCCCCGTCCTCCATCGTCCACCTGCCCCTCAGAGCCCAGTGTCTTCAGGCACTCTCCTAGCTAATGCTTGCTATTGGGAAAGAGAGTATCTTGACGTGTAAGGACAACTGACGTATATCAAAGCTCCTTCAGTGTTAATATGTGTTCTATGAAAAATCGGGGAAACGAGAGGTATTTAATGGTTGACTTGCTTATTTATTTATTTATATATTTATTTATTTTTAACATCTTTATTGGAGTATAATTGCTTTACAATGGTGTGTTAATTTCTGCTTTATAACGAAGTGAATCAGCTATACATATACATATATCCCCATATCTCCTCATTTATTTTTTAACCACCGGATTTCTAAGTTCCTTAATACACATGTGTATAGTTAATTTTCAAGAAAGGTCTATAGACTGAATGCTTCCCAAATTTAATCATTATGTAACTGTTTTAATCAAAAACACATTCAGGACTCAGGCTTTCCAAAAGACATTTTTGAAATTCCTAAGCCTAAATCCAGTGATATTTCCTTTTAGGTAGAGTTTGGAGCCTTTATGGAAAGGAATGACTTGATCATGATGCAATTTGTTTCTTTACCTGTATCAAGTGCAGGGACAGAGACTTGGAGGAGAAGTGGTCCTTTCCTAAAATTTTCCTCAAATATGCATCTCTGGGTCTTTATCTTAAGATAAACCCTGGTTCTGATAAAGCAGAACGCTCCTACCCCTGAGCAGGACCTACTCAGGGCTGAAAAGCTCAGGGCCGCATTTCCAGCTACTTCCAATGTCACTGCATCCAGGAATCGTTCCCTGACTGCTCCCCATGGGAGTAGAGCCCCATCTTTTGCATTCTCATCCCGCATTTGCCCATCCCTTTCTTCCTTGTTTCCCTGTTCTCTCTCTCACCTTGTGAAATCTGAGAGCAGAGTCCTTGACTGACTCGCCTCCGTAGCATCCTGCAAAATGCCTTTTGCATCTTGGATTCCACTTAAGTATTGTTGAATGAAAAAAAAAATGAAAGAAATAAAGTTGAGACATTCGTGACTCAATGGTAACAACAGGGTCTAAATCCTGCTCTATTTTGAGACTCAGCTCAAGGGTCAGCTCCCTAAGGACACCATTTCTGACTTTCTTAAGAAGAATAGAGGTCTGCTATAATGTCAATACAAATCTCTAGCAGAAGACTTATCCCAGGGTGTAATTATTAAGTATTTTATGTGCATTTCCCTCACTGGATCTTATCCTATTCATGTTGGTGTGGTCTGCATCAAGCTCACACAGACTATAAGCTCCATGAGGACAGAGGGCGTATCTGTCTTGCTTGTATTTGTGTCACCAGGACTCAGCATAGACTCTTGTATTCGGTAAATACTCAAAAAAGATATGATGCATGAGTGAATCGAAGATTAAAAACCAAAGGCACAAAAGGATGACAGGATGTTAGGGGACGGATTCCATGCCCTTGCTTGACTTCTATGTTCATTAAAGACTTAGTTTCAAAAACCACAAAAGGGAGAAGCTATCGATATTTCCATCAAGGGGAATTTTAACTCCTCTTAATCCAATTAATTTTGTCAATTAAATTTAATGTCAAATGAAATTTAAAGTAATAACCCCCAAATTTGGGACTTGCTTAGAGAAAAATCCCTGTCATCTTATAAAGAAAAAGTATAATAGATATCGAATTGTCCATTTCTAATAGCACTTTTTAAAATGGTTTCATTGCAGTGGGGCTTAAGAAATCACTGTACAATGCAAATAAAGTTACCCAAATCTGTGAAGACTGTATTTACTGTTAACTTTGCTCACTTATTTTTCTAGTAATTTAAGAGGTGGATACTTAGAATTATATTTTTATTTTACTAATATCTATAGCTACTTTGCCATCTGCATTTTTTAAAGCCTTATTGTTTTAGAGCAGCAAAACTGAGAAGGTATAGAGATTTCCCATATACTTTTTGCCCTTATACGTGCATAGCCGCCTACATTATTGACATCCACTACAGAATGGTGCATTTTTTACAACTCATGAACCTATTGTTTTTTCCCCCTTCTTAACCCAATTCTATGAGCTGATCATTCCTGTTCCCCACCTCCTACCAAGAGACTGTCAATAACCTGAGCTAATAAACCAAATATTTATTAGAAATTGATGCTTCTACTCAGAGATGGCCCACACACCTGTGATCTAAAATTTCGCAAGAAATGCCCTTTAATGACTACATTTTCAGTTGTATTGAGCTGAAATCAATAAGATTTTATTTGAATACAGAAGTCCCCCAAATAGTCAAATTACTCTTAAAAGGGCCAGAACATTTATTAAACTTTCACAAACATAAGATGTTCTGTCAAAGTAATTAATTGAGGATTTCATTAATTACGTTGGAATTAAGAAGGCAACAAACCACTCAGTGGTTAGTGGGCCGTCACATTCAGAAATGAGACAGATTCATTTCACTGGTTCAGAAGGTACCAAGTCACTAGAGAAAACATCAGGGCGTGGGTGTAATGGATACTGCTGAGCACTGATCAAATATGAAAGCACTATTTTGGGATCAGTAGGATTGAGGTAGTGTGGAAGGCATGGTGATCTTCTAAATGACAAGTCGCATTCCAAGGGACAACACAGTCTCCTGTTCTCAGACTCATTACTGTATGTTGAAGTGCATGAGAAGCAAATGTTTGGAGCAAATATGAAATCGACATTCAAAATTCAATTCACATGGTCCAGGCTAAGGACCTTAAACTTGGATGTATTCTCTCTCTGATAACGCATTATACTTTGGAGAGGCTATTTCCCTTTTGACACAGCCCTCAGGAAAGATCAAAGACAGCATGAAAAAATATGTGTGCGATATTGACAGACATCAAATATCATGCTAATGTACAGTTTCTGTCACAGATTGACTTGATGCATAAGCCCTTAAGTCACATCAGTATCACAGGGGGTTTCTAGGTTACAAATCTAAACCACTCCTCAGTCCTCTCTTCTAACATAGAATTAGTTCATTAAAATGATTGTCTAGTTGTAAGGAAATAATTTCCCTGTTTCTTGACGTTCCTCCAAGTGACGAAAGAGCTCTTAGGCTAAGTTTTCCTTTGACTGGAAAGGCAGTACTCAGCGGGGAAATTAAACAAAATCCTCCTGCAGGGATTTCTAGTCTCTGATAATTTCAGACTTGTGTGGAACCATCATAATGATCCCATTTTCCTTTAGTATTCTTACAACATCAGAGACCTTCTTTGAGTATTTTTTATGAATTATTTTCCGTGATTTGGCTATCTTGCGGGGACAAGCAAATTGAGGAGACTATAAAGGGAAATGAGCAAATTAGAATCTTTTTGAGGATAAAACCATGTAGTCAGCTATTTGGTTCTCCATTAGTTTTCTACTACTTATTTCTTTTGCTAAAAATTATTCTCTCTCGTATACATAAATATCTAAAGGGCTTTGACACGGGATAACTACATGTCAGTTATAGTTAAATTGGGTGGATATAGTTCTTACAGCCAGTTAATTAACTTTTTCCTTTTCATATGCTTTTCTTTTGGTGGTTTTTAGAGCATCTCAAGCAGATAATTAAGCATTGTCTAAGGCACTTTTACAGTCCTTGCTACCATCGATTGCTAACAAGACTTAGCAGAAAATAAATCACCTTTTTTTTAGGCTTCCTGAAAACATTTTTTAAAATCCTTTGTTATTTTAGAATACAAGAAAATCAATTGCTACAGCAATAAGGCTTGTCAGATACAAGCCTTGACTAAGAACAAACACAAAGATGTTATTTGTTTCATTTCGTGATAGTTTAATCTATTTGTTAAAAGACCCTTTTACCTAAAATTATGATTGTTTCCCCACTATTCACCTCTCCGAATTCACAACTTCAAGTACAATATTAGTTTGTTTTTGGTCACATATCTTAGTCAATTTAACATAAATCAGTTCAGTCAGAGTTTGGAGCAAATTATAGAATATAGTTAACAGAAATAAAATGCTATTAATATGTTTATTTTGAATATAAGGTATATTTAACTAAGAGAGTGGAGATACAAGTGAAAAAAACAGAGATGCACCTTAATTCTTTATGTTCTTCGTAAAATACATTTAGAGAGTTAGTTTTCATGTTTTCAGAACATCCACTTTCAAGGAATACAGCCTGATTAAAGGTGAGAATTAGAGTAACCCAACCAGGAATCACTCTTTGACTCAGATTGTCTTTGGATATGATGTAAGAAAACTAACCTAATGAAAGAAAGAGTGCTTTCCAAGGAATATTAATATACAATGCAAAGTCATAAACAAGTTTGTAAAATGTTAAGAGTGCTTTATCTCCCTTTCTTTCTAACACCAACTTTCCCCTGAATCATATTTCTGTGCCATTTCTCAGTAAACCAGGTTCACGCCATGTGGACTCATTCTGTGCCCTCTGCCTGTGCTGGGTCTACAAGTACCCTACTAATTATCCAATATCCACACAGACTTCCATCCCTTCCATGATTCTTTCCCAGCTGCCCCTCTCCAAACAAATATTTATAACTCTATTGCTATATTTTAATTTGAGACAGTTTCTTCAATCTACCCTCTTACTTCAGAAATATATCCACTCTCAAAAGCACAGTTTCCATTTTGACTTCTTTTATGGACATGTTTAAGAATGGATCAGTCTTCTACATCTGTGACTCCATTTCTGTTTGTAAATAAGTTCATTTGTACCATTTTTAGATTCCACATATAAGTGATATCATGTGATATTTGTCTTTGTCTGACTTCACTCAGTATGACAATCTCTAGGTCCATCCATGTTGCTGCAAATGGCATTATTTTCTTCTTTTTTATGGCTGAGAAATATTCCATTGTATATATATGTACCACATCTTCTTTATCCATTCTGGTTACCAGTGAAGAGAGTGGTGTGGGGGAAGGGATAAATTGGGAGATTGGGACTGGCATATACACACGACTATATATAAAATAGATAACTAATAAGGACCTACCGTACAGCACAGGGAACTCTACTCAATACTCTGCAATGCCCTATATGGGAAAAGAATTGAAAAATAGAGTGGATATAAAACAAACAAAAAAGAATGGCTCGCTTACCAGCGCAGCTGTAGCGCACACGCTGGAGTGTGCTGGCCGTGATGGCTACACCACTGTGAAAGCCTGATGCCTTCGGCTCCACAGGAGTGCATTAACAAACAAGGTAGCCCAAGGTACATTCTCCACAATGAATGGGTTCTTCTGAGCAAACACATGGAAAATATTTCTCTGGGAGGCAGAACCAAGGGCAGCAAGCAGAGACATTCTCTGTGCATAGAAAAATCTACCGAAACATCATCTCTGTATTAATGACATTGTTAGCAGTAGTTACCTTGTACCTAGTAATTACCAGTGTCAGGATACATATCACCTCAATTCTTCTTCAGAAAACTCTTTAAACTATTATTATCTGCACTTCAGATGTGGAAATTGAAGCTGACAGACAACAAGGGACTTTTCCCAGCCAAGCAAGGGAGTGAGGATAGGAGTCCACTTCAGAATCTCAGGGACCTTTGCCTGTCAGCCATGTTGCCTTTCCGCTACTCTTCTACTGGTTTATAGCAGAGCCTTGTAACAATCTGGAGAGGTCTAGGACATTTCCAGTTTTTGAGGACCTTTATATATATATATATATATATATATATATATATATATATATATATATATATATATATATATATTTTTTTTTTTCCCCCGGTACGCGGGCCTCTCACTGCTGTGGCCTCTCCCATTGCGGAGCACAGGCTCCGGATGCGCAGGCTCAGCGGCCACGGCTCACGGGCCCAGCTACTCTGTGGCATGTGGGATCTTCCCGGACCGGGGCATGAACCCGTGTGCCTTGCATCGGCAGGCGGAATCCTGGTGCACTGTTGGTGGGCATATAAATTGATGCAGCCACTATGGAAAAACAGTATAGAGGTTCCTCAAAAAATTAAAAATAGAACTGCAATACCATCTAGCAATTCCACTCCTGGCTATTTATCCAAAGACAATGAAAACACTAATTTGAAAAGATATATGCACCCCTAATGTGCATAGCAGCATTATTTACAATAGCCAAGATATGTAAGCATCTTGAGTGTCCCCCAACAGATGAATGAATAAAGAAGATGTGCTCTGTGTGTGTGTGTGTGTGTGTGTGTGTATGTGTGTGTAATGGAATATTGCTTGGCCATAAAAAAGAATAAAATCTTGTCATTTGCTACAATAGGGATGGACCCGGAGGGTATTATGCTAATATAACAAAACAGCAATAGACTCACAGAGAACAAATTAGTTATTGCTAGAGGGAAGGGGTTGGAGGGATGGGTGAAGTAGGTGAAGGGGATTAAGAGGTATAACCTACCAGTTATAAAATAAATGAGTCACAGGGATGTAATGTACAGCACAGAGGATACAGTCAATAACATTATAATAACTTTGGAGCATAATCTACAAAAATATTGAATCACTATGCTGTACACCTGAAACTAATATAATATTGTAAAAATTTGAAATATTTAATTAAAATTGTATTCAATAAAAAATAAAAATAATTAAAAACATTAACTCATTACAAAATTTTTTAAAAGAATTATAAGTGAGGGGCTTCCCTGGTGGCGCAGTGGTTGAGAGTCCGCCTGCTGATGCAGGGGACACGGGTTCGTGCCCCGGTCCGGGAAGATCCCACATGCCGTGGAGCAGCTGGGCCTGTGAGCCATGGCCGCTGAGCCTGCGCGTCCAGAGCCTGTGCTCCGCAATGGGAGAGGCCACAACAGTGAGAGGCCCGCAAAAAAAAAAAAAAAAAAAAAGAATTATAAGTGAAAGTTAAAATTTAAAATAAATCCTAGGGACTTCCCTGGTGGTGCAGTGGTTAAGAATCCGCCTGTCAATGTAGGGGACATGGGTTCGAGCCCTAGTCTGGGAAGATCCCACACGCCAAGGAGCAACTAAGCCCGTGTGCCACAACTACTGAGCCTGCGCTCTAGAGCCCACGAGCCGCAACTACTGAGCCCGCATGCCACAACTGCTGAAGCCCACGCACCTAGAGCCTGTGCTCCACAACAAGAGAACCCACCGCAATGAGAAGCCCGTGCACCGCAACCAGAGAAAAGCCCGTGTGCAGCAACAAAGACCCAATGCTGCCAAAAATAAATAAAAAAAATAAAATAAACTAAGGTAAATCCTAGAAATAAATATTGATGAATATTATAACTGATCTTGAGTTGAGGAAAACTTTCGAAGAGGAATGAAAATGTTATCATAGATGTTTGACGACATAGCTTGTAAAGTTCCAATAAAAAAAAAATGATAAAATACTTGAATGAATGTGGTAGTCAATAATTAATAGTTTTTAACAAAAATCTTACAAAAAACTAATCCAATGAAAACATTAGCAGAGGGCACTAATGTGTGATTCACAGGAGAAACTATATAAATGTATGAGAAAAATGTCAACCTCACCAGTAACACGTTGCAAATTTAAGATTCTCGGTATGGCAGAGACAGGTAGTTCTTCAAATCTGTTCTATTTTCCCTCAGTTAATTCCTAGTTTCTAACTGGGTTTAGAACTGACCGAAATAAACACCGTATCTTCCAATTTCTCTAGCAAGGTTTGGCCAGGTGTCTACGTTCTCATTAATGGGATAGGTACAGAAGTTTTATAAGCAAATTCTACATTGTATCCTTTTCACTTTCCTCCATCTTGCTGTTTGGAACATGGTGGTCGTGGTGATATGCCAATACGATCTCACACCAAGTGGATGGGAGCAAAACACTGTGATGGAGAAACACGGTAACAGCAGCAAGGGTCTTTGGAAAACCTTCTGAAGAACCCACCCATCAGACAGGAAGGGACCTCCTCTGCTTACCATGGAACATTAAGTAAGAGGAATGATCAACTTCTCCCCCAATTCATATGTTGAAATCCTTAACCCCCAAGGTGGCAGTATTAAGGTGTGGGGCCTTTGGGAATCTGAGGGCACCTTGATTCTGGACTCCCAGCCTCCAGAACTGTGAGAAATAAATTTCTGCTGTATATAAGCTACCCAGTTTGTGGTATTTTTGCTATAGTAGCCTGAATAGACTAAGACAGTCAGGGATTACAGCAACAGCAATTTGGTCAACAACTAAATTACAATAAAGGAATATGTACCATATTTACAAGTAAAAATATTGGAAGTTCACTTGAAATTTATTTTTCATTAAAGTTTTCCCAGAAAAACACATATGAAACAACAAAGTTGTCTAATCTATTTGCATGATTACATACAAATTTGTGAAAAATATGGTTCCTCTTTTCAAATGTAGGATCAGAGACAGGAATTAGCAGTCTCTAATTAGCAGGAAGAAGAAAATTCTTAAATACTTGTTGTGCTTAAAGGTTTTTGTTTAGATCAGTGGAAATTCATTAAAACTACTTTTAGATCTAAAAAATGGTGTAAATGGTATCTCAGTGTGTAAATATGACATTTTTTAATATAATACTTTAAAATTATAATCCCAGGTTCTATCACAGGTCCTGTGTTTGAGCAAATTTTATAGCCCAGAAATTAGGAAACAACAGCTTTATAATGTAAATTAAAATTAGGAGTTTGCGATTAACAGACACACACTACTATATATAAAATAGATAAACAACAAGGACCTACTGTACAGCACAGGGAACTCTACTCAGTATCTTGTAATGACCTATAATGGAAAAGAATCTGAAAAAGAATATATACATATGAAACTGAGTCACTTTGCTGTACACCTGAAACTAACACAATATTGTAAATTAACTATACTTCAATTTTTAAAAAAGGTTAAAAAAAGACATAAGAGAAATACCAAAAAAAAATTTTTAAAGTAGGAGCGAGTAGTATCTGACTTATTTTTTTATGGGAAAGAACGTTTTAGCTTTATACTTTATATCTTAGCAACTTATAGTCTTATTTTCCTAGGTTTTGAAAACAAATCTTAGACATCATATAAATTTTAATGTAGTTCTTAAATTTACAGAGGGTCCCTCTGAAAAGCTCACACACGGTTCATATAGCAGACACTAATTCTAGTGAGGCACAGCCCTTCTCGCTTCAAGATGTTGAAAATATATTCAATGAAATTAGTTACAAGCCTTATATATTTATTTGTTGCCCATATCAAGTCAACAAGCATTTAATGAATACATTGTGTGCACTTAGCCATGTGTTGGGTATTGAGGAGACAGACTAAATATAAGCCTGGCTTCCCTAAGAAAGATGCTGGGACAATATTTCACTAAACATTTGTGGTGACTAAGATAAATTATCCTCGGTTTTACTGTAGTGAGCAATATTGATTGAAGAACTTATTGGAGAAAGGAGACTCATAAATTTCGAACTGGATACAGGTTCAAAATAACTTACAGGCAAGTAATAACTTGTATGGTATAAATTATTAATACTTTGTTAGTTAAGAGAAGGGAGAAATTAGTGAGCTTGTAAAGGAAGAAAGGCTCATCAAGAGTACGTGAATTTAGACTTAAAATATGAACAAGGTTAAGGTAGGGAGGAAGGGTAGAGCTGGGAAGAGCACAAGAGAAATGCACTAAGACAGAGGTGGGCTTGGGGAGGGGGCGTGGGGGGGTGTGGCCAGGATATGTGGAAGGTAAACTTGGGTGCTCCATGAGCAACAGATGAAAGAGCTGTAATAGGAGTGAAATATATTATTTTATTAGCATGCTTTAGCCCAATATTGGGATGGCCAAAAAATTCATTCAGTTAGTGAACACGGTGTTCAATAAAATTCTTGGTGAAAACGAAAAATGTGTCTTTTATTTTTACTTAAAACCAAACGAACATTTTGGCCAACCCAATACATATTAGTGATGTGATCTGTATTATACTTTAGAGCCATGAGGGAACATGCAAATGTGGCCTAGAAGCAGCCATGAGGTAATTAACCCGAGGTGGGAAAAATCAGCAAACAACCTGGCCAAGGAAATAAAACTGACTGAGGGAAATAACTGAGGCCATAGCAGACACACATACCACGTGTAATAAACAAAGAAAGCCACATCTAAGGTTTCAGAGTAGCTTTAGGAATGCAAAAAAAAAAAAAAGAGGTTGGAAGATTCTTGTACTTCTGTGACCAAACAAAAATGATTAACAGTAGCAGTCAGACTCAGATGGCCCCCAAAGATCCCAGCCTGCTGGGACTCACATCTTTGTGTCATCTCCTCCCCTTGACTACAGGCTAGACTAGTGATGCTTCTCATTAACAGGATAAGGCAAAGGTGATGGGATACCAATTCTGTGGTTAAGACCCACAAGACTGTGACTTCTGTCTTAGCACATTCTCTCCCTTGCTGGCCTTGATGGGTGCTATGAATGGGTAAGGGTAGGGCAGTTTAATGGTGAGTGAGGGGAGGGGAGTTCTTACGAATGTGCATAATTGTATGTTCAAGACTCACCATATAGCACTCCCCTGAATGAATGATGTAATGGCTCAGTGCTAGTCAGAGAGATAAATGGCTGGTCAAATGGAAATCTTTCTTTACATATATTTTTTTTCTTTAGCTTCTTTTCACAAAACTCAGAAGCACGTTTTTTTAAATTTTTGCTAGTAGGACTAGTATTTCGGTTATGAATTAGTCCCAATTTTTATATTTTGCCTCCACAGAAAGGGCTCAGTACTATTTTTCCCCTTTTGTTTGGACAGCATGTAATTCACACATGCTAACCTATATTTCAAAAGAGAACACTCGTGTGGTCTGTCAGACTACTCTTTCTTTCTAGCCAGGGTTTTCAGGAGTTACATTTTATCCTTCGATATTTTACTTTATTTAGGTATTTTTACTTGTCTTCTTTTTGCATACTACATGTATTTCTCTGAGATAAACATTTTAGAATAGAAATACATAATGTCTGTCCATTCTTTACTTTTTTCCCTATTCTTTTAAAAAAAATATTCATAGAAATCCTATTATGTAAAAGGTGCTGTGGGCGAAGGCATATCCAGTAGGGAAATCATGATTATTTCAAAATAAGATCAAAACTAAGATCTGAGACTCTATAAACAATTGATCCAGATCACTCACATTTTGGGGAATGCGTCTGTAATCGTTTTCCCCATCTTTACAAGTATATGAATGAAATAATTTGATTCTTTTCTTTGTATTCAGTTATATAAACCAAATTTACTGAAATATACGTGTGTATAGTTGGGGAATAGAAGTCACCCACTTGTAGCCAGCAGCTGGGGCCTCACTTGTTTGTATCACCAACTGTTTGCACGGTGCCCGGCACAAAGTAGGCACTGAGCAAATATTTACTGAATAGAACAGAGTAGGAGAAAATTGATATTTGGCTCTTAGACTTTACTATTTGTAACTTATTTATTTAAATGTCTGTGAAATTTACCATTGCAAACCGATTCCATATTAATAATGCCCACATACAAGTTAGCAATGTGCAATACTTATAAAATTAACTTTTGTGTTCCTTCCCTTTTTTTTTTTTTTTTAAGAGAAAGATGATCTGATTTTCTTTTAATATATGAACTGGGGCTTAGTTGCTCTTTAATTGACTGCGCCGGTCTCAGTTGCTCTTTAGTTGTGGCATGCGGGATCTAGTTCCCTGACCAGGGATCGAACCTGGGCCCTCTGCTTTGGGAGTGAGGAGTCTCAGCCCCTGGACCACCAGGGAAGTCCCTGCGTCCTTTCTCTTTTACAGCTGTATCTTATTGAGTTTGTTTTTATCTCACTTATACCTGTGATTCCCCAATGACCAGCTTTTGAAAACAAGAATGTTCTTGTTTGTATGTGAATAATTTATTCACATTTTGCTCCACCCACCAATTTTATTGATATTGAAATGTGGCATAATGTCAGGCATATTGTTATTAATAGCAAAGCTGTGTTAAACTAGGACAGAAGTCCGCTTTGCATTAATAAAAGGCCTTATCAATGCAAAATATTTTCACATTATCAAAATCAGCTATGCAGAAACGTAAATTCGGTTCTCCAAGGATGCAAGAACTCGAGTTCACTGGAATGTAAGTATTTCTGGGGCTGCTGTAAAACTTTAGTTGAATATACTGATCTAGCAGATTTATAAACTTGAAGTAATCATTCTATTTCTGGTCTAGCAGCTGTGAAAATTAATTAAATCACACTTGAAAACGTAGGAAATGTCTATAATTTTTTCTTCATTTACTTCCCTAAATAAACGAAAAAGAAATAACCAACTTGAAGCTATATTTACAAAGATAATATCATAGGGTTATTAAAAAGAGAGTAACCCAAATAACTTTTAATATTGAGATTTGTTATTGCATTTCACAAAGGGCTTTAGATAAATAATGAAATGTGGATTCTGCTAAAACATTCAGGGTTCATGTGTAAAATAATGTATTTGTGTAAATGGCCCATAAACAGAAATGTCACTGGTACTTACATTAATCAGTCTATACTTTTCAACATTTTAATTTTGGATTTGTGCAAATAACTATAGCTTAGATCCCCTTTGTAATTTCTGAGCAAACTGTTACACACTTAGAAATACTCCTGTGGTAATTTTTTCTCATATCCTTAACCTTATACAAGGAGAAGTAGACTAAAAAGACAAATATTTGCGATCAAGACAATATAAAGCCAGGTTTATTACAGCTGTTAGTTTAGTCAGTGTTTTTGTTGGTTTACGATTTGATCTTGTCTGAATATTTAACTTGTTTGAGTCTGCGTGCAATTCAAGCCACAGGACCGTGCCATTCTCCTTATCTGTGTGGTCCACCCTCCCTGCCTTTTCCCTCGTTTACTGAAGACTCTACTACTGGCCCCTAGTCTTCCACTCCACCCAAGTGCTGCCATCATCTGGGTAATTTCAGAGACTGTGGAATGGCCCGCTTGATGTGGTGGTTCCATGGACCATCTCTGGACCGACCCCTTGACCTCCTTCTCCACCTTGGGCTGTTGGGAAGCCCACAGCTCTGCTGACTGTGCTGTCATGGGGTCCTGTTCCACCTCTTTACAGGGATTCCATCATGCTCTGGCTCCCCATCCTTTCTCTGTATCTACAGCTGATACTTCTAGTCATTCTCCAAAGAAGAGCCGATTCGTAGAAAAGACAGCATCCACCATACAGGAACTCTCTCAACGGACCCGCCTTCATTATGATCGCACCTTTTCCCTTCACTCCTGAATGAACAGAAGGAACCTTGCTCATCTGAGATGGCCCAGCTACTTCTGCCTGGGGTCCCATCCTCTCCTGGCTGTTCAGGAACCCTGTCTTATTTATTATCCCTCCCTCTCCTCTATCATCCACTCGCTCCACTATATGAGACCTTTTCCTCAGCTTTTAATAATGTTAAAAAAAAACTCTCACATTTGAGACTGTTCGTATTTCCTCTGTACTTGAAGCACCTTAAATGATATTTTTGTGCTTACTTTCTCCGTATCTTCACGTCCCTTCCATGCTGCAAGTCACTGAAATCTGGATTTTCTGAATAATCATTCATTTAGACAGTCGACAGATACTGTCTGCGAGCTGACTGTGCAGGAGGCACTGTTCTAGGCGCTGGAATAGGGCCACTAGTGAGATACACACCTTCCCAGTCTCCAGAATCTTATGGGAAGCCTCTTTCAGAGATAACATAATTCATTTACATCTTCTTCCAGGCTTACCATACTCTCCATTCTCCCTTTTTTATACAATTACACCTGTCTAAATAAATCTCAGAAATAAATACATATTTCATGTAATAAGTTCATCTTATCTTCCGAAAAAAATAATTTAAACACTCCCAAGGTAATAGGAACAAAAAATAGAGTAGCTTTATCCCATATAAATTGTGACTATAGTTTTTTTCTTTTTTCTTTTTTTTTTTTGGCCACGCCGATCGGCTTGTGGGATCTTAGCTCCCCAACCAGGGATTGAACCCAGGCCCTCGGCAGTGAGCTCTCAGAGTCCTAACCACTGGACCACCAGGGGATTCCTGTGACTATAATTTCTTATGTTAAACAGCATAACCAATTCTGACCTTCAAGAAGATACATTAGAAATCGCTGAGAAATCAAAATAAAGATACTAATAAATAAAACAGCACAGTGGCAGCTCTTGCTGCTAACAGAGAGCACGCGTCAGCTTATTTCTCTAAGGTGCCAGGAGCAAACGACTACTTATGTGAAACTGAAGAACTTGAAATAATCTTTCTATTGAACCTTGGGACATTTTTTGTTTTAATTGTTACCATTTCCATCTGGAAATCTTTAAATTACTATCCTATACCTTCACTTCTGTCATTCCATCGATACCAGAGATTCAACAGCTCGCACAAAATCCGCCTGAGGTTTGAAAGGGCAGTGACCTTGCAGAACTGTGAAAGTTCTGGCTTCAAACACTGCTTGCTTATGTTGATGTTTTGGTTTAATTTGCCCTTATGCTTACTTAATGTCGAGGTTTATATGTGGAAAATGATAAATAAGGATGGAATGCCATTTCAGTTTACATCCATCTGCACAAAAGAGGGCAGTATACTCCTCACCAACTAACTCTGCAACTATCACTGTTTCCCAGAACTTTCTGGGTTGTGTGTTTCCCACACACGTAAGAGCTTTTTCCTTCCATCGCCGTCTTCCTGTTTGCCTTTCTTCCTGCCTTTGCCACATCAGCAAGGACACGGCTGAGCTGAAGGATGCTGGCAGACACCCCATAACAGACTAGAGACCTAGGATATGACTGTAAGCCGGGAATTGTAGATGCCCATTATAAACGTAGGTACTGAGCGTTAGCTTTATATAAAATTTATCATCCATTTTCCAAGGACTAAAGGGGGCAGGTACTGTGATCTAGTGGACAGAGAACTAATTGGGAGTCAAGCGACCTGGTTCCACTCTGAGCTCCATGATAGCTGTGCTCTGCGACTCAGAGCAATTCACCATATCACTCTATTTCAACTGTGCTCCCTGTAAATTCGATATACTACTTATCACCTCCAACCCTCCACAGAATTTGAAGATCTAAATGAGTTATTGCCTGTAGAGTTCTTTGTGCTCCTGAGGAAAAAAAAGGTACATACTTCAATATATAAATGCTTTAATTTAAACAAAATAACCCCAGTACCCTCATAACCTCGCTCTGCAAAACAACAAAAGGTGACTTTTAGAAGCTTTGGTTTTTTTTAAGGAAATAGGTAATTAAAGGCACAGATGGGATGCTAAGTTTTATTTCCTCCTCTAATGAAACGTCAGGATGGTAGCAAGGATCAGTATCTTTGGAGCAACAAGGGCAATGGCATCCTTATGAGACTCTAAAATCGTAAAGATTGTGAAGGACGCCACTGATAATAGAAATGCCACTTCTGAGCTGGGAGTTTTAAGACGAATCCTCTAGAAAACTCCAAAGAGTACCTCAAATATCCCAATACTCAAAGTAATATTTAGTGGGCATCTGTTGTGCACTCCATCAGATTGCCAGAAACTGTAAATATATTACTGCCTGTTCAAGGGCTTCATCCTCTCTCCCTGAATAAGCTGAGGTTAAAGCAGTGGAAACATCACAGTCCATCAGCATAGAAAATGCAGAAGGAAATCATCCTAACCTGCTGCCCAGGAAACAAAGTCACATTAGGAAGGTTCTCTGAGTGGTAGATGGGGACATTTTCCTGATGGTAACCAACACAAGAACAGTCATAGGGGCAAAATAAATGAAGGGCTTGTTCTGGGAGTACAGTGCAAACTAATTTGGCTTAATTTCTTGTAGAACAGATAAAGTGCCGCTAAACATGGAGGACTTAAAGTAGGTTCTAAAAAAATAAACAAAATAAAGTAGGTTCTCACTAAATTCTTGCTAATATCATAAATCAAAATACAATTTATACCCTTAAGAGAATTAAAAAAAGGTGAGATTTATATTGTTAAAGAATAGTTTATATCCAGGACAAATAAATGATGCTGAACTTTTAACTTGAAGAGTCTACTGCAGTCCCATTCCACAGAAATGTAATGTGAACCACGTATGTAATTTTAAATGTCCTCGTAGGAATATTAAAAAAGTAAAAAGAAATAGGTGAAGTTAATTTTATTAACATATTCTATTTAACTCAATATATCCAAAATATTATCATTTCAACATGGAATCAATATCAAAAGTGTTAATGAGATAGTTTCCATTCTTTTTCACACTAAGTCTTTGAAATCTGATATAGATTTTATCTCAAGTTGGATATTAAAATTTCACTCATTAAAGTGAAATACAGCCCTACCAAAATGGTACAAAGTTAGGTTAAATGGAAAAATTTAACAAAGTTAGGTTAAATGGAAAAATTTGATTGTTTTCAAATTTTAATTAAGATCAACTAAAAATTCAGTCCCTCAGTCTTACTAGTCATAATCCAAGTGCTCTGTGGCCACATGTGGCTTGTGGCTACTACAGGGGACCGTACAGACTTAGCCCCCAGAGTCTTATCTTTTTCAACAAAAGCATATTTCTTCTCCTGATCACACTATTTGTTCGCTATTACATACAAATTTAGTTCCAATCACTCTCATCCTTTAGAAGGAAAGGAGACAGCAGATAGATTAGCTTAATCTGTAGTAATACTCCAGATTATGTGTGTATGTGTTTGTTGCCCAATTCGAAATACTTGTAGTCTAACGTGGAGAGTGGAACGAAACTAGAGTCGCTGTGATTTCATTCCTATCTATCACCTACTGCCTTGGGCTGCCTCAGGCTCTTCATCCAACCTGAAGCCCACAGCAGGAGCCAGAGGGAAGGTGGGATTGAACCCATCTGAGTGGGCCTTCTGGTAACCAGAGATCCACTCCTGGAGTATCGTTACACACTTGACTTCTCCTATAATCTGAGGTTTCAGTGGTGACTCTTGCAGTGACAAGTGAAATTCTAGCGATGTTCCAATGAACACATCTTTCTTTTTTTAAAGTAAACATTTTAGTAAGAAGAGGAAGATGATAAATGTGCCACATCATAAAGAAACTAAACAGAAATATGTCAGTGGACTAGCATTTTAAAATATAAACAGGTAATTTATTTAAATGTGTTTCTAAAATTTGTCGCCTCCGATTCTCATGGCCTTTCCACTCTTCAAAGTAGACCTTGAAGCTGAGGGGTAGCTCCTCAGAGAAAGAGAGAATGCAAATACAATCAAGTGTTCACTTTTGACCTACAATAAGCCTCAAGACCCATAGCAAACAAAAGGTAAAGCTAATGCATTAAATTGTAATAATTAAGTTTTTCTGAATTTCCAAAGTATTAAGAACATAAAGGACTTAGAGGAGGTGAGAATTCACGTTGGCAGAAGAAACCCTTTTCCTGCTCAGGAGATGAATTCTGCCAGCAGAGGGGTAGATAGTCCGGGTCAGTTTTTCCCATCCCTGTACATTCTCCTCCTCACGCCCAGAGGTGGATGCTATTTTCCCTTCCTCTGAATCTAAACTAGTTGGATGGCTTTGCTTTGACGATGGATTGCTACAAACACATGGTCAACATGAGGAAGGCCTGGTAGCTTCAGTTGTCACTCTTTTGGATACCTGAGCGGTCAGATAAAGCAGTTGGGCTACACTGATGGGGAGTCTGTGTGAGAGAGAGGTCCAGCCAGGCCTCAGCTGTTCCAGCCACCCCCACTGACAGCAGAGATGTGAATACAATTTTATTGGGTCAGTCAGCCTGACTTGAGGCTCCAGATGACCATAGTCATGTAAAGGACCTCAGGAAAGACCAGCAGAAAACCAGCCCAGATTGCTGAATCATGGGCAAATAAGTGATTGTTGTTTTAAGCCACTAGTTTGGGATGGTTTGTTACACAGCAATAGATAACTGATACAAGCAGGCAGCTGAGTATAGGCAGGCAAGAGACTTAGCTAATGGCAGAGGTTTCTGAGAAGGCATCTCTTATCTTACCACTCCTCTAGGAAGAGGCCCAGTGTGTGGTGTGGATGAGAATCAAGGAAGCCCTATATAGATTGTCCTTTTGGAGAAGAGGTAACTGATTGGTGATGAGACCTATGTTGGATTTGTGGGTGAAGACTAAAACAGTAAGCTTCCTAGGAAAGACTCCGAAAGCAGAATAGTGAAGCATCAGCCTGAAGGAAAAGATGGCCAGACATGTCCATACTGAGAGGACTTAAAACAATCTTCTGAACTTTCTATAGCCTCAGCGGAGGTAGGGAGGTGCCCACAACTCCAGCAGGTGGGTAGATGTGGTCTGGATCATCGAAATTCTCCAGCAGTGGATGCAATAAAGATTGGGATGGGTTAGCAAAGATCGGCAGCTCCAAAATACCATTCTGAATGTCAGAAGAGGCTGCAGGATAACCACAGACCGATGACCTTCTCCCCAAAGGCCATGAACCACAGTCCTAAGCCTCCCAGCTCCACACTGGAATTTAGATGCCACCAGGGGGAGAAGTGGGAGTGTGGGGGAGGTAGGGAAGGGGGATGAGAACTCAGAACTGGTTGAGTTTAAACCCTGAATTGATTAAAAATTGCCACATTTGCCAGTCTCATGCAGAAGTGTTATCAAAGGGAATAGGGACTTGGATTCTGAAGCTTAACATTTATAAAAAATAATGTTGCATTCCTTGGTCACTTGAATGTGTGACTATTGCATATAGACTGCCTTTATCTCTAGTCTGTGAATTGTTTATCCCTGCCCTATTACATATTTGTCTATGACTTTTATAAGATCTGGGAAATAGCATCTTTTCATACACGGTGAACGAGAGGTTAATTTTGGCAGCTTTAGTAAAGTATTACCAATATATTTTGTTGATATTTTCCCACTCTTCTGGAGTAATATTCCGTAACTTCTACGTACTTTTAATGGTTTTACATTATTTTATAAAAATTATAAGAAATTAAAGATTATGCTGGTCCATTATGTTGTTAGGATGTGTGTGCAAGCGTGTGTGCATGTGTGTGTGTGTTGGCACGTGTGTGTGCTCTCCCACATAGACTAAGGCCTGTGTTGCTTGTCTAGCTGTGACTGTAGCATATATGCATCAGTAAGGTAACTGTTAATGTTTTTATGCCCTTCCATAAACAGTAACTTTTATAGCATCTTTTTTTTTTTTTACAAGCGTCTAGGATACCAGTAAAGTGTGAATCCTTAAATTGCTTATCATTGTTAAAAAATGGAAAGACAGTTACCACAAATAGCAATATTTAATTCCCAAGGATGTTTTTCTCACCCCAGAAGTATGTGTAAGACCAAATGACACTGTATTGAAACAATTCCCAGTGAGGCAAGGGTTTCCTCAAATGCCCACAATGGAATATCACCTGGTACTACAAAAGAAAACCCTCTGGTTCCTTCAAGAAAATAGTAAGTGTGCATTACTCTGGTGTCACTTCCTAGGTAACAATGCTTAAGATACATTTTCTATGAACTATGAACTCAGATTCTACTGAAACAGAATATAGGGTTCTGCACTGTAATAACCTTTCTTTACCTTTTACTAAACGTTTTCTGCCAAAATTCAGCATCTTTGCACATGGTCAACATGAAGATTCATGCTGCTGCTGCAGTTGAGGAAGCTGGTGCTGAATATGAAATCAAGCTTTCTTATCTCCAAGTCAAATTCTTTATTTCTAGTATTTTTGAAGAATGTAGTGAGAATGTTTTTATTTAAATCTAGTCTGCAGGTTTTAAATAACAACACATACGAATTATGATGAAGAAAATGGAAAGACAATTACCAAAAATAGCTGCTCCTCTGTTCATCTTACCAAACAGATGCAACATTTTGACAGCTAATCAACCTAGGGTTTTTTTTTTTCCTGCTATATCTGTCCTGTTCCTGGATGACCTATTAATTTTAATGGTTTGCTGGACTCCCATTTAATGGTTCAATGAATATAATACATTTGTGCTTTTCTTTGCATAATGAAGTGGCCAAGTAAGCAAGACAATTTTTTGAAGTTATGTAGCTCAAGATAATTCAAATATTTCAACTTCCCATTATAATTGTAAAACTTATCTAAATTCTATCCTTAAGTTTGAAAACTAGCTCTAAAAGCGAGCTTCACGTGACTACAAAAATATCCACCAAATTATATACATTTTTTAAAAGCTGTGTTAGCAAAATGCTCTTTACGATTGTGCGAAAAAATTTATTTCTCTATGTTACATGTTTATTTAGTTTTGAATTACTCTGGCATCAGGTAATTGCCAATAAACTTAACTACTGTGCAGAGTAAAAATATTCAGTAGTAACTACTTTCAAAAGTATAGAGTTGTGGGCTTCCCTGGTGGCGCAGTGGTTGAGAGTCCGCCTGCCGATGCAGGGGACACGGGTTTGTGCCCTGGTCTGGGAAGATCCCACATGCCGCGGAGCGGTTGGGCCCGTGAGCCATGGCCGCTGAGCCTGCGCGTCCGGAGCCTGTGCTCTGCAACGGGAGAGGCCGCAACAGTGAGAGGCCCGCGTACCGGAAACAAACCCAAAAAGTACAGAGTTGTCCTACAAATTTCCTCATAGGTTTATTCTATCAGAATTTTGAACTATTTGGCAGTTCTGATATTTTATCAGTGTTAATTTTTTTTCTACTAAATATATTTTAGCGTTTGAATTAGAACTTTCTCAAGTTGTCAAGTGATTTTTTATGATTTTTGTTGTTACTAAGATAGGGTCAGAGATTAATATGCTAAAAAGAAATTATCTCGGGCCAGAACGAGCCAGAGAACAATTTCACTCCACAAAACATGAGAAAATGTTTGTGATTTTTTTGACACTATGTATTTTTCCCAAATGAATCCAGTATTTCACACACACACACACACACACACACACACACACAAACTCATCTTCATACTGCATTGAACAATGTGTGGCATTAAAAACTTGCCTATAGCCATACTTCCCGTTGTAATCTGCAAATTAAATCTCAAAGATTGGCACTTGCTCTTATTTTTATCATTGCTTTATTTTCACTAAAGCCTATTTTAAAGTCACATTTATACACATTTCACTTCTTATCCATAAGATTTCCTGATTTTCCTACTTTGCTCCATTTCAGCGTATCTTTTCTCCCTTCACTGTGTCCAAATTACCTTTCTGCATATCAAAGGCTGACTTCCCTTTTCTTTCGTTCTCATCTTTCATGGTCATCCTTTTTATTTAATGTTGTCACCTGGTTTTGACCTTATTCCACATACTGAATTTGATCATTATTTCCATCAACCAAGTTCACTTCATTTCCTGCAAGTCCCTTCTCAAGGAATGTTTTAAACAAAGCCACCTCTTTGACCCTTAAGGGTGCGACAGAGACCTGGCCTCCCCAGAGCAGCCCAGGAAAGTTCCAATGGTGCCAGGAGAAAACGATGCACGCACCTGCACAGACAACTGTTGTTTCCAGACTGGCTACCCCCGCAGCGGCTATAAAGGCAAATCAGGCTCCCCTTAGACTGAACTGAATTCCATTATTCACACACAAAAAAACAAAACTAGGCAAAATAACATTATCTAAGAGAAGTCATTACTGCTACTGTGCAATAAATGATACTCAAGCGGCCTAGAAACTTAACTGAATTCCCCTCAACTACTAAACTATATCAGGAACCATTTAATAAACAGTTATTCTGCTTTCTTTGCATCTCTTTTCCTTGATATCCACCTGTACATATTTCTAGGTCCAGATGTGCTACACAAATTTACTCAGTTCCCTTGTCTGCAAATATGGTTATTGTAAGAAATCAGGAAGAGGAATGAGATAACTATTCAGGGGTATTAAGCCCTTTCTATTCCCTAAAAAGAGGGCAGCCCAGAGCATCCCTCAGCTTGGCACGGCTGCGGCTGCCCCGGGATGGCTAGACAGGGTGTCACCACCAGGCCCTCTCCTTTCTGCCTTGGCCTTGCTATGGAAGTTATCTCTACCAGCACCTCTTTTCCCTCAGTGAAGTGCTGGGAGGGGCACCTCTACCTTTATTTCTCCCTGTTTCTCCTCTGCACAGGAAAACGAATCAAATGCCAGGTGAGAGCCTGCATTCTGGGGGCCGGGTTTCTTTACCAGGCGGAGGTAAGGTGTTGACGTGCAGGACTCATGCCTGTCGTGAGACTGTGGATCTGATTCTTCCGTGGATGAAACTGCGCTCTGGTTGTGGGGTTTTGTGTGGCCAGTTTCCACGTAGCAACCCTCCAGCCCTGCCAGCTAGAATCCCTCCAGGCAGACTATCTGCCCTGGACGGTTTCTCTACCCGCGGCTAAGCAGGGGAGGCCGATGTGGGCTGTACCTGCAGGGCCTGCTCTAGTTTTGTTCCCAGTTCTCCCGGAGAAGTCTATTTGAGAGGGATAAGGCACTAGTCTGGCCCATTAAGCAAGCTGATAACCCAATTGCTCCCTTGGTCACGGAGGTTTTGGTCAACTAGAGATTTCCTTACAACTGGAAGGGGCAGACCATGGCAAGGGGAGGCGTGCCTTATGCCCTACAGCATGCTCAGCATAACGGACAGCTGGTCAATGGGGCTTAAATCTCAATTTGGAGACAAGATACGTGGGAAAGCTGTGCAAACTCATTGAGCTCTGGTGTCTTTATTTTAATATTAGGATAATGCAACCCTGATGGCTGTTTTAAAAATTAATTCCGAGAATGACTGTCAAGTGCCTGAAGTAGAACTTCGTGTGCAAGACAATGGCCAGGATTTCATAAAAGTAGCTAATTAGGTGTGAACTGCAATTAGTCCACTCACGCTCGAAGATCTGCCTCAAACGCTTGGGTTTTTGGTTGCCACATATGACTTCGTTGGGCCTGAAGTGAAAATAGCTAAGCATTATATTTTTTTCTTCAATTTTTTTCAAAATCATGAAATAAATCCATGCCCCATACACAATGTTCAACTGGAAGTGGCTATATTTATAATGAACAAAGATAAAGCAATCTGGCAGGTTTTATATATTAGGAATGATCAATATCAATTATTCAATTTGAAAAAAAAAAACAAAGAAACGTCAGGGGCCCAAAGTACACTTATAAAAACAAAGGCATTTTATTCAATATCTAAAACCTTCACAATAATGCTTATAAGGTAGCTGCTGATTCACAGAAGCTGATGTTACACACTGTTCTAGGCCCACGTTAGTAAGTTAAGGTCTATAACGATTTAAAAGCAAACACTTTGGGAAATTATTAGGTATTTTTAAAAGTTAGTGTTCTATGATAAGAGGTAATAATTTATTCTGATACCCCAGAATGTCATTAAATATCAAGGCATCTGAGTTACATTTACCCAGGCTAAATATACCATGCCTGATGGAAGAATATTTGGAAAGCAATTTTTTATTTATATAAAAGAGAAATCTTTTTGTTGCCAGATATTTACCTGGGCAACAAGAAACCATAAGCAGAGTTATTGCTTCTCCTTTCTCAGGATAAGACAGGAAAGCACATGGAACAAACGGTGTGCTTAAAATTATAACTACTACCCACCTTACTAGAGCCACATGGAATTTTAGAATGAAAATCACTGCAGCTTTAATTGAGCCCAATGCCTCCATTTTACAGATACAGAGAGTGGTGAAGTGACTTTCCCAGGGTACCACAGCCGCACCCAAATAAATGCCAAACTGGGGAACAGTATCACAACAGACAGGTTTTTGCATTTTTCTCCTCCTAATTGGGGTAGGATCATACTGAAGAGGAATAAAGGTGATGACGAGCAAATGTGATCTATTTATTCATCTGTGTCCTCCATAAAATAACGGGTCCTTTCTGAATGTAAGCGCCAATGCTGAAGGTAAGATGAACCCCTTCACTTACTATACACGGTAGTTTAATGAAGGCTGCAGATGTAAGCTGACAGTGATTCATTCAGAGGTCAAAAATGGCAGCCTGGGGCTTCCCTGGTGGCGCAGTGGTTGAGAATCTTCCTGCCAAAACAGGCGACACGGGTTCGAGCCCTGGTCTGGGAAGATCCCACATGCCACGGAGCAACTAAGCCCGTGAGCCACAACTACTGAGCCTGCGCGTCTGGAGCCCGTGCTCCGCAACAGGAGAGGCCATGACAGTGAGAGGCCCGCGCACCGCGATGAAGAGTGGCCCCCGCTCGCCACAACTGGAGAAAGCCCTCGCACAGAAATGAAGACCCAACACAGCCAAAAATAAATAAATAAATTTATTAAAAAAAAAAAAAAAAGGCAGCCCGCATGGTAACTCTACCACGAGCATATTTTTATTTCATCCACTCCATGTTTGGGACAAAAATCTCAGCAAAAAATAATAAATCTAGTTTTCTGGCTTTATTGAAAAATCACATGGGCCCTTATACCATGTGGCCCACAGTCCCACGTGGCAACATTTGTCTAGCACTAAGTAGTGGATGATGATTGCCTGCTTTTGATGGGACAAGAACTCCCCCATTTACTACACAATCCACCACGTCCTGTTGTGTGACGCTCAATTCAATTATGTTACCTGCCTGGCCTGGGTGGGTACTTACGACTGTCTGTGAAGATGATCATACAAACTGATACAAAACTTTACTATAAGTAGTACGACCTTTCATGTACATCCCAAATCTTGGAGAAGTATAGGCTGTTATCACGTACCTGGGATGTCTGATTTATTGCCTTTCTTACACTCCTTCTCGTGTACTGATTTGGAGTTTCCAAGTTCACTATTTTACGTGGTGCTCAAACTCTGGTCTTGTAAGACCAGCAGGCTCTCCACTGTATCATGTTCTTTACCATGTCCATCATTCCAATAACCCAGTATACTTTAATAATGCTAACTTCTTCCCCTTATAACAATGTTAGGTCAGAAAGTAAGAGTTATCGTATTATAAATTCATTCTTTTGTTATTTTTATTGTTCATACTTGTCATTTATTTAAAATTAGACATAAATAATTAACCTAAAATCATGCATTAATGTGACAGAATAATCAGAAACTAGCATTCCTTTTTGGGAGAGATCATGTCCTTTATATCCTAGCTTTTTTTTTTTTTTTTGCCTAACAGTAACGTTTCCAGATACCCCAAGGATAACTGTAGCTACCGCTTATCAGTGACAGTGCTTTTATTAGGAGCTTTCTATTTTTAAAAAGTTTAAATTTTCAAAACAATCTTATGAGGTGGGAATTATTATAACTACTTTATACATGAATAAATTGAAATTTGGAGCAAGTAATAAGCAAGTTACCTGATGTATGAAACTTGCCATGTGACTTTGTCAGGTGTCCTTTCAAAACGTGGAGTCTTTTTCTCCACACCGTAACTGGGGCTTGGCCAAGTGACTTTCTTTGGTTCATAGAATAGCAGCAAATTAGATATCAGCAGAGGATGAAAAACAATGCTTATGCAAGCAAGAGAAAGGAAGTCCCAGTGCACAAGCACAATTCCATCCACTGCCTTTGGTATACTGAGACCTCCACGAGGGGGACCCAAGCTACTGTTAGGAGACATCTCGTGGAGGAGAACTGCAGCTCCCTGGCCAATAGCCTGGCGATTACTAGTCCTAGGATGAGGCCATCCTGCACTACTGAATGGATAAACAAACGATGGCATATATATACAATCCATTTCATCCATGTCGATTCACACAGAAACCTGTATGAATCTCAAATGCATTATGCTAAGTGAAAGAACCAGACCAAAAAAGGATGCATACTGTAGACTCCATTTATATGCCATTCTGGAAATGACAAAGGTTAGAGACAGAGGACATGTCAGTTGTCACCAGAGGTTAGGTGTAGGAGAAGGTCTGACTACAAAGGGACAACACAAGGGAATTTTGTAGGGGAATGGAACAATTCTGTATTTTGACTGTAGTTGTGGCTATATGACACTAAACACCTGTCACAACTCATGGAACTGTAATCAAAAAGACTGAATTTTACTGCATGTAGACTAAAAAATAATTTTAAAAATA
Source organism: Delphinus delphis (assembly GCF_949987515.2). NCBI lineage: Eukaryota > Metazoa > Chordata > Mammalia > Artiodactyla > Delphinidae > Delphinus > Delphinus delphis. The sequence continues at coordinate 9,019,842 of NC_082699.1, read as the reverse complement.
CTCTCTCTTCTCAGTGTTAACTGTGCAATTGTGCAGAACTGAGGGAGTTGAAGTTAGAAGGACCTGGATTATTTATATTCTGGATCTGGGTTTTACTATCTGAATGATTTAAATAAATAACATAATATTTCCGACCCTCAGTTTAGAATATGTAAATGGAAATAATAATACCCATTTTAGGTTTCCATGCTTCATCTGTGAAATGAAGCAACTAATACTCTGCAGAGTTACGGCTGAGAGTTAAGTGAGATAATGTCTGTAGAAGGCCTGGCACAAAGCAAGTACTCAATAAAGGGAAATGAAGATGGTGTAGATGTTCACGATGATGATAATGATGATGGAAACGATGGTCTCCATTAGAGGAACACTATTCGGAAGGATTTATGCCTCTAGGAAACTAGTAGGATTCTCAGAGTTCTGATTCTAAATATAGATTGTGTCAATATGTCCTCCCGAAAGATCCTGCATCCCACTGCTAATGAGACTTTCAACAAATGGAAGCTTCCAGGATGAATGAATTCAGCAGATGTATATTAGGCACTTACTACATACAAAACACTGTCAAACGTGTGTTCTATGTAGTAATTGCATTTATAATTTCTAAAAGGTCTCTTACAACATACAATGATATCTTATAAGATATCTATAGACCTTGGGCTTATCCTTGATACAGGAAGTCCCTCTGTAACCCTACTTGTTACCTCTGAGGTCATCCTTTGGGGTCTGCAGGCTCCGAGTCCCAAAGCTTTGCATAATTCTGGAGCCTTTGCACCTATGACTATGACTTTTCAGTGAAAGCTGTTTATATTATTTTTGGTACCTTTACCTACATTAAATCCTTAAAATCAAGAAAATCATCTAAAGTCACTGAATCTTTGGATGATTGATGTTCAAAATACTAAACATGGCCCTAGCTCACACCTGAATGCATTACAGTCCCAAGAGATAAAGGATAATCCTTCACCACTGGGGCCAGGAGGGGTCTCCAGCTCCCTGGTCCTCCCTAACAAAGGAACTTCTCAGCTTAATACTGATGGAGTTTAACTGGAAGTTAGAAGAGGGAATGATCAATCTGCACATGCAGATCGGTAAAAATAGTATTAAAATATTCATGTCTAGGGGAGAACTCATGACTATGTATGTATTCATTGATACTAACCAACTATCATACCTTGAAAAGAACACTAAGCTAGGAGACTGGGCTCTAGTAGTGCTGCAGATGAAATCTCTCCCTTCCATCCATCAGAGACCTAGACTGGAGTGAGTCCATTTAATTTAACTCTTTATATAACCGGCCATGTCACCTACTTTGGGGCAGGCATGGAGAAACGATGTACCTTTCTATTGTCAAACAACATCTCATTTCCTTGTTCTATTTAATTGACAAAGTATTTTTCCCTTAATATAAATAAAGCACCATCCTAGTCAAACAATATTTTGTAAACCTAAAGGATTAGATATTTGACTCCTGGGGGTTGTGAAGGAAATGGTAGAAGGGCATCCTTGTATAAAGTGGTTTCATGCGTGCTTGAAGCTTTAGGCAGAGAGAGTAAATTTCAGCGTGAGTGTGATTGGCAAGATAAAAATGTCTTGCTGAATGGGGAGAAAATGGATTTCAGCATTCTTAAAGGTTCTCCTACAAAGAAAAAGTAAGTAAAAGATTTAACTACAGGAAAAATTGTCAATGCCAAGGGGAAGAAAAAGCAAACTGAAGTTTCAAACATTCAGAAATGATAAAGGGTCTTGTAAAGAAAGTATGGAAACAGTACTTTATTCACCTTTATGATTCTAGAAAATGTAACATGGAATAAAGCATAATTTACATTTTAGTTGCAAAACCAAGTAATTGATATTTTAAAAAAACAGGGATACTCAAAAGTAGTTCACAGTGGGCTTTTTTCAATAGGCCCCATAAGAAGTAAATTATAAAGTCCCCATTTGTGCCTCACAGGAAAAAAAAATCCATTACCATTTGCTTTTTATTGGCGTAATAGTTCTTCAGAACGGCTTACAACTGAGCTTATATTTCACACATGAACGTTTGATTGAGCTCACCTGTTGTGATCTGCTTTAAGTGCCCACATTTCAGGAGCAGCTGTAGATTGCTGAAACCAAGGCTTTTACTATAATGTTTTAAAATAATTGAGGGAGCTTTTCCTTTGTTCCGCTCTCACTTTATCTCACTTGAATGTTAAACAGAAATTACTCAAGTTTGGAAACTCGAGTTGTTGATAATGGAAGCCTGCTTATCTCCCAAAGTTGAGACTGCTTCTCCTACCCGTTTCTCCTGACAAGGCTCTGCTGAGACCAGCACCGGAGCTACCAGCCTTGTCCACGGCCACCATTGTCGAAGCCCTGACTCACCAGCTGGGGGTGTGAGGGCCTTGGGTGCTAATGACCAGTGCTGGCAAGGGGGGCATCCACCTCCTGGGTTGTCGATCAACCAGAAGATGTGAGAGCCCTAAGATGCTCTCGCCCATATTCCCATTATCATCTGGCAGAAGAAAGAGATGGAAAACCGCATCATCAAAAGTGGTAACTAAGAGAAACAACTGCACTTACGGCAAAAGCGAAAGTCAAGAGGTCCAAGTGGTTGCCTCAGTTGTCGTACAGAGGCACGCGAGTGAGTTCATTTAGCTTGTGAAAGTGAACAACATTTATTAATTTAAAAATCTTCTCATGACATCCTAGCTCGAATTGAAGGCTACGTTGTCTGTTTTTCATTCTTCAGTCAGAAGTCTACCTAAGCCATTTCCAACAAAAACGTTTTGTCATGTTTTTAAACCATGTTAACATACTAGTCACCAAACTCCTTTACAAATAATATTACTATTTAACAACGTTTGCTGCCAAGACACAACCACATTATATTATGGCTCAGGACATATCACATTTACATGCTCCTGTTTACAAATGTTCTTTAAGATTTACTACAGGCAATCTTGAAAAATAACAAATCTACAACTCAGACCTCAGATAAGACTCGATTGCTGAGTCTACCTTAACCAGGTTTAAGTCTCAAAGGAAATAATTCCAAGGTGCTTTGGGCAGCCTGGGACAGCTGGACTCTGCAAAACCTCTGCAGCTTTTCTTCTGAATCTGTTGCACTACGAGTCACAAACAAATGAGTCTCTTAAACCACATTCTTGTCCGTGGTTCAAATAAAATGTTTTGTAATTTTAATGATTATTTATTACAATAGGTAGTGTTGGTTCCATTCTTCGTAATATTCCTTAGCTAACAATATTGAACATGGTGCTAGGAGAATTATTAGTCAAAAAGGCTCTATTTTCCTTTCATAAAAGTCAAGTTGTTACAGAAATCAACATAAGGAATATGTATATTTTTTTACAAAACTGTTGAATGACATATGTCAATTTTTCTTTACACTGAAGACTAATAATTCACCCAATAACAAATATTTTTGTATCCTCAATCGAAAATATGTGAATGTTCCTGAATTCTGTTTAAAATCAATATATGATGTATAGTCATAACCATGAGTAATGACATTCAAAGAAAAACAGGATAGTAAGGAAATGCCTTAAAATGTAAAAAGCTAATTGTAGTCTCCCATAAATAAAAAAGCTACAGGCAATATTTTTCTTCCTGAGTTTCTTTATCCTCTTTTTTAATGAGTACACTTTTATTGAATATGTTTTAAAAATATGTAAAGCAAATATGTAAATGCTCAAGCTCACGCTACTCAGATAAATGCAAATTAAATCAACAATGAGATACCACTTCATACTCAAAAGATAAACACAAATTTATCATCAGAAAGCACTGAGTGATGGTATAGCAATAAGCACTGTGTGATCCTGCAGGGAGAAGTCGCAAATTGCAACCTTAGAACTTGGTAAATTTGAAGTTTTGTGCTTATGTGATCTGTCTGCTTCATTCCTATAAGCTTAGAGAAATTCTTGTAGCGTGTGTACACGGAAATATATGTCGAATGGTTTATTTCAACAGAGTTTGTAAGTATGAAAACTAGAAACAATAGAGATGTCCATTCTTCTCTACAGAATACCATATAGAAATTAAAATAAGCAAACTAGAGCTTCATGTGTCGATATGTATAAATCTCAAAAACATTAGGTTCAGAAGAAAAAGCGATAGTAGTGTTATACGGCACATAATTAAATTTTACATACTAATATTTAAATAAAGCTTAACTATGCAAAACAATACCATATTATTTATGGGTCCATAAATATAAAGCATGAAAAGATTACCGAGAAAAATAAACGCCAAATGCCGCCATGTGGAGGATGGGAGAGAATGGGTAGAGCAAGAAATACACAGGTGTTTCATTTTTTTCTCTATATTTTTCTGTGTGCTTGAAAAAATATCAAAATAATAATAATGCACTATAAAAAGATCAAACCTTTTTAAACAACCCTCTCAATTATAAAAGAAAGAAAAATGGTTTGAAAAACAAGGTATCTAGACTTTGACTGGTTTTTAGATGCCATCTATTTTGATTCTTCAGCCTCTGATATCTTTAGAGAGTTACACACGAGTTCTCTGTTAGATCTGCTCTTCTGACAACAAATCCCCTTTAAGCTCTAGTGCTTTGTCTGGAAGGGCAGCTTGGACAATGGCTCTGCAAACCAAGGTTTTGAACACGTGTACATTTTAATTAATTGAAGCAAGAAAAACTCCAGTGAACTATGGAATTGAAATATCCCATAGATAATAAAACTAATCAGGATGGGAAGAATAGAAGAGTAAAATTTCCTGTAATGATTTTGAAACTCCATAGAGGAAAGAAACCGCTGTACGGAAATGATGAAGTCTATCATGCAAGCTGCTACCCTTAAAAATAAATAAAATCCAGGGACTTCCCTGGTGGCACAGTGGTTAAGAATCCACCTCCCAATGCAGGGGACGCAGGTTCGAGACCTGGTCTGGGAAGATCCCACATGCTGCCGAGCAACTAAGCCCGTGTAGCAACAACTACTGAGCCTGCACTCTAGAGCCCGCGAGTCCACAACTGCTGAGCCCGCGTGCCTAGAGCCCGTGCTCTGCAACAAGAGAAGCCACCGCAATGAGAAGCCCGTGCACCGCAACAAACAGTAGCCCCCCCTCGCCGCAGCTAGAGAAAGCCCATGCGCACCAATGAAGACCCAACGTAAGCAAAAATAAATAAATTTTAAAAATAAAAATAAATAAATAAATAAAATCCAAACTCTAGATTCCTAGAGGAGAACACAGGCAGAATACTCTATGGCATAAATTGCAGCAATGTTTTTTTGGATCCATCTCCTAAAGTAAAGGAAATAAAAGCAAAAATAAACAAACGGGACCTAATTAAACTTCTGGCTGTCTTTGTAGTTCCTCCCTGTTCCTTTCTTCTTTTTCTCTCTTCCCCTGTGTTTTGGTGGTTTTCTTTAGTGTTGTATTCAGGTTCCTTTCTCATTTTCTTTTGTGTATTTACTGTAAGTTATTTCCTTGTGGTTACTGTGAGGTTCACATATAACATCCTACATAAATAGCAGCCTGTTTTAAGTTGGTAGCAACGTAAACCTGAACATATTCCAAAACTTGATTCTTTTACCCCCACTCCCAAAGTTTATACTTTCCACGACACATTTTACATCTTTTTATTTCATGCATCCCTAATTATGGTAATTTTAGTTAATTTTACTACTTTTCTCTTTCAACCTTCATGCTTGCTTTATAAGTGATCGATTCACTACCTTTATTATATATTTACCTTTTCTAGTGAGATTTTTGCTTTCATATGTTTTCTTATTATAAGTTAGGCCATTTCTTTTCAGCTTAAAATAGTCCCTTTAACATTTCTTGTAGGGCTGGTTTAGTGGTGATGAACTCTAGCTTTTACTTATGTAGGAAATTCTTGATCTCACCTTCAGTTCTGAACGATAACCTTGCTGGGTGGAGAATTCTTGGTTGAAAGGTTTGTTTTTGTTTTCGTTTTTCCTTTCAACACTTTGAATATGTCATGCCCGTCCATTCTGGTGTGCACACTTCCTGCTGAAAAATCTGTGGATAGCCTTTTGGGGTTACCCTTATATGTAACAAGTCTTTTTTTTTTTCCTTTTTCTGTTTCTAGGATTTTCTCTTTAACTTTTTTAAAAATTGTTCTGTGTCTTTTTTTTAAATTTATTTTTAATTTATTTTTAATTTATTTTTAATTTTTTGGCTGTGCCACACAGCATGTGGGATCTTAGTTCCCAGACCAGGGATCGAACATGTGCCATCTGCAGTGGAAGCACAGAGTCTTAACCACTGGACTGTCAGGGAAGTCCCTCTTTTAAGTTGCAACATTTTAATTATAATGTGTCTTGGTGTGGTTCTCCTTGGGTTCATTTTATTTTTAGATCTCTAGGCTTCCCGGATGTGGAAGTCTGTTTCCTTCCCCAGATTAGGAAAGTTTTCAGCCACTATTTCTTCAAATAATTTTTGTGACCCTTTCGCTTTCTTCTCTTTCTGAGGGCCCTGTAATATGAAGTTTTTCCACTTGATGTTGTCCTGACAGTTCCTTAAGCTGTCTTTACCTTTTTAATTTTTTTTCCTTTTGCTGCTCTGAGTTCCGTTTTTTTTCTCTTCCAGCTTCATGACTCATTCTTCTGCCTATCCTATCTGCTGATGAGCCCCTCTAGTTCAGTTCTGTTCAGTTCTAAGTTCTATTGGTACTTAGATCTTCTGTCTCTTCGTTGAAGTTCTCCCTGTGTTCATCCACTCTTCTGAGTTCAGCGAGCATGTTTCTGACCATTACTTTAAACTCTCCATCGGATAGACTGCCTAGCTCTGTCTCATTTAGTTCTTTTTCTGAGGTTTTGTCTTGTTCTTCCATTTGGAACATATTCCTCTGTCTCCTCATTTTGCCTAATTCTCTGTGTTTGTTTCTGTGTATTAGATAAATCAGCTACCTCTCCCAGTGTCGAAGAGTGACCTTCTTTAAGAGATGCCTGTAAGGTTCAGAGGCACAGTCCCACCCAGCTGTCAAAGCCAGGTGCTCAAAGCCAGGGATGTTCCTTATGTGGGCTGCATGTGCTTTCCTGATACGGTCGGGCCACTGCTACTGCTGCAACACCCTGGTGGACAGCGCTGGCCCCTGGACTGGCTGTGGGGTCTGCCTGAGACTGCAGCATGTGTTGGTGGGTGGATCTATCGCTCGGCTGGCTGTAAGGCTCAGCCAGGGCACAGGGGTGGACAGGGCTCTCAGCGGGTTGTACCCACTGGCACTAACAGGCTAGAGGGAGAATCTGAAAATGACGCCCAGCAGCATCGGTGTGAGTAAGGCAGCCTGAGACCACAGAAATGGCTCCTGCCTGTGGCTCTGTCCCTGGGGAAGATCCCAACTGGCTCCTGCCTCTCCAGCAGATGCTTCAAGATTAGTATAAGTGGATCCCCTTCACCTACCGTCCATGTGCTTTTCAATCTGGTGTTTTTGCACCGGTTTTGGGGTCAAGTCAGTCTGGGTGTGGGCCCTTTAAGAGGGAGTTTTTCATCCACCGCAGTCCAGTGATTTTCCGGGACATACCCACCGTTGGTTTCCAAGGCCAGGTGTTTAGAGGCTCACCTCTCCTGTGCAGGATTTCTGGGCTGGAGTGCCTGGGGGAGCTAGAATCCCTGGAAAAGATCTGTATTTTTGTGATCCTTTCTGCTTGTGGGTTACCGTGGCTGGGATGTGTTTTTTTCCTTGGTGAGACTGTCCCTCTGCCTCTCCTACCTGTCTGGATGCTGCCTTTTTACCCTTTGTTGTGGAGGCCCTGTGCATCACTTTTCAAATCCCTTTCTGAGGGAATTATTCCATATGTAGTTGTAGATCTGTTGTGTCCATGGCAAGAGGTGAGTTCGAGATCTGTCTACACTGTCATCTTGAGACCGCTCCTATAAAATTTCCAAGTTATAGAAGTTAAATGATTTGGGGAAAAAAAAAAACTTTTACAGAAGTTTTATAATTATCTTTAAGGCATTGCTCTAAGTCTTGATTTGCTAATTGACTTTTTGTATGTTAATAGGCCTGAATCTATTAATATACACATTAAGTAATGCCCTAATTTGCTTTAGTGCTTTCATTTAATGGAACTACAGCAGAGCACATACAGAAAACTATTCATTCACTCATTAACATGCCCAATAAACATTCACTTTTCCTTATACTGCAATGGGTTTTAAAGAAAAAGATAAGTAAAAAATTTTAAACTCACATAAACCTCTAGAGAAGGAAAATCAAATGAGAAATATCCTCTGGGTAACTGTTCCCCATTATTATGGTACACTGCACCATTCTACATACGTTTTTTTTTTTTAAATTTCTAATCTGTATTGAAAAATAGATACTAAGCACTAATTAGACACCTTTCTAATTTCAGACTAGCAATTCATTTCTTCTGCTTGAAAAAAAGAAAACTATGTCTTTCAAATAGAACTAGTTGTTGAGATAGTAGATTCTCCAATAGACTTTATGATAAATGTTGGCTTGCCCAGAAGTTAGCTGGTGGACCAGACGCAAAACAACTTTCCTCTAATCCCTGGCATATCTGTTTGATGACTCCAGGCAGAAATGATATCTCCTTTCTCTGACAGTTTAAGGCACTTGAAACATATAGTTTCGTATTATAATTTTTGAATAATATATTTTATCTACCCTAAGGACAATCAGTAGCATTTGAGTAGCACTTTTGGAATACACTGTCTCATGGCTGATGACACGTTCATTTGATGGGGCAGTCCTACAGCTTCACCCAAATCTTCAAAGAGAAGAACAGCTACAAGGACAACATCAAACAAAGTCCAGTGTGCTAAGGAGGCAGACTGAATACTCATCGTCCCAGACAGTTAGGTAGCATCCACTGGTCCCAGCACGAGGGCTCAGGCAAGACAGAATTGGAACCGTAGATGAAAAAAGCTAGAGGAAGACACGTTCTCGAAAGTGATCTCCTCATCACGCTGACTCACTGTCAAGAGAAACAAACGTTCTGGAGGATACCTTAGGTGTGCACAGAGGCAGTCCCAAGAGATGAATGGGAACAGCATCACCAGGCATGTGCTCTAGGGCACTTTGCCGTCGCCGTCAGAAGTTCTTCTTCAGAACAGAACTCAGTTATTATTGCGTCTTTCAGAGCTTTACCTCCCTCTCCACATATCTTTATTCATACTCTTTCATTCCTGCCCTCCTACACTATTCCTTTATCTGAATGTAACTTACGGTGTTTTTCCACTTTTTTTTTGTACTCTCTGCTTTTTTCTTCTGCTCTGCAGTTTCTCCTGCCTGTTATTCATGCAGTTTCCAAAGCCTCATGGGTTTCTCCACCCAGCTGGGAAACTGTCCCTGAGTTTGACACACAGCTTCTTTCTGCAGCTGCCACTCCCTCATCAAGCGTCGTCTGCGCTCGTTGTTTGGTGCTATGTTCCATTCTCCTGGCTTCTGGAATCGACATCGAAGATCCGGAAACTATCTGGCAGGAGTTGATAGATAGATGCCCAGCTCTTTAAAAACCAGAAACCATTATGAATGCGTCCCTCAAATTCCTGCCTCCTGTTCCTATTGTCTTCTAAATTATGTCCTATTACTTGAGAGTGATTCTTATAACATACCCCCTTGCTTAGCTCTTGGTGCTCATTCATTCGCTCACTCAATATACACTGAAATCCTCTGCTGCCGCACAGCTTGTACGAGTGCTGGAGCGAATCTCAGTCATCAAGGACTATATGGCCCAGTGGGAGAAACAGACCAAAAGATGACTAAGCTACAGTGCGTTGCAAAAGGGGCCTGGGCGGGTAGTACGGAATGTGCATTTGGCCCATCTTGGAGGGCCTAGGAATGCCTCCTGGAAGAAGAGACATGGAAGCGAAGACCTAAAGGAAGAACAGGAGTTTTCAAGGCTAATAGGAGGAAGTGAGCAGTACAGGCAGAGGAGAGCACACGCACCAAGCCCAGAGGCAGAAAGGAACATTCACAAGACTGCTCCTTGCTGGGAATGGCAGAGGAAATCTTATCCGTAAACACTTAACTCTTCACTGCTAACTTCACATTACATCCATTTAATATAAACAAGTACATACGAACGTTAAGAATATGAATCATGGGCTTCCCTGGTGGTGCAGTGGTTAAGAATCCGCCTGCCAATGCCGGGAACACGGGTTCGAGCCCTGGCCCGGGAAGATCCCACATGCCGCGGAGCAACTAAGCCCATGTGCCACAACTACTGAGCCTGTGCTCTAGAGCCTGCGAGCCACAACTACTGAGCCTGCGTGCCACAAGTACTGAGCCCGTGAGCCACAACTACTGAAGCCCATGCGCCTAGAGCCCGTGCTCCGCAGCAAGAGAAGCCACCGCAAGGAGAAGCCCACGCACCACAACCAAGAGTAGCCCATGCTCACGCAACTAGAGAAAGCCCATGTGAAGGAACGAAGACCCAACACAGCCAAAAATAAACATATTAAATTTTAAAAAAAGAATATGAATCATCAGGCACATATTTGTATTAAGAATATGAGTCATTAGGTACAACATTTAATAAAATCACGGACCTGGAAGGATTTTCAATAATTCATTTGTCTCAACTCCCTAAAAATGTTGAGTCAGTAACAGTTATTCTCTGTTTAAAACTATAGTGAAAAAGAAAATGGGCCACTATAGACTAAATAAATAACTTCTTTAACTTCATTCATTCATTTAATCATTGTACAAATACTTAATGAGTTCCTACTATTGCTAAGCACTTCTCTCAACATGCTTACTATGCTAGTAGAGGGAAGAAAAGACCAACTCTAAAACCAGTAAATAGCTAAATACATCACGAAGCACTTCAAATATAAACACCAGTGCAAATGATCCATAAAGCTACGATGAAGTGACATAAAAAAGTTCATTTCCTGGAAATGCGGCTGAAAGCAAACCAGACTAAGAGTTCTTTCTAACAGATGGCGTTTGCTGTATTTCCTTTACAACGTTCTAAATAACCACAAGTCAGATTCCCTTTCTAGAGGTGGACTCCGTGTATCAGGGATAGCGGGCAACATAGGAGACTGGTGAGGAGTAGCAGCTTGCAGGGGTTACGTGCTCTGGCTAATTTAGAGACCAGCTGTAATCCTCATTCTGGCATTTTCTAACTGGATGAAATTCAGGAGGTTACTTAACCTTATATGAATCTCATTCCTTTTTTAATACTATGAAGATACAAATTATAATAATGTTAGTACAAACGTGTTGGGCTGTTTTGAGGCTGAATATGAGTTAACTCATGTTAAGCTCTTAGAGCAATGCCTGGCCTGCTAGCTCCCTGCATTATAATCCATTAAGAGAACAGTGAAGACCCTTGCTGTTCAGAACCACCACGAGGTTTATGAACTATTTCTGCCTTCCGTGCTCTTGATAGCTATCACAAAAGAGCTCTTTACTGCTCCAAATGGTAAAAAGCTGGTTTCTTTTTAGACAAGCCTACCTGGTTATGTCCAGATAGCAATTTTCTTTGAGATTAAATAGTCAGGGGCTAAGCACAAGCTGCTTGGGAACCTCCACCAGTAATCAGCCTGTCCACGTGTCGATCCCACAGGCAGATGCTCAGTCATTCACACAAGGGACCACAGCTGCTCAGTGCGATAGTTGCCCCGAGACTGCATAATCTGGAGAGACACATCCTCCCCTCCTTCCTGGCTGCATCCCCACCGGAGTTGCTGGAAAGGGCTCCAGGACAAGTCCATCTGCAGTGAGGCTGCACTGTGCCCAGGTGAGCTTTCAGGTGTGGGTGCCTCTGAAGAGCAGCTCACCTCACAGACCTGTCACAGCGACGTTCGAGGACCTTGACATCAGGGCTGCTCCTCCTTTGCCATTTGTGTCGTAAGACCTTTGGAATCAGCCTCTGTCCCCTCAACCAGGAACATTACCACCAAGCTCCATTTAACCTTTACACTAGGAACAGAATGAAGGCATACGTGGCTTTCCCGTCACTGCCCCTACGACAACACAGGGCAGTGGCACCTTCAGAGCAAAGTGTGCGGGGGTGTCTTCCTCCCACAAACTACGTGTGTTACCCAAGCAGGAGCATCCGTGAGAGTCTATAAGTGAAAAGGATGCTCGCTGCCCCTCTGCTTTCTAAGAGAAGACAGGCCTCATCCTGCTACTCTGCAACTTGTAGAACTATGGGGACCCCAGTCAGTGGATGACAGCCACGGGATCTCTTGACGGGGTGGAGCTTGGCGAACTTATTCTCTATCTGTCCTTCCCCTCTGGACCAAAGAGAGGCAGCAACCCTGGGGAAGCGGCTCTGCTCTGCAGATCCAAATCTCCCTTCTGATCCAGTGGTCCACCGACCAGCCTGGAGATCAGGAAGGGTTAGTATGTCCACTTCGCTTGCTGACAGATATAAACTATGCAGTCCAATAGCCGTTTATCAGGTAAAAACCAAAAAGTGATCCTTTGATCTCTCTCTGTGTCTATGTCTCAATTGTTTCCAAACCAGATAAATAGAAAGAATAGAAAGGATGATATTTACGGATCTTCTCTGAAATCCCAACCCTTAGTTCTTTAAGGAAAATAATGTTTAAATGTAAGAATCTTAGCTAAAGTACATGGGAATTCGTAAAAGACTTTAAAAGTGTAGCTAAGAAAAAGGAAACTCCCCCTAGAAATTGTCCTTGCACTTTTTGTTGCTGTTGTTTGTTTGTTTGCTTAGTTTTGTACCTATATAAACCAATGAACTCTGTAAGCCTGAAGAAAATAATACAATAACGTGTAAGTTATTACTTTACATTTATTGGTAAATCTGAGAAAATAAGTGGGATTAGCTAGTAACACAAGCAATCGACGTTATCACTTAAGGCATGGCTCTTAGCAGCACAAATGCTGAAGACACCTTTTCTTTAATTCACTGTTAAAGGACAATTGGTGTCTGAGGACCCCGAGATGCACTGTGTGAAGAGATGCCGGCTTCAGCAGTGCTCCTCTCTCAAAAATTACATATTCTACCACTCACATCTAAGGGAACACGTTTAATTTTTTGAACTAAGGCATAAAAATGCAAATGTGAGCTTATTCATATCTATACTTAGATCTAATTGAATAAAACTTCTCCTTTCGGCTTACTTAGCATTTTGTACCTTATCAACCACCATTCAAATGCATTAAATGGCTCTAATAATGATGCACAATTGACCTGTCCAGTACTTCAGCATTCCTAATCATGTCTAATTTCAGTCTGAAAATGAAGAACAGTCTAATTATCAAACTACTATCTTCAGGTCCTTTGAGTATTAAAAAAAAAAAGTCAAAGAACATTAATTAGCTTCAACTCTCAATCTTATAAACTTATGTACTTCTTGGGGAAACTGTCAGTGACACAATTCCAGCCTTTCCTCCACATGTGTGCCTGAGATATTAACAACACCTAGGCTTGATAAGTTAGATAGACTTTTCCATCTGTTATCCTCATAGTATGAATCTGTAATGTACTCCACTGTTTCCTCTTAAAGTGTCAACCAGAGTTAGAAACCTAGTGTTTAATTAGTCCATGGGCTACCTCAAAGAGCAAATAGCTTGATGACCTTCATATGTGTCAAAGAAAAAGAGTGGGTCATACGTTATCATCTAAGAACAATTTTAAATACAGAGCATTGGGCTGGCCGAAAAGTTCGTTCGAGTTCTCTGTAAGACGCTGTGAAAACCCCGAACGAACTTTTTGGCCAGCCCAATAGAACTCACAAATAATACAACTTATTAGCATTTTAAGAGTGTAGACTATCCCTGAATTTCTGAGGAACTCAAACCCCTCTCTTTTTCTCGTAAACTCTGCTGAGTTAACTAGAATTGGGGGGCAATGTCCAGGAGAGGAGAGAGGTGAGGATGGAGAGAGTAGAGCATTTCCTGAAACGTATTTGGGAGTTTGGGCATTAGTTTTCAGGTTTGCCTTTCTTAGAGCAGTAACAGATGTTTTGCCAAACGAAAGAATTTAATTACCAAATAATCTGGGAATATAAGGTTATTTGGGGAAACAAAGAGATGCCTTTATCCCAGGACTTCTAAGAGCCTTTTATACGCAAATGAGCAATTTTTCAGCAACAAGAATTTTAAATATACTCTATAGAATTTCTAATTTTCTTTTTACCATCGAATTCTTTTTTAAGAGGACACTTCTTTACAGAACTTGGTATCACAAAACGCACTTGAAGTATGACTTCAGGCAAATGGGAGACATTTAGAGATTTTAATCCTAGGAGTGACACGGTTTGATGTGCTTTAAAGATAAGAGTGCTCCGACCAGCTGTGTGAAAAGAGGCTGCAAGGTGGTCATGGAGCCTGTCAAGACAAGATCGGAATGAAGGCAGCAGTACTTAGGAAGAGAGAAGCATACAGACTAGGATCTACCTAAGAGAAAAAAATTGGCAGGACTTGGCAATTTGTTCGATAAGGGGGTAGATGAAAGATGTTTCCCGATTTTGAAGTTTCGATGCCTGGGTGAATACAGTGCCAACAATCTATTAACAGATGGAGAATAATAGAGAAAGAAGAGCATGAGCAAATGCACAAGCACGTGTAAATTATGGTTCACAAACTTCTTTCACACTCGTTACTTTGTCCAACACTCAGAACAGCTCTAGGACATAAGCAGCGTACACAGTTTTTTTGTATTTTAATGATGAGGAAAATGGGATCAGAATTTCAAATTACTCTACAAAGCTAAGCTAAAAACACACGTATAACAAGGCGAGGATTCCCCTCCACCCCTTAAATCATCTCTCAGTAAATGTTTCTATATTCCATCTCTGATGGTTCAGAGCTCTATATAACCATGTTTTGAAGAAACTGCATTAGCCTGAAATGTTCTCCACCAATTCTGGCTGAGATGCTTCTGGAGCTCAGCTGAATAAACTGATAAACAGGGAGAGCCAAGAACTATAACCTGGATTTAGAATTAATGCTTAGGATTATGTCCTCACACCTGCCACTGTTGGCAGTTACTGTAGTCAAAGTTTTTAAATATCGCTTTGAAAAGTCATATGGTGTTGCTACATTTTAGAGATCATGACATACCTACATACATACCTACAGCATGGATGTGAAAAGAACTTTCCTAATATATTTATAGCCTGAGATAAAATATAGTGGCAACATCATACACAGAAACAAACCTATTGAATTTTTAAAAACATATGAATGTAGAAACGATGGACATAAAATACTGCATTAGATGACCCCAAAGTGGCTCTAAATGTTGAAATACATGTGAAGAATCTGAATGACATTGTTAGGAAATGAGAGAAAAAAAGCAGCTTTACTAATACACTATATAATTGCATATGTGGCTTTAAGTATATATGATTAATTAAAATTATAAATTTAGAATTAAAAATCAGCCATAGACTTTCACCTACATCTCTAAGAGTTAGACATTTAGACTGGCCAAAAATACTAGTTCCTCTTATTGAGAAAGTGGGAGAATCATCTTTTATACTGAGTCGCCTTTTATTCAGGCTTCTTTGACATTTGGATCCTGTCCACTCTCCACTACCACCCTGTTCCATTGACTCAAGAGATGCCTGATTAATCCTATCAAAGCTGAAATTGGGAAGCCAATGCTGACCTTGAAAGCAAGAGAGGCCGTAAAGTAATGTGGAATTAGGAGTGACATATAGGGTACTGACCTTCTAAACTGTGTCACAAAGATTTCAAAGTTTGCTTCTGAAATTGGGAGAAACAAGGCTTCCAGAAAATGAAAGAATGTATGTGCTGTGACTTGGGGTGTTTATGGGGAAATAATGGTGGTGTGAAGAAAGCCCTAGGATTGAAAAAAGCCCTAGGCTTGAAAACAGCCTTGTGGTCTTCTACCTGTGACTCATTTCTGTTAGGAGACAAATCTCCACGGATCTCTTGCATTTCTGCACATCTTGACAGTGAGAGACTGACTGCCCTTTTTTCTGGACTGTATTTTCACAGGTGTTTGGCTAGCAAGTAGCCTTAGAGGGTGGAGACAGTATCTCCCTCCAGAGAAAAGGGCAGGCAGATTTATTCCCCTGTATAATAATGATAAATCTCCTTGTAGAGGGAAGGGCAGACATGCTTTCTGCCCACTTGAAAAGATTCAGAGTCCCTAAGCTCAGGGCTCTCCTCCTTGAACGTGACCCACTGCGTGTGCGTGTGTCAGATGGACACGGCCACGTCCCTCTGTGGGACCAGGGACCAAGGGATTGGTGCACAGATGCTGACACACTGTCTATGGTCACCCCTGTGTGTAACAACCTGTCTTCCACCTCTGACCCAGGAGTCTTGGGTCTCCTACCAGCATCCATGTAACTGTGACAAGCTAACTTGCTAGTTTGCGAGTAGAGTGAAATCTCAGACACTTCACAGTTCTCGAAATTCTACACATTCCTTCCTTTACTTGCCTAGAATAAAAACAGCTTGGGCTAGATGATCTTTGGTTCCCTTTCCAGCTCAATGAGTACATATGATTTATATTAAGAACAGAAGTAGCTTTGGCAACAATGGTGCTTCTGTTTTCGTTGTTTAATAATTCTTGAGGTTGTTTTTCCAAAAGAATTCCACATCTGATGCTTTGAGTTTTATACGTTTCCTCTTTCCTTAAAACAAAGCAAAACAAAAACAAACAAACAAACAAACAAAAGTGACCGGCAGGCTTTCCATTTACTTTTCAAAACACAACCTGATCTTATCAGTTAAAACTTCAGCCCTTAAACATCTCTGATTGAACTGTGATCAATCTCTTCTCAGACCCCTCATGCACACTCACTTCCTTTCAGAAGCCACTCAAATACAGCTTTAGTTTTGAAGGTTCTCCCAGCAGCTGAAAATGTCTATTAACATCGTACCTCTGACATCTTAAACCAGTTGGTCTATTTTATACATAAAGTTTGTATTTGTGGCTGTTTTAATTCCAGTGATGTTAGCCACAAGAAAATGTTATTCTCCACATTTGATAAGAAAAAGTATTCATTCATGTCTGACAAAAATTTCTCTGTAAGAGCAGGAAATTTGTTCATGCATTAATAAATGATTATTGAGTTCCTACTATGTGCCAGGCTCTGAAATAGATTTTATGATATAAAAATTAACAAAATATGATTACTGCCATAAAGCGTCCAGTAAAACAGAAGAGTCTATAATCTGGTGAGATCTCTTATAGCTTCCATGTCCTTAGAAAAGAGATAATACACCATTTATACGTTAAAATTTTCTGAATAACAGCTGAATGAATGAATACATGGGTCCTGAATGAAGAAATACAAGTATGCAAACTGAGGAGAATCCAGGCTATGCCTCAAACACATGCTTTGGCAGCCTAGGGATTTCTGAACCCATTTCAGATCAGGAGTGTTAATGAAAACTCATTTCTTTGCAGCAAGTGGAATTTAAATTCTAATTGCATTAAAATCCCTGAGCTAATATTTCGTACTAAGAATGCACATAGAAACTATTAAACTAGACTTAAACTAACCCTGTCTTAGGGAAGACTTTTCTTTTTTTTTTTTAACTTTTGTAAAGTGGGCAAAGGTGTGCCTGAGACACAATTAGCCCTTGTCACCGATTCCTAAACTGATGCCACAGGCCTACCCGCGGTTGAACTGCACACTGAGGCTTCGGAGGCTTCACTCTTAAAGGCACAGACGACACTACATCCGGGGATCAGGCTGTTGATCTGATCTGACTGCTGATCAAGCAATAAGAAGGCAGATGAGCTCATTCTTCCTGTTGGGACAGACCCCTAAGTCATCAACCTGCCTGACTGTACTGAGAAGGGTAAGTCTGGGTCTCCGAAGCTGGAATAGGGTTATTATTATGCAGGAGGTGTTTGTAAAGGCTGGATCGTTGAGATTTTGATCATTAATTTATTCACTCCACAATTATTCATGTGGTGCCTATGTCTTGGGAACCAGTGCCTAGGAAGGAAAGTAGCGGAGGGTTACAAAGATGAATGGTGTCTTCGTGGACCCGAGGGATCTGTAGTGCAGGAGGGAGAGAGGTAGGGATCACCGTGAACGTGACAAGCCATGTCCTTGTGGCGGTCGGGTGCTCAGTTGAGGCGCAGAGGGTGTAAAGTCGTCTCCAGAAACAAGAAGCAACTGTTTTCTATCTGCTTCTTCAAGATCTAGATCAAATGTCAGTTATCTTTAATGTTGGGAGAAGTAAGGCCATTTAAGAGGATGCTGTTCAGCTTAATGCTTTTCCCTCAAGACTCCTCCAGAGCATCTGCCTGGCTCGCCCATTTTTCAGCCTCCTTTTCTGCTCGTCTTTGGTACCGCATGCATTTACTCCATAACTCCTGGGGAGGCAGGGGAGACACTGCCCTACAAGCCCTTTAAGTTTAATAGGTCGGAATCAGTGTAGGTGAATGAAATGTTCCATGTGCTATGGGACGAATGTGTGTAGGATCCAGAAGCCAGTTGTCATTTCTATCAGGGGTTGTTGGAAAAGCTTTAGCGGACATCTTGATGAGAGCAGTGAGAGAAGAGCAGATGCTCACCGCCCAGGCAGGCAGACGAGAAAGAAGAGGTGAAGTTCAGCCGCATGAGGGTTGAAATCGAGGCCCCTCAGCACCTACGGCCCCACCTTTACCTGACTTCTCTAAAAATCCCTGCTCTGCAGAAGTCTGACTTGTTCCAACAGCATAATTCTGTGCTCCCAAGATGTCCTCTCTCCCACTCTTCCTGAAACTTTGGTTTCCGTCAATCTCCCTGCCTGGTAAGCGTTACCAGCCTTCATACCTGGTCTTTGACCAACCCAGCAGCTTCATCCCTATTGATTCATCCGTAACTTGTACTGACCCAGCCTGGGAGGGAGTTCTCTGTCTCCATCCCGGAATGAGACTTCTACAACCCTGCTTCTTCCATGGTTGCCCAGGACTCCTGCATAGTATCTCAAAATAAATATATCTTTACATAAATCACTTTATATAAGTTTATTACAAAATAAATTACTTTTCGGTGATGATACTTCCTCTCGGAATCATAAATTCTAAAGGGTTGAAAGGTACTTTTCAACAGAAATTGACTTGTAATGGGCATTTGGTAAACCACAAAAACTGTGCTGGGCAATTTCATATTTTTCATATTACTTGGTTGTTCTAACATCTCTTCGATTTAAGAACTATGATTTACATTCTATAAATCAGACACCTGAGGACGGGGAAGTGATAATTTGCCCAAAGTGACACAGCTAGTAAGTGTCACTGAGTCAGGGTTCCACCTCCAGTCTCTCTAGCTCTACGATACTTCTCCAATGCCTCTGCGTGATCACCTTCAGTGATGAAAAAGCTTATTACTCTCTACGGTAACATATTTTGATATTTTTATGATGATTAAAATATAATGACATATTCAGTGCTAAAAATAAATGAGCTATCAAACCCTGAGAAGACATGGAGGAACTTTAAATGCAAATTATTAAGTGAAAAACCCAATCTGATAAGGTGTATACATATGCTTCTCACTCTATGACATTCTGGAAAAATTAGAACTATGGAGACAATAAAAAGATCAGTGGTTGCTGGGCCGGTGGGGGAAGAGATGAACAGGCAGAGCACAGAGGAATTTTAGGGCATAAACACTCTGTATGATATTAAAATGATAGATACAGGCCATTATACATTTGTCCAAACCCACAGAATGTACAATACCAAGAGTGAACCCTAAAGTAAACCACAGACTTCGAGTGAGTATGATGTGTTAGTGTAAGTTTATCCTTGGTAAAAAACATACCGTTCTGGTGAGTCATGTTGATAGTGGGTGAGGCTATGAATGTGTGGGTGCTGGTCTTTCAGAGCAACTTTAGATTTACAACATTACAATTTTGTTGTAAATCTAAAACTGCTCTAAAAGAAATAAAGTCTTTAGAAAAAACAAACAAAATGTATACGACATAAAATTTACCATTTGAACCATTTTTAAGTGTGCAGACCAGTGGTATTAAGTACATTCACACTGTTATGCAACTATCACCACTGTCCATCTCTAGAACTTTTTCAACTTCCCAAACTGAAACTCTGCCCCCAGTAAACAATAACTTCCCATTCTCCTCTCTCCCCCTGCCTCTGCAAACCCCCATTTTGCTTTCTGTCTCTGTGAATTTGACTGTTCTAGGTATCTCATATATGTCGCATCATATAGCATTTGTCCTTTCGTGCACGGCTAATTTCATCCATTATGCAGGTTGTCAGGTTCATCCATTTTGCAGCCTGTGTCAGAATTTTATTCCTTTTTAAGGAAAATTTAGTAATTTCCCATTGTATGTATATGCCACATTTTGTTTATCCATCCCTCTGTCAGAGGACATATGGATTGTTTCTACTTCTTGGCTATCATGAATAATGCTGCCATGAACATAGGTGTGCAAGTATGTCTTGGAGACCTCACTTTCAATTCCTTCAATCCTTTTGGAATTGCTATATGGCGATTCTATGTTTAATTTTTCTGAGTAACCAACATATTGCTTTCCTCAGCTGCTAAACCATTTCACATTCCTACCAGCTAGGTACAAGAGTTCCATAAGGCGACATATTCTGGACCACCAAAATTAAATGTAAATAATAATTTGTCCGGAAAAGTGGACCCCTTGCCAGCACACAACTCCAAACCTCAAAGGAGTAAGAACGTTGAGGGTGAGTGTATCTTCAGATCCTGGGAGAAGTGGGAGGTGGGTATGGGACAGGGATCCAGCCAGAGAAGATCCTGATATATGTAGGTTGACTCTTTGGAACTAGGGTGAATTGAACAATTGTCTTCTGGATGGAACTTGCCTTCAAGGAGACATTCACATCTCATGCAGGGACTTCCATAAGCTGGTAGCTGACCTGGACCTGCTTCTTCTCCAAGATACATCCTGCTAGTTTTCTCATGTATTTGATCCTCCTGGGACCCAGGACTGTCGCAATCACATATGTGGCTTCAGTGTTCGTACCCACATCAAGTTTCAATCTCTGCTTCTCCAATCACACTTTTCCTAAAGCTTTATCTCCTTCCCAACTTTACCTAAGTCTTATGTTTAGAGCCAGCTTTATCCACTAAGCATATCCTGCTTTCTACCAATTGAACAAACTGCAGTCTGTCTTCTCTAACATCCATACCCAGTTCTAATCTTTTCTGTCTAGTTAGGTTTTTGCCCAAACCTAGGCTTTAACTTCACTGAATTCATTTCCTGCCCCAAAGTCAGCAGTCTCAACTCCTTGCCTCTCTAAAGCAGAGGTGCTTTGCTCCAACACTTCCTAGTGGTATCAAGGATTTAAAAATTCCATTGCTGCACCTCCACACGAAGACACCTGGACCCTCCAGGTAATTTGGAGACACCACCTTGTGCACGTACCTTCATTTGCACATAAAAGCATGGCAAAAAATACAATGACGTAATTTAAGACATAAAATGAGAAATTTTGAGAAATCTTATGAGGCTCGGGGAATACTCAGACTCTTTCTTTGTCCACACAGAGTTACATATAAAGTGATTACTACTAGAATTACCTATTCTAGTTCAGGTGTGTTTCTGTAATAGCTTGTTCAAGGATTACATAGCCATCACTCCTGCTAGACTAAAACTGAAAAATCTGACAACAGAAGGGACTTATCTAAAAGCCAGATGTAACAGGGACACTTCTTGTCCCCGTTGAATGGGATGCATGGGATGTAGCTCATATTTCTTGGTCAGTTCTACTTCTTGGATGAGCAATGAGTAAATACATTTATTTTTCATGTACTTGAATACAATCATCATGCTTAATGGTTTCCAGACTAATATCTCCAACTACTTCAAAAGTCGTCATACAACATGGTTTTCCGTATCCTCAAGTGAGGACATTCTAGTTTATTAGGGCTTATCTTAAAAGCTGGATCCTGCAGATGAGTAATGCTCAGTGGAGAGTTTTGTTAATCTCAGCACTGCATGCCTGTAGAGCAATCAAAGATTGTGTTACCTATTTTTAGAAGCCAGAGACACAACTGGTTCCCATACAAACTGAGCAACTGTGAGCAACTGAAACCTCTATTTGCACATTAATGTTGTTAAATATATATTCCCCCATGCTATGCTCGGGCGGTTGATTTATATATGTATATTATCTTGCCTGTTTCTTTCCATCATGCAAGCCAACAGAAATACTTTTCAATTTTAGTAATGTCACTAAATTTATCTGCAATGCCTAAAAGACTGTGTCATCTTCAAATATGATAAGCATGCTTTCTGGGACGAGCAGCCTTACAAAAAAGAGAAAATAGTTTAAGTGGGATGACTTGGTTTTAGTGAACCCATGAGGTGTCCTAGTGATTACTACATTCTTTTAAAAGTAGTCGTCTTCTGTTCCATGACATTAGCCCTGAGTTGGAGATTAATAGTATAATAATCCACAGTTGCTTGAATTTATCTTTTCCTCAGTTTTGGAAATTAGGATCAAAATTGTCTATCCCTGGCAGCCTAGTATGTTTGTAGTCAAAAATTTCTAAAAGAAAATACTGACAGTGAATCTAAAATCATATCTTCAAACCCTTTTAAGAACGAACAATTCTTCTGTTTGAGATTTGACTTAAACCACCAAACGCTTTCTCACCGTCTGATCCTCTATGGGAATGATGAAGTCTCTTTCTTCCAATTTAAAGTTCATTCTCTTACTTGGACAACAGGAAGAAATGAAGAGTAAGTGCTTCTTGCTTTCTCGGTGTCACTCTGTAGCCTCATACTTATCTACCCAGAAAGGGACCTATCACATCCTTCTTGTTATTCTTGTTCCAACAAGCTTTGCAAAAATACTTCTTAAGTTTTTGAACATTTTTCAAAACATCCCACCATTGTAGGCTTTAGATCATCTGCCATTATATTTACATGTGTATTCCTCTTTTTTTTTCAGAATCCGAATTTAGTTATTTATGCACCTCTCCTTTGATACTTTTTTGTGTGCATCTCCTTTCAAAAAGTTTATTTAACAGGGATCTAGTTATATTTCCGCTGAAATTTTTACTCTTTGATCTTCATTAGGATCACCTGTAAGTGTACAGTCAGGATTTGTATTTTGAAAGTCTCTTACCATTCCCAGATAATCTGTCTTTTTAGAATCTTTGAACGTGGGAATGAATCTCTTTTTCTAAACTTTTCTGCTATCTTTTTTAGAAAAGGTAGGCTTCAGATCTGGAGATGTCCAACATTTATATTTCTCTCCACTGTGACTTCTAAGTTAATAGCATCATGGGCTCCTGAAGTTCCCACAAGATCTAAAGCTCCAATACATTTTCCTCTTTGGATAGAATTAATTCAACAAAAGCTCCTATCTTCTTTCATAGAAATGCAATTTTAAGTTATGCAGGACATAGACAAGCCAAGTACTCTGCTTTTAGTGAACTGAATTTACAGGAGAAATCTTCATATTTAAAATCCTCCATTACTACTCTACTCTCCAGAACTAGCTTAGCGTTTATATTGGAAAGCATCACATGTAACTATATCTGTCCATGGCAGATATCTGTGCTGGTTCTTCAGGACTGGATGCTATCATCCACTCATTCACTTCTCTAAAGGTCCTCAGTTCTCCTGATTATCACTCATCATTAGTTTTCTTAGCTTGACCATAATAAATGAAAGGTAAACTGGGGATGTGATATCATTCGTTTATTCCTAGAATAAGGCTACTTGTACAGTTATTGTGCCCATTAAAAATACTGAGTAAATGGTCATTGAACTATTATACCCCATGATTTCCCTGAATCATGGAAAACCCAGTCTAAGTCTTATGGTCTACAAGGGCCCTGATGATTCTGCAGTGATCTGCTAACATAGCATAACATGACTCACATCCACCTTTCTGGGGACATGTAGAGCCTAGCTCCTGTTACAGCAAAGTAGAAGCCTCTGGCAGACTCAGCCATAGTCAGGTTTTGCCATTTCCTTACCTTCTAAAGCTTTGGGGGTTAATTTTCAACCTTCAAAATAAGAGAACTAATCACACTTCACAAGACGCACTCACTTATTCTGTATGTATATAATTTTAAAGCCTTTGGAATGTACATGTGATTAAATATATCCAAGGTCATTTTATTGCAAATTAGTTTGAAAGTTAGTTTAAGAGCTGAATAAGGTTTAAAAATCACTGAAATTTCTTATTTTATTGCCTCATATGGTACACTATGCAATTCCAAATTTTTTAGTTTTAACAGCTTACTACCTGTTTAGCAAACTGGAAAACTGACCTTAGTCAACACATACAGGCAACTGAGTTGCATAAAAAAAATACAGCAATTAGAACTACAAAGTACTTATTAGATGATACAGTTCACCCCTTCCCACTGCTAACTCAAAAGAAAAGCAAAGTATAGAGAAGAGAAAATACAATGCACCATTCTCTATTAAAAGCCTACATATAAATGTTAAACTTTCTAGCTGAAAATAATTCCGACACAGAGAGTGATCTAATGTTCTCATTTCAAAATGCCTTTTGATGGTTCTTCCACCTTGTGTAGAGAACTTAAAAATACCACAAGCATGAGCATTGTTGTGATAACAATAATTCAAAATATAGACATCTAGAAAGATCGTGCACACTTATGCACTTATGTATAATATATGTACATAATGTTCATAAGTACCTCATGTGCTTATGTACAATAAATTTGCCATTTACATCAACTGTTCTAAGTAGAAGTCAAAGAGATTGGTCTCCTTGATATTTAATGTGCTTATAAATTCATCTCAAAAAGTGCTTTACTTGGTTTTTAGGGGAGTCCATCAAGATCCAACTCAAGGACTACAACACCCCAAAAGCCATTACGACACACAGCCTGGCTGTCAAATTTATTTCTGAATCACAACAATCAATCCATACTTTCATGTCAAGATGAAAAACCTTTTCAAGATTTTTCTTATCTTCAACTTTTTGATAAAATTACCTAATGTTAGTAACATTGACTTTAAATATATTAAGCAACACTTGGGTACTAATTATACATTGTCCATAATGACTCCTGTGCTCATCTATAAAAATCAAAATGTGAACTCTACTACAGCAATTTTGCATTCACTTTCAAAAGGCTAGTTTCTACACTCAGTACACTAAGTATAGGTTTTTAAACATTTGTTAAACAAGGAACTGTCTTATGTGACAACAGACTAATAACAGAAGTTTTGTGAAAAGATAAAGGAAAGAGAATCAGAGCGTGCAATCACGAAAAATCACCAATCCACAAAGGTATGCAGCAAGAAAGAAAGAAAGAATGAAACTACAAAGCAGCCAGAAAGCAACTAAGAAGATGGCATTAGTAAGTCCTTACATATCAATAATTACTCTAAATGTAAATGGAATGAATTTTCCCATCAAAAGTCACAGAGTGGCTGGATAGATTCAAAACAAAACAAAAAAAACAACCAGACCCGAGTATATGTTGCCTACAAGAGACTCACTTCAGCTTTAAGGAAACACTGAGGCTCAAAGTAGATGGATGGAAAAAGGTACTCCATGCAAATGGAAACCAAAAAAACAGGGATAGCTATACTTATATCAGACAAAAAAAGACTTTAAGTCAAAAATGGTAACACAAGAAAAGAAGGTCATTATGGAATGATAAAGGGGTCAAGTCATTAAGAAGATATAACAATTGTAAATATATAAACACTCAGGTTGGAGGACTTAAATATGGTAAGCATATACTAACAGAGCTGAAGGGACAAAGAGACAGCACCACAATAATAGAAACGGACTTCAATACCCCTTTCAGCATTGGATAGATCATCCAGACAGAAAACCAGCAAGACAATGTTGGACTTGAACCATACTTTAGACAAAATCGACCTAACAGACCTACAGAACATTCAAACCACCGGCAACAGAACACACAATCTTCTCAAGTCCACAAGGAACATTCTCTAAAATAGATCATACAATAGGCCACCAAACAAGTCTTGGCAAAAATAAGAAGGCCGAAATCATACCAAGTATCATTTCCAGCCACACTGGTATGAAACTAAAAATTAACCAGAGGAAAGCTGGAAAACATAGGCATATGTGGAAACTAAACAATACACTCCTGAAAACCAATGGGTCAAGAAGTAATCAAAAAGAAAATCAGTGGGGCTTCCCTGGTGGCACAGTGGTTGAGAGTCCGCCTGCCGACGCAGGGGACACGGGTTCGTGCCCCGGTCCGGGAAGATCCCACATGCTGCGGAGCGGCTGGGCCCGTGAGCCATGGCCGCTGAGCCTGCGCGTCTGAAGCCTGTGCTCCGCAACGGGAGAGGCCACAGCGGTGAGAGGCCCGCGTACCGCAAAAAAAAAGAAAATCAATGTATTTCTTGAAAAGAATAAAACTAGAAACACAACAAACCAAAACCTATGGGATGTTGCAAAAGCAGGTTTTAGAGGGAAGTTTATAGCAATAAATGCATATATTAATTAAAAAGAAAGATCTCAAATAAACAACCCTATTTTATATCCCAAGGAACCAGAAAAAAAAACAACCACTAAGCCCAAAATTAGCAGAAGGGAGGAAATAATATAGATCAGAGTGGAAATAAATGAAATAAAATTCAGTAAAACAATAGAAAAGATCAACAAAATTAAGGGCTGGTTGTTTTTTTTTTTTTAATAAATAAAATTGACAAACATTTAGTTAGACTAGCTAAGAAAAGACTCAAATAAATAAAATGAAAGAGGAGACATAACAACTGATACCACAGAAATAACAAAGGATCAAAACAGAATACTATGAAAAATTATTTGCCAACAAATTGGATGACCTAGAAGAAATGGAGAAATTCTCGAACACATGCAACCTTCCAAGACTGAATCATGAAGAAACAGAAATCCCAACAGTCCAATACCAAGTAAGGAGATTGAATCAGTAATTAAAAACCTTCCAACAACAACAAAAAAAAAACCTGGTCCAGATGGTTTCACAGGTGAATTTAACCAAGCATTTAAAGAAGAATGCCAATCCTTTTCAAATTCCTTTAAGAGACTGAAAAGGAAGGAACATTCCTAAATTCATTTTATGAGGTCAGCATCATGCCAATACCAAAGCCAGATAAGGACACTACAAGAAAAGAAAACCACAGGCAATATCCCTGATAAATAGAGAGGCAAAAATTCTAAAAATATACTAGCAAATCAAATTCAATAGCACATTAAAAGAATCATACACCATGATCAAGTGAAGTTTATTCCTGGGATGCAAGGATGTTCCAGCATGCAAAAATCTATCAACGTGATACCCCACATTAATAGAATAAAAGACGAAAATCACAATCGTCTCAATAGATGCATAAAAGGCATTTGACAAAATTAAACATACTATCATGATAAAAGCTCTCAACAAGTTTCATATAGAAGGAACATATCCCAACATAATAAAGGCTAGATATGACAAGGGTACATCATACTCAACAGTGAAAGGTTCAGAGCTTTTCCTCTAAGATAGGGAACAAGGGAAGGGTGTCCACTCTCACCATTTTTATTCAACATAGTATTGGAAGTCCTAGTCAGAGCAATTAGGCAAGAAAAAGAAATAAAGGGTATCCAGTTTGTAAAGGAAGAAGTAAAATTGTCTGTTTGCATATGATATGATCTTATATACAGAAAATCCTAAAGACTCCACTAAAAATCTATTAGAACTAGTAAACAAATTCAGTAACATTGCAGGACATAAAGTTAACATACAGAAGTCAGTTGTGTTTCTAGACACTAACAATAAAATATCCGAAAAAGAAATAAAGAAAATAAACCCTTTTACAGTAGCATCATAAATATTGAATGTTGTTATATGTCAACTGTATCTCAATAAAACTAAAAGAAAGAAAACAATAAAATACTTAAGAATGAATTTAACCAAGGAGATAAAAGATATGTACATTGAAAACTATAAGACTTTGATGAAAAATATTGAAGAAGACACAAACACATGTAAAGACATCTCACTTTCATGGGTTGAAAGACTTAGTTTTTTAAAATATCCATACTACACAAAGTTGTCTACAAATTCAGTGCAATCCCTCTCAAAGTTTGAATGGCATTTTTCACAGAAATAGAAAAACTTTCCTAAAATCTGTATAGCCAAAGTAATCCTGAGAAAAAAGAATAAAGCTTGAGGCATCAAACTTCTTAATTTCAAACTATATTATTATAGTTTAATAACTATAATAATCCAGCCAGTATGGTATTAAAAACAGACATGTAAACCAATGGAATAGGACCAAGAGGTCAGAAATAAGCCCTCACATATATAAACTAATATTTTGACAAGGAAGCCAAAAGTATTCAACAAGGAAAGGCTACTGTCTTCAATAAATGGTGTTGGGAAAACTAGATAATCACATGCAAAACAATAAAACTGGATCCCCATCTTACACCAGTTACACAAATCAACTCAAAATAGATTAAAGACATAAATATAAGACCTGAAACCATAAAACTCCTAGAAGTAAAACAGGGAAAGATCTCCTTAACATTGGTCTTGGCAATAATTTTTTGAATATGACACCAAAAGCACAATCAACAAAAGCAATAATCAACAAGTGTGACTAACAAACTAAAAAGCTTCTGCCCAAGAAATGAAACAATCAACAAAATGAAAAAGCAACCTACAAAATGGGAGAAAATATTTGCTAACCACATATTTGTAAACCATATATCTGAGGGAATGTTCAAATCCAAAACACATAAAGAACTCATACAACTCAATAATAAAAAAAAATCAATGAAAAAATGGGCAGAGGAACCAAATAGACATTTTTCAAAACAAGACATACAAATGGTCAACAGGTACATGAAAAGATGTTCAACATCACTAATTATAAGAGAAATGCAAATCAAAACCACAATGAAATGTCACCTTATACCTGTTAGAATAACTGTGATCAAGAAAACAAGAGGTAGGTGTCAGCGAGGATGTGGAGAAAATGAAGCCCTTGTGCATTGTCAGGGTGAATGTAAATTAGTGCAACCACTATGGAAAACAGTATAGAGGTTCCTCAAAAAAGTTAAAAATAGAAGTACCATATGATCTAGCAATCCAAATTCTGGGTATGTATCCAAAGGAACTGAAAACAGAATATTGAAGAGTATCTGCACTCCCATATTTATTACAACATCATTCACAATATTCAAGATATGGACATAACTTAAATATCCATCAGTGGTACAATGGAATATTACTCAGCCACGAGAAAGAAGGAAATCTTGCCATTTGCAACAACATGGATGGACCTTGAGGGCATTATGCTGAGCGAGATAGGTCAGATGGAGAAAGATAAATCCTGTATGATATCACTTGTATGTGTAATCTAAAAAAAAAAAATGAACTTGCATAAAGAGAGAGTAGAATGGTGGTTACCAGGGGCTGGAGGGGTGGGGAAATTGAGGAGATGTTAGTCAAAGAGCAGTTTGAAAATGAATAAATTCTGTGAATCTAATGCACAGCATTGTGACAAGTTACCCATACTGTATTATATACCTGAAGGTTGCTAAAGACTAGATCTTAAATGTTCTCACCACAAAAGAAAATGATAATCATGTGACATGATGCAGGTGTTAAGTAAAGCTATGGTAATAATCATACTGCAATATATAAGTGTATCACATCAACACATTTTACACTTTAAACTTACACAGTGCTATATGTCAAATATATCTCACTTTTTTTCACATATGGGGATATATGCATCTCAATTTAAAAAAAAAGAAAAGAAAGAGTAAAACTTAAGGCAGATAGAAAGCCAATGTTCTAGAAAATAGCATAGGGTGGAAAAGTGAGGGTAGGGTATTAGTATGAAGAGGCTCAAGGACCCAGCACTAATACAGGTATAGGGACTGCCTGGGTTTTGGTCAAGGAGAAAAGAGAGAGGATCCTCTAGGAGGTGCTAGGGTCCAAGTACTTGCCCTGGCTTGCAGGGCAGAAGATGGAGCTGGAAAAACTTGGGTCCCAGAAAAAAAAAAAAATGATGATAGTAGGTTTACATATATAAATGAGAGAGTAATGTTTTATCAGGAAAACAATTAGTCACCTGAGTAAACAGGATGTTATGCAAAAATAATAACTATTCAAATAATGCTATCTCTATGCCTGGCAGTGTTCTGCGTGATTTACAAATATTAGCTCCATTAATCCTCACAACAATCTTAAACAGTAGGCACTATTATTATCACCGTTTTGCAGATGAAGAGGTGAGGCAAAGTGAGGTTAAGTTGCCCAGGGTAGTCCAGGAGTTAAGTCACAAAACTAGAATTTGCATGTAGTCAGTTGGTCTTTGGACTAGGTACCCTTGTGCAGGTTGCCAAATGATTTTCTAAAAGATTAAGAATAATAACTAATGTTATTTGTACTCTGAGATAATAATGATAATAAAGGAAATAGAATATATAGCAGCTATAAAATCAAAAATAACATTCTGCAATTGTATTTTCCACTCCAAGTTCTTCTCATCAGATTTGCTTTCTACAAGTATATTCTCAGTTTCTCCTCCACGGGTCTCTTACTGGAACATTAGCAGTTACATTAAAGTCTGCCTTGCTCCATTTTTCTAACATCTACCATGACTCCCCCTGGATTCTAAGAAAGCAAATCGTAACCTCTCAAGGGCAGTTCTTTCTGTGACTGATGACCTAACCCAACTTTTGACATTATTAATATATTTTCAGAGAACATTATAAAGAGTGTGGGCAGCTGTGCCACGCTGGCTGTGGCTGCTGTGATAACTCTCTTACATTCAGTACATCAATGAAAAAGCAGCCCTGTTATTCCGAGTCACCAGAAGAGAAACATCAAGAGCTCTGAGAGCTCCTTTATGTAGAAGTCTCAGCCTTCCCCATAGGGAAGGCAACCTGGTGTCCAGCAGTATGTGACCAGGTGATAGTCAAAATACATTAATGGATTCAGGAAGCAAGAAACCAAGTATTTTTGTCACAGAGGAAAAGCTTGATTTAAAAGGTTTTTACTGCATTGGTCTTTGTCAATATAATCTGTATTCAGAAGAAAACCAAATATGTTCCAAACTTTATTATGAATATATAGGCATTTATATAAGATGGCGAACAGTTCTGAGCGCCAATAAAAGAATATATTTCCACTTTTCCAAAACAAACAAAAAATATTTTTTTCTTTTCTTTCTTTCTTCCGTTTTTTTTTTTTTTTTGCTTCAGAGTTGAGAGATTGTGAGGAGTGATATTTATTAAGTTTTGAAATTTTGAAATTCAAGCCACAGTAATAGAAGGAGGTAGAGAGGCAGATACCTCTTTTGCTTTGTATCCTCCTTTTACACAAATATTGAAAACAACTATTTTTCTCTAGGGGGGAAAAATACAGATATGAATGGTTTCCCCAAAATGAAAGAATGGATTAAAATTTGGATTGAGAGTTGGAAGACCTGAATAGTAGTCTTGACTTCAAACATTTATTTCTAAATAACTTACAGTTTAATAGCTTTTAATAAAAACTTGCATGCCAAAAAAAGGGTTAAACAGGCAATCAGTAAACGACATAGAGTATAAAGGGAGAAAATTTCCTTAACCTGTTGCATCTAACTGACGGTCCTGGGCACGAAGTGAAAAGGAAAACATGATGAATCTCATAGGTCACTATCGCTAAAGGAAAGCCCACCAATTCTTGACAACGGAAGCTGTTTCTGGTTTTTGTTTTGTTTTGTTTCCTGGTCCTAAATTTTAGAAAGAATTTTTTCTTGTGTATCTTTATATAAAAAGGCATCAAGTTAGATTCTTTAGAAAATGCAAAAGCTCTGGGTAAAGGTTAAAGGTATTTTCTTAAACTGTACTTGAGTGAAGGTAATTTTGCAGAGAGTTAATCCACTGGAGGTCAAATCAATTGCTTTGGATGCTCTATCTTGATGGAAGGAGTGACCAGATAGCTCCAGGACCTCTTCTGCTTCTTAGTCAATAAATCAGGGATTCTGATTAGATTAACTTACTAGTTCTATTATTTCTAGGATTAATTTCATTTAGACTTGCCATTATTGTTAACATGCCATCCAAACCCAGAAGGCCATGGTATAGGAATTCGCATCATCTTCTTTTTGTCATAAAATTAACATTACAAACATATTTGAAATCAAATTATGTGCTTTAAGAGACAGGGTCTCCCATAGTACTTGAAAAATAATGCCTGTTGAATTAATAAGTGAACACAAATATTTCAAAGTTCCAACTGCCACTTTTATACTTTGTCTTTAAAAGGTTCAGATTAATGGATAACAAGTGAACTGTCTGCATGTCCTGTGAATTCTAAAATAAACAACACAGAAATCGTGCTGTAGCCGATACTAGGTCCAAGGGTAATCTAATAGCACCAAAATACATGCTGCAATTTCTAGATAAATAAGAAAGTAGTTAAAAGTTAAAAAAGTAATTAAAAATAAAAAAATAATACTTTAATGGACAGTGAAGGTGACCCAAATATGCCACCCCAAAATATGCCTCTTTGGCATATTGATTATTTTGAGCTGGTTATTTTTAAGAAACAGCAGACACAGAAGTTCTGAAAACTGAGTAGAAGTTACTCTTTTTTAAGAGACATTCACACTTATAAGGGGAATCTCCATCTGTAAGCCTGTCTCCTTCTCTGTACCAAGAAGAGAAGGAAATTTCGATAAACTCTCAATGGAGAAAGCAATGACTTAAAACTACATAACATCTTACCATTATTTACTGTGCTTTTCCGGGTAACGTCCCATAACTAGCATCCTCCCCTCTCCCAACCAACATCTTCTTTTGTCTTTAGCTGCAGATGTAATTTAAGGACTCGGCTCATGTCCCTTCAGAGAGGAAGGTAAAGATTTCACCTTGTCTCTTCCTTTCCAAATTAGCTTAGCAGGAGAAACTATTTGTGTAATTAAACTGGCTAAAATTGAATGGTTATTATAATTTTCTTTCATCTGCTAAAAAGACAAAGTTTTATTGGACTATTAGTCTACTCCTGATAAGCAATTATGAAGGATTTTTCTTTATTTCTTAAGTCATCTGCCTAGGATGCAAAGATTTTGTGTCTTACCAAAATAATTTCCTGTGCTTCATGTTGTCTTTATGAGGTCTTTGATTACTTAAAAAAAAACTGAGTCTTCTCAATATTAAAAAAGCTAATTTTTACTCACAATTATGTAACTTCCTGTATTTACCTTTAAAATCTTTTGTCACTTTGGTTAAATAGATAACTAAATATTGCTTCATAATAATCAGTGATCCTATTTGGGCAAGTGTCCAAAATCTTTGATATTTTTGATAAACTTCCCCAAATTCTAAATGAAGTCTTTTTTTACCTTGAACTAACTTTGGGATTTTCCAGAAGGTGCCTGGAACATCTCAAAAGATTTGTTCTCTCTCCTTATAAAGGAGAGATGCTAAACTAATCAGGCTTATTTGATATGCCAAATTACATTGGAAGTATTGGTAAACAAGAAATAATACCAAGCCTTCCTTATGTTGTATTTGTATGCTAGTGCTCCAGAAATTATATAACATTACTAGAAATCTGATATGTCCTGGTATAATGTTATCACTTGTAATTCTAGTTATTAACTTAAAATGTCATATGTTACAGAAATAAGCAAATTTCCTTGTCAGTAGCACTATAATGAACTCTCATGAGACCTCTAACGATGGCCATTTTTAAGTCTTTTTGTCATTTACAGAAGTTATTGTTTTACTCTGCTCTTTTGCAAATGTGTTTCATCTTCAGAGATTCATGGAAAGGACTCTGACAAGTACAGGTTTCTGATACTTTAAGATCATACCATTAAACTGGGTAAGAATTTACAGAACTCAAAGGAAAAACTGGATTCATAAAATTACTAACAAGATTAAGATCAAGAAGAATTAATTACATGGGATTGAACAAATTCATGAGAATGACTATAATTTTTATGATTTTTTTTTTGTTTGAAAAACTGTTGCTTCTTTAATGCTTTGTTTTTCCAGATTTAAGGAAATCTGTTCTTTTAATCTCTCTCTCTATGACTTACAGAAATCTGGTATAGTATATCCTTGTGAACAATGATGAAACAACTTTTCTCCCTACTTGATCCGTCCAGAATTTGGAAACTCTCAGTGAGTGAGTATTCCTATTACCGTGGTAAATAAGAATCTGTTCTTATAACAGGACACAATTGGAAACATTGTTTATGTTTCCATGGCTTCCATGGGAATGTCATAATTGAGAATGATATGCATAGACTCAGATATAATCAGACAGCTCTAAGGAACTAAGATTAGCTTTATGGACCTGAGGCAGGAGATAGATGGGCTCCAGGTTAAGCATTTACAACTGGCCTCCTGTTCATACCTCCTGGGGTGAGAAGAAGATGAGCTCCAGGCCCCAGGCCAGACGTTCATTACCAGCCCCTTGTTTGCATTTCCTGAGGCAAGAGACAGGCTCCAGGAATACATATTTATGAGCGGACTCCTGTCTATAATTTTAGACAGGAGATATAAGAAACAGCAGCAGGAATAGGGTACATGACCAGACATTGGGCACTTTTATGGCAGAGACAGAGAGGGGCTAAACCCTGTTAAAAGATCAAGGAAATCATCTATTTCCCATCATTGGGGCAAGGGAGACACTACACATACGCAAAAGCCTTCACAGGGTCAAAAAGGCAGGGGATGCCAGACCATAGTAAGTCTTGCTATCTTCCTCCCAGAGGCCTTGGCAATGAAACCCATCTTGACTGTGAGGTGCGTGCGCACCCAGGGGATGGTCCAGAGGCAAATTAGCCATGGGGTCAAAACAATACTATTGGCCAAGAAGAAGAGAAAGACCCGGAAGACAGCCCCTTCAAAAGGATTTAAACTTCCCAAAGGTGCGTCTCTAGTGACTCTCTTGCTTGAGTTCGCCCCTGTGTCTTTCTGCACGTACTCTGCTTTTCTAAGAAACACTTTACTTCCTTCTATACCTTCCGTCCCCTAGTCAGATTCTTCCTTTCAAGGTACACAAAGGACTGGGGACGTGGATTCTGACTGCTGGCCCCATGGTCTAGTGGTTAAGATACTGGTTTCCATCCAAGCGACCTGGGTTCGATTCTTGGTCAGGGAGCTAAGATTTTGCTTCCAGCTATTGCTCATTGCTGCTTGTCGCAAGCTGCCATTTACTGCCATCTGCATCCGAAATCAGACCCAACAAAGTCCCTTGGAAGAACAGCTTGGTACCTTGCTCACAAGGGTCACAGCAGCCTCATCATGTGAGTAAGGAAGGTCACTTCCTGGCAGACTCAGAAACCTCAGTATATTTGGGGAACCTTGAGAAGAGAGGATTTTACCCAAATCTAAGGTTATTGCAAGTGAAGTTTAAGTCTGAGGCCTTGACTTGGCTTCCTGGCTTCAACGCTTTTACGAGTCCCAATCTAAGATTCTTTATGAAAAGTTCTGGCAAAGGAGATTTAAAAAAACCCAATGATCAATCATTATTCTTGCTGCATTTATATAAATGATCAGGCCAACTTTATTGAAACTAGACTTAGTTTGCCAACAAATTAGTGTAATTATCTTTGATAGAAATGGTTTTAGAGAGAAAAATTATGTTTCAGCAGAAACCATAAAACACCTTCACGTATGTCACATTCTAGTCCTGTTCATTGTTTTTGAGGTTTTGTTATTTTCCTGTAACTGGATTGAATCCTGAATTCTTCTAGTTTCCTCAAATAATATGGCTAAAACTCTCCAACCTAATGTTTCCAATTTTCTCTCTTTTGACTTGGAATACTATGAACAAGGGCTGCCCTTTTCCCCAAAATCCTGCAAATGAATTTGAACAACTTAATATAAACTTCAGAGAAATCACAGCAATAGATCATGTTTAGACAACAAGCATCTTCATGTTTGTTGCTGTGTGGGCAACTCACCTGGGCATATATCCAGAAAAGACAAAAACTCTAATTTGAAAAGATTCATGCACCCCAAAGCTCATGCACCCCAAAAAAGATTCATGCACCCCAAAAAGCAGCACTATTTACAATAGCCAAGACATGGAAGCAACCTAAGTGTCCATCAGCAGATGAATGGGTAAAGAAGATGTAGCATATATATACAATGGTATATTAGCCATAAAAAAAGAAGTGAAATATTGTCATTTGCAGCAACATGGATGGACCTAGAGGTTATCATACTAAGTCAGTCAGACAGAGAAAGACAAATATTGTATGATATCACTTATATGTGGGCTCTCAAAAACAATACAAACGAACCTACTTTCAAAGCAAAAACAGACTCACAGACACAGAAAACAAACTTACAGTTACCAAAGGGGAAGGAGGGAGAGAGGGATAAATTAGGAGTATGGGATTAACAGATACACAACACCGTATATAAAATAAACAACAAGGATTTACTGTATAACACATGGAACTATATTCGAGATCTTCTAATAATCTATAATAAAAAAATAACTTATAATGGAAAAGAATCTGAAAAATTATTACACACACATACATCTTTCCAAGTCACGTTGCTGTACACCTGAAACTAACACAACACTGTAAATCAACTATACTTCCATTAATAAAAAAGACGGCCACAAGATACCTGACACCCTTTCCTATTAAGACTGTCCATCCATTAAGGGTCGTGTCTTTTCCCTTCAACCTGGGAAGGGAGGTCTGTGATTGTACTGACCAGTGAAGGTGGCAGAAATGAGGACGTGGCGCCCATTTCCTGGACCTAAACCTCACGAGGCCGGAAGCTCCCACTTCCTGTCTCTGGAACGCTCTCTAGGAGCTGAGCTTCCACGTGAGAAGTTGGACTCCCTTGCTGGAGAAACCATGGAGAAAGGCCTTACACCTACCGAGAGATGGGGAGAAGCCCTCCTGAGCCCTCCCTTCAAGCCATCTTCATGAAAATAAAAGGCCCGTGTAGGGAGCCTTCTTGGATATTACACACCAGGTGTTGTCAAACTATGGCCCACAGCGCAGATGCCTGATTTGTAAATTAAATGTTATTAGAACATGACCACAGTCATTTATTTTCATAATGCCTGTAGTTTCTTCCACATTTCAGCAGCAGGGTTGAGTAGCTGTCATATCAAATATGTCCCACAAAGCCTAAAATATTTACTGTTTGGCCCTTCACAAAAAATGTTTGTTCACCCCTATTCTAGACCATCCCAGACACCTCCAAATGACCACGGATGACACCATCTAGAGCAGAAGAATCTCTCAGCCAAGCTGCCTGTATTTCTAATCTACAAAAATGATGGAGTATAATAAAATGGTGGTTGTCTTAAGCCACTTGTTTTAGGACAAATTTTTAATGCAATAATAGAAAGTTGGAACATACTTCATTACCTGGAAGTGTGATGTTATTGTATAAAACCTATGACATGGCTTTGGAATCAGGCAGTAGACAGAAGCTGGAAGGGCTTCAAGGAGAATGTTAGCGGAAAGAAAGACTTTTAAAGAGAGTGTTAGTAAAAGCTGCAAGAGCCTTGAAAAGACTACTGGCGAAGCCTTGAGGGACAATGAAAATACGCTATTGGAGGCTGGAGAACACAGAACTCTTCTACTGTATGGGCAGAAAGGTCAGCATCCGTGTCGCGTGTGATAATGAAGAAAACAGAAAAGGAACTGAATGAATTTGTGAACCAGGCAGAGAAGATTACAGGCAGAACAGAGAAAGTGCCAACAGGCTTTTAGCTGCCGAGGGTAAGATATGAGAAGAGAGATGAACTAAAGGAGGAATTGTTGAGTTTGTGAGGGGGATTTACAGGAATAACGGAGCCAGGGCTGCCTGGGTATGAAAATAAAACTGTTTCTCATCCCAGTCTCGCCCAGCAATAGACTCGCAAACTCAGAAATAGCCTCAGGACAAAGGTTAAAACCAGGCTACTGCCTATAAAACTTGACAGGGGGTAAATAAGCTCATGGGTGTTTCTTTGTTCAAAGAATCTGAGGGCAAGTCTAATAGGGCTTCTAATAACATTAAGGGCTATACACATCTTAGACCCTCTCTGCCAGGAAAGAAGGCTTCTGTGAACCTAAGGATGTGCTTGATAAACTCTTTCAACTAGATAAAAAGGCTTCTTTGCATCATAAATAATCTATGGCCAGAAGCTGGACAACAGTCCTTCCATAGAAAGTCACCCCTTTCCCCTTAAAGCTGAGGACGCCCTGTAACTATACAGACCAATAGTATATGGTGGAAGCTATACGGTGCCAATCTGGGGGCCTGGCGCTTAAGAAACTGAAAGTTTCTTGTTCCTGTCTCTTGGGTTACTTACTCTTGAAGCCCCAAAATACCATGTAAGACCTCCAACTACTCTGCTCAAGAAAACATGTGAAAAGGTCCTGAACCCACAGCTTTCTGGCTTGAATGAAGCCATCTTTGACCCTCCAGCAGAGACACTAGCTGTGGAGCACCACGGATGCCACATGGAGAACGGCCCAGCCAAACCCTGCCTAAGTTCTGACCACAAAATCCTGAAATATAATGAAATGGGTGTTGTTTTACAGCACTCAGGTTTGAGGTGATCTGTGATACAGAAATAGAAAATAAACCTACGTTTCATATTGGTACTAAAAATACAGTTATAATTTCAACATCCTCAACGTTCAAACTCACTGAGTTTGGAAATCTATGGTATCTGTTTTGGGTTGAATCGTCTCTCCCCAAAACATATGTGGAAATCTTAACTCCCAGAACTTGTGAATCTGACCTTATTTCAAATAGGGTCTTTGCAGATGTAATCAAATTTAGATGAAGTCCTCCTGGATTAAGGTGGGCTCTACTGGTGTCCTTGGAAGAAGAGGGAAGATTGAGCACAGACATACAGGGGAAAAGGCTATGGGAAGATGGAGGTAGAAATTGAAGTGATGCCTCCTTAAGTCAAGGAATGCCAAGGATTACCAGCAGCCACCAAAAGTCAAGAAGGAATCCTCCCTTAGAGCCTTCAGAGAGGTCATGGCCTTGCCAACATTGACTCTGGACTTGTAGCTTCCAGAGCTGGGAGAGAATGCATTTCCATTATTTTAAGATACCTGATTTGTGCCACTTTGTTACTCCAGCCCTGGGGGACTAATATAGCCTCCTCTGGCAGGTGGTATAGAGTACAATTTACATGTCTGTTCCAAATACCACCAGTAACATACAACACATCTTCTGGAATATGATCGGTATGGGGTCATAATCTTCACGTGGCCCGGCACATATAAATTCCAAATATTTAGGCTAATTTTCCATATTGTGCCAGTGCTCTTCTTTATATATTGATTCTTGAAGTCATAGGATTGACATAGTCACCCAGGCCTCCAGGTCTCCTGGTCTTTCAAAAACCACTTAATGGCTTATAGACCTTACGCCTAAGGAAGAGACAGAGCCATAAAAAGGGATTAAAAAATACCCAAGGAGGCAATGCCGTTACTTGCCAGCAGTGTGGTGATGGATAACTGTAATTATTCTCTAAAATGGGATTTGGAAATGTTCGATGGCTTTTACTGATTCATTCTAAATACTTTCAAATAATGATACTTGAGCCCAAAGCCATAGGTAAAGCATTTAATGATGTACCTTTGTGTCTCTATCAAGACTTCAAAACTCCTATCACCCTAAGAACAGGAGGAAAGTTTCTGCTGCTTGTTTTTACTGAATGATAATACATATAGCTAAGAAAAATAATCTATCAAGTTAATGCTTAGTAAGTGCTCTTCCAAAGTGGTTGTTTACACCTGGCTTCAGGAAAAGACCAAATAAATGTGACTATCACAGGATTTCAGTAAGGGCATCCACAGTATTTCTTAAATGACATTAAACTTCCCTTAAGTAGCCCCCAGTACGCCTATGCAGAATGCGGAATTATTGCTTTATTATTATTAAAATGCATGTCATATTTCCAGATTGTATTCATTTGGCCAATGGGACCTGCACTATAATGAATTAGTGCTAGATTCACCTGAGCTATAAAAATAAATAACAACTACGTGATAATCTTTTGATGTACGGCCAAGGATCATTTAATTTGTAGAGTCATAGAAAGGTGAAACTAACCACAAATTCAAAAATGCCAGTGAGTACTTGAAGGACATATCCTTTAGGGACAGGTAACTAGTTTTTTTATACAATAAAAAAATTAATTTCTTAGGAGATAAGTTGATAGTAAAATGTCATATTTCTATACTAGTGTAATGGGAAACCTGAAAATATTTTTAGGGGTATTAGCTTGTGCATTTTCAAAAACCATCTTGTAAATTGTACCAGAAAAACTTTTTATAAAGAAACTAATAAACAAAAACCAAAACAGAAACATCGCTTCACGGCAAATAGATGAAGCAGAGGTTTGTGACTACAGACCTAGGTAGACAGTGCAGCTCATTCATAGCTTAGCAGGGGTCCTTAAGTCACCACATCTTCTCAGGCTTCAGTCTCCTTGTATACAGAACGAAAGGATATTACTGCCTATGTCACTAAATCATTATGAAGAAAAATGAGGAAAGTGTATGGAAATTTTCCTTGTAAATTGCAAGCCATTATGCAGATGTTATGTTATTCATTGGTCTAGTTGAGAAAGTCACCCCAAATTACATTCATGTATATTCTCTTTAACTTAACACTTTGAAATTTCAGTTCCAATTTAGTTTATGTTTAATTCTTTCTGATGATGAGTTTTTGTTTTTACTCAAAATATAAACTCAGAAAACACCAAACCCATCACTTATTAACAATGGATATGTATAAGAGAAATACTAAGTTCTCCTGGAGGTCTAAAGCAATATGCTGTTAAAACATTCTTACTGACCTTTAATAAAGTCTGTTAGGCAGAAACAAGGGTTTAAGAATGTAATGGACTGGGAAACATTTTATTTCTGAAGCGTTTATGATTTCACACATTCCCTTTTCAAAGTCTTTTTAACAGCTCTGACATGAGGCTCCACTGAAGTTTCAGAAGGAATGTAGACAGGTTGAAAGGCATACAAGTAAAAAGGCTTCCTATTAGAATCAAAATGGAAATAACTCCTTAATTGTTCCCTTCAAATTCATATCATGATCAGTCAGAGCATGTTTCTGCCCAGGTCATCCAGCTGGGGAGTTCCCCTGACTTCAAAGAAATCTCCTCTGAGGGAACACATCAGCTGAATCATATCTGAAGACAGAGTTAAACATGAAAATAAAAGGACTTTTTATCATTCTAAAAGAACTCTTCCAAAGCACTGTTTAATGGGTCTTTCACAAACAAAGACAAAGATACACAATAACCTATGGGTCCTGGAGCTATAAACTAGTTGTTAAAAGTCCAGTTGGGAGATATTTGCCCCTAATGCTCATTAACTCACCTTCCAGCTCATCCAGGATGAAAATCAAACTCCTTCCTAGAGCTGATAAGAAAGAATTATTCAAGCTTTCCCAACTCTTAAAGCAGAACACAGGCTTCCTATGCTCAGTGCTTCCTTCTTTGGATGGTAATGACATCTTTCAGAAAAAGAAATGAAATGTCTGAATGCAGTGCCCTTTCTAGCCATTCAGCCATTTCACACTCCTTTATTGTCTATTCTATGCCAGATCCCGTGTAGACTGTACCAAGCACATGAGGGACGGCGCCTGCCTTCAATTTCACCAACCAGTAGGAGAGACTGTCATGTGAATCACAAATTATCGTAGAGGGGGGTGGGACCTGGCATAGATGGGAGTCAGAGATACCAGCTTGTGTGTCCAAGAAGAGGTGGGTCTTCTTGGACATGTAGGAGTTAGCTGGGGAGGGGAGGGAAGGGAGTCCAAGGAGAGAGCAGGTGTGAAGGGGCACAAAGCACCCCAGTACTTTAACAGAGCTGTGCAGAGGGCTTTGGAAGGGGAAGAGAGAGTGGGACAGAGGAGGCTGGAGAAGGGAGCAAAGAGATTTGTGTCCAACCGGAGTTTGGACTGTGACCTGAGTGATACAGGGAAGCAGTGGCACGTGTCTGAGCAGCTGGGAGGATGCTCCTGGAGTGTGTGTGTGTGTGTGTGTGTGTGTGTGTGTGTGTGTGTGTGAGTGTGTGTGTGTGTGTGTGTGTGTGTGTGTGTGTGAATAGCAGGAGTACAGAGAATTAAAGAAGGTCTGGCTGGGAGCAGAACGGCTAGGAAGCCATCACAGTAGCCTGACCGAGGGAAGAGGTGCTAAAACACTGACGTAACGCTAGTGGGTAAACCGGGGAGGGGCACACTAAAAAGGAATATTTCGGGCATTAGAAACAAATGAAATCTGGCTGCTAATAAGGAAAAAGGAACTGTTTCCAATGATTTCCAGATTTCCATCTTGAGCAACTGGATCGTCAGTGGTATCTATCACCTGAGACCGCTGTACTAAAGGAGGAGCAGGTGTGACTTAGTTTCCTGGTTCTTCGTATAGAAAGTGAAAAGGTTCGTGCCCCGGTCCGGGAAGATCCCACATGCCGCGGAGCGGCTGGGCCCGTGAGCCATGGCCGCTGAGCCTGTGTCCGGAGCCTGTGCTCCGCAATGGGAGAAGCCACAACAGTGAGAGGCCCGCGTACCGCAAAAAAAAAAAAGGACTTCCTTTGCTAAATCAACCCCAATGAAGTATTACGTATAGTCGGGTCACTCCAACAAAGTTCATGATCATTCATCTCTTAGCATTTGCGACAAATCCTGAAGAATCCCTGAGGCTACCCTGGAAATTGAGGTCAAACATTTAATAGATGAGTCCTGGGCAGAGAGTCTTCTGAATGAGTGTAACAGAAATGTCTGAAATACTACTACTCAGGCCATTACATTCACATCACAATTTGCGTGTGTAGCACTCTGGAAAACTGACTATGTAAAAGCTTTCTATGAATTCCATTTTCCACAGTGTTTTCCCTCCTAGTGTCTTTTTAAAACAGTTGGAACAGTTACGCAGGGGTTGTTACTTAGAGAACATGTGCTAAAACAGATAAACAGATCTACTCTCCTTGTCAGAAAAAAGGGACGTGTCCTAAACGGTGCCCGTGTCTTAAAAATCTATTGTCTTCCTCTGTGATCTATTTACACGAAACACCAGGCTAGTCTGTCCCCAGCAAGGTCCTACAAGCTGAGGACAGCTAGAGAAAACAAAGCAAGCTGGGAGAATCATCTTACCTGCAGCTTACATGAGCTAGGGCTCTCAAGATTTAACCTCCTGAAACAAAGATTGTTGTCTTCACGAGAGAATTTTGGGTTCAGTGTTCATGACTACAGATCCTTGTCACATAAGAGTTTGCTAGCATTAATACAGTGTAAAATGCGTATTAAAAATATCTGCTGCAAAGGAAGCAGTGTTTTGATTATTGGCAACTATGTTATTTGGCAAAGACATAACCATCACAGGGCACCTTGAATGGACAGGGGTCTTTGTGACTAAAGACCGTCTATCAAAGAAAGTTCCAGATTCTAATGTAACACAAGTTGGGGGCTGGGGTAATGCTTAGATCCTACTCCTGCCGAAGAGGAAGAAGTATATGGTACAGGCTGGCATTGCAGTTGGAGCCAGGTAATGACCATTGACCGGAGGATCCCTTTCACAAGAAAGCAGTGCCTTCCTATCAATAGAGTTAAGGCTGTTGCCAGGGAACCACTAATCTAAAGTCAAGGACAGGAGTCTGGTCACTTCACAAGTCTTGGGGCCTCTCATTATAGCAAAAAGGAGGCCTTTTCACTTGTTCAACAATAAGACCCAACTGAAGGCCTGGAAAATGGCACCCTCAAGCAACACTGACCACCACCAGGGCCAGACTGTGACACTGGATTAGGTCAGCAGAATAATTTAACATAGCAGGAGCATTTTTCTGGGGTGCTATTGAATACTGAAACATCTAAAATTTGCCTAGTAATTGAGAAATTAAAATTTTTCATCCACTTTTGCCGTATATACTTGATTCAGTGTTGTATTACATGCAGACTATTTTAAATCTTCCCTTAATTCATGGCCTTGTTCTGAATGCCTGTATAGGAACTTGAGAGAGAGTTTTTCAGAAGGTGGATTTACCCACTAAAGGGTGCTTAAAAATCAGTCTTACCTCAAGTGACAATTAGCAGAAGCAATTCTGATAAAAACACATGCATACATTTTATTGCAGGTCTTTTTGGGGTTTTTTTTTTGTGGTACGCAGGCCTCTCACTGTTGTGGCCTCTCCCGTTGCGGAGCACAGGCTCCGGACGCACAGGCTCAGTGGCCATGGCTCACGGGCCCAGCCGCTCCGCGGCATGTGGGATCTTCCCAGACCAGGGCACGAACCCGCGTCCCCTGCATCAGCAGGCGGACTCTCAACCACTGCGCCACCAGGGAAGCCCCTATTGTAGGTCTTTTTAACTGGAAACACTGTTGTGTCTCTCTTCTGTGCCACAGACGGGGTTTCTCTTATTGGCAGCAGTATCTCCAGGGCTTTGGTCACAGTATCCCCTACAAACGTTTTACGAATGAATAAATAAGTGAACAAAAGAGTATGGAAATTCAGAACCATAAGTAGCTTGATATGTGGTCTGCGTGTGGGCTTA
Organism: Delphinus delphis; assembly: GCF_949987515.2. Lineage (NCBI taxonomy): Eukaryota > Metazoa > Chordata > Mammalia > Artiodactyla > Delphinidae > Delphinus > Delphinus delphis. The sequence continues at coordinate 8,975,470 of NC_082699.1, read as the reverse complement.
CAGCACTGTGAACAGTTGTGCTAATGTCTATATCCTTTTACAAAAGGTGCCAGAATTCTTATAGCACAGTTTCTGAAAGGACAAACTTTTATGCTTTTAGGAACCTGTGAGTGAAACAGGTTGAGATTCCCCCAAATAGAAAAACCTTTTCATGAATTCAGCCCATTGTGTCTATCAATCCCATCAGTAATATCTACTATTCCCCCTTGAGCTCCTTATAATTAATACCAGCTTTTTCAAAACTGCTGACATTTATGCCCTGAGCACTTGAGCTTCCAAAGAAACATTCTGACTTACATCACAGGGAAGTTTATATGTGCCAGTTATGCATCAACACCTGCACTGTCATTTTCCTCCAGCTTCCAGAATAAAGGGAAGAAAAATCTGAAGGCTAAATAAATATCTACAAAAAAAGTATTGTTATTTCAAAGACACAACTCTCATTATTCAAATGACTTGGACCCATGAGTTAACTTCATTCAATCTGTAGAACTGATTTCCTGAAGGAGAGTCCCCATTATCTGTTTAATCAATGATAGGAAAAACTTGAGCGAGTTTACCCATGTTAGTGTTTCACAACAATTTCACGGATTAAAGCCCACATCCATAATTAGCTTAGCATAGCGACAGAGGAAAAGTAAGTGGTTCTTGTCTCTTTGCTGGAAACATAGTTGCTAACAGGATGGGGGACAGTAGGAGCTGATTTGAAGGCAATAGGTTCCCAGGTCAGCTCTTTACTCACTAGAGACCCAGTTTCATACATCCCTCCTTATACCGACTAGCAACCATTCACTCCTCCTGAAAATCAGAGACAGAATAATATGAGACAATTCATTTGGAAGATTTGAATATTCAGCTTCAAATCCTCGATTTCTTCTAGAAGTTTCTTGGAGATCACAGTTCTTGCACTTATAAACCCAGAACATCTCCCATCTCCCACCTTTTCAAGTGCGTGTGCAAAAGGAATGTGGCGAAGCAGGTGGGGAGGGTGGGATCCTTGCATAATTTACCTCCTCTTTCTTTCCCAAAGTTGATTCTATCCTGCTGGATGATTAAGAAAATTTCAGGGGGATGGCTCATTCAATCCACAGACACTCAGAATCTATAGTGATCATCAATGTTTATTGTTTATATAACCCTAATTTTTTTTCCTTCAAACCCTCACAAATTTCTATGTATCTAACATCTAAAAAGATTGAATAATTGCAAAGATGTAATTTTCACCATACTATAATTCATTACATTTTAAAATAAAACTGCTACATTAGTCTTTTAAATATATCCTTAAATCTAAATACTACAGTGAATCCACCAGCATATACTATGACACATAAGTACAATCATGTCTTTAAGAGTCAGAAATTTTACGTAGCTTCTTTCTCTCTTTGAACTCAAAATGACATTTCACATCCCCCAAAGAATTTCATTCTCATGTATAAACATTTTTTCTTAAAACTTCCAAACTACTTTACTTCTTTGCAAAAATCTGTCTATAATTAAGACTTTTATTTTCTGTCACTACCGTTCTTTCTGTCAATACTCACATCAGTATTTGAATGTTCCTTTCTTTGGCCCGCCACTGGTTTTTACTTCTTGGAACCACACACAACACTGAAATTAGGGATGGCTAAGAGGTAAGCCTGTATTTTGCAGAGTGGGAGAATGGAATTTGAGAAGAGGGATGTGGGAAAGGGAGCCCATTCCAACCACAGGCATATTTCAGGCCGATCAGTTTTATGGAAGATTGAATGGAAGTTGAGGATCTGGAAACTGAACCTCCTGAAAGTCGTCGAGTGCCATGTGCCCTGGTTGGCACGCACATCCTTGTCTGGAAAAAACCACCAAACTAAGAGCTCACTGACACCAAGAACCTCGCTTGGGTTTGAACCAGTCCGGAAAATGCCCTGGACAGAAGGCATTCTGGCTCCCACATTTATGCCTCCTTGCCCCATCGGCCCGCAGGTCATCCAGACGGCCTCCTGGAGGAGGGGGCTCCTCTCCCACTTCTTGGCCTCCCACTCGAATGGGGTCTCAGGTACTGAAATGATCATGGTGTTGGGAGTCAGACAGACATGAGATGAAAGCATAGATCTGCCACCTGTTGTCAGAATGAACTTAGTCAAGCTAATTAAATCTCTGGGCCCTAGTTTCCTCACCTTATAAATGAAGCTAGTAATACCTGACTTTTGTGAGGATTAAACGAGGCAATACCTTTTTGAAGTACTGAGCACAGTGCACACAACACACCTGTTTGCGTTGCCCCTTTCTACCCTCCCCCACAGGCTGTTATTCAGCATCCTTATCTGCTCATCTCCCAGCTCCTAACCAAAATATACACATTTTAGTCAGTTCTGCCTTAAAGTTAGGATATAAAATGGCAGGAAACAAATGCTGCAGTTTCTACATGTTTACATGTTTTGTTTCATTTTTATTTGGCTTGGTTACGTTTTTAAAATTAGTTATCAAAACCTACATCTAAGCAATAATTCTTCAAGGGCTGAGATTTCGAGTACAGCCCTGCAGGGAGATGAATTTGAGGCAAGAAAGAGCCTCTCCATTGCCCAGAAACTGTACTGTAGTGGTCGTTCCTGACTCAGTCCAGGTGTTGGGTGGCCTTGACTATGATCTGGATTGACCACTGAAGTCCTCGGGGCCTTGAGGGGAACAGACCTAATCTTCCGAGTGATCCTAGGGTCACCATCATTGCCTACACCCACCCCCAGCTCCTGAGCAAGGTCTGCAGCAGAAGGGTCATACCTGGTTGACGCCGAGTCTCGTACATACAGCTTAGTTCCATTTCAGACGAGAGCCAGCCTAGGTCTGTGCGGATCTGATTACACAAGCCTTAAGAACAGGCACACAGAACCAGCTCCTGTGCTTATTCAGCGTTTGATCAAATACGCCAAGTAATGGCAATACCCACTTCTACTTTGATCCTCAGCATGTTATAGACTAATCAGCGTACAAACTAATAAATAAAAAATAATAATAAAAATAAGGAGAAAGTCCCAAGTACTCTAGCACCTACCACAGAGTAGGAATATTTACGTTACAGAAATATTTTCTAAATACTTTCTAAACACACTAAACCTCATATAAAGTTGTTCCTTTCCCCAATTTTAGAATTAATATCTATAATGTGCTTTGTGATGTTTTAAATACAGGTGTCTTCCCTGTCCTTTAGCTCTCTTCCTAACCAAATGGCTTTGAAAGGTCATGTGGAATTTAAATACTATTGAAAATAGCCAACATTTTGCTTTCAGTTATATGGAATTGAATCCAACCCCATCTACTCTCTTCTTTAAGTCTTTAAGTACATTTTTTTTTAAGTTTAACATTCACTTCAAGTTTCCTTCCCCCTTTATATGGTCTTACACAATGCCTTTGTCTTACACAAAGGCATTGTGTAAGACCATATAAAGAAAGTAACCTGAAAAAAAGTAGAGCCGATTTTATTTTACAAACACAGCAAACAAGTTACACTAAGTCACCAGACTGACACTGCACCAATGATTATTTTCCATTTTATAGAAATATCACCTTTAGAATTTTTCTTCATGTATCAGGGTTTATGAAATTAATTGACAATTGAGGTATAATGCAAGATATATAGTACCAAGCAGAACTGTGGGATACAGACAAGTTTCGGGGATAGCCATTCTGTTGTAGAGTTGTAGCTTAAGCACTGCTTGGAATTTGGGGGGATCTACTAATACGTCCAAAGTTTCATTATAAACAGTCGAGGCTGCTTCAAAGAACTAAGAGTACTTCTTGACCTTCCTGCTAAATTGTGAGGCAGGACATATTTCTGTTTCAGACAATACAAACAATCTGAATGATCATACTTATCTCCATGTAACTGAAAAATCATACAAATACACAACTTGAAGGATTTAAAGCCCCACGGTTGGATTCTCTGGAGGTAACAGACTCTAGGATTTGGGAGATTACAGGTCTAGGACTAGCATTCATATTACAAACAAGTCTAGGATTTTTGTCTTGGAGTAGGACTTAGAACCTGTTAACTAGCAACTTCATAAAGCATGCCCTGACTCCAGTGGGTGATGGTTTCATCCTCTGCCATGAATTAGAATTAAGTAGACTTGCAGCTCCTGGCTTTCAAACACTTCTGAAAGTGACTTGTATCCACATTATCAAAACAGGAAGTATTTAGGCAGAGCAGTTTTCCTTCTTAATAAACATAAGATGCTTTTCAAGGCATATATGATTTAGAAACTCAAATAAAATTTTTTCAGCAATTTAAATCTTTTCGCTTTTAAATGTTACCCTTGCAACCTCTTGAATCATGCTTAAATAGATTTGTTTCAATTTGGACACAGATGTGCAAATACTATTATTTTTAAAATTCAAATTTAAATGAACACCATTTTTATAAAGCAAAGCAACTTTTGGTATATGGCTTGAGCACAGCTTCATAATGGATGGATATTTGGGGTTTTAAAATGATAACAGTTTTTCTTTAGATAAAACACCAAAATGTTTTCCAACCAGTCTGAGTCATACTAACTTTCAAAATAACCTGGAGCAAATGACGATGCCCTTGTAAATTTCAATATACGATGTATTAGATGATAGATTCACTTTTCCACGAGTGAGGAAAAATAATATCTATTTTATTATGAAGGTAAACAAGCACCTCCTGCCATTTGTCAATGGGCTATACAGGCAGACTTTCAGCTGTGAAATGCAAGACTTCTCAGCAGATCTGCAGTTTCTGTTTCCAAATCTCCCACGCACTTGCTTATTTCCCTACTTCTGCTAATGGGACCTTCCTTTTTACAGAAGTTGGCTTATCACCTAGGCTCAAGCTCTTTGAATTACAAGACTCTTGCTTCTCATTTGCTGCCTATAGTCAACTGACGGCCAAGTTCTATTGATTTTATTTCCACCACAAGCCATGAGGATGACCTTTCATGCAGAGTACAATTACTCTAGTTGACCATTCTCACATCTCTTCCAAAGATGTTGCAATATACCCATAAGTGTCCTGCGTCCAGATTTGCTTTTGGCAGAATAATCTTCCTAGAATACAGCTCTTGATTACGGCCTTCTCTGACACACCTTCAAACTCTTCACGTTGCCATGTGAATTTAACTTTCAATTCCTTAACTCAAAATTAAGGCTCTCCGGGCTTCCCTGGTGGCGCAGTGGTTGAGAATCTGCCTGCCAATGCCGGGGACACGGGTTCGGGCCCTGGTCTGGGAAGATCGCACATGCCGTGGAGCAACTAGGCCCGTGAGCCACAACTACTGAGCCTGCGCGTCTGGAGCCTGTGCTCCGCAACAAGAGAGGCCGCGATAGGGAGAGGCCCGCGCACTGCGATGAAGAGTGGCCCCCGCTCGCCACAACTAGAGAAAGCCCTCGCACAGAAACGAAGACCCAACACAGCCAAAATTAATTAATTAATTAATTTTTAAAAATGCTGTCACTTTATATGTGTATGTAAAAGCTGTAAATGAGAAAAATCATAAATCTAAACAGACTCTCAGATAGATTTTCAAGTATTTAAAAAAAATTAAGGCTCTCCCTAGTCCGTGACTCAGCCGTCTTCACAACCACACTTACCCTGTGCCCCACTTAGAAGGAAGTACAAATCATTCCTCACGAACACCAGGTCTGAAGTTACCATATTGTCCTCAGACGTGGAGACCGAGGAAAGCTGGGGGGCTGAGGGGTCTGTCAGGTGAACAAGCCTTTGAGGTACAGCTGAAGACACCACTCGGAGTCATCTCCAGAAAAATAATTAAATATCAAATAAGTATACTTTTCTTTAAATATTTTTCAGAACAGCTAGCTTCTCCCACAGCTAACTGTGGAGACGAGCTTTGGCTCTGGTGTCAACTTAACTATCCAGCCAAACCTGCCCCATCTGTTCATTCAGGACCACAGCTCCTAACTGAGCGCTAGGTTCTCCTGACCTGTTACACTTATCCCTAAGCTTGAGCACCTCGATCAGTTCTGACCAGCTCTGTGTGCCTTACTCTGTCTTCCCCACAGCCCTGCCTTAACCTGGCTGTCCTGACGCCCCTCTCCATCCATTTAAATTCAGTTGATGCAGTCTTACTGCACAACCTAACACCACACACCTTATCCCAGAATACTCCGGCTGGAAGTGCTCTCTTCTCACCTATAAAAACACTTTGTACAATTCACGTAACATTGCTCACGTTCTGCCTAGAGTTATTTTTTCTTGTTTTTTTTTTTCTACATGTTTAATAGCACAACAACTTGAGGCCAGGACTTAACGTTTTTTGCTTCTTCTACAAAACCCCAAATGGTGCTTCACGCAAGAGGAGCCTAATACAGACTTGTGCAGTTAAATGGAATTTGTGTCATAAATGAAAAATATATTTAACTGCATATTTGATTATGTGCCTCTTTTTCCTACAAGATTATAAGGGCTTTTCTCCCCGAGTACTTAGTAGTGTCGGGCACACAGGGGTGCTCAGAGAAAACTGCATGTGGAAGGGAGGAGAGAAGAAAAATAAATAAGGAAGGGAAGAAGGGGAGATAAAGAGATGGAAGGATGGAAGGAAGGAAGGAAGGGAGGGAGGGAGGGAGAAAGGGAGGGGATAAAGGAGATAAAGAGGAAACAGAGCGAGAGAACATGTTTCTACATGAAATTTTGGCTTGTTGATCTCACTGAATTTCAGGAAAATAAAGCTTTTTGTGCAGCATTTTTAATAGAATAGAGTGAAGTAAAACATAACGGAAAAAAGCTGTTTCTTTTAAAATGATTAGGTAAGAGAGCATTTAAAATGGACTGGCATGCAGCTGGCCAGTGTGTCACCAGGAGAAGCAGCTGTTCAGCTACCCAAGGTCTCGTGCGACTCGGGGTGGGGACAGCAGATTGACAAGGACAGGCCCTCAGGTCGAGAGGCTCAGCGATGCAAACCACGTCTCAGGAGGGTATTCAAACCACCAAGCTCATGAAAATCAAAGTGGTAGAATTAGGATGCAACTTGACTCTTCTAATGTACACCGAGAAATAAAACTGTGGCAGAACTGATGAGGTCATGACCAGCACACGCTCTCCCTGTGGACACACCTGCATGGAGTGTCCAACGTTAAGGTTAATATTTCTTGGTGAGTGCTAGGATCAGAAGCAGGCAAGTTCGTTACAGGATTTGAAAGGGTGATAGCATTAGTCTAGGATGGTTTGCAGTGTCTGTCAGCTCGGTGGTCATTCATCCTGAACATGGAATTCTATTACCTTGCTCTTTGGCCAAAAGTATCACTCCACTAAAACCATCAGCTACTGACTGATCAGTGTCAAAATTCTGACACTCTGACTCTTCTTTTTCTATGTTCTATTGCTGACCAATACGTCTCTCCACTCCCCTCCCCCCATAAACACACTTCCTTCTGATGATTGACACAGATACCCCCTTTCTTTACCTTGTATGAATATGTTCAGTCAGGTATTTCTCTGGCTGGGAAAAACTATCCCATTAAGGTTTTCACAGCTCTGCTCTTTCTTATTGCATTCTGCTTTAATAGTTCAACTATCAGAGCTGTTTTATTGCTATTAATTCTAAATTCCTGGGAGATACCCAATTATTACCCACTGCCATGTGCAGCAAGAGGTAGTAAAACAGTCCTCCTTTCAAAAACTCCTTCACGATGTTTGAAGGTGGTCGAAAGGTACAAACTTCCACTTAGAAAATAAATAAGTCTTGAGGATGTAATATACAGCATGGTGATTGCAGTTAACAATATTGTAGTGTAGGGCTTCCCTGGTGGCGCAGTGGTTGGGCGTCTGCCTGCCAACGCAGGGGACGCAGGTTCGGGCTCTGGTCCGGGAAGATCCCACTTGCTGCGAAGCAGCTAAGCCCATGCGCCACAACTACTGAGCCTGCGCTCTAGAGCCCGCGAGCCACAACTACTGAGCCCGCGAGCCACAACTACTGAAGCCTGCGCGCCTAGCACTCATGCTCTGCAACAAGAGAAGCCACCGCAATGAGAAGCCCGCGCACCGCAGCGAAGAGTAGCCCCCGCTCGCCACAGCCAGAGAAAGCCCACACACAGCCAAGAAGACCCTTCGCCCCCCAAAATAAATAAAATACGTAAATTTATTTTAAAAAATATTGTATATTTTAAAGTTGCTAAGAGAGTAGATCTTGAAAAATGGTAACTGTGTGGTGATGGATGTTAGCTAGACCTATTGCAGTGATCTTTTCACAATATATACGTATACTGAATCATTAGGTTGTACACCTGAGACTAATGTGTTATACGTCAACTGTCGCTCATTTTAAAAAAAGAACTTGACAAAAAATTATAAAATTTAGTTCTCTCCCCAACTACTAAAATTCAGTAATACACATAGTAAGAAAACAATTATCAGCACTTAAAACAGTAAGACATTTAACAAATGCAAAGGAAAAGTACAGGCAGAACTGAATCAACGGCAGATATAAACTAAATCTTTTAACAATGTAACAGTTTAAAACTAATAAAGGAAAAGAAAGTTCAATCAAAGTATTTGACTACAAATCAAAATTCCAAGAGAGATAGTAATAGTTCAGGGAAGAAGAATATACTGAAAGTGCAGGGTTAGGGTTAGGGTCACCATCCCCTGCTCTGCTCTGATGCCTTACTCTGAGCGCTTTCCAACCTGCTTCCCCAGAACCCAGGGAAATGGCTGGGACGTTAGATAGCAGAGTAGGGAGATCTCAGGGCTCAGAGGCCAAATTCCCCATTCACCAATGCAACGGATGAGAATGAATCAAGGTCCTCAAACCTAATAAGATATCCAAGCACCACAAAGTTTGGGAACCCAGATGGAGACGGTGGGTGGAGAACAGCCTTTCATTCTTTTTCATGCACAGGTTAGTGCCCATGGACCCGAGAAGGTGGGCCTGGCGACACCATCATGCTTAGACCTTGGGGAGAAACACAGGATGCACAGGGACATGCAGAGAAAGAGGACTGGCTTCCATTGTCTCTAGAAAGAAAGTCAAAACTTGCCCTTAAAAAACTAGTGGTGTCTAGGAATGAATTTGTCAATAAGAAACAACAAAGTCAGTGGGCACTCTGTAAGCTGTACTGGTACATGTTTATTCTAATTAATAACTGTATTCTGCACTGAGATGAGTTTTTTTAAGGTAGTTGCAATTTTTGCAATGTCCTCTTGTCAAAATTATATCTGCATACATTATGGAAGGCCCTAACTCAAATTCTATTTTCTCCTTTAAAACCCAATTTCTGCCAAGTGATCTGTAACCATTAAAGCTTTAAAGTCATATTTAATAGAAATATCTGTGTTCAAGAGAGTTATCAACAATTAAAACAGCAATAAAGATGTATTTGGAACTCTGAGGGTTGAAAGATAAAAACATACTTTAAATTTCGTATAATCAAGGGTGAATGATATGGTAAATATGGTAAACACGATTCTAAGAACAGTCTGTTTACAGAAAAACTGTTCTGCGCCAGGCAATGTGCTATCTCCTTTACAGACCCTGAACAGGGTCTGGTCCTTGAAACACTCCATAATTTTTTCACTTTACTGACCCAAAGTCACAGGGCAAACGAGGCTTAGAACTTGAGATTTAACCGCATTTCCTTCCCATATTTCGCTCTTTCACTATAACTGAGACTTCCCAAAGCAAGGTTCGGGCCACGGAAGAATGGATGTTCTTGTGATTTATAAGTAGCTTCTGCTGACCTACTGGACATCTGTACGCCAAGGATGCAATCAAAGCAGGGTGCTGTGACTCTAGGCAAGTCAGAACAGAGGCAGATGCTTTCCTACGGCACCCAGTGGCGCTTCAACTCCTCGCAATGAAACGATTAAATCCAGCATCTTAGTCCCAGAGCGGTTATGTCATCAGCCCAGGGCCCAGGTCCTTTAGCAACAGTGAGACTTAGTCTCTTATACCTGCTGGCTCTCAATTCCTTGTTCTTCCTTCATTCTCTTTGCATAGTTCCAGTTCAGCAAATACGTGGTAAGTGTCCACCTGTGCTAGGTGAATCAGCTTTGAAGACTCAGTTATGCATTAGAAAATAACTTCTCTGGCACGGTATTAAAACAAAGTGATCTGGACCTCTATCAAGCTACACGGCCTCCTCTGTCCCCTGGTGGGAACTGGCAGAGCGCTGATAACTTCTTGCATTGGTTTCCTTCCTGCTGGATTACATGCTTAAGCAGATGGATTTGGACACATACACAACTCCTCAGCCATGCGTTTCCACGTCATCCCCTAGGATGTATTTCTGTAGATGACTATGCTTGTCCTATTCCAATTTAAATAGGAAAACAGTGACTTGCCCAGGATCCCACGGCTGGCTGGGGACAAGATGAAGTCTGTTCCATTTTCTACTTCCCTGCTCCTGGCAGCTTCTTAAAAAGATAGCTCTAATCAAATCTTATTGAAAAATAGGAAATTAGAAAAAGATTATTAGATACTCCCTTGAAAATTAAACCTCTAAAACTGTAACAACTTTTGCAATTCTATGTTGGTTATTTTCTTTTTATTTTTTTTTTTTGCGGTACGTAGGCCTCTCGCTGTCGTGGCCTCTCCCGTTACGGAGCAACAGGCTCCGGACGCGCAGGCTCAGCGGCCATGGCTCACGGGCCCAGCTGCTCCCGCGGCATGTGGGATCTTCCCGGACCGGGGCATGAACCCGTGTCCCCTGCACCGGCAGGCGGACTCTCAACCACTGCGCCACTAGGGAAGCCCATATGTTGGTTATTTTTATTCTATAAATTTATAATCCTGTAACTAAAATTAAAACATTAAGTTTTGTGTTTTACATGCTGTGTTTCTTTTACTAATCAGGCAATATTTTCAATATGTACTTTAAAAGATTCTGCAATCCCAACAATTTGGAATTTGAAATTATCTTACTTTTCAAGTTAAAACTTTTGAAAAATAAGTTGATTCCAACCTAAGATGTATTATATCCGATTTGAGAGAGAGCAGTCACGGGGAGTGCCTGTCAAGGCTATTCTTTGATAAGTCAACTATATTTTCTCATAGCCTCCAAATTGTGTATGCAAGTCCCTTCACCACATTAAGCTACAATTTCCAAAAGGGTCCTCATTTTAAGGCGATCTATTCTGCAATAAGCATTATCTGGTCCGGATAAAGCTCACTTGGGTCCCTGGAAGTGTAGTTAGGTGTTAGCAAACACTTCCTTTTTTTTGCGGGGGGAGAACCTCATAAAAAAATGAGTGGACTAAAAATTGGATCCTCAGTCACTGGCTGGTTTTCAAGAGTCCTGTGGCCACTTCAGCAAATTGGAACAGGGAGCCATGGTCACGGTGGTGCGTTTCCAAGGTCACTAGTCTCATCCAGGATCATTCAACATTTTCACACATTTCATTTTAATTGTCACAGAATCCCTGACCAAAGAGCACAGCTGTTTTCAAAAGAAACAGTAAACCAACCACTGGTGAACACATTTCCCCAACTGTCATTGACCTGTTTGAATTCTATGCCTTGTTTTTAATAGTCCTGAGGAGTCCAAAACCATGACCAGGGCACAAAACTTCCGCACTGCACGCTCCCTTAACCCACTCGAGTTCAGGCAGGCAGCTCAAGTGATTTGCAACATGAACTTGTCACAACGCCACTGCTTCTTCAGAGGTACAAGTGGGAGGGGTTAACAGCCCACACCTCTTTGTAATATCACCGTTGTAAAAAGAAGCCCCAGAGATGGTGAGCAACACAAAACAGAATCTTCTGACAAAGATGCCCAAATAGTACTTTATTATGATCAGATTAAACCAGACCATCATTATTTTCTCCTACTGCATTTGTTTACTAAGAAGAAAATAAACTGCGTGACATGTTCTCTGGAGACCTCTGGCTTTTCTCACCCCTGAAACAATGCAGAGGACAGGACTCACATCTTCAGGCAGCGAATATTCACTGAGTACTTTCTGTGCACCTGGCACTAGGACAAAAGCCAGAAATCGTCATCAAACCTCCAGTGGACATACTGACATCCCTGAGGGTCTCCAACTTGGGCTACTCTGTTACTCTAACAGAGCATACCGTTGGTTAACATGGTATTTTAAAATCCATGTTTATGTTTTCCTTGTTATTGATCCAGCTTCTAAAGAGAAGCAAAAGAGAAACAGAGCTTTTGTGTAATGGACTTTAATTACTTTTCTGCTTAGCACCTAGAAATAATGCCTAGTCTTTGAAATACGACCTGTAGATTCCACTTTGATAAAAAGGACTGCAAAAGAAGTTGGGAACCCAGCTGAGGTAAGAAGAAAGGTTGCTTTTATCCATGTGGTTTAGGGGAGTAGAAGAGCCTAGTGCAAAGGATAGAAACTGCTTTCTTCCTAATGAATAGGTGACCCACATGAATGCCCTCGGTTTCCCCACTTGGCAAACCTGACATAGAAACACCGCCAAGTTAGGCCGCCATGAATAGCTTCGTTTGAGAATTCGGAGCATGGCAAGGGGCAGTTCTTGAACATGTTTTTATTCATCATGGAAGCCTTGTAGGCTAATTAGGCAAGCGAGAACGCTCAGACTCAGGAAGGAGTGGTATTCAGGCTGTTTCTAGGATAGCCTGTGGTAGCAGCTGTTGAAAACCACAGTGAGACAGCACTACAACCCTACAGGAGAGGAGGTGAGAAGGACTATGGATGGAGATGGACCCGGAGGTTAGAGAGTGAGCTGTTACTATAGTTCAGGCCTGACTTTTATTCAGTATGTGAGAAGCTGTTAGTGACACACGACTTGAAGTGATTCATTAGGAATCAGAACCACCACTTTGAGAAATGAGAATGCATACTCTTCAGAACAAGAAAACAATTCCCCTGAAAGTTGTTTGGGTCTAGCTAAATTGCAGAGTCCAAGTGTGTATCAGCAACAAACTATACAACAGGGTTATTTTCTTCATATCATTCAAAACCGGAGTGCAAGTGGAAGGCTAGACTGATTCAGGGTTAATGATGTGTAGGGTAGCTATAGCAGATTGACAAAGGGCACTGAAATGATGGATGAAGGAAGAGCTGAACTCTGGATTCACAGGAAATGTAGAAATGGAAAACCTTCCAAAATGAGTAAATAAATTGGGAGAGAAAGAAGGCGATGAGGGATGTGACACGGATATCTCGATGAGGTTGAGAAGCAGGGGTGGTGGGAGTTGGGGTTGAGGGAACAGAACATAAGACTTTAGAGCCTGGGCAGTTCCTGGCAACACTCAGGATGTGATTAAGACCCAGGATGACCGTCAGCAGTGGAGTTAGTCCCTGGAGACGGATATCTTTGCCATCCTTCATAAAGTAAGAACTCAAGCCTCCCAGGGTTTCCAACAAGGAGAACTGTGGTGCAGACCAGGGCAGTCAGCCCTGGTGGCGCTGACACGTGTTCCCCTGTAGGTTCTCCGAGTGACATCTGCTGCCACACTGCCTCTAAACTCGTCTTCCTTCACATCTCTGGACCAAGTGAAGACACTTAAGTTAATTATGTCTGGCTCTGTTGAGACCAGTTCTGAAATAGTAAGACTCTATTAACGACTTAGTGAGACAAAAGGGAAACTGATAGAGTAACATGAAAACTGGATACTCGGGCTTCCCTTGTTGCACAGTGGTTAAGAATCCAGCTGCCAATGCAGGGGACATGTGTTTGAGCCCTGGTCTGGGAAGATACCACATGCCGTGGAGCAACTAAGCCCATGCGCCACAACTACTGAGCCTGTGCTCTAGAACCCGCGAGCTGCAACTACTGAGCCCGCGTGCCACAACTACTGAAGCCCGCACGCCTAGAGCCCATGCTCCACAACAAGAGAAGCCACCACAGTGAGAAGCCCACGCACCACAACAAAGAGTAGCCCCCTCCCTCTCGCCACACCTAGAGAAAGCCCAGGCGAGCAACGAAGACCCAAGGCAGTGAAAAAATAAATAAATTAAATAAATAAATAAATTCAAAAAAAAGAAAACTGGATACTCTTTTTTTTTTTTTCCTTCATTTTATTTTTTAGTATGATTTCAGCATGCCAGCTTGGTTCCCCCTACATGGAGATCTTCCTGTCTCGTTCCCTGCTCCAAGCAAGTCATTGAGACTCCCTACACCTTGGTTCCCTCACCTAAAATGTGGTTAAGCCTTTCAGATCTACTCCACATGACTTGTGAGAATCAACTCAATAAGATGAATTCTAAAGCACATAGAAGGCTTTATTGTTATATGTGCACTACGTTATTGCTAATTTATATTATCTCCCATTAAAATACCTTCATAAAGTATAATCTTTACATTAAAGGGTACTTGTGACTTTTACTTCCTGGAAGACATGGTAGATAAGCTCTAATTTTATCAAATCTATGTTGAGCAATACAAACTCATTTCTCCTGCAGTTTACACACTTTCCCGAAGTGCAAGTCTTTGGCCATCTGTCCTGCCCCCACTCTCAGTGGGGCTAAAGCTGAAGTGTTCCTGCTGGAGAAATAAGCTGTCCAGAAATCTGGCTATAGTCACTGTCGTCACCATCATCATTGTCATCACTGTTACTCAGAGCCTACAGTAATAGCTAACACATGTAAAAGAAAAACCAGAAATCTTGACCACAGTGAGAGCGAGAGCGTGGACTAACTTACACAGATGTGCAGTAGAACAGTATCAAAGTGGGCAGCACTTTTAGAAGCCATAATTCTTTTTTTTTTTTGTGGTACGTGGGCCTCTCACTGTTGTGGCCTCTCCTGTTGCGGAGCACAGGCTCCGGACGCGCATGGCTCAGCCGCTCCGTGGCATGTGGGATCTTCCCGGACCGGGGCACGAACCCGTGTCCCCTGCATCAGCAGGCGGACTCTCAACCACTGCGCCACCAGGGACGCCCAGAAGCCATAATTCTTAATTACAGGATCCGCCAAGTGCACCAGGGAGTATTTTAAATACCTGACTCACCAGAGGTGAAGAAGAGTAGCAGCCTAGTTTCATGTTCCTTAGGACTCAAAATCCTAATTAACGTGGAACATCAAAGCTTTTATCCATTTCAATACCCAGTTCCCCTCTTTAATCTAGTATTTCAGTGTGAGATTGAGATTTCAAGTTTTCCCTTTCAACCTGTATTTTTTTGGATAATGTCACTGGTCACAGATGTAACCAAGCCCAAGAATCATGAATCACCACCCACCTCCCTATTTGACTGGCATTTCTCATTGCAAAACATGCTATGCTTTTGACACACACCACTTCTTTTCTGGAAACGTCTATTGAAAGAGATGGGAAAGCAATTCCTTGAAAGTCAGCAGCTGAAAAGCTCTATTCACAATAATGTATATATAAATGTGCACATTCTCCTATTTTGAACATTTTCAGAAAATAATGATAATTTTGTCAGTAAAGTATATAGATTCTCAACATATAGCTCCCAAGGCACTACAAGATCCAGATTACTATTTATGTAAAGAAGTCTTTTTCCCCATTCCTGAAGCCATGATGTGTATTTTCAGTGCTGTCTTAAGTTTTCTCGAAAGGGAAAGCCATTGACCACGTGCACACATCACATCTAAAGTACCATCACTTAACTGCTTGTCCATTCAAAGCAGAAACCCTTCTCCGCCTCTCACACGCTACTGCTCAAGTACCATCACTCTAACCCCAGCCCTGTCGCGGGTGTGCCCAGAGCAGGCAAGCAGCAAAAACACTTGCGAAGTGAATAAAAACATGAGTGAAGTTTCTTCACTCTTTATTTTGCCGACTGAGCCCTCTAGCCCTTTCCTCCTCCCCTTTGATTCTGTATAACCTTATCTCCAAGCTCGCTAATCTGAATTCAGTCTTCCTTTCTGCTACCCAAATTCCCTCCTGGATTTCACCTCTCCCTGACTCTCCACTCTGGCATTTAGGCCTAGGCTCGCATACTTAGTTTCTGGATTAAGTTGTATTCCAAAAAAGAGCTCAGCCCAGCTCCTTGATCCACAGACGCCACTCACCCCGTCGCCCAGCACCCAGAAGGATCCCATGACCTGTGGGAAACATGACGAGGCGGAAAGAGATACACAGTAGATGGAGCTAGAGTTCATTTCTACCATTTTCTTCTATTCAGACAAGCTGAACAACACTGAAGATATAGGACGGTTGACCAAAAAAAATAAAAAGCAGATTGTGGGGTTGGTCTTCACACAGGAGCATAATTAGACAGGCGTATTACATGGTAGCTGGCACTGAGAAGAGGATGCTACGTATGTAAAAAGAAGGACTAATAGGGACACTTACAATGATGAGATTATACGCTGGATGGCACTCTCCAAGAAAATCCTAAATAAAATAATCCATATGATATCATAGAATATTAGTTCAAATGAAAATAATTATCGTCAGTGCTAAAAGTGTATTTCACAACTTACATCACCCATTCCTAAGATATCGCTTGTATTTTCTTGCATAACGAACTATCTATTCCAAAATGATACTTACCATGATATTCCAGTGGGAAATATTAGATTTCTGTGTACAGTAAAATCTTTTAGAATACACAAAAATAATTTTTAAAACTTTATGATTTTTTCTTTCCTTATTACTTTTGGAATACATGAACATCTTCAAATTCTTCTTTTAAACTTTCTAAGCTTATTCTTAATTTTAGAAACTATAAAATGACAACAAAATTCTTTTTCAAACAGAGTAAAAAATAAAGCATCCCATTGTCTTTACACAACTTTTATAACGTGTGTATATTCCCTTCTTGTCTTTTTAGACATCTTTTTACCTCGTTATGATAACAGCGCGTGCAATTTGTGCCTTGCATTTTCATTTATCACTGTACATCTAGCATTTTTCTATGTGGCTACCTAATTTTCTTTATAGTTATTTTAAAAGACTGCCTGTTTTTCCATCATGAAGATATTCTACAATTTGAGTATCCCCTTGATTGACAGTTGTCTTATTTGCAGGTTTTAAGGAATGCCACGGTGGACAGCTTTAAGCACTACTTTATTGGGTTTTAACAATTCTATTTTTAATTTTATGAACTCATTTTTTTAAAAAAACCTTCATTATATTGTTGCAAATATTTCCTTAATCTTTTGCTTGCCTTTTCAGTTTTTGTCACTCAGTTTTTACCCTTCATGTAATCATAGATCCTTTTCTTTGTGATTTCCCAATCTTAAAAAATAGAGAATTATACTCCTAAAGAAACTGACAACTTAAGGTGAGGTTTTATGTTCATCCTTCCCTAAATTTCTAATCAGTTATTGCAATACCACTTACTAAGTAATTCTCCTTATCTTCATTGTTTTGTAATGTTTTCTTCAATAACCATTAACTTCTAAAGTATGAAGAAATATTTCTGGGAAAACTGTTTTGTTTCATAAGTCTATTTTTTGTGCCCAAACCAGAAAACTCTATAAATTAATTTGCTTTTAGCATGTCTATACTAGTTATAGAGATGTTCCTCTTAAATAACATTTAAATTTTTTTTTTTTTGCGGTACGCGGGCCTCTCACTGTTGAGGCCTCTCCCGCGGCGGAGCACAGGCTCCGGACGCGCAGGCTCAGCGGTCATGGCTCACGGGCCCAGCCCTCCGCGGCACGTGGGATCTTCCCGGACCGGGGCACGAACCCGCGTCCCCTGCATCGGCAGGCGGACTCTCAACCACTGCGCCACCAGGGAAGCCCACATTTAAATTTTTAAAAAAATGTTTACTGTTTTCTTCAGATGAACTTTAGAATAATTTCTTTGAATTTACAGTTTCCTCTTTAGATTTTTAATTTCATTAAACATATGAATTAGACTGCAGAGAATTCATACTTTTACACATTGAATATTTTTTAAATAAAGCAATGACCTGTCTCTTCATGTACTAAAATCTTTATTCTTCATGAGGTTTGGTGGTCTTCTGTTCGTCGGCCTACACAATATCTATTAAGTTTACTATCATAGGTACATTTTATTTGCTTATAATATGCTCTTCTTCTCATTATAATTTGCACTTGATAATGGTTAGTATATTAAGGGAACTTCAAAATCTAAGTGAGAAAAAGCGGAAGTACACACTTAAGGAATATGTAACAATTCAGTGAACCAAAAATGCCCAGCTTTCTGACCCACTGCAACCTCTCTGCTCCACCAAACACGTTCCTTGCTAGCTGACTGTGAATTCTCTAAACCTTTTAAATTATTTATATGAAAAATATGTTTTGCCATTTTTCCCATCTGATGTTAAAAATTAAAATTTAAGATAAACTCTAAAAATCACACTAAAAACTTATTTTAGCTGAAAAGGATACTTCTTAAGCTCCTTTTATTTATCCCATCTGTAATATTTTTGTTTCATGACTGATTTCTTTTTAATTACTAGAACTATATATTTTAAACATGGCAATTAAGTTAAAATTGACCATGATTTTTATTTTTTATAATTAGAAATTAAACTTTTGACTGAAGTCTGTCTTTGCATTTCCATTTGACTGGATAATCTCATTGCAATCCATACCTACCTTTATCAAATTATGTTCCCCAGACACAGATAAGTGACATATCAGTAGGATTATAATTTCATTTGTTGCTTCTCCTTCAATTTAATTTTGTTAATACATCTGTTCCAAAAAAGGGTTCTTCTTGTCTATTTCGAATTAAAATAATACAATTATGTTTCATGTTCTTATAAACTTTTTTTTTCATGCTTATTGCATGGCCACCTCTCAGGAGAGATTCTCTCCACCCCTGCCGACTGACAGACACACAGACACCACCCTCCCGCGACACGCATGCAAACTCAGGTCTGACTGGATGATAGAAATGAAGCCTCCAGTGAACAGCAATAACATGTCACAGCCGCCACACGATGAGAAAATCACTTAGCCACTCAGATCCTACCAACGACAGGGAAACGATTTTCCTTCTGATTATGATTTTGGACACAGATAGCACCCCCATTCCCCAGATTTCTAATTGAAAACTCCTAGATCAATATTAAAATTCAAAGTTGCACATTTTTAGCTAAAAATATACCACAACATTGATAACAAAATACAGTGTTTCTTTCTAAATGAGGAGAATTGTGGCAAAGGCAATAAAATCAAGGCCTTCTCCATCGACATATTGTTCAATTGGTGTTATATTTCCAAGAGTAATTAAAAAAAAAATATTTTACTACACCAAACATGGACACAGCCATAAAAGGCTGTTAAATAAAGGAAGCAAAAAGACTTGGGGTAATACACAGAGAGGCTTTCCTTTTGAATGACCATCAACTCCTAAATTCACAAAGTGTTTCTCTCTAATTATCTTGAACACAGATCCTATCCATACATGAAAAAGTGTAATGATAAAATAAATTTCATTTAAGTTAAACCTTTCTGTGAAGGGGGGAAATGTTCAAGGGAACTGAACTTCAATCCTGAGCTCTCCATCTGAGGAGCCTTTATTCCAGCAAGAGGACAGAACACAGTCTCCCTGGGAAGCAGATGTGTCAACAGTGGAAGAGCGTTTTGAAGCCTGTGGTCAGGGCTGTCTTTCTGGCATGGGTCACTGAACCACACAGTCGAGGCTCCATTTACTGTAAAATAGGCCTACGACAGTGCTCGCGTCTGAGCCCCCATCACACTAAAACCTCTGATCCACAGAATCACGGAGGTTCTGAAAGCCATGGTGGGAGAGAAGAGAGGTTTTCTCTTTACTCATAGTTTTCTCACTAATTCCAGAAACAAACAAACAAAAAACCAAATGCATAAAAAAGTGAACAATGATAGAATAGCAAAACATTTTTCA
Source organism: Delphinus delphis (assembly GCF_949987515.2). Lineage (NCBI taxonomy): Eukaryota > Metazoa > Chordata > Mammalia > Artiodactyla > Delphinidae > Delphinus > Delphinus delphis. Next base: position 8,955,773 of record NC_082699.1, on the reverse strand, counting down.
CAATGTAAAAATATTTTAATAACAAGAGAGAACCGACCAAACCAAAACACATATTCAACCTTGTTAGCAACAGAACATCAGTACCCAGACACTGGTTGCTTAGCTGTATCAGAGAGCGTGGGTGGCTTAACTCCTTTACGCGGGGAAGCTATGTCTTAGAAATACAGGGAAAATGTTATCTTTCTATCTCTAAACTTCTTCTCATTCATTCATTCACTTGACAAAAAGCTACTGAGTACCTACTCTGTGTCAGAGACTCGGAGTGATAGGGAGATAGCCATGAGAAAGCAGAGATGGTCCCCTTTGCACATGGATTTCTCAAGGTCTTGGAGGTACAGGCAACGCACTCAGTAAATATCTAGCTGCAAGTTATGATAAATGTCATGAAGGACAAAAATAACAGTTATAACTGGAGGAACAGATTCAGGTTGGAAAGTAAGAGAAGGTGTCTTTAGAAAAAGTGACTTTACACCGATTCCTAAAAGAAAAGGGATGGTCACCTGCATAGTTAACTTAGGAGCAGCAGCAAGTGGGATGGCACTGGGTAGAAAGGGCATGGGACTTTGGGGGACAGAAAAAAAGCCAGTGTGACTGCAGCAAAGCAGACAGAGGGAGGTGAGGGCAGCAGGAGGTCAGGCTCGAGAGGGAGGCAGGGGTCAGACAACCTGGGCTGTAGACTGGGGCTCACCATCTTAACGGTGGTGGGAAGTGGTTGTCAGAATTGATACGGAGGTGGGTCAGAATCGGATCTGAGCTATTGCTTAAAAGATCCCCGTGGCTGCCAAGTGGAGAATGAGGGGAGGCACAGCAGTCTACTCAGCAGGTGACTACGGTGGTCCAAGAAGAGGAGGTAGCACATTACCCACTGGTGGTCTTGGTGATGGAGAAAAGCAAATACAGTCAAGAGCTATTTGGGGACAGAACCTAAAAGACTTGGAAGTGCATCAGGTATGAGAGGTGAGGGCAAGTGTGAGGCCCTCAGGTCTCTGTAATAAGCAGCTGGATGGAAACAGGGGCCAGAGGTGGAAAAATGGTCAAAGGAGGAGGGCACCCAGGGCTATGCTTTGGAATTCTTATATCAGGGCAGCCAGTGAGGTAGACGGCAACGGGCCATGAGGATTTGGAGCACAGAGATCCGGCCTAGAGAAATGAACTGAGGATCTGTTGGAGTGTAGAAGCCATGTAAAGAGGGGAGAGTGGGTGAAAACTGCCCTGGGCAAGAGATAAATAGAGACGGCTGCCACCCAGGACGGATCCCTACCACGGGGTTAGCATGTGGACACTACGTGTAGCAATCTTGCAAGGAAAGGAAGCGAAAATTAGTCCTAGAGAAGTGAATAAAACAGGGTGTTTAAGGAAAATGGTCCGGTGCAGCAAATGCTACTGAAGGGTGAAGAGAGCTGAAGAATGAAAGGTAAGTATTAGGTTTAGCAATAAGGAAGCCCTATGCAAGAGCCATTTCAGTAGAAAATCGCGGGTGGAAACGTATTGGTGTGGGTTGAAGAGTAAACTGGAATAAAGTGAAGATAAGGTATAAATATATGTAGAAATAGCTTGTGTATAAGAGTATCTGAAAAGTATTCTTATAAGGTAGAACATAGGACTCTGTGCTTTTTTTTTTTTTTTAAGATGGGAGATAAAAGGCAGATGTGTTCATTAGGAGGAACAACGCAGTAGAAAAGAGACAATTCAAGGGAGAGGGAACGGGCCCACGTAAGAAGCCACGAGTCAAGAGTTACAAACAGAAATAGAGCCACAGATGTAGAAAACAAACTTATGGTCACCAGGGGGGAACGGTAGGGGAGGGATAAATTGGGAGATTGGGATTGACATACACACCCTACTATATATAAAATAGATAACTAATAAGGACCTACTGTAGAGCACAGGGAACTCTACTCAATACCCTGTAATGGCCTATATTGGAATAGAATCTAAAAAAGAGTGGATATATGTGTATGTATAACTGATTCACTTTGCTGTACACCTGAATCTAACACAACGTTGTAAATCAACTGTATGCCAATGAAAAAATTTTTTTAATTAAAAAAATAAAAGAGTAGATGAGGCAGCCTTAGGAAGGTGGGCTAATGGGTGGAGAGGAGAGAACAGTGATTGATGGACGGCGGGGAGATGAGGGAAAGCCTACCTGACGGCTCCTGTTTTCTCACCCGGTCAGAGTGTGGGACTAGTGACAGAGAGAGGTGGGGCAGAGGACGAGCTGTAACAGCCCAGAAAGCTTGAAGAAGGTGGAGAAATGTGCGGAAGTCACTGCAGTTTGGAAAGTCAGAGAAAGTTGAAGACCCAGTGGAAATCCGCAATAATTTATAGCAGCGCCAATATCCCCAGTTTCCAGAATTCCCCTCTATTTATTCTCTAAATTAAAGCATTTCTAACCTACCCAGGCACTTGGGCATGAATGTTTGCAGTCACCCTTGACCCTCCCTCTGCATGTACTTCCAAACTGCGCATCAACCCTGCACATTCCAACTCCAGACCCCTCCCCCGCTCCCTTGGTCCCCCTGGCCATTGACCTTATTCAGTCCTCATCATCGCCTGGAAAGAAAACTGCTGTCACTTGCAGGTTTCCCTCCTCCAGGGTCTCTTCTCTTGACCTCTTTCCACGATCCCACTGCTTTGCTCACCACACCCACTGGCACTGCTCACTGCAGCATTGGCTCATTCCCATGGCCCTTTGTTTACGCTTTGTTTTTTCCTGGAATTCCTTTTCTCCTTTCAGGCAAAGCTAATTTACTCCCTCATCTGCAGTCCTGGCACTTCGATGTCCAGCTCCCCGTTAGACTGTGAGTCTCTCAAAGGAAGACAGTGTCTGTTTGCCTCTGTGTCACCAAGGTCCAGCAGAAAGGACCAATGACACAGTTTTCAGGGCCCGGTGCAAAATGAAAATGTGGGCCCCTTGTTAAAAAACAGTTAAGAATTTTAAAATGGTAATTGTCTGGCGTTACAGTAAGTGTGGGACCCTAAGCACGGGGCCCTGAGCAACTGCACGAGTTACACACCCATGAAGCCACCTCCCAGCAAAGTACCTGAAAGATACCGTGTTCATGAAATCACTGATGCATAAATACAGAATTTAATGAGAGATTAGTATATGTAGATATAATCACTGATTAAGTAAGGCTGTGCTATGATAAATAGAGCGCTAGCTTTGGTCTCTGATACTAACTGGCTGTCTGATCTTGGGTAACTTCCTTGACCTTCACTTTCCTAATCTCTAAAACAAGAGGACAGGATTAGACCGCTTCTCAACCACACTTTTAAAATCCCAGAATTTGTAAATGTGCTCAGGCCTCCACTCAGTCTGACAACCTCTCTTACTAGCAAAGAAAAAGAAAAAGAGAGAAGATACTAATGAATTTCAGAATATCCAGGTGATTTCCTTTATTTATAAACTCAGCATCTATGAGTTTATGAGTATCTATGAGTATCTATGTTAAGGGTCTCACTTGAACAACATGAGAATTTTGAGTGAATGTTATAGAAAATTAGTAAAATTGGGAATCAGTAACTAAACAAGATGGTTCAAAAACTAAAGCTCAGGTAGACAGGTAGAGACATGATTTAATTTGTGCAACACTCCTGTTTTCTGAGTGCTTACAATGAGCTTCACAGGGCGCCAGCCCCTAAGGATTCAAAGGCAAACAATTCCAGGTCCTGAGCTCAAGAAATCTGCAGTCCGTGTATTTCTGCACATCTGGACAGACATGGGTCATGTGGGTCTTTTCCCTTCCCTATATGCACATAACAATAAGGAAACAACCAATGCAGAGCAGCGGTTAAGCCACTTCCTGGCTTGGACAAGCTCCATATTCCCCAGAAGACTTAGTTATCTCCTCTACAAGATGTGGTAAATATCAGCACCTTCCTTGTAGAACTGATTTAAAAACTGGATGAGAAAAAGACTGCAATGTACAGTGCACCCAACAAGTGTTAGTTTATATTTTTCCTGTATTCACTAGGCACAGGTGAATTAATAACCACAGAAAAGCTATTTGCAAAGTTCACTAGAAATGTTCCTGAGATCTGCTTTCTACTTGATCCATGATCTAGGCTGGCCAACTCGATTACCCACAATTAAACCAACTTCTGTTCTCTCGGCCTGAGCATACTGGTTCTCTGGGTTAATTTCATAGCGCTCTGTTCTAGTTTACATAGAGCCAGAGTTAGTTAAAAGAAAGCAAGAAAAAAGTTTCCTTAATTAACTCTCTAAATATATTTTGAGCAAATATGACCTTCAAAAGTATCTTCAATGTTCCTAATACATCTTCCTCATCAATATCAGCTTCTCCCCACATCAAAGAAAACTCTCCATTCATGAAATTTTGACTAAAGTCGTAATGACTATCTAAACAAAGCAACATAACTGAATATTTCTTATCTTCGAATTTTGGTTTATTCCCACCCCCTCAGAAAATAAAAACAAAAGCAAAAAAACCCCACTTGTACAAGGAAGAAGATAAAACTCACTGATTGTAACAAAATGTAACCCTGTCCTCCCTGGTATTTGAAAACTATGCCTATAAAGTTACTGAATTCTGACAGGTAACATCAGGCATCTTCTAGCAAAATGTGCTCTTAGGACATATATGGTTTTTCAGAAAGTGTTTTTCAAACTAAAGAAAGTTTATAAAGATTAATAATCCTAAAGATTTGGAGAGTGAGAAAAATGAAAAAAAAAGTTTTATTTATTACCTGCGGACCTGTGCTATATTCTAAACACTTCCACATTTTCAACAGAAGAGAGAAGAGATTAAATATTTTTCTGTCTAGGTAAGGAACACTTATAATGCTGGAAAAATATATTCTCCTAACAAGCATATTAAAACTTATAACACACTCTTGTTGGGATTATTCTTATGAATATAAAGATGGACAATATTGAAATTATAAATTGTTGATTATTAGCTTTTTTTTTAATCCAAGAATATCTTCAGGGAGCTACTTTAATAAACCTCAAAGGATTCTGTAATCATTTTGTTCCACTAAATTATAGTGGTAAATAGTATTAAATTTTGTTACATCAAATAGTGTTTGAACTAAGGGAAAGATTAGTGGGTGGGGAGGTTAACCATTTTATTGTAATGGAATCTGGAGGGAGAAATCTTATGATTGAACAGGAGTAAATCCATTATAGTCATTTTACTTCAAAATGTTGATTAGGAGTCTCGATGTCATTAAAGTACAAATTCAATCTAGAAAGACAAAAAGGTAGGTGAAAGGCATCTTATTTTTAAAAATATGAAGCTACTGTAGTAAGTCACATGCATTTAGATACAGTCTAGTTCCCCTAATTGATGAAATGGCCTTTCTATAGCAAAGGGACACCAAAGGAACATATTTATTTTCTCTCCTCTCAATGCAGATTTGCAAATGTACAGGTCCAACACAGTCAGTCTTGTAAATTTACAATTCTAGCGCCAAAGTGTGAAAATTCAAGTTTTCAATCACTTGAAACAAATCTTGTCCTTTCTTGCTCTTTTGATGATGTTAACTGAACCATGTAGGATGAAAGCTGATTAAATTACTGTTCTCAGGGAGCTGACAATCTAGTGTGTGGACAGGAATATACACCTCAAGGCAGAAATATGACACCACCCAAGGCACTGTGGAAGCATGAAGGAAGCAGAAAGATTGATTTTAGTAGGAGGATTTGAGAAGGTGTGGTTGAAGAACAGTTATATCGTCTTGATAAGCTATTGATGGGTGAGGATGGGAAGCAGAGAAAGAGGTCATTAGGTGAGGAAACAGATGAAAACTAGGACGCACAGGTCATGCCCAGGCTGAGCAAGCCAGCGTGGTCAGCTGGAGCACAAACAGCAGGCACGTGGTGTATGTCCTTCACGGCAGGAAGTGGGCAGTAAGACGGTGTTGGGTGGGTGGTGTTCAAGGGTGGTAGAGAACAGCAAGCAGTTAGAATCTGACTATGGAAGGATGCTAAGAATTTGTACCTGTTTTTTGGGCAGTGGAAACCCACCAAAAGGCTTTTAATAGATGGGTTATGAGGGAATAACTAGGAATTTCTGTCCCACTGGAATACACTGAAGCTACTCTTTCAGTCCTTCGTGTAGGATGTTTTCTGAAAAGAGATCTGCAGGAAATTTCAAAATGTTCCCCAGTAAACTTTCTAAAATGAAACCTAACGTATTTCCAAGTATCTATAGCCCAAGTGCAGATAAACGCTATTGATATGTTTCCATAGTTCCCCTATGAAAGCTCCCAAGTGTCTTCATCTTGTACTGAAACGAACTGGTTTCTGTCCAGTTAAGAACATAAATCAGGCTCCTAACCCACCCACCACTGAAGGCCAGCTTTGCCTCTTCATGTCAGGATTGTTTCTTTAGTCAAAAACAACGACTAGCTGGGTTGTAGGTACTTGTTAGAGAATCACGGACTGAGTGGTGCTGGGAACTTGCCAAGAATACTGATATTTGAAAATGACACTTTAATAGGAATCCATTCACTTAAATTGTACAAGTTCTATCATATTAAATTGTAATATAAATAGAGGATTCCTAGACAGCATTATCTCTGGTCCACAGAGAATCCCTTCATTAAAATACGGTGCTGTATTGTGCCTTCTACCTTTGAGAGAGGGTATATGAGAACTGTTCATTTAAAAATATTTCTGTATCATCTTTCAGACAAATAGAAAGAAAACAAAGTCAAGGATACTGACCATTATATTTCATCACTTCTTTACATGAAGCTTGCTTAGATAAATTTTATATTCTTTTTACTTTCAAGGTAAGGGTTATGTGCTGTTTTGTCAGAAACGAAATCTTGAACAATTTATCACAAAGGGAATGGTGTGCTGAATTTAGGAAGCTCAGAGTCAAATTAAAGGTCTAACGATAACATTCTGTTGCAGATATCTGGTGTGATCACTTCCTTTCCCCAAACCTTCTTTGCTCAGTGGGGGAGGAGGGGAGATAAATTAGGAGTTTGGGATTACCATACACACACTACTATATCTAAAATAGGTAATCAACAAGGACTTACTGTATAGCACAGAGAACTCTACTCAATATTCTGCAATAACCTATATGGGAAAAGAATCTGAAAAAGAATAGATATATGTATGTGTATAACTGAATCACTTTGCTGTACACCTGAAACTAACACAACATTGTAAATCAACTGTACTCCAATATAAAATTAAAAATTTTTCAAATCTATTTTTTAAAAATCTTTGCTTTATTTTAGATTCAATTTGATTTAATAAACATCTATGGAGTATCTACAATATACCAAGAACTTGGGTAGACCTTTGGGATGCAGATATAAATAAGTATCTTATCTTGCACTGAAAAAATATGTAAGCTACCCCAAGTCCTGTAATGGAGGAATGTGCATCATAAATAAATACGCCCACATGTAGAATATACAGATTCAATCTTCTAGGAGAAAAGTTGTGTGTAATTTAGCCTTTCTTTTTTTTTTCAATATACAAGTACAGAAAATTGAATTGATAAATCATGTAAAATCCTAAGTGAAGAAAAACTACAATTGCTTTCAGGCTTCCTGGTCCAGATATTTCCATTAGGACTGCGTGTTACCCTCGTCTATCAACTCCAGAGGAAAAGGGACTCAACAGGGATGGAATCTGAAGGCCCTCAGATGTCAAGTTTCACCCACAATTCAGGAGGCGGTATCAAAAGCGGGCAATGGGGTCAATAACAGTGGTGCCACAGAGAGCTCTAAAAGCCACTTGGAGGGGAACCCCAAATCCTACTGCAGAGCCTGGCCGGGGACAGGAGAGGAGAAACCAGGATGGAGCTCAGGGAACCTCTGATGAACTGCTCCCCATAATGTGCTCCAGCCTCGGCTGGTTTAGGGTCAGCCTCTTAAACTCTAATTCTCATTCCAGGGACACCTTCAAAGGACGCCACAGCTCCTGATAATGGGATACCCCAAAGCCAACATTTCCAAAAAGAAGCAGATGCTGTGTTTGTAGGTGAGCGCAACATACATTTGTGTATTCTCTCAACTTTCCTCCATATCACAGAATATACAACTCAGCAGAAACATTATTTTGCCAAGATTTCACCGCCAGCAACTTCAGATCAATGGCTTGGAAGGCATACAGTCTCGATTTTACAGTGACTCTTCTCCAATGAATATGTATATTTCAGTGGCTGTAGCATTTGTGAAGCCTGGGATATATCAGGAGAAAGATTAAAGGAGAAGTTTTATGACATGTATTGAAGGGTCCTAGGACAGTGTCTCTTTATGTTCCAGAAATAGTAATATACTTGAAATTATAGAGTCATTCTAGTGCATTCCCGGACCAAGGCTTTAAATTACTGTGTTGCTACTTTTCACTAAAAAGAATCTGAAAACTAAAGGGCAGTTTCTCCGCCAGGTCGCTCACAGATGCACGTCTAAACCACTGAACTCGGATGTCACTGAAGCCATTTGTACCAAACTTATCTAGGAATTCTTATTGGCTTACATTTAAATAATTACATATGTGGGATGTTCCAGTTTCAGAGTTTATTTTTGCATCTCACTTATACCACATTCATGGTTTACCTTTTTCCTCTTGTTGAAATTCTACCCACGGTGCATCATTACCTCTGGGTCTTGAATAAGCCATACTCTCTGAAACTAAGCGCCACACATCTGCCATCTTAACCAGAACAGCAAGGACAGCACCAAAGAAAGCAGAAAAAGACTGAATGTCCCTCACTGCCACCACTGTCTTCCCCTAAGTCCTATTCACATGGGTTACAATGACCAAAAGATTAGACAACTTCCTAGAGTCCCACAAACATAACTTTCTGAGCCAGCGAGCACCAGTGCCATGTTGGTTCACTCCACCCCAGCAGAGACTCCCTTTTTATACCCTTTCAGGGACCACCTTTTCCGGTATGAAACACACCCAGAAGTCGAGGAGGCAGGTGGCATCGCAGTTTCTCCGCTTATAAGAATAGTATTTTCAAACTTTAATTTTCTATGTCATCTTCATAATTCTCGCTACTTTTGTGCTGCCTGTTGTACAGTTTCTCTTTAAATCAACACACTATTAAAAACAGATCAATGTAAAAGATAAATAAATAAATAAAATAAAAAATAAAAATAGATAAATGTATCTCCAAAGGCATCAAAGAGTTTCATGGGCCTGTTCTTTTTATTTCAAAAGTACATAAATACAACATTTTTTAAAAAAATATTTGCCCACATATCACAAAAAATGGAGACTATTATAAGTCAGGCTTGCAATTAAGCACTTTCCAATCTTTAACTAAAACTGCAAGTGTAAGCATAAATACCATCAGTTAATTTGAAAATTCAGGAAACAAAAGCATTGCTGATGACTGGCTTTAGGAAGGTATTTAATGAGCGCGGCTTCTATTTGGTGTGGCTTCAGCAGCTCTGGTTTGAGCCCTATCGTCAGTTCGCTTCCCTTTCTTAGCAAGCTGCAAAGCCATTAAGGCACCCCAGGCATCTTCCTTAAGCAGGTCTATGTCCATGTATATATATTCTGTCCAACGACTTGCCTAATGAAGTTTTGAAACTCTAAGGGGGGGTATGTGTGCATATTCCCTACAGCCAGAAACCCTCAGAACAAAAGGAAAGTCAGACCTTGAAAAGAAAATAGTCTAATCACCTGTTTTTCAGGAGTCCAAGAGAAATTTATTAGTGATAACTGGTCATTACAGAGAATGCACATAACAAGATGGAAGAAATGGTCTCCGCACGAACATGCCTTCTAATGAAAGGTCAAAATGCAGAGCTGACTTAAGGCTACTGACAGTGTAATGTCTACAGTCATGAAAATGAGGCACTAGGAAAGCTAATTAGCAGGTACCTGCAACACGTAAAGATAATTTTTATTAAATGAGAAAAACACACAAAATTCAGACCTTTAAAGTATTAAGAGGGTATCTACAACTGAACACGTAAACATATTTTTGATTGAAGAAACATTTATACCCAGTGAAATGCAAAGATCTTATTTATACACTTCAATGAATTTTGACAAATGTGGACACCCCTTTAGCGAACGACCCAATGGAGATACAGAAATTTTCACCATTCCAGAAAGTTCCCAACTGCCACGTTCCAGTCACTCCTCCCCCACCCTTAAGGAACCACCATCCTTTCTATCACTATAAAAGTTCTTGAACTTAAATATATTATACAGTAGGAACTTCCATGTTTTCTTCTAGAAGATTATGTCTGTCTCCTTTCTCACATTAACAGTATTTTTGAAACTCATTTACGTTACTGAGTGCATCGGTAGTTCATTCAGAAACTTCGGGATATTTGGGTTGTTTGCAGTTTGCGGACATTATGAATAAAGCTACTATAACAACTGTGTACAAGCTTTTGTCCCGACACATATTTCTCCCGTGTAAATATCTCGAAGTGGAATTCTGGAGTGCAGTAAGGATATGTTTACGTTTCTGAGAAACTGCCAGTTTCCCATTTTACATTCTGCCAACGATGTCAGAGTGTTCCAGGTGCGTCACATCCTCACCACCATTTGTGTTGTCACTCTTTTTTTTTTTTTTTTTTTGCTGTACGCGGGTCTCTCACTGCTGTGGCCTCTCCGTTGCGGAGCACAGGCTCCGGATGCGCAGGCTCAGCGGCCATGGCTCACGGGCCCAGCCGCTCCGCGGCATGTGGGATCTTCCCGGACCGGGGCACGAACCCTTGTCCCCTGCATCGGCAGGCGGACTCGCAACCACTGCGCCACCAGGGAAGCCCTGTGTTGTCACTCTTTTAATGGGTAAGAAATAGTATTTGGTTGTGATTTTAACTTGCATTTTCCTGATGAACAATAACTGGGAGAATATTTTTCATATGCTTACTGTCATTTATATCTGTCCCTGTGTGCTTGTCTCTTCAACCTCTTTGTCCATAAATTCGTCTTTTTGTCTTTTAATTATTGTTTTGTATTAGTTCTTAAAATATTCTAAACGCAAGTCCCTTGTCAGGAAGGTGTAATGCACATATTTTCTACAATGTGTGTCTTGTCTTTTCATTTGCAAAGTTTGTCTTGGGATGAACGGAAGTTTTTCATCTGATGCAGTACAATTTATCAGCTCTTTTCTTTTTTCTTTTCTATAATGTCTTTGCCTATTCCAAGGTTGCAATGCTATTCTCTCACATTTTCTTCTAGAAAGTTAGGAGTTCAGCTTTTATGTTTATGTCGATGAACCATCTCAAATTAATTTCTGGGAATGGAATTAAATAGGGGTCAAAATTCGTATTTTTCCATATGTCTATCCAGTATTCAGCACCATCTGTTGAAAAGATTTTCTTTACTCCCTTGAATTGTCTTGCTGCCTTTGTCGAAACTTAATTACACGTAGGTCTGCTGTGCACTCCTTACATTCCTGTACTCCATGTGTCTGCCTTCATGTCAAGCCACACTGTATCGATTATTGGAGGTTTACAATACATCTTGAAATCAAGTAGCAGAAGTCCTCCAACCTTGTTCTTTACCATGACTGCTCTGGATATCTCGATGCTTTACATTCCATTTACATTTCAGAAAGAGCTTGTCAATTTGTTTAAAAATAATTAAGATTTTTGATTGGCATTATATTGACTCTATATTATGCAGTTTTTGAGTGTACTGTCTTATAAATATCGGTCGTGTCAGTTGATTACTGAGAGTTGTTGAAACTGCTGATTATGAATTTATCTATATTCCCCTAGAGTTCTGTTGGTTTTGCTTAATATATTTTGAAATTCTGTTAACATTTGATTGTATATTAGGATTTTTTTAATTGACCCTTTTATATTTATTTTTTAAATGTTCTCCTTTGTGATTGGCAATACTCTTTTTCTGATTTCCATTTTGCTTAATATTCATAAAGCACACTAACTTTTTGATGCTTGTTGTTGGCAAAGTACATCTATCCCCATCTTTGATTTTTTTTTTTTTTTTTGTCTGCACCATGTGGCTTGCCAGACACGGGATCTTAGCTCCCCGACCAGGGATCGAACCCAGGGTCCCTGCAGTGGAAATATGGAGTCCTAACCACTGGACCTCCAGGGAATTCCCCCCATCTTTGATCTTTAATTGCATATATCAGGATTTTGATTTTTTTAAATCCAGTCTGATAATACACAGCTTTTATTTGGAATGTTTAATCAATTTATATTTGAGGCAATTATTGATTTGTTTGGGATTTTCCATTGTATAATAGTATATCTGCTAATTTGTCAGTTAGGATTTTTATATTATTGTTCTTCCTCTCTTGCTTTTTCTAGGGTCATTATCATAATTATTTCTAATTTTATCATCTCTGCTGGCTTCCAAGCTACAACTATCTTTTATGTTTTCTGTAGGAATTACAATATGCATCCTTTACTTATCACAGACTACTTAGAAATTAATATTGTAACACTTGCTGTAAAATATAAGAGTTTTACAGCAATACAACTCCATTTATTTATGCCATCTCTTTTTCACATGTCTTATATCCATATGTGATGTAATATTCATAATACAATCCCATTACTTTTATTTTCGTTGCCTTTGAAAGAAATAAAGGAAAAATATTTATCCAACTCTTTATAATTTCTGATGCTATTCTTCGCTATTTGTGGCCCAGCCCACAGCCAATGTCTTGAGTCGTAATTTCATCAACTCCTCATTTCCCACTGTGCATCTTCCTGTCTCTGTTACCTGCTCCACAAATTTCAGCCCTGAGCTCCAATACCTGCGTCCTCGTATCAGCAACACCCCTGCTGTCTGGGTGGGCTCCAGACCCTGCTTCTCATTCAGAAAGTACCTTGTAGAGTCTCCCTTTTCCCAAGGCCATGGCCCTGCACTGCCTGCTGTCCAATGCCTGAGAAACTGCCTCATCTCTTCTGTCCGGCATTACAGTTGTTTACATCAAAAGAGAAAATTCAGTACCACTTACTCCATCTACCAGAAGCAAAAGTCTACAGATAATTAAAGGAGGATTTTAAAAATAAATAAGTGAACTTTATTTAAGGATATATCCTAAATCCATGTTAACTTACCTTAATCCTTCCTATAAAACAAACAAAATTAATCCCTTTGTTTTGGATTTCTAATTGGGAAAACAGCCCTGTATAGTACATTTCATCTGAACTTTAAAGATGACTATATATGAAAAGGGTCCAGAGAAGTCGATACATTTTTATACCACACGAGCTACATCACATAAAGGATAATGACTCATCTTCCTTTCCAATAGGAGGTCAGTCACTACCCACAGCCCACAGAGGGAGTGCCTGCAACACGGGGCAGCCCAGAAAGCTCAGTGTGTGAGTGACAGACACTAGTGGTCATCAATAACTCCTGTCCACTCACATGCCTATACATCGCCACAAACCTGCCCAGGTCCAAGTTTAAATCTGGAGTAAACCAGATGTTCAAAAATACAAATCTCTTTCTGTTCACCTACAAACTAGAAAGTACTACAAAGATTCAGAAAATATCCTAAGGAAAAGGTATCTTGTTTATATAATATTCTATCCAATAACTGTTGACAGGTTCGTTAAAAACTTAGCTGAAACACACATGTTTTTTAATAACAAATTTATATTATATTCAAGAGTATCTAGCCTTGATTTCAAAAGTAGTTTGTTTGGGGGCATTTTCTGAAAAGGGCATTTTATACATCATTATTAAAACTGAAATTCACTGTTCAACAAAATTTAGCTATCATTAGCAATTAATTAAATTATACAGATCAAAAGAAAAAATAAAAAAGTCAAAGATCATAGGAATAGAATCTTTTGTGGTAAAAGTATGGAGCATTAGGAAAAAGAAAATTCAGAAAAGTAATGAGAAAATATGCATTTTATTTACTATTGCATAGAAATATTCATTGAATTCTAAAGCATAGAAATATTAGCTGAATTCTAAAAAGAGAGTCAAAACAATTATTTATTGTGATGATTGACTTGAACAAATTGAAACTATTCCTAATGAAAAAAGCATTGAAAATTACCATTCTCATTAATTTGAGCATGACTGCGAGTAATGATAAATTCCTGGCCTTTTAATTTTAACTTTCCTCAGCAGTCTATTAAATACTGCCTGAAAGAAACAGAAGAACTAATAAATTGGGAAATTTGCCAACCTAATACCAAAAAAAAGTAATTTTAATAGCAAAACCGAACATGCAGGTAAATATAAAATTAATCTGAAGCATATACATACTTTATAGCACACCATCTCTCATTTTTACAACTGGTCATTAGGATAGAGCTTGAGGTAATTAGAAGTACAATAATTGCTCCATTTCTAGTTTTCCTTCTTAAGTCCAGCGATGTTGCCTAGCAATGCAGAGCCTTGTCACCACTCAAAAATACTTCTCTTTAATTACTAATTTAAAAAATAAAAATCAGAACTGACATAATAGACCTACCTACTAGTAACCTACCATTCTCTCAAATGTGAATTTCTTCCCTACATTTCCAACGTATTGGATCTTACTTAAACCCAAGAAAAAGACACCCTGATTTTATACACAGCTAAGTTATAGCCTCAAATAGTTTATCTTTCTTCAGCATCTAAAAAGTCATGGAAAATCCAAGAAGAAAATGATTAGTAAGCTTCAAATTCAGCAGAGTGAATATTGTTCAATGTATATTGTTCAATATATATTCAACACTAAAATAATTAAAAGGCTCACATCATGGTAATACTCATAGAACTAGTTTTCTGATAATAGAATTATATTAGAAACATTATAATACTACAAAAATTGTACATTGTGATTCCCTAAATTATACTAAATAATACTTTAAATATAAATTATAAAAGGTTCTCCTACTCCTTTAACATAAATAATATTTGACTTTTACAGCACTTAGATTTACTCTATTCTTCATCAAAACTGGTCTTTAAACTGGAAAAGGCAGGATTCATGTAATTTTAAAAAAGAAACTGAAGTAAGTCTATGACTATGGAATTAATGGGTTTAACAACTTGAGGAAAATGGCAGAAAAAACTCAGAATTACATACTCTCTTACTTCTACTCTTTTTGAATCAAGATGGAAAATGAAATAACATACCAAACACCTTAAAAGAAAATTAAACTCAAGAAATAACGTAAAGTAGCCAGAGACTCCCCCCAAACACACACACACACACACACACACACACAGCCTCAAGTCTCAGGCCCAACTGATATATTACCACAGTGCAGAATCCCAAAGTGTTGTATTATCACAGCTGATTCACAGCAATCACAGATCACAGATAGCACCCAACTTCACTAATGATTAGTGAAGGATACTAAAGATTCTCTTTGAAAATTCTAGCCAGACTCCTCTGAGCCTGCTTCTTGAATAGCCCCGTCAACCTTGGCCTACAAGGATTGAACAAACACTAACACAGTTTCTAACAGCTCAAGGCTGCATCCCAAGGACGACCCTAACTCCCCTTAAAGTGCCTGCCTGAGAAAACTCAAGGCTGCCCAAAGAGTTTAGTGTTTGTTCCAGCCAAAACCTGAAAATAGGGCCCCTGTCTCCAGGGTCTGTGGGAGGGTAGGAGTCAAGTCACAAGCACCAGTTAACGAACTCTTCACATGGACCAACCATCCCTTCCCACTTTTTGTAACTTTTCGCTTCCCTAACTCTACAGAGCCCCCATTCACCCCCTCCCTGTATCCTCATTCTCCCTTTAAAATCCCCCATCACCTCTTTACAAATCCAAGTTAAACTCAGTTCCCCTGGACTCATTTCCCTACTGCAATAGCATATCCCCAATTGAAATCTGTCCTTACTGCTTTAACTAGCGTGGGGCTTGTTTAACAGTCCAAGTAACAGCAGACACACTTGCAATCATGAAGAAAGCCTGAACTATCACAGCTTCAAAACATTCTTTTCCCCAAAAGGGATGCAGTTCAGCTTCAGAGTAACAGATGCGTGTCACTACGTGTCTAATGCAAGTTATCTCAGAAAAAAGAGTTGAGGGCCCTCTTAGTTTTTATATTTCATTCCTTGTGTGGCTGAAAAACTCACATGACTAACTTCCACTCTCTGGCCACCTGTATCACATAAAATCCAGGTTTGTTTATTTATAAGAAGTAATCAAGACAGAAAGAGAATACTCTATTAAAGACAATCTTAGATATGAGCTTCTCAGATTATCTTTCTGTTACTAAATCTCCTTGGAATGTCTGCAGGATGACTCGTGGAGGTCAGCAGTGGCCCAGGGTGTCCTTGAGAAGGAGGAAAAGGGCCCCAAGACCACTGTTAACTCTTTCCTTCCCACAGAGGGTTCTAACAGACCCTTAACTGGGACCTCAGAACCACAGTCAGAAGTCTGTGCCGTCATGCTACAATGGCGTGAAAACCCCATTGGGCAAATTTCTCAAAAGGAGCGGGTACAGGGGTGGGTCTGATAAGATTTCATCTCTTCCCAGCAAACTGTAAGAATATATGAGTAAACAGATGATTTACTAAAAGCCAGTTTTATATGAGCAATATTAGTTTTGTTGGCATTATGCAGTGGCATGGCGAGAACCTGTAACAGACATACATCTTTTTTTTTTTTTACATCTTTATTGGAGTATAATTGCTTTACAATGGTGTGTTAGTTTCTGCTTTATAACAAAGTGAATCAGTTATACATATACATATGTTCCCATATCTCTTCCCTCTTGCGTCTCCCTCCCTCCCACCCTCCCTATCCCACCCCTCCAGGCTGTCACAAAGCACCGAGCTGATCTCCCTGTGCTATGCGGCTGCTTCCCACTAGCTATCTACCTTACACTTGGTAGTGTATATATGTCCATGCCACTCTCTCGCTTTGTCACAGCTTACCCTTCCCCCTCCCCATTTCCTCAAGTCCATTCTCTAGTAGGTCTTTATACCTAGAGTCTGTCATACAGAGTGAAGTCAATCAGAAAGAAAGACAAATACCGTATGCTAACACATATATATGGAATTTAAGAAAAAAAAAAAGTCATGAAGAACCTAGGGGTGAGACAGAAACAGACATACATCTTGATTTCAGGAAGAAAATACACACAACCCCCTCATGATTCTTACAAAGAAAAGAAGTAATTGTGCTGCATACCAGAATTTTGGTGTGTTTTCATGAATTAGTTGATGATTAAACTATGGTAATCAAATGTTTATCACTTAGACCACTAATCATCTTATTATGTGGTTAGGGTCTCTTTTTGGCTTTATTCCGTGCAAGGTGTCTGTTTTGGTCTGAAGAGTAAGTAGATAAAAGCAAAAAAGTGATGTATTAGGTGATACAGAGTATAAAAGAATCTAATTTTTACTGGATAAGAGAACTTGAATAAGGAGAATTCAAGAGGTTCTCAGCTGATTGGAATGAATGGCTGAAATCAATACAATGATATGAACAGACGTAATAAAAAAGTACCACATTTGGATTTTAATCAAATTATTCTTTACGTACAGAGCCGGGATTGGCAAACTGTGGCTCAGGAGCCAGAACTATCCCACCACCTGTTTTTGTAAATAAAATGTAACTGAAACACAACCACACCCGTGGATCTATGTCATGTCCACGACTGCTTTCCGGCTACAAAGGCAGAGTCCAGTAGTTGCCACAGAGATCAGCTGGGCTGAGAAGCCTGAAGTATTTATTATCTGGTTCTTTACCATATAGTATGCTACTCCCTGGTACAGAATGATGGAAATTCTGATTCTCAATGGCTGCTGTGAAGATTTGAATTGTTAATGGACAATCAGCTGATAAAAATCAAAAACAGACAAATGCAATCTTAGGTTACATTAATAGAAATAACGGTAACAGCTGTAACCAAGTCCTAAGTTAGTCGCCGTCACTAATGCTACAGGTGCTCTTCACACCGCATGGTCAAGCCATAGACGGAAGACGGGGTCAAGTTCCAAATGCCGCACCTTAACAAGGACAAAGAAAACTGTCCTCAGGGTCACACCCTGAGGAAAGTCACCAGGATGGGGAAGGTCAGTAAATGTGTCGTAGGAATAACATCAGAGGAAGCTGGCAGGTCTCTCCATTCCTTTGAAGGAATTTTCAAGGTTTCGGCTAAACGTAAGGAAATCTTATCCTGAATGCTACATGTCCGACAAGATATCTGGGTACTTGAGGGAGTGACGACTTTCGTGTCTTTAACCCTCCTTTCCAAGAACTCAGATGGGGACTCAGTGCTTCTCAGTGGGCTGCTACTTACTACTTCAGGCAACACTTTCTCATCGGGCAGGACTTCCTGTTCGCTGAAGGCTCATCTCTGCTCTTTGGGAACCTGAGTGCCAGTAGCACCTCAGCCACCCTACGGCTCCCATCACTGTGACAACCAAAACGTCATCACACAGGTCCAAATGCCCCAAGCGAGTGGAAGGGTGCAATACTGGCCTGGGTGAAGAACCACATAACATGGCATGCTGTGGGAATTCCCAAGGAAAATGGTTGAATGACCGGACTCTAGGGTCACCTTCCCCTCCAGAAGTCTATCCATTCAATCCCTCCTTTATTCACTTTTACCAAAAAACATTCACGGAGCACTTCTTCCATCTGAACACTAGGATCCCATTGTTCCGCCCGAGGCTGGCTGGAGGGCAGGCTCTTTTCCAGCCTTTAACCACCAGTCCCTGCCTCTGCTGTTAGCCATACCTTTCTGTGCACTGCTCGGTTGAGCTGTGCAAGTAACTACCCTAACCTCCAACCACGGTGGGGAGGCAAGCTGGCCTTGGGCTCCCCGCACAGCCTTGTGGACTCTCCCTAAGTTTGGGGGAGGAGAGAGCTGACTGCCACAGGAGCTCAGCATCCCAGGTCGCCCTCTGAAGAAACGGGAGAGCTGAAATCAGTTCTCTCTTCTCAGAAGAAAGGGATTGTGGTAGATGAGCTCTAAAACATCATTAAAAAAAAAAAAAGGAGGGCTTCCCTGGTGGCGCAGTGGTTGAGAGTCCGCCTGCCGATGCAGGGGACACGGGTTCGTGCCCGGGTCCGGGAGGATCCCACATGCCGCGGAGCGGCTGGGCTCGTGAGCCACGGCCGCTGAGCCTGCACGTCCGGAGCCTGTGCTCCGCAAGGGGAGAGGCCACAACAGTGAGAGGCCCGCGTACCGCAGAAAAAAAAAAAAAAAAAGGTAAAAGACCCTCTCTATTGGTGCCATGGCACCAGTGGACCCCTAGAAGCCTTAGTACCCTGAAAGCATTCAAATACAACCGCTGGTAATTCTTTGCTACAAGGAAAATGGAGCACTGTGAAAGCATTACATTATTTACCTGGATAAAGTATAAGGGAAATTCTTAGCTCATGCTATCCCGCCCACCTCCCAGCGCTACCAGGCCAGAGCTGGGGTTTATGTAGCTGCCTCAGCTCTTACACACACCCTGCTACTTTATCCCAGACAACACAACCAGGCTATTCTCAGTTTTCTCCCTGAGTCAGTCCAATGTAAAGGTTTCTTTCTAAAACTCCCAGTCTCTGGGTCTGCCACAAATCTTGGGCTTAAAGACAACAGTAAAAAACAAACAAGTCAAAGAGTTGATTGCAATAAGAAAAACCCTCATTTGTGGACGTATCTTGCTGTCATGAGCTATTCTGTTGAAAGTTTAGGTCACAGTAAATCTTATTCAAGCTGCATTCCAATCCTGGCAGAAACACCCACTGAGATTTATAACTTGAGGCTTTGACTCTGTATTGCTTCTAACTAAAACAAAAGCAACCCGAAATACTTCAAAAGAAATTTCAGAGAGAATGCTCTGAATATGTTTCATGTTCGATGCTAAGAAAATAGGAGACATATCCATGTTCTTATGAGTGACATCTAAAAATATTAGGTTTTTGAGAACAATTTTTAAGTTTTTCACAAATTTTCAAAAGAACAGTAAGAATAAATTATTTCACAAGGCACCCTAAACTTCAAGGTAGCCAGACCTTCCATATTGCCATACCAATATCACATTATGTTCTCAAAGGAAAAATGTGGTATTTGGGTTACCAAACAATGGAGAAAAGCAGGAAGCCCTCCACATGAACTAAAATAAAATTAATCAAACTGTTTTGCATTACTTGTACTTCAACATATTACTTTTATTTTACTTAATCTAAAGTACATAGAAATTTTTAGAAGATAGATGAGCTAATTTTGCTCAAAAAGTTTTCTTTTTATGACTTCTCATGAAATGGTAAATCTGATGAGAATGTTTAATTATGCACTGTGTACTTGCTGGGGTTTTCCATCCAAAGGCCGAGTCAGCAACATTAACGAGATTATCAAACGCCACACAAGTCAAAGTTGCTGATCTGAAGTAACTTACAACTGAGTATAATTGACAATGTATGGCTGTGGTAAGAAAAACATATCTTAAGGTGGACCCACATCGTTTGATAAGTGCTAAAATCTTCAGAAATGTGATAATAAAATCTACACATTTGGGCATTAAAGATGAATATTCCAAGGCTTGTTTTTACAGCCCTGTACACTTTGCTATGATGCATGCATTAACTAGAACAGACTATCACCTGCAAAAAGGAGCATGGTCAAAGATAATTAGGACTGTATGCCCGGCTCAGCAATAGAATGAAAAAAATTGGACCGCTCCGGAGATATACTGTCTCATCTTTCTCAAAGCAATTTTCTAGGGAATTGGAATATGAGAAACTGGAAGATTGAGGGAGAATACCATAAACTGGGCAATTTTCAATTTACCGAAGAACTCTGTTGTAAAGAAGTGCTTGAAGGTTGGTTGTGTGACCCTCTTTAGGGTTGAAAATGGTTTTTGAAAGCCCAAGAAAACCTAGGTAAGCCACAGTGCTGCCGATAAATAGTTCCGCGATATTAGTGAAGTTTCAAGCTATACTTATCCACCATGGAGAGGGGTTTTATTGACCAGTGGTCTTCTAGATTGCAGAATTACAGAGAATACATCTGTCTACATATTACATCCAATCCCACGACAACAGAGGTGGCCTTTGACCTCTGGGGCAGTAATGACAGTGACAGATGATGTATAGGGGATGCTTTTCAGACAACAGCAAAGAGGGTTTACATTTTAGTGACCAGATAAGAAAAAAGTGAAGACCCATGTGCCAGAAATTAAATTAACTGCACGTAGAACTGTTAAGACGTTTCACATTACCTATGTGAAAGAGGGCATCACTCAAGTCAGTCTCCCTGGGTCAGACTTTCCCAGGTTT
This sequence comes from Delphinus delphis, assembly GCF_949987515.2. Classification (NCBI taxonomy): domain Eukaryota; kingdom Metazoa; phylum Chordata; class Mammalia; order Artiodactyla; family Delphinidae; genus Delphinus; species Delphinus delphis. The sequence goes on along the minus strand of NC_082699.1, from coordinate 8,934,642 downwards.
CGGATACTGTGTACACCCCACGGGCAGCAAATCAAAATAGGCTTTGTAACGGAGTAGAAAGAACCTGGGTCTAGACCTTCATGATGCAGAGCTTGATTCTCAGCTCTGTTTTACCTCCCAGTGATGTGATCCTGGGCAAGATACTTAGCTTCTCTAGATCTCATTTTCCCTATTTGTAAACTAGGGATAACACTGGCTATATGCAGGGTGGTTGTATAAAATACAAAGAACTACATAAAATACCGAGCATAATAGTCTATAAAGTTGAACTATGATCATACCTCCCTACTTATTGCAACGTTGACAGTGGTTATGTCATTTTCTGATAATTTTAGGTCTTCAGAGGAAGAAGCAGAAGAGCATTCTCTTGTCCTTCTTGTCAACAGAACTCTGGCTCTGCTCATGCAGTGAGGTGTCCTACCTGGAGGATGGGTCTTGGTGAACTAGGACATGACAGTTCTGCACTGATTGGTCCAGAAAGGGCACGTGACCCAATTAAATATGCAGAGAAATCTGGAAAAGATTTTCCTTCCAGATGAAAAGAGAGCTGGGAAAGAGGAAGGGCTCTTTTCTATCTGCCCATTTCCTTCCTGAGTTGAGTATTTTCACGTGAAAGCACGAGGCTTAGAACTGCAGAAAGCACATGTAACTAGAGTAGACAAGACCAAGAGAATCCCAGAAACACCACATAAGGCCCTAATGCTGTTGAATTGATAATCTGACCCCAGCAGCGAGCTCTCTCTGGATTTCTTGTTACGTGAGATTTATTAATAAACAGACAGTGCTTCTCAAACACTCTGTAATAAAGGACATTTCTTTTTGTAATTTTCAATCCGTTGAGGACAAAACCTTTTCTAAAATTCAATAAAAAATTCCTAAGATAATGGTCAACCACTTGAATGTCAGGACAAATTCAAATTGCTACAAATGGGTCTAAACGCTGACTTAATTACTTAGCTCCTCACAGGTCAGAAATGAAATTTATGTATTGATACCAGTCTGTGGATCACATTTTGAGTAGCACCGGTTTAACCAATTTTTACCTGGGTGAGTTGCTTCCTGCAAGCAAAAGCAACCTGACGATACTGAAGATATAATAACACATTCACCCAAATTCGACATATATCTGTTGAGCAACTCCTGTGCGTAAATCAGAGTACAGGCACGGTGAAGAATACAAAAACAAGAATGATGGGCTTCCCTGGTGGCGCAGTGGTTGAGAGTCCGCCTGCCGATGCAGGGGACGTGGGTTCGTGTCCCGGTCTGGGAAGATCCCACATGCCGAGGAGCAGCTGGGCCTGTGAGCCATGGCCGCTGAGCCTGCGCGTCCGGAGCCTGTGCTCCGCAGCGGGAGAGGCCACGACAGTGAGAGGCCCGCGTACCGAAAAAAAAAACAAAAAAAAAACAAGGATGGCACGAACCTTTCCATTCCTACAAAGGGAGAAATATACACAAATAATAAAAAATAAACCAAAGAATGATAGCAATACAGGATATTGGCCCAGAGTAGTAATTCAGAGAAGATAACCATCTTCAAATATAAAGCATGTTCATGTGAATGTAGCATAGTATCTGCCAACAGAATCAGGACAAATAACTGGGGAGAAACATACAAAACTGCCAATATTTGATCTAAAAACACTAAAACTTCACCGGGGTTTACTGATTCAGGAATCTATTTTTAAAAAGTGGGTAATTTTTCCATATATAGAAAAACGCTATGTAGGAAAATCGAATTGAGTGATTTGCTCTATTGCTACAATTTGGAGTCATATCTACATGAACCAAGGTTTCAACTGTGGAACACAATTAGCACGTTGTATTTATTATTTGTTATAATTCAAAAACCAGAGTTGTTATACTTCTGAAAATAATACAGTATAGTTAAAATATGCTTCCTTTAAACATAGTTTGTGTACAAGGGCAATGATAGATGCAGTTGGATACTTCAACTCTTAAGTGGGATGTGTACTACAATCCTCAAGTGTCCCCTTAAAAGACACAGCATGTAAGATTAACTCTTTCATGCTATGTTTCTCTTTGAACGTGTTTGAAGTTGTGATAACATCTATTTAAAATTACCATTTTTATTTCATATGTGTGTATATTTCTAGAGGAATTTGCCATCACTTAGCAAGAAGGTACGCATGTGAAGTGAAGCATCTTAATTTTTAAATTGGAAAATCCCTAGCAAGAATTTTAATAAACAGAAATTTAACAATTTTAATAAATAAAAATAAATTAAAAATCTAGATTTTAATAAATCTAGAACCACTTCACACTTTCTAAACTGCAGTTTTAAGATTTGTTTCAATAGTAGAAACTCTCTTGTTACCAAGGCTATTGCCCCAGAATCATACCCCTGCCTCTCCCTCTAATGGAAACCAGTTACTCTTATCTAAGTTTCAGGAGGAATCTGCAAAGAGAAAAAAACAGGAACTGTTTAGAACCAACTAGGCCCAAGAGAGCAGATTTGACTTCCGGCAGACCTTGAGCCTCATTATAAGCTCATTGTAAGACTAAGTGACACACCCATCAGCGCCATGACAGTTTACAATTGCCATGACAACAGCTGGAAAAGCCCACACAAAGACTAAAAAGGAGAGCTGCATCAGTTCTGGGTCCAAACCACACCCATGTTACTGGATAACGCATAAATATTCCTCCGACTCTGTCCACTTCCCTCCATTTTACCTCGACTCTACTATATATTTGGTGCCTCCACCCGAACTGGATTGAGAAGTTCATTTGCAAACTCGGTTCCTGCTTCTCCATCCTTTGGCTGTTGAATAAAGCTTGTGCTGTTCCAGTCTCAGCATCAGTTTCCTTAATGACTGTGGGAATCTGATGACTCCAAAGCTGGTCCGGTCAACCAATTCAGCAACACTTTCCCAAATAAGTCTTATTTAGACTTTAGAGTTTTATAAAACAATCTTAACTGTTCTGCTTAAAATGCTACGAGCCTCCCTTTCCTACAGAAGATCAGGATTGGAGTCCAGGGCCCCTTGCTTGGTATTTCCTGCTTTCTCACCTCTGAGGATCCTAGCGACACTTTCTGGGACTCTGCAACTCCTTAGCAAACCTTAGCATCTGTGTGACAGGGACACACCGGTGCAATGGCGTGCTTTTTAATGTGCACATCTTGTTATTCCCTCTCTTGAAGAAGGTGAGGTGGATTGTTTTGTCACCAGAAAACTCCATTTTTATTAATAGTTCTCATTATTTTAGATACTGCTAATGTGCCACGTGGTTTGACCTTCTACTTTGTCTACAATAAAACTGAGCATAAATTACTTACTCATGATTATATCAGTTAACCTTATCCAAATTCGTTGACACTAGGCCACCATCCTTCACACTTTGTGCCGATATCGCGGTTCCAGAAAGTGTCCCTGAGTCCCCTCTCGGGCTGGGTTAGATGCCCACTCAGGACCCCGGAGCTTCTAGGGCTTAGTTCTGTATCACAGCACATTACGTTGACATTATCTATTTACTTAATTGTCTTTGGTCACAAGACTATAAACTTCTCAGAACAAGGTTGATTTTTGTTTGTTTTTTTGTTTTTTGCAGTACGCGGGCCTCTCACTTTTGTGGCCTCTCCCGTTGCGGAGCACAGGCTCCGGACGCACAGGCTCAGCGGCCATGGCTCACGGGCCCAGCCGCTCCACGGCATGTGGGATCTTCCCGGACCAGGGCACAAACCCGTGTCCCCTGCATCGGCAGGCGGACTCTCAACCACTGTGCCACCAGGGAAGCCCCAAGGTTGATTTTTCAATTCATCTCATAGATAGTCATAAATACAGTTTGGACAGTAGTAAAGAAAAATGATTTCAAACGTTTGGATAGGTAATGTTACTATTAACCACACTCCTACCACAAGCATTAGTCAAAAAATCTCCCACATATATTATAACAGTTACTCATGTGATAATCCTCTGTGCTTCAGACATTTACTGTGACTAAACTATGTTTTGTTATCATACATGCCACACTCCACTGAGGGAGGACTATGTGTGCCCTATTGAGTCAGTATCTGGCACTATGCAGGATACATGGTTAGCCCTCACTAAATACCCTTGCAGAAATTCACGAACAAACGAATGGATGGATGGTGAATGAATGAATGAATGAATGAATATAATGGTTTCTGAAATTTAGTTCAGTTCTATCTAGTCACAATTCCCTGCTGTGAGTCCATAGATGAGGCTCCAAAAAGCCCCACAAATAATCATGTTGGTGGAAGTGAATTAATTTTAAGTGCTACAAGCATTATCAAATGGGAATAATAATGTTCAAAATTAGCACTCAGGAAAAATATGTGCTATTATGCAACATATTATTAACCTTTCAAACTCACTTTTCTCTACACAAAGTTAATAGAAGGTAGAAAACAAATTAAGATAGGAAAGGCAGAATGAAAGAGAGAGAAGAGTTAACAAAGAATGAAGGGAGAGAGGGAGAAGGGAGAGAAAGAAAGAATAAGGTCCCTTTCAAATAGAGAAGAACTCATTCTAAATCAGTTCTGTGGGGCATGGAATATCCTGAGAAATATGTCCTTGGGGTGATGTTTATTTTCAGTGCAATCATAAATGATAAATGCAGGAATTACATCACATATTTGAACCCACTAAGTTTCAGATCCTTAAAATCTCAAGCCAAACTGAGAGGGCATCATCCAATATTAAGAGTTCAGACTTGTTTGAAATTTCCTCGTGCCTTCAAATCTGAAGCCACCTGATGCAACCAGAAAAGTTTAGTCAATGTAGAGCTTCCCAAAGACTCTAATTTCGAGAGTTACAAGTTTAAGTGTGAATAAGAGAAGGGAACTGGCTCAAAGGCATGATTAAAATATTAAAAACGTTCTGCATCATACTTAAATGAAATGACTACTTCAAATGTACAATTATAAAAATAAACAAATGTGACAAATATTTGCTTTGCAAGTATCAGGTACCTATTGTGTGTCTATCAATGTTTACTGAAAGCTGCATGGTTTATTTTTCTGCTTCCAACAATTGAGGTGTGATGGTTTATTTTATGTGTTCATTTGACTATACTAAGGGATGCCCAGAGAGTTGATAAAATATTACTTCTACTACATGCCAATATCCCTGATGAATACAAATGCAAAAATGCTCAATAAAATACTTGCAAACCAAATTCAGCAGCACATTAAAAGGACCATTCACCATGATAAAATGGGATTTATCTTTGGGACACAAGGATGGTTCAACATATGCAAATCAATGTGATAAACCACATTAATGGAATAAAAGAAAAGAATCATACAATCATCTCAGCAAACACAGAAAAAGGATTTGACAAAATTCAACATCCATTCAGGATAAAAAAAAAAAAACTCTTAACAAAATAAGGTGCAGAAGGAACATATCTCAACACAATAAAGGCCATATATAACAAGCCCACAGCTAACATCATACTCAATCATGAAAAATTGAAAGCTTTTCCTGTAAAATCAGGAACAAAACAGGGTGCCCCCTCTCACTGCTCCTATTCATCACAGTATTGGAAGTCCTAGCTGTGCAATCAGACAAGAAAAAGAAATAAAAGGCTGAGAATTGAAAAAGAAGAAGTAAAATGGTCTCTATTTGCAGATGACATAATCTTATATAGAAAAAATCTTAAAGACTCAACTAAAAAACTGTTAGATCTAATCAATGAATTCACTAAAGTTGCAAGATACAAAATTAACATGCAAAAATCCATACTATTTCTATACACTAACAATGGATTTTGTGAAAAAGAAAGAAAGCATTTACAATAGTATCAAAGATAATAAAATACTTGGGAATAAATTTAACCAAGTAGGTGAAAGACCTCTACTCTGAAAACTACAAATTTTTCAAAAAAATCAAAGAAGACACAAATAAACAGAAAGACATCCCACATTCATGGATTGGAAGAATTAATATTCTTCAAATGTCAATACTACCAAAGCCATGTATAGATTCAATACAATCCCTATCAAGATTCCAAAGGCATTTTCTACAGACATAGAAAAAAAAAAACTCCTAAAATTTATACGGAACCACAAAAGACCTTGAATAGTCAAAGAAATCCTAAGGAAGAACAAAGCAGGAGGCATTACACTTCCTGATTTCAAGCTATACTATATAGCTACAGTAAACAAAACTGTATGGTACAAGCATAATACCAGACAAACGAATCAATGCAACAAAATGAAGAGCCCAGAAGTAAACACAGGCATATAGAGTCAACTCATATTTGACAACGGAGCCAAGAATACTCAATGGAGAAAATACAATCTCTTCAATAAATGGTGCTGGGAAAACTAGATATTTACATGTGAAAGAATAAAACTTGACTCCTATCTTACAGCATTCACAAAAATTAACTCCAAATCCATTAAAGACTTAAATGTAAGACCTGAAACCATGAAACTCCTTGAAATGGGTCTTGGCAATGACTTTTTGGTTATAACATCTAAAGCACAAGCAAAAAAATCAAAAATAATCAAGTGCAGCTGTATCAAACTATCAATAAAAAGCTTCTGCACAGCAAAAGAAATATCAACAAAGTGAAAAGACAATCTACAAAATGGAAAAAAATTTTACAAACCATATATCTGATAAGGAATGAATATCCAAAACATATTAAAAAAACACATACACTTCAACAGCCAAAAACAACAACAAAAAAAACCCAACTAACCCAATTAAAAAATAAGCTAAGGACCTGAATAGACATTTTTCCAAAGAAGATATACAAAAGGCCAACAGATGCTCAACATCACTAGTCATTAGGGAAATGCAAATTAAAACCACACTGAGATATCACCTCACACCTGTTAAAATGGTCATCATCAAAAAGACAAGAGATAACAAACACTGGTATGGATGTGGAGAAAAAGGAACCGTCACGCACTGTTGGTGGGATCGTAAACTAGTATAGCCACTATGGAAAACAATATGGTGGTACCCCCCAAAATTAAAAATAGAACTACCACATGATCCAGCAATTCTACTTCTGGGAATATATCTAAAAGGAAACAAAAACATAAACTCAAAAGGATATCTGCACCCCCATGTTCACAATGTTCACAGCAGCATTATTAACAATAGCTAAGACATGGAAACAACCCAAGGGTCCACTGATGGATGAATGATGAATGAATAAAGAAGTTTTTATAGATATCTCACAAAATATACTCTATATATTATATAATACATATTACATATAATAATATTACATGTTTTTTTAATATATACACACACACATATTCCATCCATAAGAAATGAGGAAATCTTACCATTGGCAACAACATGGACAGACCTGGAGGGTATTATGTTAAGTGAAACAAGTCAGACAGAGAAAGACATACTGTATGATCTCACTTATGTGTGGAATCTAAAAAACGAACAAACTGATAGAAAAAGAGGTCAAATGTGGGATTACCAGAGGTGGAGGAGGGTTGAGGGGGGTCGGAGGAAGGTGGTCAAAAGGCAAACTTCCAGTTATAAGGCAGATAAGTACTAGGGGTGTAAAGTACAACATGATGGCTACAGTGAACACCACTGTATGACATACAGGAAAGTTGTATAGACAGTCAATCCTAAGAGTTCCCATCACAAGAAGAACATCTTTTTCCTTTTCTTTTTTTCTTTTCTTTATGTTGTATCTATATGACCTGATGACTATTTAGCTGAACCTTCTGCTACAATCGCTTCACAATATATGTCAATTAAACCACCAGGCTGTACACCTTAAACTTAGACAGTAACGTATGTCATTTAATCCTCAGTAAAACTGGAAAAAAGCCTTATTTCTAGGCATGCCCAAGAGGGTGTCTCTAACAAGAGATCAGCATCTGGATCAGCTGACTGACTAAAGAAGCTCGCCCTCAGGAATGCTGGTGGGCACCATCCAATCTGTGGTTGACCTGAACAGCACAAAAGGGCTGAGGGAGGGAGAATCTGCTCTCACCGTCTGAGCTGGAACATCTATCTTCTCCCGCCCGTGGACATCAGCCCTCCTGGTTTTCCAGCTTGCAGACAGCAGGCGGGGACTTCTCAGCCTCCATGATCACATAAATCAATTCCTATAATAAATCTCCTCATATACACATATAATAGGATATACGTCTACATATCATCGTGGTTCTACTTCTCTGGAGAACACTGACTAATACAGGCTGAATCTATCCTTTCAGACAAAAGCAGCACCAATCTATTCTATTCCTTAAATCATCATAGAAACAATTTCCAAAATCTTCTTCCAGGAAACTTCATAACACATCTTGTTCAGACAAAAGTGTTTACAGAATTTGATCACGCCTGCCACTTGGTAGAAGAGAATAATTATATAGTCACCGCCATGGTTTTACTATGGAGAGAAAAGCGAATGGAGTGGTAGAAAGAAACACGCAGCTACTCTCAAGCTCCAGGTAGTAACTGTAAACAATGATTTGGGAAGTAGGCAGTTAAGAATTGATCACTTGCACACCTAAATTAATGTCAAACTCATTTTCTGTAATAGCACCTTTTATGCACCTGTTTTATCCACTGTTTGCTGCCATGAGGTGCAAGCTTCTGACAGCACCTTTCTCACACGTCAAGGAAGTGGCCGTTTTGGAAATTTCACACGGCTCCTTTCTCAGCTACATGGGTGGGAAAGGCCAGATCATAAAACACTGCTCCAGGTGGCCTCTGAGAGCCTCCGTGAGCATGTCACACTCACAAAAATACAACTGAGGAGAGAATTCACGGCATGACACAGGCAGATGGTGGTCACAGGAACAGCGGCACAGACACCAGTAAGTTGTAATTTTACCGTCACAACGGACAGCTGAACAGATAGAGCTGCAGCTGGGGTCTGCAGAGGGAGGGTCTCCGGGATGCAAGTCGGTATGTCAGCCTCACTGTCTGCATCTTTCTCTGTAGTAAGAGACTGATGCAGGAAGCACAAGTAACAGATGTAACTAAATATGGTGTAAGTTAACATCAACTGCGTCTTATTATATGGACAGGCCCCGTGCAATTATATAGGCTAGAAGCACGAGTTAGCAATTGTCAGATCTTGGGAAGCACCAAGAAAGCTTGAGAATCAAGTGGATAAGGACGAACGAGGAACAACTCTTCTAAGGTGTCCAAGTTTCTCTAATCAGTCATCTTGCTGTATTATTATCTTTCATTCTTTGTGCTTCTGAGAAGAGTTTTATGTATGTGATTTAAAGACTTAATGGCAACGAACTGAAGAGCTGAAGATGACATACGTACTATTCTAACTGTCAACACTGGCTCAGTAACTGAGGTGGGTCAGAATAGGCAGAGTAGGACAGTGATTCCAGGGAGGAAGGAAACACAGACTGAAGCAGGAGGAGGTTGGGGGGAGGAGGGGACTTTCCGTTCAACATTCTGGAACAGTTCCTTGTGATGCTAATAACCTACCATTAGGCTAAACAGTCCAAATTCCTTCATTTTTCCTTCTGAATTATTTCCAAATCAGCATTCCCTTTAAGCTGGACTGTACATTTCTCAAAATATTTCACTGAGAAATATGAAACTATCACATCCTTTGGCTTAAACATATCTGATCAAAGCTGACAAGACGGGATTGCTACATATCATGCTTACATTTACGCATTTCAGTATTCACTGCTCAAAGAATATTACACTGCGGATTCGTCTTCTGTCTGTCGTTTATTACTGTTCACATCTTTATCTCCAGGACTTTCTTGCAAATTGTTATTATTGCACATAATGGAGTTTATACATGAGTGTGTAGTTTAATCCTGTCAAAAACACCATTTCCCCTATACTGGTATGTGATAGAAAAAAAATAAGTCCAAATACCAGGAACTCCCAGAAATGTCTAAGGATTTTATTCCTCAGGCTTAGAGATAAAGCTTATGAAATTGCCATGATTTGCTGCACTATCTTTCCACTCACACGTACTTCAGTCTGGACAACCTATCTCTAATGTCATCTAACTTTCTGCTGCTATCTTGAGTTCAGTTATATCACATTAAATGTTGTCCTTATAGCACTAATCCTGCATCCGGTTGTGACCCGCCCCCCCATAAGGTGAGCCTCCTGTACTCATTTGAGCACCTTGGAGAAAATCGCGGCTACACCGCAGCTAACCAGTAATTGTGATGCCTGTGGGATAAGGGTTCTCTGTTGCTTTGCCTTTCACTTTGGGTCACGGAAAGCACATAGGTATTGCAGGTGAAGTAGGACCCAAATCTAAATTTCAGATTACCTCCTAATTAAATACAATGGAAAATACATATTGACTAAAGAAGTGTATTTCTATTCATAACAAAGAGCTTTTAACTACCATTCTCCAAAGGGCATTTTAAACCTTTCATTGGTATTAGTAATCAACATTGCAAAATCAAATTAAATTTTATAGTGACTAAAAATATAAGAAATATAAACTTTAGATGTCTGAAAATGTTTAAATATAATTATCTCTTCAGCTTAGGTACAGTCCTCTAAAATATGCAAATAATATTATTTCTTCAATATAATGGGACAAAGGTAAAGCATCTTGAATTCGAATCCATGCCTATTTTTAACTACCAAACTACTTTGTCATTAATAAAGAAAAATATACTAAGAAAATCAATATTTTGTACTTGTGTTGTCTTGAAAGAAAATCGAGCTATTATTTATATCTTAAATTCCCCAAAACCTCTGCCCTCCAATAAAAGTATCATCCGTGGTGAAGGAGTAAAAAAGTATGTACAAAGACACTTTAGGACTAGTCAAACTAACATGTTAATAATAGATGACCAGTGCTCCTCTGTATGATGTAGTCTGTGAAACGTTACAAAGCGTTGTCTCCTTCTTGTGAAACGCTTCAACAGAACCCCGCGTGCGAAGGACAGATCCCTGAGGACAACTCCGTCTGTATTGCCAACCACAGTTCTGTTTTAGATGAAAAGGCTGTAAGGGAACCTTCACAGGCTTCCTAATGGTTCAGTGGCTTCATCTAATGCTCTCCCCTCATTGGCCCTGCATTCAAGACACTCAGTCAATGATGCAGTATTTAGATCTTTGACAATCACACACTCCCAGGCCAGGGAAGAGTTTCCCATCAGAGAGCAAAAAGGATTCATGGCTTCAAGTCTTATGGAGAGAGAGAGGACAGTTGTTAGTTGAGGTCCGATGGTATCAGAAGATTCTATCTGGACAGTGAAAGCATTGTCAGAAGTGGTTCATCTGTTGAAGAAAGTAGAGCATGCACAAACTGTAGAATATTTGGTCTGCATAAACCTTACCTTTCATTCTTTTGTTGCAGGATAAATTGGGGTGCCTCCTGAGAGACTCTAAAAATACATATCCATCATGAGGAAAGCTACCTTCTACAAACAGAAATGGAAGAATAAAGAAGGCTGCTTCAAAGAGTTACATTGCCACTTCTTATTACTTAAGTCACTTGGATCGTAGTTTAAAATCACATTTTATATATAAAGAAACCACCTGCTTAAATAACTACTCTTTCCAACAGGTTTGGCCTGAGCCCAGAGAAACAACTCTCTCTTTTAATCCGGTCTTAAGATAACACACGCAAAAATTTGTTATCCACTTTTCTACATTTCTGATGGCTTAAGCCATATCCTAACATGATTTCAATACACAGCATAATGTCTCCACATTTCAGTTTTCTCATCTGTAATTAGGAAAAATATTAATATCTGGAAGAATGAAACAAGGGAACTGAGGGGGCAATAGGATTTTATTCCATATTGTAACAAGGGAACTTTTTAAAATTCAGAAAATAAATTTTATGAGCCAAATATCTTTTAGTGTGCTCTCAAATAAATCATCTTCTCACAGCCTCCTGCAAGACTGAACATTCAATATTTCAATGTGGGGACAATGGAAAAACTGAAGCTCATGCCAAGCCTGGAAGAACCAGACATGGTGTAAGAGGGTATGTTGGTCTTCCTGCCACTGATTACTTGACATCCCCGTGGAAGGAGCTTTGAGGACCAACAAGTAGGCAAGTGGGGCAGCTGGGCCTGGGCCTAAGTCCTTCTTCCCTCACAGGAATCAAGCAACACCCATTAGGCAGAAAGGACTTTCCTCTCAGTGTGGGATTCTAGAGTCTAGTCAGTCACCTAGAAGTGAAACGATGATCAACTCTGGATCATTTAGTCACAAATCAGTTATCAACTCCAATGTTTAGGGAGGTCCGAAAGCTATTATACAAAGGGAGTTAATACTGGAATTTTTGAAAATAAAAACTTCTCCATTATGTTTATACAATTTTGCAGATGCACTCAAAAGCAATAAATAGAACATTTAGGTTAGGAAATACACTTTCTATTCACGCATTAATTAGTTACATTAAGGGCTTTATAAATCGGCTCCTGTATGTCCAAGGAAGAAAACCTGCTTTCTTCTGATGAAAGGCCCACCCCAGTGGCGGCTGGTAAATCACGAGTGACTCGCTCTGAGGAGCGAGAGGAAGGCCTGACTGGAGTTTGCGTATCTTTATGACATGAACACTTCCACCATGATAGATTTTTAGCTACCAATATGATGCCACTGGATGCAGAGTTGGAAGGCGATGCTGAGCAGCATACTGTTACATAGAATTTCTACCCCACAGACACCATAGATGTAAAAATCACCCCTGGAGCACCAATAACAGTGCAATGCAGTGAAAATAACTAGGAAGGGCTGAGACTGGGATATTTATTACTTTGGATTTTAATATAATTTAAAATGTATGTAACGAATGCTTAATAAAGGCTGTATTTAACATGCGGCTCACAGAATTTCTGGAAACATAGCAGTAAATTCTCCCCGGTTGGTACGAGCTGGCCCTAGTACATCACTGCCTTCATCTGCAGATAAAAGGCAAATGTACAGAAGAGAGAACAGAAATCGAAGCACAAGAAATTCAATTAAAATATAAGGAGGACTTGGCTACTGGTGAAAGTGTCCATTCTCGGAGATATTTAAGAATCGACAGCAGGGTCTTCGGTATTGAAGATTCATGCTTTGACCTGCTGTAGTGCTAAAGACGGGTCTAGATCATTTCTTAAAGACCTCTCAAATCTAAGATATGATACGTTTCATAAATTATCATTTGAAAGAGCTCCCTCATCAAGAATTTGTATTTTAAATACAAATTGATAACGAGTCACCATTAACGAGAATTTTGTATTTCCCATTATCTTAATTATGATCCGTCACAGCTAGTTATCAGTACAGGAAACGCAACTGGAGAGCAGAGCATTCCACTTTGTACTTTAATTAACAGATTTAACCAATCAACCTCTGTAGCCTGGCGCTTCCCACATGCAAGCACTTATTATACTACACGTGAATCAATACCAAAGTATAACCACGGTCTCTAATGACTGCAATAGAGAGAAACTGTCAGAAATATATTTATGACTTATCATCACATCCATTGAGCTCTCATCTCTTACGAGAATCTGACTGCTACAAACCTATTCCAATACCGCTTGTTAATAAAGGAGCTAGGCCTCTGTATGAAACCATTCTTAACACGAGTACCTGTGGACAGAGTGGAGAGAAGAAACTCAAACATTTAATCCTACTTAATGATTCAGGAATATAATTAATCAGCAAAGCCATTCTAAGGAGTGGTCCTCTAGGCAGAAAAGAAAAAAAAAAAGAAAGAAAGAAACCTAGAAAAACAGAACAAGATCGTTAACATTGGCACGATCTTGCCCTCCCTTCATTTAACAAAGGACCATCTAATTCTTGCAATCAGAGCCCTTGCCCCCAGCCCGGCTGCCCAGCGGCCTTCAGCCTCATCTCCCGTCACAATAGACAGATGCTTCTCCTCCAAATCTAGGAACTGGGGATGCTCTTACAAGAGTCCAACAGAATAGCAATCTGCTAGTTCAAGGATTTCACCTTCCCTAACTCCGTGACTAAGCAAGACTCAAGGATTTCCCCAGATTTTTTTTTTACTATGCCCATCTTAAAATATCTATTCTCCAATCCTCTACCTAGACCTATGTAGAATCTAAAAAAGAGTGGATATATGTATATGTGTAACTGATTCACTTTGCTGTACAGCAGAAACTAATACAACATTGTAAAGCAACTATACTCCAATAAAAATTAATAATAAAAAAGGAATGTTCCATTAAAGGATATTTAGGGCCTATCGCCTATTTTATTTTAGTATCTGCCAAATATATCAAATTAAAAATGTAAATCAGATAGTTTGTGCTATTTGCTTGTTCTACCATTTAACTGGCATTTTGAATACCGATCATTGACAGACAAAGTGTCATCTTTTAGTCTAATGTTTCATTCTGTTGTAAATGCATGAAGATTCACACACATTAACATCAATTAGTGTTAATGGGGACTAAAAGCATGAATTTTTGATGCACCTAAGAAAGAAGGTCCGCTTAACCTTATCAAGTATTTGTCAAATAGTCTCCCTAAAATTGACATTCGAAATGTCTTCAAAATTGTTTGAAAAATCTTTTTCCAAAATTAATGTTAAAATTTCTTTGCAGTGTAACGTAAGTTTTACAAGAAAATCAAAACAAGCAATTAAAAAGATAATCATTTGTGGTTTTCTTTTTAACCTTCTCATTTTTTGTCTAAATTACTATAAATGTTAACTTGCCTATGAATCAGCCTCACCTTCAGAATGACTGATAACATTTATTCTCCTATTCCATAGTATCTCCACAATGATACTAGACACCTAACTTTCAAAATGCAACACTACAAGGCACCCAAGTCTCCAGTCCCGTGCCAGGGTGCCCCTCCCAGCAAGCGGATCAAGTGTTGGATCTCTGCTTAACACACCACACCTGGGTGCCACACACAGCTTATATTAATGCTCTGATCAAATACGCTCTGCTTCTTATCTTCCCAGGTCCCTCCATTGGGCTGGTCATCTGTTTGTTCCATTTTTCTTCCCAGCACTATTGGGGCTTCATTCGCTGGGACCTTGGGAAGAAGGGAAGGTAGATGCTTCTGTGGTTTGGCATCTTGTGGTGAAAGCCCTCAAATTTGCTGTTTTCTGTTCTGATTTTTATCTTTAATGAGTAATTTTTGTTAAGCACTTGAAATCCTGCCTTTGATGCAAAATGTACTTCACCTGATGAAAACATACGCTTAGGAAAACTGTCAAAATATACACAAATATATCTGCTTTATTTTCTGCTCACATATACAAACGTTTGCAAAGAAACTGCAAAGTTTATATTAATATGTCTCTAATGCCAAAATCTTAAGTAATATTAACTCAAAATTTCTTAGGCTTACATTTGAAATTCTTCCTTTATATAATCTGGATAACTGTTCAAATGTTTCCCGGAGACCTAAAGTATACGTTGTAAAATTGGTGAGAGAAAGGTGAAAAAATATGGACAGAGCAGCTCATTTTTTAAAATAGAAAGTCCTATCGAAGTTCTGGGGAGAGAAAGCAATTTATTTTTCAACACCTTATGATCAGGATTATCCTCTTAGAGGGAAAACAAACTAGGCAAAACAAAAATCCACATGGAAGTGACCAGAATGAAAATGATTTTATTAAAACTAGGGACCGTTTTTTAAAAAAATCAATAGCACTTGATATTTTACGAAGAATAAAATAACACGGGCTTTCCTGGTGGCGCAGTGGTTGAGAGTCCGCCTGCCAATGCAGGGGACACAGGTTCGTGCCCCGGTCCGGGAAGATCCCACATGCCGCGGAGCGGCTGGGCCCGTGAGCCATGGCCGCTGAGCCTGCGCGTCCGGAGCCTGTGCTCTGCGGCGGGAGAGGCCACAGCAGTGAGAGGCCCGCGTACCGCAAAAAAAAAAAAAAAAAAAAAAGAATAAAATAACACAAGTATATATAAATACTCCCATTTCAGTGAACTTTGTGCATTTCCATTTTCTCAGTTTTACCGCTTTGAGTCCTGGTTTCCACCCTGTTCTCATCTATTTTTATGCTCTCTCTCTTATTCTTTTTTTTTTTTTTAACATCTTTACTGGAGTATTACTGCTTTACAATGTTGTGTTAGTTTCTGCTGTATAACAAAGTGAATCAGCTACACATGTACATATGTCCCCATATCTCCTCCCTCTTGCGTCTTCCTCCCACCCTCCCTATCCCACCCCTCTAGGTGGTCACAAAGCACCGAGCTGATCTCCCTGTATGCTCTCTCTCTTGACTGATCTCCTCCAAGGCTTTAAATACCAGTATTGGACATGGTGCCCAAGTCTGAATATTTGGTCCAAAGTTGTCCTCTGAGTTTCAAGCTCAGATACCTGACAGCTACTTGGCCTTAGGTGTCAGAATCTTAAAGTGTCTCAAACAGAACCCTTGTGTCTCCAAACACTCCTGGCTCCACCTTCACACCCACAACACCCAATTTTCCCACTTTCAGTAAAAAGCACTTCAATTCAAGTCTGTTACACAAAACGTGCGGGTTGACCCCTCAGCAAGTCCTAGGCTTTTACTCCTAAATCATGTCCCAAGTCCATCCCTTCCCCCATCTGTCCTGATTCGAATTCCCGCATGTGTCTGATTCAAATTCTCCCTTGCTCAGAATAACAGAAGAAGATCCCCGCTGCCGTTTCTTCTCTTGTTTCTCTCTAGTCTATTCTCTACTCAGCAATGAGAGTGTTTTGAAACACAAGGCACTGGACGCCAGGACTCTGTTTAAGATGCTCCAGGGGATCCCCATTGCTCTTTGAATGAAGTCCGGTGCCACCGCAGGTGTCCAATGCCATCTCACCGCGTGCACCCCATCTCATGCTGTGCCCTCGCCACACCAGACTCCGGTCACATCTAGAAACGTTCAAGGCTCCTTCAGAACTGGAGGCTTTGCACATTTGGTTTCCTCTCCTTAGAATGGTTCCCCTCCCTCTGCAGGACTGAGAAGTCTTCCTGAGCACCCCAGCGAAGACGACCCCGCCCTACTTCTCTGTGTATATTACACTTTCATCTCCTTCATGGTACTTCATACTTGTAATTAGGTAATCTTTGTTTACAGTTATTGGCAGCCCTGCTGCCCTCAGATACAAACTCCAAAAGAGCAGGCCTACATCTGAATAGCTCACACCTGTATACCCAGTGCTTGGGACTCTATGAATAATGGTTGAATGGTGTCGATTATTTCAAGTCCAGGAAGCAAAGAACACAGTAGAGCGAGTGCAGATTCAAATCTGAACCCCGGTTCCAGTCTACCAGCTGGACAGTCTTGGGCATGTCACTGAAACTCTCTACCTCAATTTCTAAATCTCCAAAATGAATGGTTGTGAGAACTACATGATTTCAAAAGTATCTACAGCAATGCCCGGCACAGGAAAAAAAAAAAAAAAAAAACTCAATGAAGTTTAGCTATTCATTTATGCATGAATTTATTCTCCAAGTATTTACTGAGTGCTTACCCTCTGCAGGGTGTAGTGTAAAATTCTGTGAGTAAATCAGTCTCTGCCATTTGTGGACTTGAAATCCAGTAAAAGAAACAGCATGGACACAAAGAGATAAACACAAAGAAAGTTTGCTAAGGGCTGCTGTAAACAAGGAGCACAGACTGAGTGGCTTAAAACACAGAAATTCTATTGTATTACAGTTCTGGAGGCTAGAAGTTTAACATGAAGGTGTTGGCAAGGTTGTTTCCTTCTGAGGGCTTTGAGAGAGAACCTGTTCCATTCCTCTCGCCCAGCTTCTGGTGGTTCGCTGGCAACCTCTGGCTTTTCTGGGCTTGCACAAGTATCACCTGTTCTTCCTGTCACATGGCATTCTTCACGTGTGCATGCCTGTGTCCACATTTCCCTTTTATATAAGGATACTCAACTAATTACACCTGCAATTGTCCTTTTTCCACAGAAGGTCAGGTTCTGAGTTATTGGGGGTTAGGACTTCAACACAAGAATTTGGGGGGAACACAAGTCAACCCATAAGACTATAAGAATATAACATTTCTTAAGCAAATCCAATACTCTGTACACTTAAATAACAAGAGAGCTGTAAATGGATTTGTAGAAAATTGGCTCATGCAGAATATTGTAATGGTTTCAACACCAATCACGTCATAACTAAAGGCTCATTATTAGCCGAAATTTTAATTTCTCTTTTTCTAAGTTTCATAAGATGAACCAGAGTATTTAAATATAGAAAAAGAATAGAAACTAAATGATTACAAATTATATTTTTCAGGAGAAGAGAAAAAGCTATTAAAATTAAAAACATCTTAAAACAAAAGCATCAGTACATCTACATAGTAAAATAAATGTATCTGCAGCTACCGCCAGATACCTATAAGTGAGGGGTACCCTTCATAAAACTTTGCTTAAAAACATGTTACCACAACTACACCACCATCATTCAGACCCCTCTCAACACATTTTATCTCCGCATCGTAGTGTCACAGGTGATCACAAGACGGTTTGAATGTGAAGTGGAGAGACAGTTAACTGATTTTCACCGGGAGAAAAAAATTACTGGTTTTATTTCATTTGACAGGATGTTCTTTAAAATAAAAACAGAGTCCATCTAGGTGTTAAGAGCTGCTTGCTTTCTACAAATCCTCTAAAGATTTCTGTTACTGTGGATATGTAAAGTAAGAGTTTGGGATTTTTAGGCCTCATAGGAATATGGTGGTAACCTGTCCATAAAGTGATGCAAGGTGCAATGAATCTCCCCTGGTAATAACCATATCCAGGGACAAAGTTGCCCCTGTGATGTTGAGAAGACATCTGAAGCTCTGTGGGGGCAATCCCTGCCAAGCTAAGTTCAACATTTCACTGAGGCCATTCTGAGAAAGTGGCTCAGAAATGCACGTGGAAGAAATTTTAGACTGAAAAACATGCCGTTAAGACTCATTTAAATGTGGCAACCAAAAACAATTTAATAAAAGCATACGATCAAGTGTTTCACACGTATATAATAATAGAATACACATTCTTCTGAAACAAGAAAAATCAAAAGTAGCCTCACAAAAATGTGTCTAAAGTTCTTGGATGACTTGATGAATCTGTTACCTGGTGATGAACTGCTTTTTCAGAAAAGATTTACTTTGCACAGTTTTCTACAGGCGTGCACTCATGCTTTTCACATTCTCTCCAAGCTCATTTAGCAGAATTAAGAACGTGAATGTGGCATCTGAGGCAAACACACAAATGTGCTCGAGGGTAGAAGCACAGTAACATGGGAGGTGGCCAGAGCAGTGCAGTGAAGGAAGTAGAAAGAACAGTGAGATTTTGCAAACCAAAGAGCATCCAAATACACTAGCCTCAAAATGGTAAATTCTCCCTAATGATATCCCCAATCTGGGGAGGAGGGAGGTCGGATGAAGTGTGAATGAGATGATAAAAACCTTTCATTTGTTTCTTTAACTTTAAGAAGGAATTAATGGACCATCTTTTAATGGTCCGCACAGTGACTCAGTCATCAGCACGTAGATTCTCTTCAGCAAATGTGTCCTCCGAATACCATGCGCCCTCAACACCCGCACTTATTTGTTGCTTCATAACCCCCATCTTCCAACAGTTGGTGAGAGCAGAAAAAAACACGAAAGGGAAAATAATAACAGCTGGTTTCAGTGGAAACAACAAGAGATCTGGGAGTCCTACCCAGTGGCATGCTGGAGGAGGCTTACAGCAGATCAGAAAGTTAGACCTTTAGGATTTTATGAGCCAGTTGTAAAACACAATCATTATTTTAAAATAAATAATAAAAACTTTAAATTGTATTAAAAACAGAGGGACTAAATATTTAAAACACATCCTTTCCTCATTATTTTACTGTCTTCCTTTTTCTATGCTTCTGAGGTTATTTATGCTTATTTTATCTGTATGATGGAAATGCTATGTAATGTTGTAGTTCAAACTGGCCAAGGTGGGAGTATTTACACCAAAGAAATTGGCAAATGCTAAAAATCAGGGTGTAACATTGTTTTGTTGATCGTCTAGACTTAAAAAAGTGATGGAAAACTTTTTTCTAGTAATGTGTATTCAACCTAAACTGTGTCATGTCATTATATTGCCAATAGCACAGAAGAACTGAGGCAACCCCAAAAAATGGACAGAAGACCTAAATAGACATTTTTCTAAAGAAGACATATAGATGGCCAATAGGCACATGAAAAGCTGCTCTACATCGCTAATTATCAGAGAAATGCAAATCAAAACCACAACAAAGTATCACCTCACATGGTTCAGAAAGGCCATCATCAAAAAGTCTACAAATAATAAAAGCTGGAAAGGGTGTGGAGAAAAGGGATCCTGCTACACTGTTGGTGGGAATGTAAATTGGTACAGCCGCTATGGAGAACAGTATGGAGGTTCCTTAAAAAAATAATAATAGATTTACCATATGATCCATCAATCCCATTGGTGGGCATATATCCAGAAAAAATGAAAACTCTAATTCGAAAAGATACACGCACCCCAATGTTCACAGCAGTCCTATTTACAATAGCCAAGACATGGAAGCATCCCAAGTGTCCATCAACAGATGAATGGGTAAAGAAGATGTGGTCCATATATACAATGGAATATTACTCAGCCATAAAAAAGAAGAAAATATTGCCATTTGCAGCAACACGGATGGACCTAGAGATCGTCACACTAAGTGAAGTAAGTCAGACAAATATTATATGATATCACTTATACGTAGAATCTAAAAAAATAATACAAATCAACTTATTTACAAAACAGAAACAGACAGACATAGAAAACAAACTTATGGTTACCAAAGGGGGCAGGGGAGGAGGAGGGATAAATTAGAGGAGTTTGGGATTAACAGATACACACTACTATATATAAAATAGATAAACAGCAAAGATTTACTGTACAGCACAGGGAACTATATTCAATACCTTGTAATAACCTATAATGGAAAAGAATCTGAAGCTGTACACCTGAAACGAACACAGTACTGTAAATCACCTATAGTTAAACTAAAAAAAAAAAAATTGAGGAAATAATTTTCCAGTACTTGAAAACTATTACCCACTTCCGCAAAGAATCTGCTCATACCTTGGAGGAGGTCATGGAGAGGACCTGACCTCCAGTTGACCCTCGAGCTGGACCCGGGCAATGAGAGGCTCCCCACTCCCTCCCAGTCTTCAAATATATGTCCTGCCCACCATTCCCTCAGTCGGGCTTGTTTCAAGGATGCAGCCTGTACAGAGCAATGTGTTGTTGAGACCATCTGGACAGTAGACATGACTGAACCCAAAAAGGCCTCTAAATAAACTGAAGATTCTGGCTGCTGTGGGTGGGGGCGGAGAGCAACTCAGCTTGCAGCCCTTCCAAGACAAGTGTTGTAAATTCTCTTGCAAATTAAACCTGCCGCCTACCAATCAGGAGTTGCCTGCCTCTTCTGCCCCTCCTTGGCCTCGGGCTATGGGGGGGAGGGGCAGTCTAGAATTCCACCTGGGTTCAAACCAATATCACGTCATCGATGGAGTGAAGTCACAATACCAACTTCCTGGTTTCACTTTCCTATTCCTCCTCAAAGGAAATAAAAATATTAACCAGCATTTATGTCAGAACTACAGAACCAAGAGTCCATCAAGTTCATCAAACTAAAGAGATCCTGCCAGAATTAATCGGTTATGTAGAATTTACAATAAAGAGTACTGCGTGTTTTATTATTTGTCAAAGTGACTGCTACACATCCTTATATATAAGATTTATAATGTATTATGTAACAACCTAAAATATACATATATGTTTTGTTTTGTCCGAGATCCAATTATTAAGCGTTTACCATCACGCGGCTGTCTCTACCATCCAAAACCTATTGATCTGAAGAAGGTGTTTAACTCTACAAGCATCAGCTGCCTCATCTGCAAGCTTGTGAAATGGGTGCCTTCCTCAGAGGATAATTTTAGGGGTAACATAAAATAACGTTCATGCAAAAACCCGGTATGGATGGCAAATGTTAATTACCGTCATCCATTCAGCTGTATGTTTTCTCTCCTAATACGAGCTCTCCTAAGGACTCGCAGGGTTTACAAAGATGAACAGTGTTTGATCCTTATGCTCAGGCTGCTTACGGTCTAGTAATGTGGAAATCACTAAAATAATGTAAGAGGATGAAATGTGTTCTAACAGAGGAAAAAGCAACCTACCGTGCAATTAAAGGAAAAGAAGGGATTGGTCTTTACCTGGAGCACCAAGGAAGACTCCATAGAGAAGGTGGAATTCTGAGATGAGCTTTGAAGAGTAAGTTGCATTTCTATCAGTTGAGAAGGTGTATGTGGAAAATGCAGGCATTCGAGGCTGACACACGAAACACCAAACACATCACCATCACAAGTATCACAACCTCAGCTAAGGAAATCATAACTGCATTGATAAATCCGCTGCATCAAAAACCCTTCCATGTTACTTCCACAGAAAACAGAAAGGATTCTGCTACTATAGATTACACACTCCAGTGTGCCCATCTACAATTCTGCATATTCAAAGTTGACTAAATATTTATTGTTTTCCCAGCTTATAAGCCACGTCCACTTCTGATAACCAAAGTGTAAATTATCCTCTGACCTTCTCTCCTTAATGAAAAAAATTCATGTTCCAGTGAATTTTCAAATTATTTTTCAAGGAAACTCTATAAAATACATCCTATTGTTCAATAGGACAAAAGGGACTGTTCCACAGGTTTAAAGAAAAGTAGTCACTGATTCCGGATCTATAAATATATAAATTATGCACACATTATGTCAACAATGAAGAGCACCTCGAAAGTGCAGGTTTAATGGGAGAGTAAAACATGGAGGAGAAAAGTGAAGCCTTTTAAAACATTCGTGGGTACAAGGACTAACTATTAAATAAAGAGCATTATTTTATCCCTCAGTTAATGAGTCTTGCAAGGGTTGACATGACTTGGTCAAACTCACCGAAAACCTTTTTCCTCTTGCTAGTCAAAATATGCTAGCTAATGTTTATGACTTTAAAAAACAACACTTGGAAGAAAGCTTGACAGAGCATCTACTGAGTCTGTATTAAGTGTAATAAAAGAGCGATGTCTATTAATCTCTCACACACAAGTCTCACACGTAAGGTCTGTGGCCTTGACCTCAAGCGACTATGAAATAGACCACAGGCCCAGTCTAGGTCCCAATAGGACATATGTCAAGATAAGCATTCGCTCCCCACTGAAAGCCCTATCGATCTCCACTCTTCCCATTCCATGCACTTCCTGACAAGCCACTGCGCCTTCTCTCCCTGATGACAGCTGTCAGTCTGTCGCTGTCTGAACACGCAACATTTCTACAAAACCTAAAGAGAAACTGGAAGGGCAGGGGCTGAAACACTCTGTTTAAAAACACACAGCGCGACCTCCTTCCTGGAGATCCAAGACTCCTCAATCACCCCCTTTCAACCGCAGGAGGGAAGAACCGCCTCTTAACTAAGACTTGGAGCTCGCCCCGTCTCCTCGGACCTGGGCATTCCCACGCACCTTGTTACACAACGTTACTGGAAACCATCCCGAGAAGAGAGAGCCCACAAGCCCCTGTGAAACTTCAGCGGGAGTGCGGAGGTGCTAAAGCCAGCCGGCCAACCCAGGGGCTGGGAAGTCGCTCACTCCCCCGGCGCCCGGGCAGCAGCCCCTAGACCTCGTGGCGACGCCCGGCGGGGGCGCGTGAACCCCCGTTCCCGGGGCCGCGGAGAGACAGCGCCCTCCCGCAGGGCGACCCGGTGAGTGCCCGCGGCGGGGAGGGCAGTGCGAGGGGAGCGGCGGGGAGGGTGGGAGCCGGCGGGAGTGCAGGGCTCGGCCGCCCGCCCGCCCGGCGCCGCGGCTCCGCGGAGGGAGCCGGCGAGGCCGGTCCCGGGGCAGGAACTCACCAGCTGCAGCGCGCAGAGGCCGATGAGCGCACAGCGCCCGGTGCAGCAGCCCATGGTGCCCGCGTTGTCCGAGCGGCGCGCGCCGCCAGAGGTCTGCGTCGTCCGGCGCCGCTGCCTCCGAACTCCTGAGCAGCCCCCGCCCGGCGCTCGCCCGGCCCGGCCCAGGCTCCACCGCCCCGCGGCCGCCGCTCGCAGCTCTCGGGGCCGGGCTCGCGCGCCGCCTTTGTTAGTTTCCCGGGCGGGCAGAGGTCAGGACGGCGAGCACGACCCGAGCGTCTGGCGGGGGTCCCTGCCGCCCGCTGTGCAGGTCTGCTTCTTGGGGAGGGGGGCGGGCCGGGCGGGCGGGGCGGGGGCGGAAGGCAGGCTACAGATGGTGAGTGGGTGGAAGTCTGTTTAGGGGAGGGGAGTGTGTAGGAGGTGGGCGTCTGAAAAGTGGAGAGGGCCGCGTGTGTGCGTGCGTGTGTGTGCGTGTGCGTGTGCGTGTGGCGGGAAGGGATGAATGGAAGGGAGTGCCGGGGGGAGGGTCGGCCTGTCTTGTTTGGAGTCTGGAGAGGGAGGACGAGGAGAATGAGAATGCGAATGAATATGAATGAGCGTGAACAGGGGCGACTGCGGGTGCTGGAGACCCTCGGCAGCGGGTGGAACTGGGGAGACCCTGGCGGGGCTTTCTCGCTGGGGGCTGTGCTGGGTGTCGGGAAGGTGGTCAAGGCGGGTGCGAAGGAGGGAACCGGGTTCGGCTGAGGTGCCCCGGAGGTGGAGAGGGTGGGAGTGGAGACGGCGTGGTGCCCGTGGGAGACGGGGCCCGGAGGCGAGAAGCCGAGGGCGGGCGAGCGCGGCGGAGCGCGGGCCGAGCTCCGAGACGGCGGGCTGCGAGCGCGGGCGCGTCCGCTCGGCCGGCGCTGGGCGCGCGGCTCCGGGATCTCGGGGCCAGGGTCGCCCCTGCCGCTGCGGCCGGCTGTCCGGAGGGCGCCCCTGCCGGAGTCTCAGGGGGAAAGTTGACCGAGTTGGATGGGCGAGAGGCGGGCGATGCTGCGGCGAGGAGGTGCGCCGGCCGGGAGCGCGGGGATGGAGCGGGACGCCGCGAGACCTGGCGTAGGTTTTCTCCACTAAAATGCTGTAGAGATTATCACCAGGCGTGAAAGGAGAGGACGCGTGGCTTTTTCTAGGAATGGAGAATGTTTCCTGGGTGAGGATAAATATGATTTCTCCCTAGAGAGAATGAAATTGTTTGGAAGGGGCTTGGAAATCCCGGATGGTTAAGATCCAGGACAAACTCTCCATGAACCCCAAGGAGGCTCTCTTGCTCTCTCTCACCTACTAGATTAGAGCGGAGGAGTTCTGCGGAGGATTCAGTTTCTTCAGGCTCGGTGTCAGATTTCATGGGCACATTTGCTGTACCTGGTGGAACAACGCACGGGGCTCGCGTACCTGGAAAGGCAGGAACAAGCCTCCCGGCCAGTTGTCTCAAGAGGTTTTCTGCGGATCTTGGCACTGAAACCCCGTTCTAACCCACTGCGGCCCTCTTGGGTCCTTAGTGGTAGGTTAGTGAGAAAAGGAGAGAGATCTCTGTGTTTTTAAAAATTCACTCCGTGCAGGGAAACTCTGCTCAAGGCAATCCTTCACACATTACCGGGAGTTTGGTTTTTATTTGTTTTGAAATTAACTGGCTCTTTCTAAACCGTTCCTTCAGGACTGAGGTTTATAACTTAAAACAGAGCTCCCAGGAAAATGGTTGCATGATGTCTTTGAAATGCTAGTAGGGACACACGGAATAGTCTGAAGATCTGGGTCAATGAAGGGGTCAAGAACACGAGTTGTTAGATTCCACCTCTGTCCATTGTCTGGGAGAAGGGGACTAATAGAGGCAGAAGCCTTTTTTCCTTTTTTTTTTTTTAAACCCAACCTTTAAGACATCAGAGATCATGAGGGCATGCTTCTTTTATGCACAATAAACATAACCGTCACCATTCATGATGAATGAAAACAACAGGAAAAAATAGACCCTGACAAATAGATAATTTAGAATATAGAAAAGGACAACACAGAAAGTTCCAGGCCACTGACCCCTCTGAAAGCTGTAGGAGGCAGCTGAAGAGGGAGAGAACATGAACTAGTCTACCTACAACGTCCAGAAATGATCACAGCCTCTTCACGATCAGGGATTGTGATGAATGATGATACTAAACATAATGGCCCTTCTTTCCCTCCACATTTACATATGTTTACCCCAGTATCCTTTTTTCATCGTTTTATTTATTTTTTAGGAAGTACCAAATTTGCAGCGTCCTTGCCAAGCACCAGGCTGAGTATTTTATGTGTATTCATTTATTAAGCCCTCAGAACAGCCTACGAAATGGCTGCTATGAGCATCCCCAGTGCAAAGATGTGGAAATGGGAACAGGGCATCCCACGGCTACTGAATGGACCAAGAGGAACTCAAAGCCAGGTCATGTGACTCAAGAGCGCCTTGATGTACGTGTTTACCATATTGCCTTTAAATCTTAGGATGCGAGTGACACCTGCACTGGCACTAACTGCTCCCCACTGGGAAGCAGGCGTAGTAATTTGCATTTACCCTATCTTCAGAGTCAGTGCCACTCACATGGTGTGATTCCAGGGAACCAGGAGGGTCCTCCTATACCTTTCCCTTTCCCACTGCCCTCTCTACTGATAGACCCAGATCGGCGTTTCTTCCTTGTACAGTTAAAGACAGTTGAAAAATACATTTGGCTTTGAAAGAGAGGAAGAGGAAAGACTCAGAGATGGCACAGTGCTAGTAATAAGTCTAGAAAGTGTGTGAAACTACCTCTGTTTTTCTCTTCGGTCTCTCATTCCTTTTCTAAATTGAATTCCATCATGAACTAAAAATCGTCCTCCCTTCCTTCTTTGTTTCCTTTCTTCCTCAGTGCTGCCCTCAAATACTTCTTTCTTCTTTTCGTAATTGCTTATTATGTCAAAGGCTATGCTAGCTTTGCCTTGGCAAAGGCCAAGTTTGCAGAGCTGAGTGATATACTACCTCTCCTCCCCCGAAGGCTTGGAGGTGGGAAGGGAAAGCAGAAGGTCAATGGAGCGGGGCCCACTTGGCACTGAGTGCTGTCACCGAGTGCTGTCACTAAGGGGAGGGGAGAGGAGAGGAGAAGAGAGTAGACAGTGACTGAGCAATGGAAACAGTGGGGCCCAGGGAGGATTTTGGAAAAGTTATTAATGAAGAAATAATAATCTAAGGATCAACTAATCCAATGTATGGTTGGTTGTGTCATTCCTCACTGTAGAATCTCAGACAAGTCACTTCGCTTCCCTTCGAGGCCTCATTTTCCTGTGTAAAGTGGGCGTGATATACAACTTGCCCCATGGGAATAAGCCTGACAGTTCTTCTTCATCCTCCACCTACATGTGTCTTGCTCCCTCACCTCATGTCACATCCATAGAGGCCTTTGCTGACCACGCCATCTGATTTAACACCCCAGTCAGTCTATTGCATTTTCAATCAAAACATTGCTTTGTTTATAATTTCCCATCTCCCCCACTCAAAACAATGCTGTTTCTCTAGTGCTTATAACAATAGTTAAACTCAACATTTGCTGAATTAAAAAAGATAACATGTGCACATTTTTAGCATAACACTTTGCGCACAGTATTGACTATATACATATACACACATGTATGTAGAATACAGTAAGTATGAAACATATACGTATACACAGGCAGACATACCCTAATGACATCAGAGTCTATGGGTTTTTTTCTTTCTTCTTTTTATTTCTCAGTTTCTTGGTAAAATTCCTTTTGAGAAACTCCAGTCCTGTCCCCCTTAAAGTTGAGAGAGAAGCAAGATACCTATGCACAGGAAGAGTGAGATAACTGAGTTAAGAGAGTGTCCCTAGAGACCAGACTCAGAAGTGCAGATGTCTAGATTTCACAGGACTTCAAATACTAAGATTTGAGACACCAGCTTGAAGGAATTAAAGTTCCTCCTTAA
Source organism: Delphinus delphis (assembly GCF_949987515.2). Taxonomy (NCBI): domain Eukaryota; kingdom Metazoa; phylum Chordata; class Mammalia; order Artiodactyla; family Delphinidae; genus Delphinus; species Delphinus delphis. Next base: position 8,906,874 of record NC_082699.1, on the reverse strand, counting down.
TTATTTCACTGCTTTTTAAAACAAATTTTTTTGAAGACTTCCAGGTCTGCATTTTTGTTTGAATGAAATAGTGTGCAGTTTGATCAAGTGTTCTTCTATCTCCATTGAGAAAAGTTCCCAAACGTGCCCCTAAATGTGTGCTTTTTGCCCTGGTGCCTGCTTGATGGGGGGCCCTTCTTGGCACCTTTTTTAAGCAAGAAAATTTAAATCCTCCACAACTAGCTTAACTTCATGAATATCTGACAGACATTGTAATGACAGGATGGCTGCTCAGTTGGAGCAAAGATAAGGTTCACCCTGTAGCAAAATGTGGAGACCTACAAGTGGAGTGTGTGAAGCATGGCGGTAAAGGCTGTGGTACATCACTGTGCTGTCCAATGTCTGCTGAGGCCACAGTCAATTCTAGTTGAACTGATTCACTTGTTATGCATAGCGATGAATGTCCCAGAGTGTTGGGGACACGGGAGAGAGATACTTCTTGCTATTACAAGCACTTTACATCATAGTATTTAAAAGTGACCCCCCCCACCAAGGGCTGTTTTATTAGGAGGTAAGGTGAGAAAGAAGTGGAAGATGGATAGGGGATGTAAGAGTGTTTTTAAGGACACCAGAAAGCCTGGAAGATTCGAGAATTACAAAAGGAGAAAGCGAGGAAATTTCTTTGGAATATTTTGCTTCAAGAATTATTAGTAATAGCTAGTTTTAAAATCTGAAAGGGATAACCAAGCACCATCTTTTTAAATTTCTGTTTGGGTTCAAAACTAAGCCTCAATTAATATTTACCTAGCACACACTTTAGTGGTCTAACAGCACTGATCTTGTGGCTACTATTATCATAATTAATATTGCAATGATATGCATGTAGAGTGTTTCTAATATCATGAACTGAGCCACCACTACTGACACCAGGAGTTCAAGCATTTCTCACTCAGTAGTTTATTGCCAAACACTGGCGACCATTGGGGATTTCTATGCAACAAACGCTACTACACGCCTACTATGTCAGAGCCCTCATATCAGAGACACAAACACTTCTTTTACTACCATTAAAATCTGCTCCCCTGCCCTCTGCTTTTCTCAAGATTTCAGAAGATCAGATTAGACTCCTCTGCATGGTGGCTTAGCTAGACATCCAACAAAGAACGAGAGAAGGTGGCATGACTGAAAGCAAAAAAGAGAACATTAATACAAAGTCAGTGAATCCTGATGCCACCCAACTCGGTTTTGTATGTATGTGTGTATGTATTATCTATCTTTTGATACCTATCTATCTATCTATCTGTCTGTCTATTGGATTACATTGTGTTCAAAGGAAAGCAAAGATCTTTTTTTCTTTTTTCTCTCGTTTTTAAACCAAGGATGTTAAAATTTTTATCCATTTCAGCACCATATGTGGAGAGAATATCTCTACAAGATGATGAACCTTTGCAGCAGATTTGCTCACATCTCTCTGGTTCCAGAATCGGTCCTATATTATTATATAATGTTTATCTGAGATGGTAACATTAAGGAAGGTATATGGAATCTCTATAATTTACTTTAACACCTTTTTTTGGTAAGTCTAATAATACTTAAAAATAAGTAGTTAAAAGTAAGAAACAATCATATAAAATATGCTACACATGTAACAGCAGGCATATGCAATACTGAACAGTAGCCCATCAGAAACGTAAAACCTAATATAAAGTGCATTAGCTCAGGCTAATATGAAGCAAACTTTTTTTTTTTTTTTTTTTTTTTTGCGGTATGCGGCCTTCTCACTGTTGTGGCCTCTCCCGTTGCGGAGCACAGGCTCTGGACGTGCAGGCTCAGCGGCCGTGGCTCACGGGCCCAGCCGCTCCGCGGCATGTGGGATCTTCCCGGACCGGGGCACGAACCCGCATCCCCTGCATCGGCAGGCAGACTCTCAACCACTGCGCCACCAGGGAAGCCCAAGCAAACTATGTTTTAGGTATATATAAATGATGGATTTTTTACTTTGTCCATGGTATTATAATATGCATATATGGTCCCCCCAAAATATACCAATGTGCATAAATATACATTTGTTTTCATTTTAAAATCAGTGATTCAATTATTTCAAATCACAATGAATCTGCTGCTGCTTATTCCCATGCATTTTTATTCAAGAAATCTAGAGAATTTTTAGAAACCATTAAAGACAATACAATCGTATAAGTTCCCTTTATATTTTTGAATGGGAAAATAAGAAAATGAAATTGATAGTAGAGAAAATGAGTAGTCCTTTGTAAAATCACTGTGATATTCCGAGGCAGTCTTGAAAATTTGAAGTGGCATTCCGGGCCAAATGGCATAGATTCCCTTTGCATTTACTAGATCCCTAAGTACCCTCAGTAAGGCTACGGTCTCACCTGAAAGAGTTACAACTCGCTACATTATACATTGTATTAAATAGTGTCCTTTGACCTCTTAGGTTTGCCTGGTATGTTTTCCATAGTGGGCTTAACAGAGCAGTGGTAAGGAACTGATAGATTTTGAATACAGTTGTAAATATAGCTCAGTTTTGAATATGTTATATATAAAAATAAGTTGATTAAAATAAAAATTAATTAAGGCACAGAAATCTATTCTTGGTTTTAGTCAATCCTGAGTACCTGCAAACAGGTCCTCAGGTGTGTAGGCAAATCAGTGGTGCTGGGACAGAGTGGGAGATGCACAAAAGTAATTTTCCCAAGAAGCACATCCAGTCTAGAAAAAGTCTTGTTAAGATGGCATCCAACAGCGGTTCGTAGTAGATGCTCTGGCTGTCCCACCGCATCCCTCTGTCCTTACCATTTCGGTGCACACGGGTCCAGTTCCTCCCGGCAGTGCCTGGATTTCACATGCAGGGCAGGCTGTGGCTCCAGAGAATTTCCACCTCCTGACTGATAGAAGTTGGAAGAGAAATACTTCAGCTGCCTCGACACTTGGCAAAGATAAGTCAAAGGTGCATATTCTGTATCATTTCCCCAGCTTCCGTGGCCCTCAGGGGTAATTTGTTTCATAATTTACTGGGTTGGCCAAAATACTCGTTTGGGTTTTTCTGTAACATCCTATGGAAAAACCCAGACGAACGTTTTGGCCAACCCAATACCTTTTATTGGCTCTTCCCCTTCTCGGTTTCATGTCCACACTCCGCTTCCGTGGTTTCCAGGGATCATCTCGCAAACAAACTGCTTGCATTTGAATTTTCATCTAAGGGTCTGTTTCCATAAAAGCCCAAAGTAAGACATGGTTACACTCACCTGGTGTCCCATTCTTGGCACCGGTACCTTGACTAAGTAATCAGTAGGATGCAACCTGGATTTTATATATGAAAACGACTTAAAGTGATTCTTTAAATCAATTTTATAAAAATCATAAAGAGATGAGCAGGTAATGACTTATCCCACAGCATAAGTGAGATGCATATAGTTCATGATCGCTAACCCAAAACATCACAATATACTACGTACAAGAAATTTTACACAGTGGGATGCTGACATGAATTTCCCATTTCTTCCTCACTAAGGATCTGAGTCACTCTTAGCAAGAGGTGAGAAAAAGAACTCACTCTGTTTTGCTCATGCCTGTATTTCTCTTCCAACATTGATGGGTTCTGCCCAGCTACTTCTAGATACCCTGTATAATGATGATCTCCAATGAAGTAATCTTGCCCTCGCAACAAAACTCTTATTCTAATTATATGCTAATTATTCTCAGTCTCTGCCTGTGTGCAGCTCAACATCTGTTTTCAGTACAAAGTTACCAACTCTCACATTTAGAAAAAGTCACTTCTGGCAAGGGTTACTGCTGGGTGCCTCTCATCGGTCCCTTACACCTCCTCCTTTCTCCATTTGGCAAAGCTCAGTTCTCTGTGAGCCCTCATTTCGAAGAGGAAAGGTGAGCCTTTATGTTTCTACTCCTTTTGGCAGAAAGAACAACTTCCAGATCGTGTCATACTCTGAAATGGAAGCAGAAAAATACACCTGTGATACTTGCTGTCGCTTTAGCTCAGAGGTTTTACTGCTTTACTGTTTAATTCCAGTCATGTGATGACACACTGATTAATGAGTTGGGTTTTGTTTCTTAAGTCTCGTTGGAGAAAAGGCATATCCAAGGTTGAAAGATGGAGAAAGAGGCCCATCTCAGCGACAGTTAAGCTTGAACCTTTGGGAATACACGTCAAAGCCCATTAGAAATAAAAAAGCTATCAGAAGAACACACTGTCATGCTTCTTCTGCCATAAATGCATCCTATTAATGATTGCTCTGAGCAGACAGTCTCTGTAGCGTGAACCAACCCTTCAACTGGGCATCACTGCATGTTAACATTAACGCTTTGCCCAGATTTATAGTGCTAAAGTGCTGTTACATCTTTTAATGCATTTGGTTCTCAAACTAACCACAGACGTATCTAGAATAAGCAAGTAACACAGCGAGTCAGTGACTGTTAACCTCTTTTTCTGCCTCGTAGCCATCGTTTACCATCAGTAAAACACATTATCTCTGTTAGTTAAAGCAAGTAGTGTTAGCCGCTGTAACAAACAAATCCTAAATCTTGGTGGCTTTAGACAATAAAACTTTCTCTCTCCCTCACACAAAATGTTGTTGTTGTTTTTAATATATTTATTTATTTATTTTTGGCTGCGTTGGGTCTTTGTTGCTGTGCACGGGGTCCCTCTAGCTGCGGCGAGCGAGGGCTACTCTTCGCTGCGGTGCGTGGGCTTCTCGTTACGGTGGCCTCTCCTGCTGCAGAGCACAGGCTCCAGGCATGCGGGCCTCAGTAGTTGTGGCTCGCAGGCTCTGGAGCACAGGCTCAGTAGCTGTGGCGCACGAGCTCAGTTGCTCCACGGCATGTGGGATCTTCCTAGACCAGGGCTCGAACCCACGTCCCCTGCATTGGCAGGCGGATTCTTAACCACGGTGCCGCTAGTCAATGCGGAAGACTTTCCATGTGATTGTCCAGTGAGTCAGCTTCTTCCATCTTTTGGCTTCACCCTCCTCCCGTTCAGCTGATTGAAGGGGAAAGAGTGAGAGAGGGGAGGTTTGCTTGTGGAAGGTTTTTAAGGACCAGACCTGGAAAGGAATACACAGCATTTCTGGGCTTATTCTTTGGCCAGTACTCAGCCACATGGCCATATCCAAGTTCAAGGGAGGCTGGCAAAGGTAATCTAGCTCTGGGACCACGAGGAGAAAGAAGTAGGATTATGGAGAACACATAGCCAGATATAATATGCTGCTTCTAAGTTCCTCATTTTCTCCTGTAACCTCCTTCACTAGAGTACTCCCTCCCCTTCATGCACTTCCCTTCTCTAGAAAACGTTCACCCGTCACGGTCGCTGAGCTCAGATGTTGCCTCCTCTGAGAATCCTTCCCTGATGGGCTCGTGCCCATGCTCAATTTGTATACGGTACCCCTTTTCTTGTTCCCTTTCCATCTTAATTATCCATTATTACTGAATTACATGAGCTCTATTTCCTCTTCTGTCTTTGGACAGTGTGTATTAGTGACAATACATACTTGCTGAGTTACTGAAAGAATGGAGCCCATTATTTCCCTTATATTCTCTAGTGGCACCAGAATAGCAATCCTCCAACACATACAGCACTGACTTCATAAGGGTCACCTGTAACGTTTGTCACACCTAGTCCCTCAGCACCAACCCTCAAATGCTCCTCCCCCCGCCCTGCTCCCTTGGGCAGAGTATATATCAAGCTCACTCATGACTTGAGGCACCGCATGACTTGGTCATGTGACTTGCTCTGGCCAATGGAATGTGGGCAGAAGTGAAGGTGAGTCTGTTCACAACAGCTGACCCACAACCCACTCACACAACTGTAAGCAAGAAAGCAGTGTAAGCCTCTGAGCTTTTTAGCAGTGTTTGTTGTACAGCATTACAAAAGCAAATGGTAACTCTCTCACCCTGATCGTTTTTTTATAATGGATCAGGGTGGTGCCTAGAAATCTGTATTTTAAAAGCCCCCAAGGTGCTCAGCCAGCCATGTTTGAAACTATTGTACACACTAGTCTCCTACTTAACAGCAGAAAAACCTAATATTAAGCCCATGAAGCAGGTCATCTCTTAAGACTTTATTGTCAGCCATTTCCCCAACCACTTGCCAGGGAACATGACTTCGGTTAGACTCTCAGCTGTTCTCAGGGCATGGGGAACGTGGACCCTGCTGCAGTGGGGGATTTGGGAAGCAGAAGCAGCCTGGAGATGAGCACTGCTGGACCCTGCCAGCCTCAGTGTGGGCAGTAGTGCTATATGAGCCTATATAGGATGTAGGTTGGTATAATTTCCTTCTTTCAACTTGAATTCATTGTTTCAACATAGTGTATTAAAGTGGGCCAGATTACCAAATCTTAAACGATCAGTTTATTCTAAGTCATTAGGTAATATAATTTAAAGGTAAAATAATTACATTATGCTTATGGTCTAGCAATAAGAGATGTGTTTAACACTAAACAGCATAATTACTATTTCATATGTGTTTGCAAGGACTTTTTTCCCTACATACCTGGCATGTAGTATGCTATTGTTGGCCATTTTTAAAAAGACGCTTCAGTGATTTTGTTATGGCTCTTTTCAGCCATATAATATGACTACACGTGATTTCTCCTGTGATACACATTCTCTGCTCATGAACTGAGGATTTGCAATAGGCGCAGAAGAACCTGGCTCCACGATAGCTGTTCTTACATGCTATAATTCAATAAGTGACAAAGGAATTTGACTTTTGCTGTTTCTTTAGCAGAGGAGGGAAAGTGTAGGGAGAAGAAATATATTCAACTCTTTAAATGCTATATCTTATTTTCTCCTATCATGGTAGTAAAGGAAGAGGAGATAGTCATAAGAACACTGAGAAATTTCTCACATCCGTGAATCACAATAGGTAGGGAGATCAGAGTACTTTAAAAAAAAGAGTTGACAGTAACCTTCATTTCAAATACAGAGTTATAATCCCAAAGCACAGGCATATCGTGTCAGAATCCTCCAGGACTCCTCTAGTTTGTCACAGGCAGCAGTCCTGGCTCATTTTTTGTGCTTGCCCTGTTCCTAGCCTAGTTCCTAACTTTAAAAATGTTTGTTGAGGGCTTTCCTGATGGCGCAGTGGTTGAGAGTCTGCCTGCCGATGCAGGGGACACGGGTTCGTGCCCCGGTCTGGGAAGATCCCACATGCCACTGAGCGGCTGGGCCCGTGAGCCATGGCCGCTGAGTCTGCGCGTCTGGAGCCTGTGCTCCGCAATGGGAGAGGCCACAACAGTGAGAGGTCCGCATACCGCAAAAAAAAAAAAAAAAAAGTTTGTTGAATGAATGGATGGGCAAGTGGACAGTGGTGGGGAGGGGAGATTTCTTCTGAGCCCAAATGGGAATCATTGATGATGCTAATCCAAAAAGTCATGCATGTGGTGAAACAAACATTTGCTACCAGAAACTTTTGCCCTTCATCCCTGTCCAAGGAGGGTCTCATGCTAGCACCATCTGCTGGGGGCTTCTTGAGATGCCCATGCAGACAAGTCTTCTAGATTAGCCTGCCACTTCCTCAAAAGCTGGCGGACCCTATTTCTGATCCAAGTGCTGCAGAATATTTTTGTCTGCTCTTACCTTTTTATGGATGCCATTGAATATTTTATAGGATCGTTGGTGTTTTCAGCAAATCCTATTTTCAATATATCCTTGAAGAAACAGACATAAAGATGATCTGCTTTTAAATTCATGTATGCTTATATCTCATGCTAAGAAAAAACATTCTTCATTGAAATTGAAGCAGTTTATGTAAAATGACTAAGTTACTAAGTATTTATAAGCGAATTGAGAGGATGAGTTTTATCTAAATGCTCTGCAAAAGCATACTGCAGGAAAAAGCACAGCCTTCTTATCATAACCAACATATGAACCTGCTATTAATGGATGTAAACTTAACTTATCCTGCAGAAAGTAGGAGTGGATCCTCTGAGCTTAACTTGAAGAAGGCAGGCAATTTTTTCTCTCATTATTACTTGGTCTAAGGCACAGAAATTCAGGCAAAATTTCCTGTCACTACTATTGAGTCTAAGGGTGGAAATAAAGGTAAATACAACAAATATCCTATAACACTTCACCGTCATTTGTAATTTTAAGCATAGACATCATTAGACAATTTTAAAAAGGAAATGCAGATGGATTAGTCCGCATATTAAAAAGCACATGATAATGCTAACTTTGATCTTGAATGAGAAAGGAAAGCTCTGGGCACTCCGAGCAAGGTTCTAACCATAAGTCTGGCCTCAATCTTAATGTTCCTTATTTTTTTTATTGGAGTATAATTGCTTTACAATATTGCATTAGTTTATACTATACAGCAAAGTAAATCACTATATGTATTTCTTTTTAATAAGTTTATTTATTTATTTACTTTTGGCTGCGTTGGGCCTTTGTTGCTGCGCGTGGGCTTTCTCTAGTTGCGGCGAGCGGGGGCTACTCTTCGTTGCGGTACGCGGGCTCCTCATTGCGGTGGCTTCTCTTGTTGCGGAGCTCGGGCTCTAGGCGCGCGGGCTTCAGTAGTTGTGGCACGTGGGCTCAGTAGTTGTGGCTCACAGGCTCTAGAGCGCAGGCTCAGTAGTTGTGGTGCATGGGCTTAGTTGCTCTGCGGCACGTGGGATCTTTGTGGACCAGGGCTCAAACCTGTGTCCCCTGCATTGGCAGGCGGATTCTCAACCACTGTGCCACCAGGGAAACCCTATACGTATTTTTTTAATACCTGGGGCAAAAACCTGGCTAATGATGTCCAGCAGCTCTGCCCAGAATACAGTCTTATTTCTAAAGTGTTTGGCTAAAGAGGGCCTGGGTTTTTCGCCCTGGTCTGAAGTTGTCAGATGGTTCTCAGCCCAGGGATATAAGTTTCACGAGAGCAGGCCTAGTTGAATTTTACCTTTTCTACAGGAAATTAGATGTTACATTGTCTTCAGCATACCCTTTAGGCTCCAAGCCCTTTAAGAGGCTGTATCCAGGCCAAATATGTGTGTTAGATAAGCTTTGTTCAGGCCTGAGTTATGGTGCTGTTGACTGTGAGTTAAAGGTTAATGGATCAACAATATACATGAAATAAAGTCTCTTTAAAGAGAAATACAGAGAAAACAAAACCTTGTTTTATCAGGAAAAATTTTTTTCAGCTGGGCACACAAGGACAGATTATAATGAGCTGATGTAAACAATTCAAATATTTTTTCATGTTTGGTTGACTATCAAGCCCAAATAAGCATGTCTTTGAATAACTTTTGTAAAGGTTAATCGGTGCAGGACCCTGGAATTGCACCAGTTGTTACTTCCATAATACATGCTTTACAAAGTCACTGTCCTAAGCCATTTTCCTATTGGCAATTTTCTTAGGTATTTATCCTCTGGTATGCAATGTCTATTAGTGATTGCATTATGAAACCCCATCACTGTCTGCTGGAGTCCACATAGGAAATGAGACACTACCATCCTCCACAAATGGAGTCAGAGAGACCACAGGAGGAGACTCAGAAAGCAGGGACATGGTGGCAGCAAAAAACAAAATGAGACAGAAAGGGCAGTATTTCAGTTTAAGGAAAACTAGAGAGCATCCCAAACAAGGTCTATTTCTGTTGAGGGCTGCATTCAGAAGACGACCTGTAGGAGTTGGAGATTTCAAAGATGAAGGAATGCTGGCTGATATAAAGGTCCAGCTCACAATCATGGGAGGAAGTGGGGAAAAAAACTGATTGGAAGTGAAAATAGACATCAAGTAGTCAAAGAACTATGTCTCCCTAAAAATGGCAGGAATTGGGGTGGAAAAAAGAATCCATGAACGAAGCACTACAGTTCTCCCTAAATACAGAAGACTGTGTGACCCAGAGACTGGAGGTCATATCGAGCGGGCAGAGAGGTGGTGTTGTAACCTGATGCCATGGGCTTTGGTACATCTTTATTTAAGAATGGAGCAGTTATTCTTGGAAAAGACTTAGGGTAGATTGCTCTAGGTTCAGAAATTGGCAGGAACCTGGTGAGGTCGGAGAGCAGCTCCCCGCTTCCAGGAAATCTTTCTCCTCATGGAAGTGTTAGGATGTGCTAGGAGAATACTAAGAAGATAACGAAAATGTAGAAGAACTTGTTCACAGTAATCTTGGATTCCACTGGGCACCGTCTAAGGGGCGAAGATAAAGAGCAAGCAGTGTTTGAGGAAGCGTCCGAGGGTGGAAGAGTAGAGCCGTGAAAAGTGGCCAGAGAGGCCTGACTTTTGGCTTGGGTCCCATGATTACCAAGATGAGAAGAAGGGAAGGAATTTACTAGCCAGAAAAGGTTCCTAAATTTGATATGAACGTTATAATGAACATTATCTTAATGCTAGAATTGGAGCAGGTCTCAGGTGTTATCAGGGTCGATGCAGAACTTCCCTCTTCGTGGCACACTAAGTGTCCCATAGCCTGGGGGAAGATTTCTTTCCACTATTGCTTGCTGAGCTGCGGTCCAGGTGTGGGTGAGGTCCTAAGGATGGTTTACAAAGCTCTTTATCATCCATCTGCATCTCCTACTGTTTCTCCCACTGTTTCTCCCTGGGGCGACTGAATGTCCAACAAGGTTTCCCTTTCCACTACCAAGCTCCAGACAGGCACCACGCGTGTCGCCTCGTCACCTCTCCCTGGGGAACTCTTCATCAAATTCAGGCATCAGCTAAAAAGTCCATTGCTCTGTGAAGTCTTACTCACCTGCCCCTCTTCTCCCCAAGCTTCACCAAATTCCTCCTTCAAGTCTTCAACCAAACGGAAGGTGACCTGGAGGGGCAGAATTGGACCGAATTAGACAGACATGGTGTGCCCTGAGACCCCTAAAAACATGATTAATGTTCATGTCTAATGGAAGAAGCATTAGCAAAGTTTGACTGTAAATCAACACGTAAACATATGTATCTGGGAGACGAGAGCCAGTGACGTGTTGTGAAACCTCCGGAGCCCAATTGCCTGTGCTCAAGTCTTGCGCAAGCAGCTCCACGGCCTTGAGAAACTTACATTACTTCTCTTCCCTTCTCTGTAACGTGAGGACCATGATACAGGTTCTTAACAGAGAAGTGCTATGAGACTTAAATGAGCGAAGTAATATAAAGCTGTTGGAACTGCTCCAGACCCATGGTGAATACGCAGTAAGAGGTAGGTATTATTTCGATCAGTACAATGTTTAAAATTCTCTTGACTTTAATTGAGAACTGATGTTGGATTTGGTTACATAATGTATTTTGTTTTTCCTTTGCTTTGTTCATTATTTGATATTTCTGTTTTTCTCTTTCTTTTGGAAGAATTCAAGCAATAAAAAGTAAATTAAAGAAAATCATTAGGAAACACTTTAATTTTTCCTGAGCTTAATATAGCTCATGCATCTTTTCAAATTATGATTTTTTATGCTTAAGAACACAAACACACACATCATAATCATTTAGAAGTAATTTTAAAGGGTTATTTAGGTGCTTATTTCATATTCTACCCATAATATTTGAAAGAGATTGCACTAAAGTATTTTTAAATGGGTAAAGCAAATAAGAATATGTTTAGACAGCATGAAACTCTACTTCTTTTTCTTACCAGTTCTTGCTCTTACAAGTCTGTATGTTTGGTTTTTTTTTTTTTTTTTTTGCAGTACGCGGGCCTCTCACTGTTGTGGCCTCTCCCGTTGCGGAGCACACGCTCCGGACGCGCAGGCTCAGCGGCCGTGGTTCACGGGCCCAGCCGCTCTGCGCCATGTGGGATCTTCCCGGGCCGGGGTACGAACCCGTCTCCCCTGCATCGGCAGGCGGACTCTCAACCACTGCGCCACCAGGGAAGCCCCTGTATGTTCTTTTATACAGGGCTTTCTTCCTTGTACTTCTTATTAGAAACACATGAGAATGTAAATAACGGTAGCTCTTCAGCTGAAACTGCAAAGTGAAATGTATTCTGTGCTTTAGTGGCGTTTACTCCACTCTTAACATAAAATAGCAAGTGGAAGATTTCAAGACTTGAGGTCTATTTATTAACAGGCTGCTTAGGACAGCACTTGTACTGTCCTTTCCTGGAAATCTCACTAACTCAACAGTAGTCAATCCATCATAGCTTCACAAAGGAGGCGATGAAAAGCATGCCTGTCTGCTGCACTTGAAATTGAAATTAGCCTGATTGGATTGCACAAACAGTCCTCTGTAGTCAGCCCTGGTTGACTTCAAAGGATTCATATGCATGGAAGAAAAAAAATGCAAAGCTACAAAGAGTTGAGAATGTGGAGCAAGTAATGTCATTTTTTACTTAAGGCTTAAAATAACAAGCAAAAGAAAACCAAGAAAACCCAAAACCCTGCTGTTTCCAAACAATTAACTTTGAAACTATATGTGATTAGCCTATTTACTTGTCATTTAATAGCTACAGGTGGCTCTAAACATTACTACTGAAGTTTAAGGCAATTATCTTTATGTACCTTTTGAAATGCATCTTGCTTCGGTAAGTGAAGAAAATGGATGCTATTCCTGAAATCCTGCAATGTTTGTTTACCATTTACAGTGGGCGCGGCAAATATCAGTGTGTGTAGGGCCAGGCAGGAGTTGTAGTAATGGAAGCAGCATGGATGGAAAATGTGATGAACTTGTTTAAAGGGGAAGCCATGACTCGGCATCAGCGAACTGCTATCTTGCAGGGAGAAGAAACAGCATTGCCTGCTCTAAGGACTGTCAAGTTTTTCCACAATTGCAGTTAATTAAGAAATTAAAACATTGTGTGGGCTAACAAAACAAGAGTCATATTTATTATATTGCATAGAAAAATCAGTTGTGAGGGTGTGTGGAGCAAAAGATGAAAAGGTAGGGTTGCTTGAAAATTAGTCACTACAAGAAATCTCTGTTTCTTCTAAGTTGCAGGAGTGAAAATGTTGCCTGAAGGTCAGTGGCAGATACTTCAAACATTCAGATGTCCAAGTTCAGCTTCTTAAGCAGGAGCCTAGGAGGTTGCGTTTCTGGGGCTGGGCCATTACTGTTGTTTTTGAAGCTGCCACCATGAGGACTCGCATGTCAGCTGCTACAGGTGTAGCTAATATTGTCATTACTTCCTGAATTATTCCCATTCCCTCCCTGTAGCCTCCATCATGGGGATCCCTCAGTGCTGCTACCGCTGCTGAAATCAGTGTCGTCACGACTTCCAGATCTGTTACCACTGCAGCATTAATATCACTGCAGCTACCACTGAGGGCAGCTTTAGAGGAAGCAGGTAGAGAGTAACTTCTCCCCTCATCCACCAGTATGACTTTCTGTCAGGTCCACCCACTGGCAGATGACATAGAAATGATATGCCAATTTCTTTAAGGGTGCAAAAATTCTCCTGAAAATATTAGAAAACTAGGTTGACCATACATATAAAAAATCCATCAGTAATACAGAATAATGGCATTGGTTTTATCTAGTAATGCAGGAATGCTTGAACAATAGAAATTCTTTTAATGTCATTTGTCACATTAACAGATTGAAGGCGGAAAACCATAGGATTGTCTCAGAAGATGTGAGAAAATAACATGATGATAAAATCCAATACCTATTTATATTACAAGCTTTTTACCAACCTAGGAATAGAAGACAACTTTCTTAACCTGATGTGTTTACCTATAACAAAACCATCAACATTATCATATTTAATGTTGAAACAATCAATATTTTCTATAAACACTAAGAAAAGGAAAGCGATGTCTGCTGACAGTCCTTATATTTATTATTGTTCTAGAGTTCCTGGCCAGTACAGTCAGACAGGATGAAGAAATGTTATATAATCAGGAACAGAAAAAGACATCAATTGTCATTGTTTGGAGATGTTTAAATTACCCATATAAAAACCCAAGAAAATCTGTAGTTAACACTATTCAAATCAACAAGGTTTTTAGGTATAAAGTCAAGGTAAAAAAAAATCACTGAAATTGTTATAAAACAGCAGCAACTAATTAGAAAATATTATTTTTTAAATATACCATTTATATTAAACATTAATGTACCTAAGAATTAATCCAGAGAACACATGTAAGACCTTTCACTTAATTTTATCGAGTGACATAAATACCTATATATACCTAAAAACAAACAAACAAAAAAACATGAGTATACCATGTTCATGGTTGGGAAGGCACAGAATCATAAAGATGGCAATCTATAAATTTACAGTTTTTCCAATAAATACTCCACTAGTATTTTTCTTAGAACTTTATCTTAAAAGTCATATTGAAAAATCAATGGAAAGAACAAGCCAAGATTATGTATAATATTCTATCAAATATTAAAACTTAATAAAATTATAATTAAAATAGCTTTCTTTGGCTTAACGATACACTAATAAACCAATGGGGAAAACTGCGTAGCATCAAAAAATAGATCAATGGATATACTGAATATTTTGGACTAGTAATGAAAGTTGAGGTACGACAAATCAGTGGAAAAGTCATACTATTTAATAAATGATGCTGGAATAATGGACTATCCACATATAAATAAAATCTGTATTTTGTATCATATTATGAAAATCTACTTGGGTTAAAGACTTAAATAAGAAAAGCACATCTTTAAAATATTTAAAAGTATATATAGAAAATTAACAACTTTGGTGTAAGAAAGGGTTTATTAAACAAATACCAGAATATAGGAAGAGCCAAAGAAAAGACTGATAAAATTAGAGTATATGAAAATTTTAAATTCTAGGCATCCTAAATAAAGGTTAAATACCAGCCAGAAAACGGAATTAGGTATTTACAAAACATGTAACTGCAGAATATAATATCCACTGTATATCAAGGATCCCTACAAATCAATGAGGTAAGTAATCAATAGAAAAAAATGGTTAAAGATTCTGACACAATATTCACAAAAGATGATAAAAAGGAATAGTGGGTTGTTATGGAAATATAATTTAAAACAGCAAGGTACAATTTAACAACTATAAGACCGATCGTTGCCAGTTTGAAAATATAAAACCGTGGCAGGAACTCATATACTGATAAGAGGAATTTAAATCTGTCACTTTGGAAAGTAATTTCACAATATATGGTAACATTGAAAAAAAGTATATATATTATATATTGTTATATATATTTGTGTGTGTGTATATATATATATATATATATATATATATATATATATTTACAAACAGAAATTCCACCAGGTAAATCTTCTTCCTAGAGAAATCTCCCTAGAGAAATCCATACACATGTACAAGTACTTGAGTACTGACCAAAATCCACAATGCTAGCCCTATCCCAGGACCCCTTTTCAAACAAAGCTGTTAGGTAGATGGTTAGAAAAGTGACACTTTGTATGGCCCCTGGGACATGCTGCTGCATCAGTACGGCACTGTCTGTCATGAATGACCATAACCCACCTTAGAAAGATTGTAAACACTGAGAGGCTGGAATGCTCCCTTCCCTAAAACTGATCACTATAAATACTTGTTAACTAAACAAAGGAATGTCGTTTCTATTATCATCATATAAATAAAGGAAAGTTATTTCTATCATCAAGTCGCAAATACTTTAACAGAGGGGAGAAAAGACCATTTTTTAAAACAATCTCAAAATTTCCTCCAGATTCATCTTGCATTTTGTATGTCTAACTTCTGTATAACACCAGCTTGTTTTATTCACCGCTGGTACCATAACCCATTTAGAAATACGAAATGTCTTTATGACCACATGAGTAATTAACCAAATAAAAGGCAATATACGAGCCAATTATTCCAGGGCATAACCTTATCCTTGGAAGGAAATTTGATAATAAAAGGTTTTGCATTACTTTTTTTTTTCTATTTTAAGAGTATCAAACTGATACCCAAATAAAATCTAATGCACTAAGATAATATGGTTCAATAAAAGGAACAGCAGCCTTATACCCTTTCTAATGAAGAAAATTAATTTCCTAGCCTATTTGAAATGTCAGAATTCACACTTAAGATTTCCATGAACTAAAATAAATAAACTAATAAGAAACAGTTAAGGGAAAAAACTGAAATAGTAGTGCTATCAAATGGGTTATATGATAACGATTTCCATTTAATAAAGATTTTTGTATATTTTCCTAAATATAAATTCTTCAAGGAAAACAGAATGTTCTGTTAACACAGGAGAAACACTCAAATGGAATAAATGATTTTCCTTTCCTCTTTTGAATAAAATAAATGTCAATTACTTGGCCCATGACACACCAAGTTAGATTGACAGAAAAAAAAGAATGTGGTTAAATAGCTTCTCATTTGGTGCAGTGTTTATGTGTTTGGTCTTGATGATAATGCACTGAAACACAATCAATCACTGATTTTAATTTCCTTTATTGTGTTACAGACAGATGAGAAGGCAAGGGAATTGAATGAAGGAGTTGTTCAGCCAGGCTGTGCACCGTCTCTAGATCCGGATGGCACACATATCCTGCGCTCTTTGCAACCTGACTAAGCATGGCTGAGAACCTCCTCACGCAGTCCGTGCAGCTCACAAAGCACTTCCCTAAGAGACGGAGTTCAAAAAAGACTCACCACCTTCCTCTTTTTGTATGTGAGGGGATCATAAAACAAAAAACCTAAATTTCATGAATCACAGAATAAAGACGTCTTATATTCTGTATGTATTATATGTTCTAAAAACAACAAGATTAGTAATAGTTGCCTTTGACACTACCAGGCACTCAATAATCAAGAGTGTAAAATAGATAGTGGGAAGCAACCACATAGCACAGGGAGAACAGCTCGGTGCTTTGTGACCACCTAGAGGGGTGGGATAGGGAGGGTGGGAGGGAGACGCAAGAGGGAGGAGATATGGGGATATATGTATACGTATAGCTGATTCACTTTGTTATAAAGCAGAAACTAACACAATTTAGTTGTGTTATTATACTTTATTATACTCTATTATTATACTCTAATAAAGATGTAAAAAAAAAGAGTGTATTTACTAATACTTTTCATTATAATATGTTGGCAATTCCTGGTTCTTTCTCCCTCTTTCTCTTTTTAACCGGACAGACATTAATAAGAATTTATAATATAAAGTGAATGAAATTATTGTATAGAGATGAGGATAATAATTTTTTCTTCATTAAGTTGAATATTTTCTATAGGAGTAGAGTCAAACCTAAAGAAATGACCTATAATTAAAGACTTGAAATGTCTTAAGCTTTACATCCAACAAGAATACAATTGACCCTTGAACAACATGAGGGTTAGGGACCCCGCGACCCTCCACAGAGTCAAAAATCCGAGTATAACTTATAGTCAGCCGTCCACATCCTGAGGCTCCTCCTATCCCGAGGTTCCTCTATATCCTGGATTCCACATCTGTGGATTCAAACAACACGGGATCTTGTACTGCTGTAGTATTTACTACTGGAAAATATCGCATATTACTGGATGCATGCAGTTCAAACCCATGTTGTTCACAGGTCAACTGTACAGGATTTTTTAAGCCTTTTATTCAGCACTCAGGTTTACCACCCAAGCACCATCCGTTCTGAAATCCTTTAGTTTGAGAAATTGTTTCTTCAAGAAACTTCTTCAAAATGCTTGACTTTTCCTGGAAAGCCATACATATAGCCTCTTATCTTGGACATCTGTCAATATACATCAATACAACTGGTTAAAAAAAGTAACATATTTGGCGACTAAATAAGCATCCCTTCTTCCAGACAATCTTCTGTGATGCTCAAGGGGATGCAAACCCTCCCTTCTTGTCTCCCCTCCCCCAAGTTCTCCACCTCTCATGGGGCACCAAATACACAAAAGGCATTTATTTGTTTTTCTGTATCTTGTCCAGTTGACTGTGTGCTCCTTGAGAAACAGAGTCACAACTTCTCCATCCCTGTATCTCCCAGGGCCAAGGACAGTGCCTGGTATCTGAGTTTAATAAAGTGAAAAGGATAGTTGAAGAATCTTTCTATTAAAATAAAATCCACTTTTATGTCCCTTGCCACTGAATCTCTGGATATTTCTGAATAGCCGAGAGCACATTTAAAACATTCCATACTGTTCTGTGTTTTGTTTTATTTTGTTTTTTCATGTAATGGCCAGTCAGGTGCGGCCACAAGAGGAAACACAGGAGAGATTTGGGAAAACAAGGTTTATTATACTCACAGGTCCCAGCACACGACGCAGGCCCACGTGGGGAAGCCTCGGGTGATGAGTAGGCAGAAAGCAGGAGTGAGGGGAAAGCCTGGGCTAGACCTTTCCAGGGGCTTCCCGGCAAAGGCAAGGCAGGTTAAGGTGAACAGTTAAGGACTGGCTAGTGTGAATACATTCAGCAGGAGCCTAGCTATGGGATGGTCCCGAGTTGCCTGGTACCTGGCCCTGGGATAATTGAGGCAGGGACTCATTGCCTCCTGGGGTGCAGGGGCCCACAGAGGAGGGCAGGCTCTGAGTCGGACAAACTTCCTGCAGCTCATACTTCAAGGACAAATGGTGGGAAAACGAACAGCCAAGTCCAAGGTCGCAGGTACCTTCTCCACCCTCGCATGGACCCCGAATACCAGGATTAGAATGGGACTGAAACCTATTGCAATCAATAATAATAATCATAAAAGGTGCGTCCCTATAACTCCATGGAACTACTTTCCATAAATTTTCACTTAATGGAATTGAACTGAAAGTGGTTCCAAGGCATTTATAGCATTCTTATTGTCATGTGGGGACACAGTGCAAGAAGCCCCCTTAAATATCAGACCTCAAGGTCAGAGAGAGGAGAAAGACCGCCTTTGTGTTCCCTCCAGTCCTGAAACGTGGCAGTGTGCTAAGTGGCCACACTGATGGAAGACAAGAAACAAAAATATAAAACAGCAGACATTGTTGCCAGGAAAAGCAGACAGAACATTCAATAGAACAAATAACAAATGTATCTAAATGAAAAGGAAAAAAAGTTCTTTTCACTTGCTATAAATAAATAGAATAAAGTAGCCAGGAAAAGAAAAGTGTACACACAGTGGAAGACACTCTATAATGTGTAACATTATTCATGTATTTTCATCAGTGATACACTTCTCTTTGACTCCGTATGTCAGACAATTGTTACCCAATTAAAAATAAGAGAGTGTATAAAAAGAAAGGTGAAAACAAATATTAGTAGAATGATCACACTGCTTTGGTGGAAGTAGAAGGGTCCCAATGATTGCTTTAAATCACCGTCTCAGACCTTATGAGAGATTAAGCCTTGACGCTCCCATTTCCTTTTCTACCTCATAAACTGATTTGAGGAATAATGAACTACTGTTTGTGAAGCACTTATACCTTTAAATAATGACTGTAATAGGAAGGCAGATGAGGGTCGAAGGAGGAAATATTCTTTTCAGAGCGGAACAGGTTTTATCCAGTGACATCATCTCTGAGACTTTGGCTGCTTAGGCTGGGACGCTATTCTGATACCTGGACCTCATCTCTTGAGAAGCAGCGAAGAGTTGTCCACCGTAACTGTCAGTCACTGTGTACTTGATCTCTCTATCAGATCAAAGCCACCACTCAGGTCTCTTTTGGGAGACAAAGTCAAGGGTCATTTGTGCAGCCTCACACCAAAAATTGAAAATTAGGTAACTCTATCACTCCACCTGGAAGAAGAAAACGCATGGGATTTAATTTGTAGCCATGGGATAGGATGTTGAAGAAATAAAACCTATCTGGCTCCTTGGTTACCAGAAAGAAAAAACAGATAAAGTGCAACTCACTAATACAATAGTGTCAGAGGTCTCAAAACCGCCAGGGTGTTTATATTTTCTTCAATGCTCTTAACGTTAAATTAGAAAAGATACTAAAGAGCATGGGAACTGATAGAGTATAGAAAGTGATATCAACAAAACTGCTCAGAAATAGAAGGAAGTCTTAGCTTTAAACGTCAAGTCCAAATTGATCTGTAGACAGAGAAAGACTCCCTCCTGGAAAAAAAAATTGCAGCCCAATGCTCATCAATAGAGACAAAAGATGAGCCTGGCAAACTCATCACAGTGCCAGTGAGGCTGATAGACCACAGGCCAGAGACAAAGCTCTCTGTTAAGAGCACAGTCTGAGGCTCTCTACTCAACCTGCCAACTGCAGCTAACATGAACATCTCTTAACAAGAAATGTGCAGGGGGTGGGAAAATGAAGGAGTGATTCACTGAATGAGACAGAAAGCTCCAGACCATTAAAGGCATTTCCTGAAACACCTGGAGTTAGTTATATGCCAAAGCCCAATGATGCAGCAAAAAAGTCTGCAATCAACTGCTCAGAAGAGATCAACATTCAGCAGACCTAAAACTTAGCTAACTATTTATTTAAAATCCTACACATCTGGGGCAGGGCAAGAGGGACTGGGCTGAGGCAAATGTCATTCATGAGAGAGATAAATGAGTGCTGAATAGATCGACCATCTCTTCCTGCCACATGCAACACGCCCTTGCAGATGAAGCCTCGTTCAGAGGACTTGGCGTTTTGCATGGGATCTAGATGCGCTGGCTTAACACGCTTAGCTCTGACTGAGTCCGAGTCTGCTGGTCTGGACAAATTTACTCCAAGCTCTTGAGAGAATCTGGGCCAGAAATCATATATGCCCAAAGAGTCAACAGGATAGTGCCGCTGGAAGAGAAAAATCTTTGTGAGAACTGTGGAGATGCTTCGCTAATACCTCTCATCAAGAGAACTTTCTGTGGAAGACTCACAGCCCCCAGCTGCTGCTTCCGAGCGCTCTCAGGTGCCCGTGCTGAGGCCCCGCTTCCCCCTGCTGCCTCCCATCAATGACTGAGGACGGCGGGGCAGCTGGGGCTGAGTCTGCATGTGCCAGACATGGGGCTCCTCTCACAAGCCACCCTGGCTTGGGGACTTCCTATCAGCTTGGTGAGCCCATCCCAGAACCGCACAGTGGTCTGAGGCTCCTTTTTCTCAGTCCTTCCTTTCCCCTCTGCTGTCACAGGAGCCACCGCCCCTGCAGGACAGTTTAAGTCTAAAGACTCCTTTCTCCTATTCCTATTCCCCTCCCTCTTTATCCTTCAGGGCACTTCCTCAGTAAATTGCCTGTGTGTCTAACCCTGCCTGGTCTGCATAGATTCCACTCACGGAAGAGAGGAGAGTGATTTATCAAGATGTTTGTTTAGCATTAGAAAAGCACAGCATGGATTTCGTACAAGTCATGTGAGATTTAAATGATTTTCTTTCTCAGTAGGGTTACTAGAGTGACACATGGGGGGAAGTACAGAAGACATTTGTATTTTCACAAGGCATCTGGCGATGGCTCACTTATGACTACATTTGGTCTACGAACGCCGTGCTATGACTGACCCTGACTGCACTCGTCCAGGACACTTCAGAGGGAAGGCTGTAAAGGATGCGGTGTGTGGGAGAGGTGCACTCGGGGAAGATGGAGACGACCACGCAAAGACCCAGCAGGCTAACAGCTGCCACGCACTGGGATACTTCCAGAACATTTACAGTGCATTTATACACATTTACAGTGTATAAAACAAAATGCATACTGTGTATACAAACACAGAAAACCCAAATGTCATCCTTTTGATGAGCCCATGAAAGAGATGATTTCGTCTTGTTAAAGGATGAAGAGCATGGGAAACTGGTTTAACTTGACAAAGAATGCATCGTTGGTTAAGAAACAGGAACTAAACCTGGACTGTCACCCTCAAGCCCGGTGCTAACCACAACCCCTGCCTCCTGTCTCTGGGGAAGGATTTCAAGTTCAGTGTGGCCAGACTTTGATATGCACTGTGATAAACACTATGGTGGGAGAGAAGGGTCCCCTCTAAACAATGCAAGGTCACAGTTTGCAAAGAAAAAAACAAAAACAAAAACCAAAAAAACCTTCTGGGCCTTTTTTAACATGCAACCAGCATCATCTGCAGGGCAGTAGGTGAAAGTGCAGGAGAGTGTGCTCTGGGTCTCTGGCTGCTCTCCAGGTACACATACAGATGCCTCTTTGATGGGGTGGAATCTGGGCAGAGTGGCTAACAGGACAAGGTTGGGCTTGGGGAGGGTGTGGGTTAGGTCAGGCGATGAGATTACTCCTTCGTAGTGCCACATCGCAGCACACGTGTCACATGTTCCCTTCCCAGCAACTTGGCCCACTCCTGAATTGACCTTTAACTGTGGTGGACAGTTCCACTGAGGCTCAGCCTGCTTCTGTGCTGCCAGCACCCCGACGAATCAAACACCTGCGTCTTTTGCCATTATCTCGTGAGATCTTATCCAACTTAGCAGGCTCTCGTTTCAGCCTAGGCTTGTACGCAGCCTAGAGATACAGAAAGTTAGCAGCTCCATTAGGGAAAGGGAGCCATTGGCTAATTCTGGGAGCATTCTCTCTGCTCTGAGCAGTCATGGCAAAATTGAGCTACTGTTGATTACAGTAGCATCCTGGATAATGCATGCTTATATTGGCTTTTCACCTTTCCTTGTCTCAATAACCCTGCTTCCTCATTCCCCTATGATCACCTCTCAAAACATAGAGGTGCTCTAATCCTTGCCACAGGCTGTCCTGTCAGGGGAACTTAAGCCAAGGCAGTTGGTATAAGAAGTGATTCTAGAAAGTACTCAGAATGAGATCCTAGAGCCGGGTCTATCACAGACCATCAGCCCATTTCTGGCGATTAGAGGAGGGGGCAATAATCCCTGGCGTGTTTAGCAGCACAGTTACTGAGCCATCTGTGAGGTGACTGGGATGAGGGAGAGGAGAGAAACGTAAGCCAGCACTGGGTCCTTCAGTCGCTCTAGCAAAGGAACAGCACGGGGCAATGGTAAATATGGTGGTGATGGAGTGGGCTGGCTTTCCCTACCTGCCCGAGAAGGCTTGAGCAAAAAAGAGAATCGGGCTCAGCTTAGTCAGCTATCAACCCAGTGCAGGCAGCTGGCGACAGCCAAAAGGTCTCATGGCAACACTTAGATGCCTCCTCCAGACATACAGTAAAATGTGCTAAACATGCAGCCCAGAATTAGCTTAAAAGGGTGAGAACTCAATGGAAACTGAATGCATCATCTGAAGAGGTATCCTCTGCTAAAATAAGGGCCACATTGGAAATAACGGCATCTTGAGGCCTGGGTTGGGGACTGTTCTATGTCTGCATCAAACCAAGGTACAAGTGGAATTGCCTCGCCCCCCATCACCTCCAGCAACACTCCTGCAGGATGTGTGCTGTACAGGTCGTATATCCCACAGAATTAGCAGTCCAGGGGAAAAAGAAACAGCAAACATTCCACCAAGGGACAGTAAGGGACAGTTTACCCTGAAACTTATTGGGCATTTTAGACTCCTAGTTTCAGCACAGGAAGGCTTGTAGTTTTTAGCGTAATCCACTCTGCCATCAGGAGCTAAAGGGGGAATATGGCTGCGACCTGGGGACCCCCGGGGGTTCTCTGGCACTTCTATGCCTGATGCTTACTGAACAGACAATTGGAACAAACACTGCCACAAAAAGGCAAGGCAATCAAGAATGCAGACCCCTCTGGGATGAAGGTCTGCGGCTCTGTACCAGGTGAGCAACGTAGTTCTACCAGAGTGCCGGATGCGGGTGAGCGATACCTAGAAGGCATGGATGCAGAGGGAAATGATAAATTCCAACTGTCGTCTGGATACCACTTGCAGCAGGGAGGACGGTAGCTTGTTCTACTAAACCTGCCTGTATAAAACTTTTTGATAGAAATTGTAGCCAGTTCCCACCTTGAAAATGTGGTGGCAGAGTGGACTTAGTGAGGGACATGACACAATCTGAAGAGTGCAGCAGGCTGGACTGTAACACATTCCACGTGGCTCATCTCAGTTTTAGCCTCACCTGCAGCGTGGCACCTGAGCTCTGACTCACCTGGCTGTACCTCAGACACGCACAGCCTGGATCAGTGCATCATACTCCAGGGCTTTCTGAGATGCCAACAGAGCTCTTTTGACCAGCCACAGGCACAGCCTGAAGCCAATACCCTTGGCGGTGACCTTAAACCAATGGGTGATGAGTGTCAGTGGATAAAGACTGCAGCCTCCCGACTCTCGCAAGGACATTTCTGAGAAATGTTCTGTTCATTTCCCAGAGGTTCTGAACGAATCGCCCAATCGCCTTTAGCAGTGGCAACAATAAGGCACGCTTATATTGGCTTTCCTCCTTCTGTGTCTTTTTGTCTCCCTCCCTTCCTTTCCTCTGCTTCTTGAGTTCATCTGTCAGACAAATTACCTGTCCTAAAACCCCCTTTCAAGCTCTACTTTTAGAGGAAACCAAACTAAAACACACAAAATGTCTCCAAAATCGTCACGTTTTCTGCTTTATGACAAATGTGTTCACTCCGGCTGGAGGTGTGGCTGCGCTGAATACTGGATAAGGAGTATTTATTATTTAGAGCCCAACAGCAGTATGAGTCTGGGGTATGTGCCAGACTTCAGATTTCTACTGCTTTGCAGAATCTTCACCTTAAAACTCACAGTCCAGCCAGATGAGTTATTGCTACTGGAAGTTTTAAGTTGCTCAGATAACATATTTTTAGAGAAAATCTACCGCAGAGCAAACTTGGAGGCATTGGAGGGAATATACGTTACAAGCCCTTCAGTTTTCACCTTTCAGATTCCCTTACGCACCCAGTTCAAGCTATCATTGATATTGCTTTGGGTCATTCCAAGTCGTCCCCAGCGAGCAGTCAGCTACTAGCTCCAGCCACTCTCTAAGAAACATGCAGTTCAAGCATAGGCTAAGGGCTTAGATCAATGAGTCATGAAGAAGCTAAACGGGGTGGCTCACCTTCAAGCTCCCAGACCCCGAGTGCAACCCTTAGCAACGCTGATGGATGCTCTCCAAGGCACAGCAGTTAAAATAACACTTAGCATTTAGTGGCTTCCAGTCGCAAATTATTTACTGAAATCTGGGATATTCCATCGCCATGCCTTTGAAATATGTGATATTACACTCCTTATTCTAAATAGAGGAAAATAGGTTAAAAGTGACTTATTTAACAGTATAGTGGGCAAAAATTGTAATTCAGTAGTTCCTAAATTCAGAATTATCTCCTTTGGTTGTATAAGCTTGAAGAATTCAAACCAGACTGATATTGTATTTTTTTTTTCTATTGTGCTATTTCCTACTGTGTTCCAGAAGCAAGTGATGTCAACAGCTCTTTGAATGGGAAGCTTAGGCTTCAAGCTCTTGAGAGTGAAGGATGTTTTGTTGCACTCAACAGGCCATGGAGGTTCCGGAGAATTCAAAAACCATTGTTGAAGACAGTGAAAGAATATTTACTAATCCTTACTTATCTCAAATAGACGAAAGCGGAGGTGTGGAGTAGAAGGTGCGGATTGATACGACTTGTTGTTTGCCCACGAGTAATCCAAAACTAGGGCGCCATTCCTTTACTCTGCTGAGTTGACTAGCTTTCCATTCAGAGTGCTCATTGCGGAATGTGAGCAAAAGGAATTCCTTTGTTCTATATTACAAAATTTCCTTTGCAAGATGACTAAAATTGTATGGTTGTTAGCATACGTGACACCATCTTGGGCGCCCAGAGTTCCTCCTGTCCTTACGCTGACCCTGCCCAGGACTGTACTGAATGGCAAATCACTTCTCTGTCTTCAGGGGCTTTGTAGGTAATGGATATTGTTTAATAATCATTAGGACCACATGGCCTCTATGCTCTGTGGGTCCCCAAACAATGAAGAGGACCGTAGTCCCAGTGCCCACAAGACTAGGTTCCCATTCATAAATCTTGACTTAGGAATGCACACCCTGTTTCCAAGCACGCACCCCCATACCGTAGGTTAACTCTAAACTTTATCCCAATGGCCCCTCAGCAGTGCAGCTGTGAATGCTTCTGAATGGTTGTCCACCAGATCCGATCCCACCCTATGAGTAACTCATCCTATAATAAACTGATCCATCGATTATATGCAGCTGCCCACCTCAGTTTTCAGTCTCAAGGTAACTTCTCGGTTTGATGGGTACTTTTCGTTTCCTCCATCCTCCAACAAAAATGAATACATTAATTAAATTATTTTCATTTATCTTTTCACATAATTTCTGAAATTCTGGGCATAGCTACATCCCAGGAAAAGTAACCGTTTTTTCAACAGAGATAAATCTAATGAGAACTGAAGAGTTTAGAAGGAAAGAATTACACTAATATAAATTATCAAAATGTTCACAACTAAACACTGACATCTATATGCCATTTTCTTAAAAGTCTCTGGAATGCTTATTAAAAAGGCAGGTTTCTGGACCTCATCCAGGACCACCAAATCAGAGTGTTCTAGGGTAGAGTTCAGGTATGTAAACTTCCAAACAAACTCCACTCCCACTTTCCCCTGCACCACACATGACTGAGTCCTAGGAAGTTTGGAGAAGCAGAACCCTGCACACTGTACTCTGGATCTCCATGTTTGGAAAGCAGCAAGTTACATGAAGTCTGAGTTATAAAAGCATACTCGCGTTGGGATTTTTCTCACATACCAACAAGTCCGCACATAGGTGCCTGCTGGCTTCATTCCAACAGTGCCGTGATGCCAGGGCCAGTGTCTGCAGACCCTCTGGGCCCCTTCCTCATAACTGTCCCCCAACACCAGGAACTACTGCTCAGCTCACACTTAAACCCGTGTTGTGGCCCCTCAGAGGCTGCAGCCTAGGGCACGCACACAGTCATCTGGGGATGACAGCTGTATTATCAGGGTTCTCTTTGAATGTCTCTATCTCTAATAAATCTGTTAAGCTGTCTGCCTCTCATTGTATCATCTGTAGCTTTTAGGCTGCGCTAATAGCTGACTAATCGCTCTATTGTTTTCAATAACAAACTGGAGCATAAATTTCTCCAAGGTCTGATATCCTTTGCAGGGATATTTCTTGAAGTCAGTATCTGAGTTTTGTTCTGACCTCAGGAGGACTTTTTTCTTTCTCTGGTAGTGTAGCCGGCCTTCAAGTTAGCCTGCTGTTTTCATGGAGCTACCCATCTCCTCTTAACAGCTTTCCATAAAAATCTCCATTGGTGTTGAAAGCAATCTCAGGCTTGAACACACCCACATTCAGTTCTAAGTAAAGCCAGTGTGTGGGGCGAGGCGCCTCGGAGCTCTGACCCGCCTCTCTAGCTGAGCAAACTCTCCGAGCCACTCTTCTCCAGCCGGAGGTGGGGCAGTGACCCCCTTCTTTCTGAGTGACACTCCTGATTTATGACCAGGATGCTCTCTCAGCTCTGAACCCCCAGGAATGAGTGATCCAGGGGGAAGGTGATTAGGACCTGCCATGCCTACAGTAGAGGTTCTGCCCTGTAAGTGGGGGCCAGGGGAGGAAGAGTCCTAACATCTTAGGCTCACTTGGAATTTAGCCTGTGCAACATGGAGCTGGGAGATAATTAGAAATCCTGGCAGCCTATGCCTCCCGGAAAGATACCATAGCCCTGGACTAGGGACTGTGAGGAAAGGGAGCTCTATTTTCTTACCACATCCTTCTGGGGAGTGGAGCTCCCTTCCTGCAGAGTTGAGTGGGGAGGGAGGGAGCAGGTCATGGTCAAGTGATGCCAACTCTGTTCTAACCAACATTTAGTAGACTTTTTTTATAAAAAAATATTTCTTCATTTTTTTTGTATAACCTTAGCACAGTTTCCAGAGACTTTACCTCTTTTTAAAATTAATATTTGCCAGTTATGGTTGTGTTGCTGGGGAACCAGTCTGTGGAGTTTCTTACACTACTGTTCTGGAAGTCATTTCTTTTCTTGATTTCTTTAGACCTGTTAACACATTACAGAATTGACGTCTCTAACTGTGATATCAGTTGCAAGTATTTTATCCCAGTTTGTCATTTGCCTTTTTACATCACTTGGGGGTATACTGTTTTGGCATGGTATTTAGAAATAAAATTGTATGGATAAAGAAGATGTGATACACACACACACACACACACACACACACACACACACACACACACACACGATGGAATATTACCCAGCCATTAAAAAGAATGAAATAATGCCATTTGCAGCAACATGGATGGACCTAGAGATTATCATACTAACGAAGTAAATCAGAAAGAGAAAGATAAATACCATATGATATCACTTATATGTGGAATCTAAAATACAACACAAATGAACATATTTATGAAACAGAAACAGACTCACAGACATAGAGAACAGACTTGTGGTTGCCAAAGGGGAGAGGGAGTTGGCGAGGGAGGTATTGGGAGTTTAGGGTTAGCAAATGCAAACTATTACATATAGGAAGGATAAAAAACAAGTTCCTACTGTACAGCACAGGGAACTTTATTCAATATCCTGTGATAAACTGTAATGGAAAAGAATATGAAAAAGTATATAAAAAGTATATATATATACTTCTAGTTTAATATAACATGATCGGAAAATATTACTTACATTATTCTTTTAAAATATTTATCCTATTTTTACATGTTGGAGCCTATGTATCTTTACCCTGTTAATTTTTCATTCCAATTACTTGTCTTAGCTTGCCAATATTTTGTTCAAATCTCTTATCACTGGTGGGATACTGTTTTTTAAGTTTATTTCGTATAGTTTTATAAAAGTAATTTCTAAGTTATTTTTTCATTTCTATTCATAAATGCTTTATATATTCACTGCAAAATTATGGCCTTATTTATTATAAACTACAATTATGCAACATTTCATACAATCTGAAACTACAGAGAAGAGTATAATTAACCCTCACATACCTATCACCTAAGTTTAATACTTCTCCAGTCAAGACCAGTTTTATCTGTATTTCTAACCACCCCCTTGCTTCCCTGCATTATTTTGAAGCAAATCATAAAATGAAACTGGAAAACTTCCTTTTTCTTTCTATGCTCTCAAATAGTTTAAGTAGCGTTCAGATTATCAAATCTTTCAAAGTTTGTCAAAATTCCTCCTCAGAATCATCTGGATCAGGTGCTACTTTTGTAATCTACATCTTTTATCAGTATTTCTACTTTGGTAATTGTCCTGACCTCTACTGAGGTCAATTTTAGTGAACTGCATTTTTCCTAGAAGATCATGCATTTCATCTAGTATTTCAAAGGTATTCAGACAGCTTTAGAAAACACTGTTTCTTGTGATTTCAAATGCTTTCTCTATTTTATAGTTAATTCCCTTTTTAGTATCTCAATATTATAAACTTCTGCTCTTTAAAAAGCACTACTAAGAGATTCAAAACGCAAGCTTCAGACTAGGAGAAACATTTGTAAGTAACATATATGACACGGGAACTTTTTCCAAATATAAAATGTCAAAATAATAATAAAACAAGCAGTCCAGTAAAGGGAAAAAAAAAAAAGGACAGTAATTTTGGACAGGTCCACAAAGAAGATACGTGAATGGCAAATAAGCACATGAAAAGATGCTCAACATCAATTAGTCATCAAGAATTGCAGATTTAAATCACAGTGAGATACCACTTTACAGATACTAGAATGGACAGACAAAAAAACAAAACAAAACAAAAATTAAAAACTCTGGTAAGGACTTGAAGCAAGCTAAGCTCAAATATTGCTCATATGAATGCAAAATGTCACAGTCACTTTGTAAAGTAAACCATCACTTACTATACGACCCAGAATCTCACTCCCAGGTGAGATTCACACAAAACCTGTACATAGGGCTTCCCTGGTGGTGCAGTGGTTGAGAGTCCGCCTGCCGATGCAAGGGACACGGGTTCGTGCCCCGGTCCGGGAAGATCCCACACGCCACAGAGCGGCTGGGCCCGTGAGCCATGGCCGCTGAGCCTGCGCGTCTGGAGCCTGTGCTCCGCAACGGGAGAGGTCACAACAGTGAGAGGCCCGCGTACCGCAAACAAAACAAAACAAAACAAAACAAAACACCTGTACATAAAAGTTTATAGCCACTTATTCATAACCATCCCAAACTAGAACTACCCCTCATGTCCTTCAACAAGTGAGTGGATTTTATAAAAGGTGGTACATTAATACAATGAAATACTTCCCAGCAATTCAAAACAAATGAACTACTGAGACACACAACAACATGGATGAATCCCAAAAAGACTTTGGTAAGCAAAAGAAGCCAGACTTAAAAGGTTATATACTGTACGATTCCATTTGTATGATACTCTGGGAGAGATAAAACTATAAGAAAGGAGAGTGTTTCATTGGTGGCCAGGTTAGGAGACGGGAGAAGGGTTGACTGCATAGAGCTGAGTGAGGGCTCCTGGGGGGGTGATGGAATGGTTTGTATCTTGATTGTGATAGGAGTTGCACAAGTCTATGTAAGCACTTGTCAAGACTCATAACACCACACACCAAAAAGTGTATTCATTGTATGTAAATATAAAAAATAAAAATAAAGTGGGTAGGAAGCAGGAAGGAGTAAAGGTAAAAACAAGCACAAGGAAAAGAAAATAAACATGTTGGATGTCTTCTGTTTTTGCAACCAAATCATTCTAACACCTTCTTCAAGGTTCTCTGTGTGCCAGCAGGCTGACCTTTTTAGGCTACACCAACATGTCCCCTCACCATCAGTGTTTTGGTGGGTGTGGCCACATGGAGCCGCCATCATGGGATCAGAGGCGGGAGGAAGCTGATGCTAGGGTACAGATACATCGATTCTCCTGGCTCCTTCCCTGTGGGGTCCTCCACCAATCCTCAGGACTCCTCTAGTCATCCTGTCAACGTGAATCTCCCCTTGCACTTTCCAGCATTTACTTTTTCCTCTGATCCCTTTTTATCTAGAAATAACAATAATTCCCATTCATACTAGCTCTAGGGAATCATGCTATCTTTGGTGGTTTCCATCCCTCTTGTGCATAGTTTTGTTAGTATTCCTATATTAAAGTCTCTCAAGTCATCCAGTGTTACTTTGCCATCCATTTCATGCAGAGACCCTAACGCAGTGACTAAAGACTCAGGAGAATGAGTCCAGCATGTACTTGGACAGTGAGAAGGGCAGCTGGACTGGAATAAGGAGCCTGAATAAGTGAGAAATAAGATAGAAAACGTAGAGTGAGGCCATGATCAGCAAGGTCACAGTATCTAAAACTAGGTTAATCTTAATTATATAGGGAAAAATGAAACCATTGGAAACTTTTGAACAGAAACTGATATTATTAAAATATTACATAATAAAGATTGACTGTAGTATGCTAGATGGATTGTAACGGGAAATGGACTTTTGATGAACAATTAAAAGAATGATATATGACATATAAGGTGAGCTACACAATAGTCATGCAGTGGAAATGACAAGCATAGAAAAATAGATCTTGGAAATGAAGTAGATACAAGACAGGAAAGAATAAGATGAGCCAAAGATGACTTTGAAATTTGGAGTCTAGGTGACTGGAAGAAGGATGATGTTATTAAAATGTGACATTTGGGGGGAGGGCAGAGTGATCTGTAAACAAAGATGGTGTTTGAAAGATAAGGAACTCACGCCCTCACATTACCATTTCAGGAATTAGCTCTGGGGTGGGTATGATTTCAGCTTTAAAAAATAATTTTTCTCCCTATGTTAAAGCCAAGTCTAAAGTTAATAATCCACCTTAAGACCAGCAGATGGTTCAATGTGCAGTATTCAAGGAGTCTGATTCCAGGGATCATTGAGAACAGAAGCTACAATCCCAGGAACAAGATAAAATAATAATTTCTGTGACTCGACTCAGTGTAACAGGTCAGACAGATTGGTTGTTGAAGTCAGGGGAATGTTACTTGCACTGGATATGGAAAATAGAGAAACCATCCAAACTGAAAGAAATACAGACAATGAGAGCTTTTCTAGCAGAAGCTGTACCACAAAGTGGTAAGGGCAAGGGGAATCATTATACAAGACAATTAATTTACTCAGTAGTTTACAGAACAGACTAAGGCTAATCACAGAGTGAAATTAGTTAGCCTGGGAAGGAGATGGCATCTAGATTCAAAGACCACAGAAGTATGTGGTGTCACTGCTCCAATTCTTGCCTCTACTTAGTAGTGATCTATATTTGGTGCAGTGTGTGGGAACCCAGCCATTGTGGGCGGACTACTGAATCTGACCTTTGGGGTACATGGTTTAATAGTAAGCTTAGGTTACTTTTGTAGTTATTAATATTCTTGCTGCAAATGTGTAATTTGGCTTGAGATTGGGGCAGAAGAGAAGATGCAGAGGGAGGAGTTTTTTGAACTCAGGTGAGTGAAAGGAAGCTGCAGAGGGAATATACCCCAAACTCAGACATGTGAGGAT
This sequence comes from Delphinus delphis, assembly GCF_949987515.2. Lineage (NCBI taxonomy): Eukaryota > Metazoa > Chordata > Mammalia > Artiodactyla > Delphinidae > Delphinus > Delphinus delphis. Next base: position 8,874,760 of record NC_082699.1, on the reverse strand, counting down.
TCCTAGGTTTTTTCCTCTTTTTTGGTCTCATACAGACCCTACCACAATATTGGATTTAGAGAAGATGCTCACTAAATAAATGTTGAATTGAACAGGTTACTAACCCAGAATAAAGGCAGTCCTACATCAAAAGGAGAATACTATTGCTTGAAAAAGGCAAAAAGTTGTAAGACTCAGGGACCCCAGAAAGATGTTTAAGTTCTAAAAAATCTGATATGCTTTAGGAAGCATGAAGTGGGAGCCTCAAACATGTAAGGGCAAATAAGTGTCTTTTAGATAAGCGGAGCTTACACGACAAGACAATATATGTATAGCTCAATAACCACTGAAGGAATAAGAAAGGGTAGGCAAACTGAAGTTACTTCCCTGCAGTTTTCAAAGAAATCCCAGTGGCGATGAAGATTAGAGTTAGAAAAGACATATCAGAGAAGGCTCAGCAAATCAGTGATTTCTTTAAGTTGAAACTGAAACAAGTACAGTGCAGTAGATCTGTTCATACACATACCTCATAAGTTTCTTTTATCATAAAATATTAAGAGTAGATATTAAAGGAGGCATTTTAATGACTGACTTAAATTCCACCATCCACAATCACTTGTTAGTTTATTAGCAAATATATATACCTGTGATGCTGGATTTTTCGATTATAAAAGATATCACAGTTGTGATGTTGTGTCCTTAGGTTTTCTTCATTGTCTTTGTCCTGGAGGATTTAAGTAACAGTACATAGGGCAGTTTATTGGGGGTAACCCCCCCCCAGAAAAATTAATAAAATAATACTCTACTCTTTAAAATATATTTATTAATATATCACAAATGAATGCATAAGTATTCCTAACAATAGGTTTTATTATTGATGTTTTAACTGTGGTGGAAAATATGAATTTGTCCAGAATACATGTTGTATACATGTTATTTGTTCTTAATTTTACTGATATAAGAACTGATGCCTAAGCCACTATGGAGGTTCCTTAAAAAACTAAAAATAGAGTTACCATATGACCCAGGAATTCCACTCTTGGGTATATATCCAGAAAAGAGAAAAACCCTAATTAGAAAAGATACATGCACCTCAATGTTCATAGCAGCACTATTTACAATAGCCAAGATATGGAAGCAACCTAGATGACCACTGACAGATGAATGGATAAAGAAGATGTGATATATCTACACAATGGAATATTACTCAGCCATAAAAAAGAATGAAATTCTGCCATTTGCAGCAACATGGATGGACCTAGATATTATCATACAAAGTGAAGGAAGTCAGACAAAGACAAATATCACTTATATGTGGAATCTAAAAACATGGTACAAGTGAACTGATTTACAAAATAAAAATAGATTCTGATTTACAAAATAGAAATAGATTTACAAAGACATTCCCCTTTGATAAACTTATAGTTACCAAAGGGGAAAGGGGAGGAGGGATAAATTAGGAGTTTAAGATTAATAGATCAGACTACTATATAGAAAATAGGTAAGCAGCAAGGATTTACTGTATAGCACAGGGCCCACAATGGAAAAGAGTCTGAAAAAGAACATATATATATATATATATATACATATATATGTGTATATATATGTATATATATATAAGTGAATCACGTTGCTATACACCTGAAACTAACACAACATTGTAAATTAACTATACTTCAATTAGAAAAAAATAAAAAAAACTGATGCCTAGCTATAAAGAGAAGCTCCCAAAGTCACAGAGCAAGGTGGTTTCCATACTACTGCAGGCAATAAACTCACCCAACAGTCAAATACTCAAACTCATTTTTGACAAAATATAGATCAAGAAATAATAGTTTTTATTTTTACCCCATCAATAAGAGTAAACAATTTAGCTATATTAATGTATTTATAAGCTCACTATAAAATGTAATGGAGCAACACCTCTCGGTATCAATACATTACAGCAGATAATAAGAGAAATTTTAAGTGGATGCATAGACAGGTATATATTCAGTTCTCTATATTTCACTAAATTATTCGTCACAAAAGCTTTAATAAGTGCTTCCCCCCAGAGATGGAATAAACAAGGAAACCTAACTGAAGGGGTATTTCTTTTAAAAAATAATATACATTATATTAAAGTTTATTGATAAAAATCTGAATTGGTTCTTTTCTTTAGCCTTAGAGTAGAAATTCCCTTGGGAAATTTTCTCAGCTTTCCTCAGGGCTGGAAAACTTGGTTTTATATAGATTAATAACCTTAGAATCTTATCCTCAAAGACATGTTTAATAGCCTGATGGATTGTGGTACAGCGCAAGTGATTTCTATGAAGTACTATCTTTTACTTGTTTTCAGCACAGCAAAAAGGGACTTCAGATAATTGTAGTCTCCCTTCCTCAATGCAGCTTCCATTACTCTCTGAGTTTATCATGAAGAATAATGATGTTTTGATTAGAAAAGGAGTATCATTGCTGCTGCAGTCGGACCTCACCAAGGACAGGACTGCACATCTTCCTCTTACTCTTTTCCCCATAAACATGACAGAGCAATGGTACAATACATCAGATTATGACAATTGTGCAAGGACTGCTATATGTCTTCAGTTCCTCATGAAATATTCACAAAACATTTCTAACCATTGCAATGCGTATACTCATTAATCTTCAGTTTCTCTCCTTTGTAAAAAGGTAGAAATATGCTAAAGAGGCAAAGTCTATCAGCCTTTAGCCCATCAGCCCAGAGTTATTAACCCATTAGCATGACTCTACTACGTAAGTAGAAAAGGCAACATAAAAATTTAATATATTCTATATTTCCTTCTCATACTTTTCCATCCTCACTATAACTCTGGTTCATTTTCTTATGCCTAAGCGGACTGATGTGCAATGGTCTTCCAGCCAGTTTGCCTGCTTCTCATGTCTTGTATTTCAATCTATTCTTCACGTGCTCCAGGTAGCACTTCAGGTCTGCAATCTGCTTTCTCACTGCCCAGGGTTCCAAGCCTTTTCGGTTGTTGACCGTCTCTACCCCACCATAGGGAATATCCTCTGCCCCCCATTCTGCTTTCGGTCTCCTTAGATTTTCAGGCCATCTGGGTTTGGCTTCTTTTGTCTTTCCCATTATTCTGGGCTTTATGTTGTTTATTGTCCAAATTATGTGATTGTGATTTGATGAGAGCCTTTCACTGATAAAACTTGATGAGTTTCCACCGGGTTCAAGCGAATTCATCTTGCAGAAATATTTATACGAATCTGTTTAAAAATACTGGGATTTCTCATCTCTCTTTCTTTAGTGTTTGATGGTATTTCTTTCACAGTATTCCAATGAGACAATTTCTGGTACTTTTAAAGGCTAGCATTTTATATATCTTTAATCACTTTAAGCATATAAAAGGCAATTTAACTATTCATAACATATTGTCAGAGTATTGCTGGGACACTGGAAACATTTCTGGGCAAAGTAAAGCCCATCGTTCCCTAAATTGATATTGATCTTCCTTTTAAGGTTATTAGTAATGTAAAGGGTTGTGAATATCTTCCATATGTGGGGTTCTACATAAAACCACGACAAGTTATGTAAGTGCTGACTTAGTCATACAGTCCTGTTGTTGAGTATCTACATTTGTAAATTGTCCATATATGACGGATCAGTCCTGCCCTTTGTGGAGAAAACAATGGGGTGATATAAATCCAAAGATATAATTTTGGTTCTGACTTTACATAAACTAAGGGTACAAAACCAAGTCTGAGCAGAAACTGGCTTTTCTACTCCCTTAACCCTTTTTTCTCATCAAGCATAATTTTGAAAGCCACATAGGCACATTCATTCAACAATGTAGAATCTGCTGTTGAAAGCTACTCTGTCCCAGAGTATATACCATGCTAGATGGTATCTGTACACAGCCGTTTTATTCAGACTCTTAGGACTAGATATGCTTCTGAATGAAGAATTTTTCAAGTTTTAGGAAAGTGAAACAGTTCATGCATCTTCTGTTACAAAATACTCCCAGGGGATCCCTAAATAGTATCCTATAATCAAACACATTAATGTGTCAGCAGTGAAAATCATGACTATTCACTTAGGAATAATGAAGTTTATAAAAGGTCTCACATCAAGGCAGACAAGGTGCTGCAGCCAAATGAGTTATAGAGACGATTTTTATCTTTTAGAGCTTTTTTGGATTTTAGAGTTGTAAAGGCTTGCGGACCTGTGGTGTTTAATGAAAACTAGAACATAGTTTCTGCCCTCAAGGAAGCCAACAAATGTTAATATTTAGCTAGTTCGTACTCGTAGGCTTATACTGAAATTAAAATATTGAAAAGTTTTTTCCAGTTATTAAGTGGCCATTGTCCCAAGCCATTCAAGGACTCTTCCCTCCAACCCATCCATCTCCTGGACCTGGTACCTTCCTTGCACCTACCATAACCCAATAACTGAAGGGGTAACTCCACAGCCAGCCTCGGTGGTTGGTAGGTGCCTGAGCCACACCTCTTGCTCACAATTTTGAATACCATTCCTGAAATCACAGGATAGTGAATTTCTTCCAGGATTTTGGCAGAATGAGGAGAGGCTGGGGGAACTATGGAGGTCCACTTCCTTTCATTTTTAACTTTAATAGATCAGAGTTTAGGTAAGCAGAAAGCCAATGAAATTATCTGTGACCCTAAGTCTCTACTGCTCCAAGAAGGATAACAGTCCACAAGAGGGACAGCCAGGGAAGAGTGACCCTGGGAAAGAGTGTCCACCATGATCCCTTATCAGTGGCTTTTGTAGTTATATTCAATAGATTTACCTCAGATGTAGGAAATTCCATACACAATTTTTTTTTCAACAGATGTTAATTTTCAGCATGGCATAACTGAAAGAGAACATGACTTCATGAAAGACCTGTTGTTGAGAACTTTTCCTTTTTAGAAATAACATCCCTGAGCAAATTCCAACCTCACTAGCTTATATTTTTCACCTTAAAAACAAGTGTCATAATTCCTACTTGATGCCAGCCTGTCTGCGAAAACTGAGATGTCATATACTGCAAAACTAACACAAGACGTTATCATTTGTTTTTTATAAGATTAAAAATGACTCTTAGAGATTCCTTTTGTTATATATTTTCCATTGAATTTGATCAGCACTGACGGCTGGTACTTATAAATGAAATGCATTGATCTGTCACCACCCTGTCCAGCTGGCCAGAGGCCAGTGACTTGAGCGGATACTAATTGGGACTTTCATTAAAAAATTGCTCCCTATTCTAATTTAGTATGACAGGCAGTAAAACACAGTAGTTAAGAGAGTGGGTTCTGGCATATGACTGCCTCATTTTAAATCCCAGCTCTGGTACTTACTAGCTGGAGCAAGTTTACTTAATCTCTTTATTCTTCAATTTCCTCACTGATAAAATAAGGATAGTAATTGTACCTATCTCATAATACTGTTATAATTATTAAAAGATTTAATGAATTCATAAGGCCTAGTACACTTCCTAGCAGAGATTAAGCTTCTCCAAGTGTTAACCATTACTGGAAGGATGCTTGCCCCCAGGGAGGGCCCTTGTCCCAAGCTGCTACTTCTCCGTTTCTGCCATGGTCTTAACTGTGCTGCTCAGTCTGCTGCCTTAGAAGCTGATATGCATTCGGTTTCTCCAGGGCCCTGCAATTAAGGCAGCTCAGCTTGTTATCAGGGCTTCCTTTTTGTTGTCACTGCCATTGCTGCTACTGCAGCTGTTCTTCTCTTTCTGCTTCTCCTTCCCTTTTTCCTCCTTCTCTTCCCCATTGTCCTACCCTCCTCCTCCTGAAATTCATCTGAATGCGTATCTGTTAGTACAAAAACGTATGTAATCTGTTATTATTTTGTGCTCTTCCAACTCTAAATTCTCATGCCTATATTCTCCCAGTTTGTCTTGGTAATATGGAAATAACTTATCGCACAAGAAAGAAAGGTCTCCATTCTCTTGTTATCGCCTCTTCAGATTTTGACTTCTTCTCCTTTTCAGACAGTTCTGTTCTTATCCCCTCACGTGTCTTATACTGTGACTATTATACAACTTACTATAATCTCCACTACAATCTGAGGTACACTCCACCAAACAAATGTCTCCCTTCCCCCATTTCCCTACCTCCCACAAATTTAGTCATGTTTCTTAGTCTATGTCCCAGCTTGCCAACAAGCAGTCTTCAATTTGCTTTCCTATTTTCTAATGCCTATTTCGATATATACCATTTTGAAGAAATATTGTTAAGGCCACAATATTTAAATGGCCAAGCATGAACAATCTAAGTTTATGGAGTAAAGATACTGGTACTGTAATTTTTCACATGTTAGAGAAGGTTAAGCTGGTAGGACATTCCCTACAGAGGTTTTTCCTATATCTATGTTTTAAGTCAAAACCTTAGATAATTAGCTGAATTTTAGGATAACACAGACTCAATAGCAATGTCAATTACCCTTGCTAACTTGACTTTGCCTTAGAAAGCTCAGCCTTTTTAACACCACTTCTTTGATGACCTGAAATCTGAGAGAAGAATGATGAAACATACAAAGAATAACAACTCAAGGTTTTTGTTTTCTTCTTCTTCTTTTATTTGTCCTGTAGCTTTCAAGTAACAGTGGTTGCTTTTTCTTAGGCTGCCCAGCAAAGAGAGATCAGGATAAAAGCATACAAATATACGCTAACGTTGGACTGACTTCACAATCATAAGGCAATGTGATGATGGTGGCAGAAACGAGTGTAAATCATCCAGGAGCCAAGAGATGCCACAGCTTCTGGAAGCTGGTAGAAGCGAGGAACTGATTCTCCCCTAGAGCCTGCAGAAGGCACTGTCTCCAACGATTCCTTGAGTTTAGTCCAGTGAAACTGACTTGATCCTCTGACTTCCACAAATGCAGAAGAATAAATATGTGTTAAGCCATTAAGTTTGTGGTAATTTGTTATGGCAGCAATAGGAAACTAATACATATTTTGGTGCCAGAAGTGGGGTGCTGCTATAACAAATACTTAAAACATCATGAACTGGGGCTTCCCTGGTGGCGCAGTGGTTGAGAGTCCGCCTGCCGATGCAGGGGACACGGGTTCGTGCCCCGGTCCGGGAAGATCCCACATGCCTCAGAGCGGCTGGGCCCGTGAGCCATGGCCGCTGAGCCTGCGCGTCCGGAGCCTGTGCTCCGCAACGGGAGAGGCCACAACAGTGAGAGGCCTGCGTACCGCAAAAAAAAAAAAAACAAAAAACCCAAAAAAAACCATCATAAACAGAATCTTGAGCATGGGTGAAAGGAATATACTTGAAAGGAAGAGTGAAACCCTCCTCATTAGAGATCGATGATTCTATAACTCATCTGTAGAGATGCTTAAACATAGTACAGAGTAAGGCTTGGTGTCACTCTCCTTTAAGGTGGACAGCTGAACCAGCAAAAAGGATATTGAGAAGTGCTAATAATATGTGATATTCAGAAGATAAATGAGGCAAATGGTATTTGTGCTAGTCCAAAAACCAGACAAAATTTCAATATTCCTTTTATCCTACCTTTTTCACCTTCATTATCTAAAAATTTTCTATTTCTCCCTTCTGCCCCCTAAACTATGTATATGACCCTTTATCTCTACTTTTCTCAATCTCTATATATGTTGCATGATAACGACTTTTAAAATTTGTTTTGTTTTGTTTTGTTTTGCGGTACGCGGGCCTCTCACTGTTGTGGCCTCTCCCGTTGCGGAGCACAGGCTCCGGAAGCGCAGGCTCAGCGGCCACGGCTCATGGGCCCAGCCGCTCCGCGGCATGTGGGACCTTCCCGGACTGGGGCACAAACGCGTATCCCCTGCATCAGCAGGCGGACTCTCAACCACTGCGCCGCCAGGGAAGCCCCTTAAAATGTTTTGATAAATATTGATTGGAAAATATTTATTGAGTACCTACATTGTGCTCAACGGGCCTTACATCTCTTCTTAAAATGACTGAAATTGGGAACTTTCTCTAATTCACTCTTGATTCCATCAAAGGGTCTGAATCAGGGTGTTTTACTCATGCAGATGATAGGCAAATGTTTGCTGAATTAAAAATAAGTGAAGTTATTTTAATGTTAGCTTGCTCATGCTTGTATTTATTGACAGAGATAACAGCTAAAAGTACTAAGCTTTTCTCATGAATTATATCACTTAATCTTCATGCAAATGTGTGATGTATATACCGTTATTTTTATTTTACTGTTGAAAAAACCTTAGCTTTAAAAAAAAATAATTTACTCAAAGTTACACAAATATTAAGGACTCGGATCCATACTCAGCCAACTCCAGGAGCTTATTTTTTAACCACCATCTTCTCCAATCCATAAACTATGCTGCTTGTTCACATAAACTCCTGACCTTCCACCATCAGAACCTATCAGAAATGCCAAGGTCAAACATTAAACAAAAGAACCCAGAGGACAAGCCAAAAAAGGAAGGTCTTCACCTAGGAATACCCAAATTGTGTAATCACAGATAATACAGTGGTATTATGATTTTAAAAAAACCTCCTGAAAAGACAGTCTCTGTCCCCTTTTGTTCTCAAGACACCAACGCGCACAGGAACTTAGGCTCAACCTGTCATCATCTGCTCAGGCATAGTGTGTCTGCTGAGATCAGCTTGGAATGCCTGTCTGTGTACATAACCTATCACCCATAAAGCCTGACCACAATTTGTCTGACTTCTTGTCATGGTTCATCTTTTGCTTTCAATTTTGGCCATGATGCTTAGACTACTCGAAAGTGTCCTGAAGGGTTTTGCCAACACTATTTGATGACGATCACCCAGCTTACTGAAGCACAAGCATTTTGTGGAGTTGGGGGCACTTGATTGAAAATCTCCTCTCCATCCCTGAGAAGTAATATTTTCAGTCTATTTTACTCAGACAACACTTTTTCAAATTCAGAGTGAAAGTCTGTTTCCATAGCACAGGTAATTTATTCCAGTTACTTAAGATTGAACTCTGAATCCATGTGCCATTGGTAATTTAGGATGGATATAAGGAAGAATTTCCTGAGAGTCTTATGGGTTATTAAACACTGACATGTGCTACAGAAGAAAACTGAAGGACCCTCTTCCTTCAAAGGGCTTTAACAATGGAATCAATGAACATTATCCAGTGTGGGCTAGGGAGGACCCATACGAAAGCAAGGCTGTGGAATAGACGGCTTCTCAAGGTAATTTACAGGGCTGGCATTCTATGATTCATGCTTTAAAATAAATGATCTGTGTTAAGGAAAATTATATCTTATCAGTATGTAAAGAAAGCAAACATAAAATATTCTAGAGGGAATGATAAGCATTTATAGTGCACTAAACCAATACTGCTGCCTTACAAGATGTTTACCAAGTTTGACTGATTGCAAACATGCCAGTGATACTATAATCTTGGGAGGGAAACCTACAGTTTTTAATGTAGCACTTAAAACTCATGCACTGAGAATGCAGAAACTCTTTCAAAAATACATTTATTTACTGTCTACATTCAATAAACAGGAGAGAGGTTAGAAACCTTCCAAGATGCTGTCCCTGCATTCATATTATAAAAGAAACTAAAGATATAAATGGCTCTCAAAGATTGTACCATGCTATTTTTTTTAAAGTTACTCTTTTTTAAAAATAATTAATTTTTTGGCTGCATTGGGTCTTCATTGCTGTGTGCGGGCCTTCTCTACTTACGGTGAGCAGGGGCTACTCTTCGTTGTGGTGCACAGGCTTCTCATTACGGTGGCTTCTCTTGTTGCAGAGCACGGGCTCTAGGTGCATGGGCTTCAGTAGCTGTGCCCCGCGGGCTTTAGAGCGCAGGCTCACTAGTTGTGGCGCACGGGCTTAGTTGCTCCGCGGCATGTGGGATTTTCCCAGACCAAGGCTCAAACCCATGGCCCCTGCATTGGCAGGCTGATTCTTAACCACTGTGCCACCAGGGAAATCCCTGTACCATGCTATTTTTAAATGGCATATAACCTATTTATTTTTCTATACTCATAGATTATTTAGGCAGTTCTCCATTTAGCTTGGTTGTGCCGCAAATTTTCATGCTTTGAGAAATGAGAAGGCATTTTACTTTTTTTCTTTTTTTTAACATCTTTATTGGAGTATAATTGCTTTACAATGGTGTGTTAGTTTCTGCTTTATAACAAAGTGAATCAGTTATACATAACATATGTCCACACATCCCTTCCCTCTTGCATCTCCCTCCTTTCCACCCTCCCTATCCCACCCCTCTAGGTGGTCACAAAGCACCGAGCTGATCTCCCTGTGCTATGCGGCTGCTTCCCACTAGCTAGCTATTTTACGTTTGGTAGTGTATATATGTCCATGCCACTCTCTCACTTAGTCACAGCTTACCCTTCCCCCTCCCCATATCCTCAAGTCCATGCTCTAGTAGGTCTGTGTCTTTATTCCCGTCTCACCCCAAGGTACTTCATGACCTTTTTGTTTTTTTCTTAGATTCCATATATATTTGTTAGCATACGGTATTAGTTTTTCTCTTTCTGACTTATTTCACTCTGTATGATAAACTCTAGCTCCATCCACCTCACTGCAAGTAACTCAGTTTCATTTCTTTTTATGGCTGAGTAATATTCCATTGTATATATGTGCCACATCTTCTTTATCCATTCATCTGTCAATGAACATTTAGGTTGCTTCCATGTCCTGGCTATTGTAAACAGAGCTGCAATGAACATTTTGGTGCATGACTCTTGTTGAATTATGGTTTTCTCAGGGTATATGCCCAGTAGTGGGATTGCTAGGTCGTATGGAAGTTCTATTTTTAGTTTTTTAAGGAACCGTCATAATGTTCTCCATTGTGGCTGAACCAATTCACATTCCCACCACCAGTGCAAGAGGGTTCCCTTTTCTCCACACCCTCTCCAGCATTTATTGTTTCTAGATTTTTTGATGATGGCCATTCTGACTGGTGTGAGATGATATCTCATTGGAGTTTTGATTTGCATTTCTCTAATGATGAATGATGTTGAGCATTCTTTCATGTGTTTGTTGGCAGTCTGTGTATCTTCTTTGAAGAAATGTCTATTTAGGTCTTCTGCCCATTTTTGGATTGGGTTGTTTGCTTTTCTGATATTGAGCTGCATGAGCTGCTTGTAAATTCTGGAGATTAATCCTTTGTCAGTTGCTCCATTTGCAAATATTTTCTCCCATTCTGAGGGTTGTCTTTACGTCTTGTTTATGGTTTCCTTTGCTGTGCAAAAGCCTTTAAGTTTCATTAGGTCCCATTTGTTTATTTTTGTTTTTAGTTCCATTTCTGTAGGAGGTGAGTCAAAAGGACCTTGCTGTGATGTATGTCATACAGTGTTCTGCCTATGTTTTCCTCTAAGAGTTTGATAATGTCCGGCCTTATATTTAGGTCTTTAATCCATTTTGAGTTTATTTTTGTGTATGGTGTTAGGGTGTGCTCTAATTTCATATTTTTACCTGTACCTGTTCAGTTTTCCCAGCACCACATATTGAAGAGACTGTCTTTTCTCCACTGTATATTCTTGCCTCCTTTATCAAAGATAAGGTGACCATATGTGCGTGTTTATCTATGGGCTTTCTATCCTGTTCCATTGATCTATATTTCTGTTTTTGTGCCAGTACCATACTGTCTTGATTACTGTAGCTTTGTAGTATAGTCTGAAGTCAGGGAGCCTGATTCCTCCAGCTCTGTTTCTCTTTCTCAAGATTGCTTTGGCTATTCGGGGTCTTTTGTGTTTCCATACAAATTGTGAACTTTTTTGTTCTAGTTCTGTGAAAAATGCCAGTGGTCGTTTGATAGGGATTGCATTGAATCTGTAGATTGCTTTGGGTAGTAGAGTCATTTTCACAATGTTGATTCTTCCAATCCAAGAACATGGTATATCTCTCCATCTATTTGTATCATCTTTAATTTCTTTCATCAGTGTCTTATAATTTTCTGCATACAGGTCTTTTGTCTCCTTAGGTGGGTGTATTCCTAGGTATTTTATTCTTTTTGTTGCAATGGTAAATGGGAGTGTTTTCTTAATTTCACTTTCAGATTTTTCATCATTAGTGTATAGGAATGCAAGAGATTTCTGTGCATTAATTTTGTATCCTGCTACTTTACCAAATTCATTGATTAGCTCTAGTAGTTTTCTGGTTGCATCTTTAGGATTCTCTATGTATAGTAAGTATCATGTCATCTGCAAACAGCGACAGCTTTACTTCTTCTTTTCCAATATGGATTCCTTTTATTTCTTTTTCATCTCTGATTGCTGTGGCTAAAACTTCCAAAACTATGTTGAATAATAGTGGTGAGAGTGGGCAACCTTGTCTTTTTCCTGATCTTAGTGGAAATGGTTTCAGTTTTTCACCACTGAGGATGATGTTGGCTGTGGGTTTGTCATATATGGCCTCTATTATGTTCAGGGAAGTTCCCTCAATGCCTACTTTCTGGAGGGTTTTTACCATAAATGGGTGTTATGTTTTTATCATAAATGGGTGAATTTTGTCGAAAGCTTTCTCTACATCTATTGAGATGATCATATGGTTTTTATCCTTCAGTTTGTTAATATGGTGTATCACATTGATTGATTTGCGTATATTGAAGAATCCTTGCATTCCTGGGATAAACCCCACTTGATCATGGTGTATGATCCTTTTAATGTGCTGTTGGATTCTGTTTGCTAGTATTTTGTTGAGGATTTTTGCATCTATGTTCATCAGTGATATTGGCCTGTAGTTTTCTTTCTTTGTGACATCTTTGTTTGGTTTTGGTATCAGGGTGATGGTGGCCTCACAGAATGAGTTTGGGACTGTTCCTCCCTCTGCTATATTTTGGAAGAGTTTGAGAAGGATAGGTATTAGCTCTTCTCTAAATGTTTGATAGAATTTGCCTGTGAAGCCATCTGGTCCTGGGCTTTGTTTGTTGGAAGATTTTTAATCACAGTTTCAATTCAGCAGGTTGTACATTTCTAAGAATTTGTCCATTTCTTCCAGGTTGTCCATTTTATTGGCATAGAGTTGCTTGTAGTAATCTCTCATGAGCTTTTGTATTTCTGCAGGATCTGTTGTTACTTCTCCTTTTACATTTCTAATTCTATTGATTTGAGTCTTCTCCCTTTTTTCTTGATGAGTCTGGCTAATGGTTTATCAATTTTGTTTATCTTCTCAAAGAACGAGCTTTTAGTTTTACTGATCTTTGCTGTCATTTCCTTCATTTCTTTTTCATTTATTTCTGATCCGATCTTTACGATTTCTTTCCTTCTGCTAACTTTGGGAGTTTTTTGTTCTTCTTTCTCTAATTGCTTTAGGTGTAAGGTTAGGTTGTTTATTTGTGAGGTTTCTTATTTCTTAAGGTAGGATTGTACTGCTATAAACTTCCCTCTTAGAACTGCTTTTGCTGCATCCCATAGGTTTTGGGTCGTCGTGCTTTCATTGTCATTTGTTTCTAGGTATTTTTTTATTTCCTCTTTGATTTCTTCAGTGATCTCTTAGTTGTTAAGTAATGTATTGTTTAGCCTCCATGTGTTTGTATTTTTTACAGATTTTTTCCTGTAATTGATATCTAGTCTCAACAGCATTGTGGTCAGAAAAGATACTTGATACGATTTCAATTTTCTGATATTTACCAAGGCTTGATTTGTGACCCAAGATATGATCTATCCTGAAGAATGTTCCATGAGCACTTGAGAAGAATGTGTATTCTGTTGTTTTTGGATGGAATGTCCTATAAATATCAATTAAGTCCATCTTGTTTAATGTATCATTTAAAGCTTGTGTTTCCTTATTTATTTTCATTTTGGATGATCTGTCCATTGGTGAAAGTGGGGTGTTAAAGTCCCCTACTATGATTGTGTTACTGTCGATTTCCCCTTTTATGGCTGTTAGTATTTGCCTTATGCATTGAGGTGCTTCTATGTTGGGTCCATAAATATTTACAATTGTTATATCTTCTTCTTGGATCAATCCCTTGATCATTATATAGTGTCCTTCTTTGTCTCTTGAGAATGCATTTTTCTTGATCAACAACATTGATTTATTTATTTGCCTGTTTAGCTTCCAGAAGATATTTAGCCCAATGAATACTGGTAATGTTGCTTTAATCTTAATAAAAAATGAATGAATGGGAAATAGATGCTTTGCATTCCATTAATCATCTTGAATATTTGAACTGAAGGAGGCAGAAGGACATTTATGTAGAAATACTGCAAAGAATTTCTGGGCGTTTTCATAGGCTTTGGTACTTGGTATGACACTAAGTACCATTTGTAATTTCATCAACATTTTTTACTCTTTTTTATTTCCTGTGGATAAGTATATCATTATTACTAATTTTTAATTTCACTTTGATGGTATTCCTATTTCCATTTATTTATTAAGCAAATATGTATCAGGCACTGTGCTGGTTACTGGCATATAATAGCGATAGAAAAGATGAGGTTCTGGCTTCATGCGTTTTACAATTCACTAGAAGAGATACAGTGACAAGAAAAAGGAAGCCTAGTTACTTAGTATCAGAATGTTTGGCAACACTTAAGAGCTGCAGGAATGTAGAAGATAAGCAATGTAGCTAAGTAATGAACTCATTGATTTAGCTAAGGGGATTTCCAGGCAGAATGCTGAAACGCTGACTATCCTCACTATGATAAAATAGTCTAGTATATTATAAAACATAAAAAGAGAAGTGGAAGTTGTTCAGTTTTTAATCAGAATTTAGAGAACATATAGAGTACCCAGGACAGTCTTTCTAGCCAGGAAAAGATTCTCAAAGTAAGAAATGGCCATAGGGCAAAAGTCAAATCCAAGACGGAAAGACTAGGTCTCTGAGAAAGACTGAAGTCAGGATGAGGCTGAAAGACTCCTTTCTTAATACTCCATAAAGATATAAGGGTGTGCCTTACAGATCCTCTTTGTTAAGAAATAGCATTTTTAAAAATTTTAAGAATTAAAAATTTTTTTTCCAAAACCTCACAGATTGCTGAAGGTGGTAAGTGGCTTTTGTCTAATGATGTGAAATATAAATCTGATGTATTAAACAACTACAAAACTTTAGGAGATATGTACTGGCTGAAAGACTGTTAATTAAAACATACAAAGACAGCACAAAATGAAAAAGAAGAAAACTTTGGTATTTGGTCTCCTAACAATTTATAGACAGGAAGTTGGCTGAGAAGACTACACAGCTGCAAACCTGGTACGTTTTTTATGGAAAAGGAACAGTGACTCAAATCCATGAAGGGTGCATCCAAATACCACTGAGAATGTTTTCCAGGAATTAGGACAGAGTCCTACCCAAGAAACCAGCAACATGTACCCGTCCAGTTGCAGAATTGTTATGAATCATTTATGTGCCTAGAATTTTCCCGCATTTTGAAGACAGGTGTCTATTGTGGTTGCCCTAACCCTGTCTCGTATTGTATATTGAGTGTGTTGGTGTGCAGATCGCTTGTCTCTTTAGTTCACAGACCTTCAGATCAAAAGGAACAATACTCAAGGAACCGCTCTTGAGGAGCCTCAGCCAAGGCTGGTCCTGATATAAATTATAAGGTTCTGGACTTTGAGATGATGTTATAATGGGATGAGACTTTGGGCATCTTGCAAGAAGTGGATCTAGTTTGCATTTTGGAGACCCACAAATAAGGTTTTGGTTTGGGCTGTAGGAGAGATGGTAGCAGAGTCTTTGGCTTTTATCTCTTTGAGAGGTTGGATCTATTTCCCTTCCCACTGAATCTACACTGGACTGAGATTCCCTTGAGCATTATGGCATGAAGGAGTGGAATGACACTATGCCTGTCCCAGGCCTAGTGAGGACTGTAAGCTTCTGCTTTGATCTCTTAAAGTTCTGAGCTGCCATTCAAAACTGATTTCTCAGGTAGAGATACCACATGGAGAAGACCTAAGGCTACATGGGCAAGGTGAGGAGCCCAGCTGAGGTCAGCTTTCCAGACATCCTCCTTCAACTGGCACAGGCATGTGAATGAAGCTATATGGACCTTCCAGAACATTTCAGCTGAATATCACTGTGAGATGCCACTCCATGTCAAATAGAGAAGAACTACCCAGCCAAGTCTGCCCAATCTCTGATCCATGAAACCATTAGTTCCTATGAAATGTTTTTTGTTTCAAGCTACTATATTCTGAAGTAGTTTTGCAGTACAGCCTCCAAGAAACTGAGTTAGGAAGAACTGAGAAGTCTGAGTGGAGGGTATACATTTACAACAGTGGAAGCAGCAACTGAATTAAAGATAGAAGCTTTGAGAATAAGGATAGACCTTTGGTGAGAGGGCTCAACGACCCCAAGGCAACAAGGAATATTTATAGATTTATAATCCACATAAACAAATGGATGACGACTTAGGTCTCAAGTGGACCATAGGAGTAATGAATATTGTTGCATATAAATTATGAGTGTATCCATCCTTTTAAGAACTTTGAAGTGGCCATGTTCCTGGATGAATTTGAGGGATGGACTAGGTGGGTCTTCGGAAGCTCAGATCCTAAAGGGTGACCTTTTCCCTGAGATTCAGACTTCTCTCAGAGGTTTTCTGACACTTGCTAAAAGTTCTTACTTAATTAATTATATCCATTCATTCAGCAATATTTGTTATACTACCTTCCTGTGCAAGTTCCGTGCAAGGTTCTGTTAGGGATACAAAGAAGGAGATTCTGTCCTTGTGCTTGAGGGACTAAAAATAGGGTAAAAAGGATCAGACAAGGACTGAAATAACTCTAATGCAGCAAAGAAAGTAATGATTGCTAGCATAAGACAGGGTTGACTGACCAGAGAATTTGGGAACCTAGTCAAGGAGCTCCCTAAGTTTAAGAGGCAATATCTCAGTTCCTGAATAGACTAGGGTATTCTTGGATATTCAAGGGAACTAAATAATTCCAGCACTATTTCTGAAGCTGAAGGTGAGCCTCTAGTCTAAGAATCTAGAGTATATAATCTTAATATGAATCTCTGGACTCCAGGTAGACCTGGAGCCCTGGCAGATACCTGACCTTTTAAATTAGCATTAGCGGGTGGACAAGGTATGCTGGACTCAAGGGCTACAAGTATGAGTGCATGGCACTCAACCCTGTGCGACCAGTGGAAAGGAAAAGAGAACCCTATGTTCTGGAAAAAATCACATCTCAGCTAGGTTTTAGGTCTTAACTGTGCTGAAGCACTGCTGGGCTGGGAAAAAGTGGGGCAGGGAAAAATGTCCAGGTCAGACCTAGACTTGCAGGTGAGACGATAGATAGATGGAGGCAGATTTGAGGAGCCAGAGAAGCAAAGAAGTGCCTGTATAAAATGTCTTTTCGTTCTGCTTTTGGCTTCTATCCTAGCTTCCCCTTTCCTTGTTGTATACTAGGGAATTTGTTGCCTGATGCAATTATAGCCATCTCTGTCTGAAATTTAAAACTTTTCTCCATTCACGTTTCTTTGAACTCATTAAAAAGATGCTCTGCCTCTTTTCTCTGGTGGCACTACTGCTAAGTTCCTGAAGAGGTTGGTCATGGAGTATCTCTCAACCCAGTGAGGACTATGCAGAGTGCTGTGGGAAATGGGGGTAGATTCTATAAGACAAGGTTCCTCAAGGAGCTTAAATAGAGTCAAGTAGATGAAACATTGGCATGTGTAACTCTAGTACAAAGCAGAATGTAAAAACATTCCACAAAAACAAAAACATTTTAATTTCCCTTGAAAAAAGACTGGTTGCTCTTTGGCCATAGTAACAAGTAACTCTCAGACCTGGTATTAAAAAATCCCAATTGATCAAAGACAACTTTGAATCAGTAATCACACTTCTGGATGCCAGGCATTTTGGGACAGTCCCATACTCCTGAAAGTATCAGCAATAGCTACGCTCCAAGAACCAACTCTTCACAGCTAGAGATTAATGCATCCCTAAAAGATTTTGCTTGTGTACATCATCACTCCTGAACCCCATGCTTCTCCAAATCCTATGTGAGATCAGCAATTGCTTTATTCAGAGAGATTGCATCTTGCAAGCACAATTTTTCTTTGTCTAATAAACAACAAATTCACCTTTCTGTTTTAGATTTTGAGTGATGATTTTCTTCTTTGACATCCCTGGTAAAACTCAATCATTATCTTTGGTTGGTGTGTTTTCCCTGGAGTCTTTGATAATGCCATTACCAAGTATGGTGCTCTGATCTTGGGAAATAATTATGCCAGTCATCAGGATATAGATGGTACCATGGACAGAGCTTTCTTTGTAAAAGCAAGATCACAGACAATTTTGGCAGGAGGGCTGTAAGTGATAGGGCATGCCGTCTCTCACTACGGAATGTCAGAGTCAAAATGGGGAAAGTATAAAATGTTTACCTGAGCCTGTGAGGTGGGTAATAATCTGCCACACTCCCACCTGCCATTAATTAGAATCAGGATAGCTAGATCTCTTATCTCTACTATATATCTTTTTCCTGTACAGCCAGAGAAGAAAGAGTCAAAATTCCTAAAGAATGGGGATTCATGTTTTTAAAATCTAGGCATCTAAGGAAGGAAGAATATTAAAGAGGAAAGTTAAAAGATATGAACTATTGTAATTATAATGTTAACCACTGGGAAGTATAGTCCGGGAATCTTTCTAGTATAAAAATAACGGGAATTCCCTGGCAATCCAGTGGTTAGAACTCTGTGCTTAAGATCCCACATGCGGAGCAGCATGGCCAAAAACACTCAACCAACCAACCAAACAAACAACAACAACAACAAAACCTATCTGTGCTCTAGAGATATCTGGAAAGAGAGAGTAGGGCTGGCCAAAAAGTTCGTTTGCGTTTTTCCATAACATCTTATAGCAAAACCTGAATGAACTTTTTGGCCAGCCCAGCATGTAACTGTGACTTGATAGACATCACCATGCACTGGATATGGCCGGCCTAATACAGATTAAGATGTATCATGTTTAACCAATTCTCTAATCGGTTTAATTCGATCTCATGAGAACAAAACATTTTAATTTCCCTGGAAAAAGACTGATTGTTTTCTGGCCATAGTAACAAGTAACTCTCAGATCTGGTCTTAAGTTTCAGATCTGGAAAAGTCCTCCAGTTTCTAGATTCTATTTTATGTGGAGGTTCACGGCAAACTGAGAAGTCAGCTGAGAAGAATGACCATATACAGCTCTCACATTTGGGGAATGTGGATAATGAACAATGCAGGTAACTGTAAGGACCTATAATGCTGCAGGAGAGGGGGTTTGGAGGGGCAGTTACACTGTGAGGGAGAGTGGAAAATACCACCCTGTAATGAGGAAGGAGGCTGGGTGGAATTGACTGAAGGAAAAGTGTTCCCTTAGAGCGGGACCCAGAATCAGATGATAAAATGGTCAGTTATCCATGCTAGGTCACTGAGACCTGTGTCCTGCAAGCTTTCCACTTAGCTTTGCAAAGACAGAAAAGTCTTGTAAGAAAATAGTTCTTTCTAAAGTCACAAGCATAACTATTAAGAAGTATACTTTTCTTTTAAGACAGCTGAGGGTTAAAGTAAAAGATGAGGCAAGAATTCTTCTTGCTCTGAAATATCAAAGTCATGCTGACTTTGGGGGGGATGCTTTTTGTCTGTTAGGTGATCCCACGAAGAAGAAACTGTCTTCATTCCGAAATTATATAAGGAAAATTCTTGGCCCTAGCCAACCTCTCCCTAATATGACACTCCCATATAGCAGTGTCAGAGAAATCCCCCAAATCTCATGAACACTTAGTGTTTGATGAAACTAACCCAGAAGGGAGGCACTTTCCTGGAATAGAACGATCAGCTGACTTCTCTCTTCTGTTAAACCTGTTGCACAACTTGTTGTATGACTCGTGATTGCACAAGCAAAGGCCATGGATTTTTATTACATATTTTGCTACAAAAAGGACTGCAAAGAGCCAAAAATCCATTGAAGACTGAATGAAGGAATAAAAGTGTTCAAACTAGGGTGGGAATTATTTAAATACCTGCTGCTAATATATTTTCTTTTTTTTAGCTTTTTAAAAAAATTTTATTAGAGTTTAGTTGATTTATAATGTTGTGTTAGTTTTTGCCGTACAGCAAAGTGAATCAGTTATACATATACGTATATTCACTCTTTTTTAGAAAAGAATCTAAAAAAGAGTATTGAGTAGAGTTCCCCGTGCTATACAGCAGGTCCTTTTTAGTTATCTATTTTGTATTTTCTACTAGTCAAATTAAGAAAAGCTAAAAATAAATTTAGCAAAAATAAATATATGAAAGAAATTAAAGACAATAATAAAAATAAACAAGGTAAGAGAAATTTTAAAAATTCAGAAGAACCTAAAACTTGCTAAAACACACAATAAATAAAGTATAAAAAAACAAGAAACAAACCAAGACAATTTCAAGTGAGTAATTGAAAATATACATTAGAACATTTAACAAAAGTGCTGTTTAAAAGAAGACAACAATATAATTAGATAAAAATAATGCAAAATTAATATTATTCAAAAGACTAAAGAAGAAAAATAAATGGAACAAAAAAAGTTAAATGATGCAATAATAATATTCTAAGATTTAATACCATGACACAGTGGCATATGTCCTTATAACAGAAAGCCAGTTAACACAGCACAAAATACTTTACCTTTATATATGTGCAAAAAGCCTTTATTTTCTTATTTTTTTAATTAAGAGTTTCCATTTTTGGAAAGTGAAAATGATCCGATATAGAAATACAATTTTATTTAATTAAAATATTCATCACATTTATAATAATAAGATAACAGAAACACTTAGGTAAAGGTTTAAGTTGCCTCCAATATAGTCACAATGGCCAGCTCCTCCCACTGGATGGGTCCTACCCTCTACTGCTCATGCAAGGGTTTCTCTCCTACATTTTTCCTTCTGTATCTTGAATCGATAAATAATTCCTATCAATATTCAAACATACTTTAACATTTTTCATATCTTAAAATAGGCTTCAACCAGTAAAGCACTCATATCCAGACTGTGGAAACAATATCTACAAATCAATGAGGAAAAGGGAGCTAACCAAAGAGAAAAAAAATGTGCAAAAATGTGTGAACTTCTGTGATACAGAGTGAAGTCAGTCGGAAAGAGAAAAACAAATACCGTATGCTAACGCATATATATGGAATCTAAGAAAAAGAAAAAGTTCATGAAGAACCTAGGGGCAAGACGGGAATAAAGACACAGATCTACTAGAGAATGGACTTGAGCATATGGGGAGGGGGAAGGGTAAGCTGTGACAAAGTGAGAGAGTGGCATGGATATATATACACTACAAAATGTAAGGTAGATAGCTAGTGGGAAGTAGCCGCATAGCACAGGGAGATCAGCTCGGTGATGTGTGACCACCTAGAGGGGTGGGATAGGGAGGGTGGGAGGGAGACGCAAGAGGGAGGAGATATGGGGATACATGTATACGTATAGCTGATTCACTTTGTTATACAGCAGGAACTAACACACCTTTGTAAAGCAATTATACTCCAATAAAGATGTTGAAAAAAGAAAAGAATCAGCAGCCTCAGAAAGAGGGAGGGGATGTCTGCTTTGTTCTTAGCCCTTCACCTCCAAGCTCCATCTGTGAGGAGGCATCATTTTCTGTACACGAAGAGGCATCCTACTTATCTAGGCCTGAAAAGATGCCCTGGAGAAAACAAAACATTGATGTGGAATTTAAAGGGCAGTGGAAACAATAAAAAACATAAAAGGTCAATGGATCCACAGTCTAGCAGCCAGAGCTTGCTGACCCCTCCTCGTTGGCAGGGCGAGGAGACCCTTACAAAGCACACTGGGTCAGGGCACTGACAGGAAAACGGTCCTTCTTCCTTGAGCACAGTGATTTGTCTCAACCAAAGACCCTCACTTACGAAAAGCTTTCCTGCGCTCTGCACAGTGTCTTCACTTTTTTATCAAATCATTCTTCAGGTAAAAGCTGGCACATGGAGAATGTTTGATTCCATTGGTTCTTTGAAGAAAGAATAGTTTCTTGAAGCACATGCTCTGTTAGTGGATACAAATGTCTTTAAGATTCACAGGCACCAGCTTACACTGGCTAAAATCAAAAGACAGTTGCTACTTTCCTGGCACGTAGGAGCTAAATGAATGAAAGTGATACGCACACACACACATACAGACACACACGAGCCTTTTTTTTTTTTTCTTTCTGCAGAGGAGAGGTTCTTTTCATGGAATGCAATTTATCTGTTTATATTTTCTTAGAGACCACTTCTACTTGTACAGCCCATGAAGCCCTAGCTAATATTTGCCGACCTTCTCTTTTGAGCTCTAACCACATCTTCATTCCCTTCCTTGCTCTACTTTGGATTACCCACATGAGGTGAAATAATTCACTAATTCTATGTAAAATCACATTGCATCTATTTCTGCACTTGTGTGTGAGACCAGTTGTGTTTAAGGTGCATCTATACTCAGTAAGTTAAACATAAAAAACTAGAACCTTAAAAATGTCAAAATGATGTTAAAGTCCGTTAAAACTAACTTTAAAGTGGATGCTATTAATTTCCCATCTTTGTGATTGCATTTGTTTGATTTTCAATGTTACTCTGGGTCTGTGGCAAGTTGTTGCTTTTGTCAAAGTACCTGTAATTCCACAGGGGAGAAAAAGAAAAGGAGAAAGAAATCGGGAGAGTTAGGAAAATGGACATAACAATGGTATACCTGGGAAAAGATGATGTAGATTGCTAACTGTTATGCACGTGCTTGTAAGATTTACTTTTGAAACACCTGTTGGATTTTGATTGTAATATTGGCATTGGAAACATGAGAAGCATACTTTTATTTCCTTAATTGTTTAGTTTGTAGGGAGTATCTCTTATTTAGTTTATTATATTTATTGTTGAAAAAGTGTGAATGAGTAATCTAACAATACATAATGGAAATTCAGAAGACATAACGAAAATCTAAACATCTTGGGTATCTACAATATCTGACATGGCTCATGACGGCATAGAAAACAGGACTATTCTTAGCCTGACCCCTAGTGTTAAGAGCAAATAAGTGTGGGTTCCGACAATATTAAACAAAAGAATTTGTTTCAAAAGAAACACATACCCATAGTTTTTTTCATTATAAAACAGTTCATCCTTAGTGAGTAAATACCAAGCACAGAAGCATCAACCCAGAAGAAGCTCAGAGATCAACACCTTCATTTGATAGAAGAGAAAACCGAGCCTGACCATTTTTAGGATCACAGAATTAGTCTAAATCAGTTTATGCAGTTGCATTTCAATCTTTGCACCCACTCCACTGGCCATAAATCTATTTTACAACCATGGAAAAACAATCATTGGCTTTTAATCCCTGTCTTCCCTGCTTCCTGAGCCCTGCCATGGCTAAGATGCAGGTACACTCACTCCTTGCCTGACTGGAAGTTGGTAGGCAAGTTCAAGTTAGTCCAAGGGCACAGCAGAAAGGGCCAGAGAAAGAATTAATTCTTTATTAATCCAGTTCTGAGTTTAGAGTTGTATGACTTTTCTCCAGGCAACAGAGACAATCTTAGTAATTATCCACTTATTTACAAGACATTCCCAAATACAGCTCCTTAATTCACCCAACTCCCTCTTTCCTCTGGCAGGAAGAAATCTCTTCTTACAACAGAAGCCCTCTGAAGTTTTCATCCATGACTTCAGGTGATCATGTTCTTGGCAGATAAAGAAGAGGAGAATTGTGAATTGTGAAAAATGCTTATTTTCCTTAAGATCTGAACATCCAGCTCTTCTGATCTCCTTTGTGCTTTTATATACTGTATATACCCCCAAATCTGCATTTTTTAAAATTCATTAATTTTCCACTTCTTTGGATCCTGAATTCAGTCAAATTATAAAAGTTTCCCAATGATGACTGGTTAGCTTTCAATGTTGGATAAGTCAACTTTGTTTCCTATATCCAAACTAATGAAGACATTTGCTTCCTAAACCAGGAGATTGTCACCAGGGTATTCTAAGATACTTTTGACAAGATGTAACCTATCAAGTTAATTTTTCAGCACAAGTCTGAGCAGCTAATGTTCTAGTTAACACTCAATTTCCTACCTTGGGAATATTTATAAGATGATTAAAGAAAGTCATGCTTAGAGGTTGCTTAATTATTATTGGTCTTAAAATGACACAATTCTCATTGTCTGAACTGTTAATTCTCGTCTCTAAGGGTACTGATGGAAACATTTGAATAAAAAAAGCATTTTGGGAGATATTGTTAAAATAAACTTGCAATAAAACTTTGCAAAATTTTTGATGGAGCAGTTGCCAATGATGAGTGCTGTGTATACATTTGAATGTTTGCAGTGTTTAGAAAGTTTGCCAAGATTAAAGAAGAAACATACATGATAAAGATAACATTTGAGTGAATACTAACTCTCTGATGTAAACAATGGTGATTAGAATCCCCCGTCCCTGAATCAGCTTAACTGCTGTCCCTTTACCCACCCCTCCAGAGCTTCTTGATTCCTGTCTGATTTCCAAATATGGGGCCCAGCATCCTAACCATTCTATGAGCTCCTCCACTAGCATTCTGATAAATCTCCTTTGATTTTCAACATTGGTTTCTGTTGCTTGTATCCAAAATTAATCCAGGTTAGCAACATTACAGGTTAACAAGCAAAAGCTGAATTTAGTTCCAGGCAAAATAAGGCTGGTAGCAATGACAATTCCTATCCATAAACCCAGAGAGGAACGTAGCCCTCTATGGAATGAAGTGGCTAGATTAGTTAATTGCATTGCCACTGTGCTCATCCAAAATCAAATTCATATGAATATATATATGTATACATAAAATACCTCTGCTCATCCGAGATCTAATTCCTATCTATATTATAGCAAGACTACTTTGGGAGATTTGCACTGCTTCTGCCATGAAAAATAAGAGATATTGTAGACCCTAGGGTCACAAATGCCAGGCCAGAGCACTCTCTGAGGCAAACATGTTTATCATAAGAAGCAGCAGGACTGGTACAATAAACCCATTCGATTCACAATGTTACCAAGGTCAACTGAACATGAATTTCCTGGAAGAAAATCAAAAATCAAAATAAAAATTGAGTTCTGGGACAAAAGTCTGTCTTGAGCCACCGTAATAAATAGAGCTGGTCCTCTCTTGACTCCCAGGCCTGAAAGAGTTCACAGACAACATGCATAAAAGAAGGCAGGAGGGACATGGGGCTTCCCTGGTGGCGCAGTGGTTGAGAGTCCGCCTGCCGATGCAGGGGACACAGGTTTGTGCCCCGGTCCGGGAGGATCCCACATGCCGCGGAGCGGCGTGAGCCATGGCTGCTGAGCCTGCGCGTCCGGAGCCTGTGCTCCGCAACGGGAGAGGCCACAACAGTGAGAGGCCCGCGTACCGCAAAAAAAAAAAAAAAAAAAAAAAAAGAAGGCAGGAGGGACTTCAAAATGAACCTTGCAATGTATCCTTTATGTATACCCTGTGAAACTGGTCCTAACCATAATCAAACGGTCCTAAAGCGACTTACCAGGGTAATTCTTTAATGGAATGGAAATACCGAATCTTTCAAGGGTTATCAGGCACTGTCTCAGAGCTAATTCCTGGGAACTCAAAACACTGCTGATCTATTTTCAGTGTAGCTTTATTTTACGGTGTAGACTTTCAGAGTTCTCGGCACTTGCCAGGCACCTTTATGGATCTTGAATTTCAACTTTTGTCCCAGCAGTCTGTGAACTGATTGAAGAATTTTTTTCAACCTCTTAGGCTTCCAGGATCTAGGAGGAAATTGTTCCCTCCTAAAAGCCAGAATTACCTCTTGGGAGTATTTTTGTTTTCTTAGATATCACTCCCTTAGTTCTCCATAGACTTGATAGCTCTTAAATACCATTCAAAGGATTGAAAAAACTCTTGTTCATCTTCTATAGTTTCCTCTTATGTGTGTGTTGTCCAAAAGACTCTTCTGCTTTAATGTAAAACAAAACTTCTCAGGTACTATGTTGGAGTGAAAATCTTCAAGGATTTTGAGAAAAGACGGAGAAGAGGTATTTTTTTCTCAATTGTGTTTGTAAAATATGAAGAATATGAAGCAAGGTGACTATAAAGAGAAATATTTAAGGAAACTGGAGTTTATCGGGTCCTTTCTTAACTTCAATTTAACATTTCTCATTCTTAATTTCCTGTGAAATTTTTAAGTGAATATAATAAGTTTGTTTTCCCCTAAACTATTACTTTTGTCCTATTTGCTATGAGATAATTTATATTTCCACACACACAAACTGGCTGTAATTCAGAAAGAAAATACAGCCTCTATTATAACTAAATAATATTAATGTAAATAGTGTGAAGAAAGCCCCACATCACTCAGAGACCTGAACGATTCGTCTGCAGGAGAATGAAACAGCAAATGGTGCTATAAGGAACTGGTAAGGAAAAACTGGATAGTAACACTGGAATCTCAGTTCCCTGAACTTTGAAATGATTTAGCTTTTAATATTTTTCTCTTGTCTGGGATAGATCAGATGCCTCCAGGAATTTCTGATTAGTTATGTAGTTTTAATTTTCAGTGTGATGACCCTGTGCTACTCATGTCTTCTAAGCACTGGATTAGGAGTCAGATTTCTCTGTAATTAACTGTGATGCCACTGAAAATATGTTGATCTTTTGGACCAAGAAACTCAGTATTTGAATGACAGTGATTTTCATGGGGTAAGCAGGGTTTTCCTGAGCTGTTAAAAAAACAATACTTGAAAAAAATAAAAAATAAACAAACAAAACAACGTTTGATATGTCACACTGTACTTTCTTTTGAAACAGGATAAAAGAATTTGGATGACAGATCCCAAAGAAACATTAATTCCATCAGTATTTGAAATATTAACCAGGATATCTCTAGAGATTAAAAGATGTGTTCAGAATGCAAAGAAAATATTGGCAGTTGATACATAAGTTGTTTGTATTTAATTTAGCTTTCCTCCCCTACTTAAACTTACAGAGAATTGAGAATATAAAGGCAAAAGAAGCAGAACACAGAAAAGCGGACTTTTATCATTCCTAACTGATCAGCTAAATATTTATATGAAGTTATCAAACAACTGATTCAGAATAGCAATTTCTAAAAACAGCTTTTCTAGAAACTGAGATTCTTTACAGCAAATTAATAATACAGAAAAACTACTTTAATACTACAGGTTTAGAATGTAATAATCTGGTGAGTCAGATATCTTTTATTGATTTTTATATTGCTATCTCGACTTTTAACTGCTTAAAAATCACTCAGAAGGTCCAGGGGACATAGTAATATCAGAAACTGGTATATCCATGCTTTTAATCATCTATAAAGGTAAACTGGATTGAATTTGCACACTACTGTCTCTCGAAAGTTGTGTATTTGGGGATAAAATTCAACCTAAATAGTACCTTTTGTTTTGTATTGTAGAAAAATGAAAAATCACAGGTCATTAATATAATAAACATAACTTATTTCCTCTAATTCATAATTCTCTTCCAAATTATACTCAGTTTACATTCTATGTTTGAATTCTGCCAGCAAAGAAAGACCAGTAAAAATTATAATATTTTAAGCAACATATCCTATCACAGGAAACATGGAATTTCTGCAAAAAGGGAACCACAAGGAATTGTGAACTTCAGCAATGCAGTTACCTTGAGGCCTCAGGCATATAACACAGCAGTCAGGGCTTTATGTGCATCATTTTAAACATACAGATTAGTGTCCAATGTCACCCTGAGAAAAATCCTTCATAAGCGAAGTTCAAAACCTACTGTCCAGGGGTTTCCCTGGTGGCGCAGTGGTTGAGAGTCTGCCTGCCGATGCAGGGGACACGGGCTCGCACCCCGGTCCGGGAGGATCCCACACGCCGTGGAGCAGCTGGGCCCGTGAGCCATGGCCGCTGAGCCTGTGCATCCGGAGCCTGTGCTCCGCAACACGAGAGGCTACAACAGTGAGAGGCCCGTGTACCACAAAAAAAACAAAAACAAAAACGAAACAAAACAAAAAAACCCTACTGTCTAATGCAGAGGTCCCCAACCCCCGGGCCATGGACCGCTACCAATCTGCGGCCTGTTAGGAACAGGGCCTCACAGCAAGAGGTGAGTGGTGGGTGAGCGAGACAAGCTTCGAGACAAGCTTCACCTGCCGCTCCCCATGGCTCCCATTACTGCCTGACCATCCCCCCTCCACCACCTCGCTCGCGTCCGTGGAAAAATTGTCTTCCATGAAACTGGTCCCTGGTGCCAAAAAGTTGGGACCGCTGGTCTAAAGAGATGCAATCTCTACTGCAGGAGTGCGATTCTCTAATGTGCATCTCACTGCTAGGGAGACTGAAAGAGAGAATTCAGAAAACTTGCTTCAAGTACAGTTCCTACAGTAACCCTATTTCACATTCCTTAGTCAGCCGTTAAGTCCCCCCAAATAACACCTTAACCACATGTTAATATTGTTCATGTAGTACTGTTAAGTATTTTGTGAAAAAATGCTTGAAATATGGATAAATTCTATATTCTAAGTCTCAAAACACTATGGATTTAAAAGTTTTAGTTCATGAGATAAATAATCTGCATATTTTCTGGTCTAAAACTATGTTTAAAGTGATTAAAGCCATAATAATTTAGAAGCCAACAGAAACCTAAAAAAAAACCTAAAAAAAAAAGATTAAGAATTAAGATATCTGAGTTATAATTCTGACTTGTCCATTAACTTTTAGCAAGACATTATCCAAGATACTTAATCCTTTTCAGTCTCAATTTTCTCATTTGTAGAATGAAAAGGGTTGAACTTGAATATTTCTTAGGTCCCTTACACCTCTATTAATGAATTTAAGGAGAGACCATTGAAGGAATTCCCCATATTCTGGAGAATTAAGGCAGTATTGAGTAGTGTCACAGTATCTGGAGTGGACCAGGGCACTGGGTCATGCCTACTTATACCTTTGTCATCAGAAGTAAAAACTGGGCCTACTTGTTTGGTGGTAGGTGTCTTCAAAAGTCTCAGTTTCATCAAGGAGGGTGCAACCAAAGCACACATGCTCCAAGAGCATTTCCTGCTCCCCCAGCTGGAATCGAGTGGCACGCTGGGACTAACAGCATGATACCCCTAGAGCTTTTACACTCTTATCAGGGGTGAAGAGAGAGCCCCAGGACCACTCCTCTCCACTGCCCACACTCAGCGCTTCCACCACCACCTACTTTGAAACAACAGAAACTAACTTCGTTCTGCTTGATTCTTCTGTCTTCAGTCACCGTAAGAAGTTCCAGACCGAGGACATCAGTCACTCTCCAGTCTCTGATGGCCTCTTTTCTCTCCCCTTTTTTCCACCTCTAACTTCTGAAAAACTTCCTGTGCCCTCTGTACCTCACCTTCGATCATCAGCACATCTCCCTGCATTCTTAACCTCTTCTCTAAATGCTCCTTTCATGTTTTGTTTTTTTAAGGAATTTATTAAATTTATTTATTCTTGGCTGCATTGGGTCTTTGTTGCTGTGCGTGGGCTTTCTCTAGTTGTGGCGAGCGGGGGCTACTCTTGGTTGCGGTGCGCGGGCTTCTCATTGCGGTGGCTTCTCTTGTTGCGGAGCACAGGCTCTAGGCGTGCAGGCTTCAGCAGGGCTTCAGCAGTTGTGGCATGTGGCCTCTAGAGCACAGGCTCAGTAGATGTGGTGCACGGGCTTAGTTGCTCCGCGGCATGTGGGATCTTCCCGGACCAGGGCTCGAACCCGTGTCCCCTGCATTGGCAGGCGGATTCTTAACCACGGCGCCACCAGGGAAGTCTGTCCTTTCATGTTCTTGATATAACAAAACCTGACTCTCTCCTGAGAACCTTATCTCCTCTCAACCCTCTCAAATGGTGGCTGTATTTCCTTCTACCTTGTATGTTGTGCTAGAGGGTGGGGCAGGAAGTTGAATTGCTCTTCTTACTTGTTATTTTCAAACTATTCTCCTTCCCTTCCTTCTAAAGACCTCTCAAGCTTTGAATTTCATAAATCAGATAATTATTTTTATAACTTTTTTGGTTTGTTTTCTTTTCTTTATTTATTTGGTTGTACCAGGTCTTAGTTGCAACAGGCGTGCTCCTTAGCTGCGGCTCGCCAGCTCCTTGGTTGCTGCATGCATGTGGGATCTAGTTCCCCAACCAGGGAATGAACCCAGGCCCCCTGCATTGGGAGCACTGAGTTTCACCCACTGTACCACCAGAGAAGTCCTGGTTTGCTTTCTTATTTCCATTCATTTCTATTGATTCTAGACCCTAGCTCAAATCATGGACTTTCTCCTGTTTTAATTCTTGGCAATTTTGGGGTACATATATTAATCCTTCCCACACTCTGGCCTCTCAGTTGCTTGATCTCCTTTCCACAATGACTTTATGTGTCTACTCTTCTCAGGCACTCTCATGGTCACACCCAAGATCTCATCATTACCAATAACAATACAACAAAATGGCAACCTCTGTTCAGATCCTAATCTGTGACACTAAATAAAAGGACAATCAGGTGCCCTGCTCAACAACAGACAGGGCTAATTGTCCTGAGACACTGAGGATTCAGACTGGCCCAAACTCCTCCCCCTGCTGAAACATAAAACATGGAGCTACTGAGCATCTCTTGTTCTTGATAGAGGGAACCAAACAAAGATGTGTATTAAGACTATTTGTACGATTTACACCTGTGCTGTTTTAACACTAAACTATAAAAGCCGTAACTGTTCTAATACAATCTGCAAGCACTGAAAAAAAAAAAAAAGAAAAGAGAAAAAGGGTGACGGAAGGAGTAGAAGACTCCTATGTCACCAAAAATTAAAAAATAAATAAATAAAGCACACAAAATAATAGCTCTAAGTTAAATCCACTCATGGAAATAGTGATTTGAATTTACCCTTTGAAAGCAACTTAAATGAGATTGACCAGGTTAGTGTGTTCAGATTAGGGCTATGATTATCTAGGTTGTTCAAATTCAAATTTCAAATGCAAGTTATTGTCAAAATGCAAGGGATTTAGTTTACCCTAGCAAAAGAGTTCTATTTTCTAAGTACAGGCTTAATGTTAAATTAGGTCCTATTTCTCTGTAGCAGCAAAGTAATCAGAGGAGAATCCCATGCCTCTATTAAACATTTATATTAGAACTGCCTAATTACACCAGGATTTGTTTGGGTAGCAGTGGCAGATGTTCTGAAAGGCTGAGGAAAACACAGTCACTGTTTCATAGGAGTTGGGCATCAACTTATGACCAACTTGACATCAGAGCAGGATATATGAGTGTATGAAATCAAGAAATGTACTGGATGCTTCTCAATGTAACTCATTACAATAGATCATCTGAGCACCTGTAATGAAGGTATTTGTTGTCATCTGCCTCAGGAAAATATTGCAATATCACAAAAAGAAGCCCAGAAAACTTGAAGCATTTCAAAATTCAGTGTTGTAGAAACAGAAAGCTATTTAAATTATTGTAATCAGAAATTTAATGTTGAAAAAAAAATCCACATAGGCTACTTTTGTGCCAACTGGCCACACATTTCCTAAGCCCTTTTTATCTTCACTTATACATGATATCTGTAATGCTATGAGATTTTACTGGTATAAGCCCTGGTGGTTCACAGTTGAATAGAAGGCACTAAGTCAGTCACTGCCCTCAAGAAGAAGTGCAGCTGGCTCTGTTTCCTCTATTTCATCTCATGATACAATGCTCGAAGGGCTAATCGTGGGTCAGAGAAGCCAAAGAGGAAAGAATCAGGACTGTGCAGGTGACCCGGTTCATGCACAAAGAAATAAGCTCTGGATCCAGGTTTACTCCATGTCTTCTCCTGCCCCCCTGCTTGAGGCCCAAGATTCCTCTATAATAAGCTCCTTTCTCAGGTTGGGGACATTCCCTCAGGCTCTCTGAACTTCCTCTGCTCAGAATATGCTTGTTCTCATCCATTTTCCTAAGAGTTTGCTCAAACCTGGATCTTCCCTCTCTGTCTAACTCTCTGACAAATTGGTTGGATGGTCTGCCTGATTTTCATTTGAAATTCTTCCCCATGAACCTACTCCCCATGAACCCCGGGTTCCACACAGTGCAGCTCACGGACCACTGACCCCCTCGACATGCCCCCACTTCCCATTGAATCTGGCCACATTCCCGGGACACACAGCACACAGGGCCCTGCATTCTCAGGAAGGGGGTTCAGATAATATTTATTTGTAGAAATATTTTAATGTGGGACATGTGGAGGCAAAAAGTTGGTCATCAATAAGTCGTTAGTTGGACTAACAGTATGCAGCATTGCTTTGAGCAGAAAGTTCCTTTTCTTCTCTAAACCCCATTAGGGTGTTTCCTACAATCTGCAGAATTCATTCTTAGCCTTTCCATCTGAAAGTACTCAGAGAGGACATCAAGGAAAATCCTTACCGTTGATTTTTGTTGTTGTTGTCTTAATTTATCATCCTATGAACGGCCTCCTGTGTTTGCTTGGTTCTGTCATCATCTTTATAATCAGAGAGCTCTCTGAGAGCTACACATGTTTTTCTGGATGGTATTTTTCTGCTCCCACTAATTTTCTAGATGGTGTGGAATTAACAACCACTTCAAGTTCTTTTTAGCAAGAAGAACAGTTTTCTGTTTGGGATCTAAGTCCCAGAGTCACCACAATCAACTCCCTCAGGGCAGCTGTAGCTGAAGTGGATTCCTGCCTGGTCCATTTCACAACTGTCTCATCTACAGATGCACACTGAGCTGTGACACCTGTGGCCACTCGTTCATTCCACCTGCCCTTCTCTGGTCATCTGCATTCCCTCTGAGCCATGCGTTCTCTCCTGAATGTTCAATCATAAAAGGAGATTTTAATGCAAGTTCTGACACCGGCCCCCACCGTCTCACATTTTCACGTGACCTCAGTGACCGACTGTTTCTCTACTAAGGGCTAAGATGCTTTCCTGAAGAAAATGAATGTGGCAACGATCTAACTTAACTGTCAAGAAACCACCCCTCCACGCCACTGACAGAGGAGAGACATGGAAGGGATGTGGCTTAATTTCCACTATGCACACGTATATCAGGCACTCTTAATTTTGTATTAATTTCCCATCCTTTTACCAATATATGCAATGATTCTCAGGAAGAAGCCAACAGACATATTCAGTAAACATGGCTTAAATATAAACATTATATTTTCCTGACTCTGGAATTCTGTTGTGTTCTATGAAGACAGTATTTCTTATCAAGTTCTAAACAAGGGTCATGACTATAGATTAAACTGAGTTTTAGGAAGTATGGAAGAGAAAAGTAAGAGAAGCAAGTTTCTCTCTGTTCCGAGTTGAATGATGTCCCATAAAAAATGATATGTTGACATCCTAATTCTCTTTACTTCAGCATGTGACCTTATTTGGAAATAGGATGATTGCAGATGTAATTAGGTAAGTTAACATGCAGTCATGCGGGAGCAGGGTGGGGCCCTAATCCCATATGACTGATGTTCTTATAAGACGATGGCCACGTGAAGACAGAGACACAGGGAGAATGCCTTGTGATGATGAAGGAAGAGATTAGAGGGAGGCAGCTGCAAGCCAAGGAATGCCGAAGTTGACAGCAAACCACTAGATGCCAGGAAGAGGCAAGGAAGGATTCCCCTGTAGGTTTCAGAAAACAATCTGATGTCAGGCTTCTAGCCTCCAGAACTGTGACACAATTTCCCTTGTTTTAAATGAACCAGTTTGAAGTACTTGTTATGGCAGCCCTGGGGAACTAATACACTTTCCTTCTCCCTAATCCCAAAGCTGGGCCACAGCAAATGCTGTAGCAATCTGTGGTCACTGATGCAGCCTCCCTGGACTGATCTCAGGGAGGCAGCGCTGGGGGACAGAGCACCACAGAAACTGCAGGAAATAGTCAGGAGTGTGACTGCCGCAAACACTGGAGCTCCCATCCAAGTATGGTGTTCAGGATTCGCTGAGAACCCAATGTCAGAGGAGAATAAAAGAGCAGCATTTTAGAGGCAGACAGATCTGGGTTCTAATCTGAGCTCTGCTGACTTCTGATTTTGGAAATGCTCCCTAATCATTCTGGTCTTTTGTGTCTTAAAGTTTGAAATGTAGTTAATAATGTCTGCCTTAAAAGGTTTCTATATGGTTTGGGAAATAAATATATATAAATTACCCAGAAATTGCTATTATAGTGACCATAGAGAGTTCAAAATATTTATAATGCACAAAAGAAAATGTATCAATTAACGATGATCGACAGCTTTGCTGAAATGATTTTCTCTAGGCCTCTATGCAGGGGACCTGGTTTCGTGGCCAGGGAGATTAGTCTCTGCTCTGTGCTGAAGCCACATACGAGGGTTGTGATTAACTCTAGAAGACTGAGAACCATTCCAGCCCTTTCTGGATTTTCCTATTTATAAAAGACTAGTGACAGTAACTATTGCCGCTGGGCGCAGACTGTGTGTCAGGCATTAGCGTAAGTTTTAAGTTCATTATCCTCTTTTGTTCTCATAACAAGCTCATGAAATATCATTATCCCAATTTTTAGATGACTGATTTGAAGCTGAGTTAGATTAGGTTGCTCACATACAGTCCAGTCGAAAGTGGTAGAGCCATGATTCTAATCCAGTTCACTCTGGCTTTTAATTACTACATTAGTTGCTCTAAAATGTTTTTTAGCCAGAACATCCCTTTTTATCAAAATACTATCCATGCTCTTTTTATCAAAATGTTTCCCAATTTCATTTCTCATAATATTACCTAGATCCCTAATAAATAGAACAGACAAATCTAGCTGGTGTGGTTCAAGCCCAGAACTCTAGGGCCTACAGAAAATGAAAAGCACTCACTTTAGTGCAAGCTGCTTCTCAGAAACTTCTTTGAGAAGTATAAACTACTTGAGAAATATAAACAGGCTACATACATGTGACATTTAACGTAAGGGAAACGGCAGCACTGCCCTGTCAGGGTGCCCAGTAGCCCGGACACTTCTCCCACTCTTGAGTTTAGACAGTTTAGACAAGATAATGGTGCCATTTCCAATGACAGCAGGCACCCTCTTCTCCCAGCTTCCACAGAAAAAGGCAACGGGGATCACTCATTATCCAACCTGATGAGCTAACAGCAGAGAGACTGGAAGAAGCAGAATGCAGAGGAGAGTTTTCAAAGCATTCTTTAAAAATGTTAGGCTCCGTTCTCTTAATCACGTCACTACACCCACATGCACTGAGAATTCCACAAATAATTTGAGGCAACGCAGACACTGCCCAGAAGGAGTTCCCCACCCAGGGCACCAATCAACAGATGGATTACTGCAGATTTCCAGTTGTCTGTACTAATGCACCCTATGCAGCAAAGTCCTTAGACTGATGTTACTTAGCAGGACCTACTTCGGTATTTCTCACTTTTTGTACAGTTTTTCTCCTCACTGTGTTGCTTCTTAGAAATCTATTTCATTTTCATTTCACTTGATTTTCATTTTTTCACTAGATTTCATTTCATTTCACTTGATTTTCATTTTCACTTCTTTTACTCAACTTCAGCTTTGCTAACATTTGATGAAACAGCCTTTTTATCAACGTGGAATTTACTGATTATCCTTTGAGAACTGGAAGCAGCTACATTCAAGGCATCCAGTCCTCTGATTCTTGGTGAAGGCCAAGATGATCCAGTACTGTTCCTTCGGTGATTACATAAAGAGGTCCTTCTTTGACATCTGATAATTATAGCTGTTTCAGTGATTACTTTCTAGAACTGTGTTGGTACTTGTAATCAAAACTCTGAACTTCCATCCTGAATGTCACTATTTGGCAGAGAATGTCAAATGATGTGAACAATTCAGATGCACATTCACTTCATCTTTTTCTCTGTAATTGGTTTAATTTAAAGTGATATAAGTAGACCAGAGGTTAAAAAAAACCGTGCAAACGTGGCTGAGAATGTAACTAAGAAATGAGTCAAAATTATAATCCATATGAGACACAGCTTGGAACCCCTTCCTGGGATTCAGCTGTCCAAACATTGCTGATGCTGATAACAGCCACATGAAGCACAGTGAAGATGTGTTAAAGCTGGAGGAGACAGAGGGAAATATCTGCCAACTGTGCATAGTAAAAACGTCTGTGTTTTAACAGCTTTAGAGCTGCAGTTACTTGATTAATTTTAAACTTTTAACCTAAATCTCTTAGGAAATATCAGGAGTTGCTTAAATATCATTTTCATGTACCTTGAGTGGGAATTATTCCAAAATGTTCTGCTCTACTTTTTTATAATCCACATCTGCTCTGTAAACAATCATGGCTGCTTTCTTGAAAAATAAGCACCAACATGGATTCTAAAGTAACTAAATGATTTTTTTATGAGAAAATGTTACAACATGATGCAAAATGGCAAGCCTGGTTAAAGTGTTCTTAGGCCTTTTTAATTATTCTTTTACTCATGTGGAAAATTTTATTTTAACTCAGAAGGTTATTTTAATGAAATTTAAATATACTTGCTTTTTATGAAAAAAGAATTATTAAACCCAAATTCCCAATGATTAGTTCAGAAAGAATTATTAATATCTGAAAGTGTAACAGCTTTACTTAAGGTTTATACTGTATTTTATATAGCTTTTTATGATATAAAAAATACTTCTAGGTTATAAAAATTAAAGATTCACATTATTTTTCAGGACTATACTTATTGTTTAAGCCATCTGTATTCAATATTGAAAATGAGACATGGTATTTATATCATTTTATTTGTATTTACAACTATATTTCTATTATTGAGTATTAGCACTCTCATACGATTCACCCTCATAGAATGGCCATCAGAATGACAAGAATAATCAGGAAAATTGCAGTATCAGGATGACAAAATTCCCCATGATGTAGGTCTTCTGTGGTGGATACACACCGATGTTTTAGATTTATGTTAATCTAAATATATTTCTGCATATATTATGCAGAAAACAATCTATTTGCTTTGGAAGCAGGTCAATTGACATCGTTCTCTACTCCCTTAACACCTCGAGCTTTTAATTTAACTTAAAAAATATGTTTCTTTTCTTCCAAGAAAACCTTTGATTCCAAAACATTTGCCAGTAAAGGAGTTTCTTAAAGCACCCAAATGGAAGCATTTGTTAATTAGTCATTTTAAATTTGCTACCTGATAACATTTACGCCTACATATGTTCTCTTATTGTTATGACCCTGAGATTATTTAAACCCTCTGTCAACCTTTTCTCCACGCACAGGTAGAGTCCACTGAGCAAACAGTAAGTGAGATATTCAATTATAAATGGATTGCTTTCTGCCTTTAGACCTTGGCATGCATTGGGCTTCAAAGTTTGATTCCTGTGATAATACAGTTGTCCCCTGGAGACTGGTTCCTGGCCCAAAGTCAGGGGATGCTCAAGTGCCTTATATAAAATGGCATAGTATCTGCATATAACCTACAGACATCCTTCCATATATTTTAAATCATCTCTAGATTACTTATAATACCTAATACAATGTAAGTGCTATTTAAATAGTTGCTGGAGCATGGCAAATTCGAGTTTTGCTTTTTGCAACTTTCTAAAAAAAATTTTCTCTGAATATTTTCAATCCTCAGTTGGTTGAATTCACAGATGAGGAAACTGGGGGTTCAGAGGGCTGACTGTATCTCAGATTATTTTCTTGGCTGTGTTATTAAATGTTTAAATAGCACTCTGAGGACACTTCTCCAACCACTAGGAATATAAACAACTATACGATGATTATTATTATTTTTTTTTTTTTCTTTTGTGGTACACGGGCCTCTCACTGTTGTGGCCTCTCCCGTTGCGGAGCACAGGCTCCGGACGCGCAGGCTCAGCGGCCATGGCTCACGGGCCCAGCCGCTCCGCGGCATGTGGAATCCTCCTGGACCGGGGCACGAACCCGCGTCCCCTGCATCGGCAGGCAAACTCTCAACCACTGCGCCACCAGGGAAGCCCTATACAATTATTTTTAAAATATTTCCAGAGACTAGATATTTTGAGTGCATTTTAAGTACTCTTCCTTTTTGTTGGACACACAAAATTGTTCTCACTGGCTTTAGTTGAAATCTATGATTTTTTAAAGTACACAAATGAAAAGAAGTACTTTAAATTTAAACAGGCCTCTAGACAAGCTAATAAATGGCTGTAATTACTTCCATTTCCCAATGGGAAAGCAGGGTCCAGAAAACATACTGAGCAGGGAAATGTGGAACCTCTCATTCTGAACCCCAGTGCTTTCCTTCCTAACTTCTGCTTTCCCCAAGTATGTTCTATGCCTGGTAGCCTAGTCAATTCTTTTGGGAGGAGAAGTTGATTTTTGCTTTGGTTGCTTGTGCTACTGGTGTCATATCCAAAAAATTGTAGCCAAACCTATGTCGAGGAGCTTTTTCCTTATGTTTTCTTCTGGGAATTTTATGGTTTCAGGTCTTATGTTTAAGTCTTTAATTTATCTTGAATTAATTTTTGTAACTGGCCTAAGATAGGGATTGAATTTCATTCTTTTACATATGATTATCTAGTTTTCCCAACACCATTTATTAAAGAGATTTGTCTTTCCCCACTGAGTATTCTTGGCTCCCTTGTCATGTATTAATTCATGGTATATGTGAAGGTTTATTTTTAGACTTTCAGTTCTGTTCCATTGGACTATATGTCTGTTTTCATGCCACTAACATACTGTTTTGATTACTATAGCTTTGTAATATAATTTGATATAAAGAGGTGTGATATCTCCAGCTTTGTTCTTCTTTCTCAGAATTGCTTTGGCTATTCGGGGTCATCTGTGGTTCCACACAAATTTTAAGGTAGCTTTTCTATTTCTGTGAAAAGTGCTGTTATAATTTTGACAGGGATTGCATTGAGTCTATAGATAGCTTTATGTAGTAAGGACATTTTCAAAGTTTAAGTTCTTCCAATCTTTGCACATGATCGTTTCATATATTTGTGTCTTCTTCAGTTTCTTTCATCAAAGTCTTATAGTTTTAATGTAGAGATCTTTCACCTCCTTGGTTAAATTTATTCCTAAGTATTTTATTGTTTTTTCTCCCAATTTTATTGAGATATAATTGACATAATAGTATTTCATTGTTTTTGATGCTATTGTAAATGGGATTTTAAAATTTCTTTTTCAGATCTTTTGTTGTTAGCGTATAGAAACACACTGATTTCTGTATGCAGGTATTATATCCTGCAACTTTACTGAATTTTTTTACTAGTTCTAATTTGTTTTCTAGTTTTTTTTGTGGAGTTTTTGGAATTTTCCCTATATATAAAATCATATCATATGCAAAAAGACAATTTTACTTCTATCTTTCCAATCTGGGTGCATTTCATTGCCTAACTGCTCCAGTAATTGTGTTCAGTACCTAGTATGGCTTTCAATAATATATTGTATAGGAGAGGTGAGAGTGGGTACCCTTGTCTCATTCCTGATCTTAGGGGAAAAACTTTCAACATTTCACTGTTTAGTATGATGTTAGCTGTGGGCTTGTCACAATTGGCATTTACTACATTGAGTTACATTCCTTTTATATAGCATTTGTTGAGAGTTTTTATCATGAAAGTATGTTTAATTTTGCCAAAGGCTTTTTTGCACCTATTGAGATGATTATGATTTTTATCTTTCATCCTATTACTGTGGTGTATCACTTTGATTGATTTGTGTATGTTGGACCATCCTTGCATCCCATGGATAAATCCCACTTGATTGTGGTGTATGATCCTTTCAAAGGGCTTTCAATTTTATTTGTTAATATCTTGTTGAGAAATTTTTCCTTTCTATTCATCAGGGATGCTAGCTTGTAGTTTTCTTGCAGTGTCCTTATCTGGCTTTGGTATCAGGGTAATGCTAGAGTCATAAAATGGTGTCATTTTCAAATGACAAAATGAAATAAAAATAATAATAATATGAATATATTTACACAGATGATAAATTGAAATCATGATCAAACCGTACTCACAATGATAACCCCAAGCTCAGATACTTTTGTCAGTGAATTCTATCAAATATTTAAGAAAGAAATAACCCAAACTGTGCTTAAAATTTATAAAGAAATGCAAATAACCTAGAATATTCTAAATAAATTTTTCTTTAGAAACAAAAATGGTGGAGGACCTACACTCTCAGATTTCAAGCCGACTATAAATACAAAATAAAGAATAAAGATAAAGTAAAAATACCAGAATACCAGAATAAAGATAAAGAATAGATCAATGAAACATAATAGAGTTCTCAGAAATACACCCACACCTATACAGCTTGCCAATTTTCTATGACACCAAAACAATCTCATGAAGAAAGGAAAGAATTTTCAAAACAGGCTTTTTGAACAACTGGATGTACATTCAGAAAAGCAAATTATAAAATATTTTTTATTGAAAATGGAAACACAACACTTCAAAATTTATGAGATGCAACTAAATAAGCACTTACAGAGGGAGATGTCACAGTAAAGTTTATATTAGAAAAAACTAGAACATTAAATCAATGATCTAAACTTTCATTTCAAATATCCTCATGAAAACCACCTGTGCAATCTTTTGGTCAAGAAGTTGAGACCAGTCATTCAGTTGGCGTGGAAGGCAGTGTCCCAGTGACCCAAGGTCCTCAGTGAGGGAGACGGCACCTGTCCACGTGGCCAAGAATGGGGGCTCCAGAGGCAGACTGATCTGGGTCTGCATCCTGGCTCTGCTGCATCAGCCCCGTCACCCTGGGCACATGAGCTCACCTCTCTAAGCTCCAAGTCTCTTGTCTATGCAATGGGGCAGCAATATAACCAAAATCCTAATGTGTATGTGAGGATTAAATACAATAAAATATGTGTTGATTTGCAATCTTGGGAGCTTCCCCAGGTGAAATTCAAAACTGGTCACTGTACACGGAGGGCAAGGAGAAACAGAAGAAAGAGACAGAGAACTCCAGATTTGTAGGAGGCAGTTATAATAAGTAAGGGAACTTACATACGAGGCTTGTCTACGACAGGTGGCCGCAAGGTCAGTAATCTCCATCCTTACCCCGCAGAATCTTAAGAGTTTATAGAGAGGCCTTAATGGGTCAGTCACATACACTGTCCACATGATCTCACAAAGCATTGCTATCTCAAGGCTGTATCTGCTGGGATACTGAGGATGCCTGGAATTCCAGGTGAGCCTGAGCCAGTGAGGGCTGCTTTCTGAACTCAACTGAAAATGTTTTTTGTGAAGAAAAACTAAATTGCTCTACTTAAGGTTTCTGTTGCCTAGGTAAGTAGATAGTGGAAACAATTTCTTTTATAAAAATGAAAATCACTTTTCAAAAATATTCCCAAAGGCTACACTGTTCATTGGTATATTTAACTCATGCATCCTATTACTTAACAGAGAAAATTATAACCTGTTAGCACAGAATTCTGAAATGTTAATTCGTTTTCCCTACGTATTTTCTAAGAACTATGTAGAGTTTTTGTACTGGCTTAGTTCTAGAAAAAAAAAATGTGATGTCTATTTGCTACAACAATTTTTCCAAATGGAATGCTAAAGTTTTTTCCTATGAGTTACTTTGGAACATTGAAAGTGACTTTTCAGAATAATAATTTTTATCTTTTTATCTTTGATATATAAAAGCTGTAACTTTTTAAACCTTCATACCATCTCCATCTTTAATAGTTGGAGATTTCCTTTGGAACCAGGGTTTATTTCATGATTTGGACATTTTATTTTCTTTTTCCAAGTAAATTTTTGTTCTTAAGACTTCTTCCCTGGCTATTCAAGTCCTAATGAGTATGGTAAATGATCACAAACAAGCCAAACTAGAAGACCAATTTTTTTTCCCCCATATTTAACATATTATTATTTTATTCAGTCCAAACATCTTGGGATTGGAGTTCTCTTTAAAGATTTTTCGATGTGGACCATTGAAGAAGACTAATTTTTATTCACACCTAATCAGCTGCTCTTACCAAACCCTCAATCTATATATTGCTCATAAAGTG
The DNA here is from genome assembly GCF_949987515.2 of Delphinus delphis. Classification (NCBI taxonomy): domain Eukaryota; kingdom Metazoa; phylum Chordata; class Mammalia; order Artiodactyla; family Delphinidae; genus Delphinus; species Delphinus delphis. The sequence goes on along the minus strand of NC_082699.1, from coordinate 8,832,958 downwards.
TTATTCTAAGCACTTTACACTTTATTATGTATAACTTTCAAACAACTGCTACAGTTAAGTTGCCCTAACTTAAAATTAAGAACCCAGGACTCAGTGAACTTAAATAAATTTCTCAGTTATGTAGTCTCTGAATTGGGATTCAACCCAGTTCTGTCTGTACCTGAAGTACATAAGCTTTACCTGCCACATGACTATACTGGACTTAACATGGTCCAGTCACTTACTAGCAAAGAACTCTGCGGCCAAGTGAGAAGCCAGCTTCTCAGTTTTACTAACGGGCCACAGAAATTCCCTAAACCCACAAAGTATGTGGCTCTTTGATAAAGCCAGAAAAAAGGCTTCCGTAGACCTTCTAAGACAAGCCTGAAGTGAACTGATCCACTTAGATGCTGGTGGAAAAGCTGTGGCATGGCTGACCTGTCCTCTGAGAGGGTCCCAGCTGGGGGAAGAGGGCTTTCTCCCTGGAGAGTGTAAACACAAAGTCACGGAACCTGAAGCCAGTTGGGGCCACAGGGAAACAAAACCACACTGTCACGACATGCCATGACATGACTGCCTTCATGCCTTAACTCCACTCATCAGAGAAACATGGCCCAGAGAATGCTCGACGCTCACAACTCTTAACAGTAAGTGTAAGATTGAACTGTCCTGTGAGAACGCATAAGAATAGAAAATAAAGATGGAAGTTTCCTCTATCTGAAACTAACTTTTGTCAGCTGGGTAGAAAATGAGAAAAGCAAGGCAATGGTTTCCCTACCCTTTCCAAGCTTACTCTCAAACAGCATCTTAATTTGGATAACCTCTGCCACCCGCATGAGAAATCACACATTATTCACTTTAGGATACAGGAAGGGCTCAATGTGGGTGAAAAAGTAACCCATCCCTTGACTTAATATTTCATGAATAAACATTTTTATTAAGAGGTAAATTAGAAATGCTTTTCTATACCTGCATTCCTTGAATGGACACAGGGATGCATAACAGAAGAAAATTATTCAATGTCTTTGCTCTTCCAAAGAGCAAAATACCTTGCTTATTAAGTTGTTTCCTGATACCATTTCATAATTGCATGGAATCCAATTAAGTGTTCAGGCCCGTTGGGGATCACTTAAAGCAACACAAAAGTGCACTATCTTGGAGAATTAATGTTATTTTTCAAATGCTTTTTCTATGAATAAAATGGATATTCAGTTCCATCTAAGAAGAGCAATTGCCTTTATAACCCCTGTAGGGATAAACACCTAGGAGCAATAGTTATCTGCCCAGTTCCATATATCTTTTGCTTTTGGGAGCAGACAAGGAGAATCATTGCTGCCACCTCTAGGAAAGGCATTGAGAGCCCTGGCATCGTGATACTTTCCTGGAAAGTTATGGGGAGGCCATTTGGATGGATGTTCTTTACACTCTGACTGTTAAAGGTATATTAGCTGAAGATATTAGTGGACAAAGGGATCGTTCATTTACATAGTTCTTATGAAAGGAGTTAAATGAAATCACTAACTTGGTGATAGAAATAGGGATATAATCCAGGCTGTGAAATAAGAATCACAGAGAGAAGGCAAAATTAAGATGATACCTGGAATCGGAGAACAGGTGAAAGTGAGAACAAAGCAATAAGCATAGGAAGGAGGAACTTCAATGTGAAGAAAATTTATCTGAACATAATGAAGGAGGAAGAGGAAACATTGACCATGGAGTAAAAGCAAAAGTTATGAAATCCTCTGGATAAGAAAGAAAAATACATGTGAAAGTAGGATTTCTAAAGAGACATGGAAAAATAATTTATAAAAAGAAAGAAACTACTAACTTTGAGGTACAATTCCCCACTTTAGTTCCCCTTTTCCCTTTATAAATGAAATTTTAAAAAATACAACAGGAGGGCTTCCCTGGTGGTGTAGTGGTTGAGAGTCCGCCTGCCGATGCAGGGGATACGGGTTCGTGCCCCGGTCTGGGAGGATCCCACATGCCGCGGAGTGGCTGGGTCCGTGAGCCATGGCCGCTGAGCCTGCGCTTCCGGAGCCTGTGCTCCGCGACCGCAGAGGCCACAGCAGTGAGAGGCCCGTGTACCGCCAAAAAAAAAAACACAACAGGAATATTATTAAGGATCTAACATTTTACCACCAAATTAGAAAGAACATCTAAAAATCTGAGATGTCACTACCTATGTGCATTTATATATATATATATATATATATATTTTTTTTTTTTTTTTTTTTTTTTTTTTTTTGCGGTACGCGGGCCTCTCACTGCTGTGGCCTCTCCCGTTGCGGAGCACAGGCTCCGGACGCGCAGGCTCAGCGGCCATGGCTCACGGGCCCAGCCGCTCCGCGGCATGTGGGATCCTCCCAGACCGGGGCACGAACCCGTATCCCCTACATCGGCAGGCGGACTCTCAACCACTGTGCCACCAGGGAAGCCCTATATTATTTTTTGCATGTACTTTGGGTGCTGAGACAAATCAGACTTCACAATTCATTTTTTTTGTAAATCTCTTTATGAAACTCAACATCAATCCTGAGCAATACATAATATACTATATTATATACTATCATATACATTATAGCATAATAAATCCAATAAATCTTAAATAGGTATCATAGCTGTTGTCTTGTTAATATCACCATGATATAACTCTTTAAACACAGCTTCAAATAAGTTATTTCTCATTCAATTATTTGGAGAAATAAATGAAGAAAATGCATAAGCATTTTGTTGAGTTTGGAATTTTGGAAAGTTTCACTTTATTTTCTTCTCTTTCAATATGACTGATTTATTTTTCACATCTGCTTAATCTAAAATCTAAACCTTACTTCAATGTTTAAAATTTGTTAAGTATGTAGTCGCAGCAAAAGTTTTTTTATAAACTATTAAAATCCTGACCTTATCATATGTTCAAGTTGAATCCTTGGAGAATGATATTTATATTTCCACATTCATTTGACAATGGAAGAACAGTTTGCATAAGAGCTTCATTAATGCAAAACAAACTTCTTAGTTTCACATTATTTTAACATTAATAATGATATGCCTTAAAGTGTCCATATTTCAGTAAATTTTAGTAAAATTGATAGGTGGAAGAAGATGTGAATGTATATTGTTCATGTACAAACAAATCATTCATGTTTTTACAGAAGCTAATCTTTGGGGAACCACAGGTACCCGTATGATAAAAATGACTGAAAAGGATACATATGCAAGGGGAAAAATGACAGTAAGCTTGATTTTGGAAGTACCAAATGTTGCCAGCTGAAGTGATGACATAATTAATTTTCAATATGAGATTTCACAGACAATTTGAAAAATTGCCCACTAGTCAGATTTAACAGCCAAATGATTTGCAGGGAAAAAAAAAAAAAGACAATTTTTCCCACGCTATTTTTTATGCAACAAAAAATATTTTGCATCTACTGTGTGTCCAGCTCTGTGCTAGATACAGAGATTACAAAGGTAAGTGAGATTCAGTTTCTGATTACAAAGAAATTACAGTTACAGGAACTCATGGACTAAGTTTAAACCACTTTCTAAAACACGCACAAATAATTTTTCCTAAATTTTGGTCTACAAATTAAAAATAAGAATAAAATTATGTATAAATATTTTTGTGAAGGTGGTCATCCCTGATTGCACATTCCCCCCAAAATTCACATTGGGCCCTGAAATATTTTTCATAGACATCCAAATAACTGTTTAGCTTTGTGTTTTCTAAACAATCACAATGATCCTTCTGCTTCATGTGCCTAGAGCAACAGCACCTTACCCACAGTAGGACGTGTATCAATACTGTTAAACAAACGAAATACTTAATGACTACCGAATGCTGATATTTTAACATATTCCTCCTGAGACCTTGGGAAGTGATACAAAATAATTTCATTATGTAAATGTAAGGCAAATTAAAATTATCTCATATAAAAAGTAATTACTGAGAGCCCTGGCTGGTATGAATGGTCTGATTAAATCTGACCACTTTTCTTTCTGTGAAACATAATTTAGCAGATCTGCATATGAATAGAAGAGGAAAATTAAATCAATTTATTTAAAATGGAAAATTGTGGAAGAGCTCACAACTGAAATAATCTCACTAGTCAAAAAACATGTCTTCTGCAATTTGTGAAATATTTAATATATTGCAGGAGAGGGTGTCATTTGAACCAGGATTTGACTGGCACTGAGCCATTCTGTCATTCACCTGGCGTGAGTCCTGAGTGTTGGATTATAAACATTCTCAGGAACATTCACCACCGACTCTCCTATGTACCCAAATTCTGATCTTCGTGCTTATGCAAATGTAGTTTAGTTGAAGCCTTGATAAACTCAGGTCCTGTGCTCTGATTACTGTGTAATATGATACTATTATCTACTATTTTAAAAACCCTTCTAGAGCCCTCCAGTGCCCCATGATAAAGTCCACACTCACAATGTCTATATGGCCCTTGTGATCTGCCTTCCTATCCTCCAGCCTCAGCTCTGCTTCCTCTGTGCCTGTCTCCAGAACAGCCATGCAGCTCCTCTTTCAGTTCCTTCACGGCTCAGCCCCCCTCTTAGCTCTGCGCCTCAGTGTTTCATAGTCCATTTACAAGGAAAGCTCTTCTCATTCTCCACCTGGATAACACATTCCTGCTCTTTTCTTTTTGTTGTTAGAACAACTCAGCAAAATGAAATTCTGGTTTATTGTTGGACAACATTGTTTCACACATACATCAAACAGGACAAATAAATAAACAGCAACTTCATAGACAAGAAAAGGGAAAAAAAGACACGTTTTATCTTTGGCCTTTTTAACCATCTCATACAAACCAACTGCTTATCGTACAGCTAAGTACATACACAAAAAAAGTTACTGGAATGCTCAGAGTAAGATTGCTTTTTGGTTGTTGTTTTTGCTTTTTTTACAAGTTTTTTTTCATCCTTTGAGATTATAATGAACATGGTTCACACCACAAGTCAAGTCAGATGTAGGACTGAGAACGCTCCGAAGGCTGGTTTGGTCATCCGAGATCATTAAAAATGCCTGACCCCCTAACAATTGTGTGCAAAAATATAAAATGCAAATTAAAAATACAAACAAAATTTCCTCTTCAAAGTACTTTAAGAAAAAAAAGCAGGGCCTTGGAAGTTGTGGTTCTCTTTTCCTCCCCTGTTGCAAGTTCGCGTTGTGGTTCTGGCTGGGTGGCAGGGACCGCGTGTCACCTGCGGGTGGCGCTGCCCGCATGGGCGGGCGGGCAGGCGGGACCCTCCTCGGAGGGGACCACGTTTAGATCCTGAGACGGGAAGTGGAGGGTGACTAGGTCACGGTGGCCTCTAAGTTTAACTTTTCCTTTTTGCTGTCCAGTCCTCCTCATCGGTCTCCTGCTTCTTGGTGTCAACATCGTCATCCGCCTCATCGTCACGTCCATCCTCCTCCGCACCGTCACCCTCCCCCTGCCATCTACCTCGTTGTCGGCCTCCTGCTCCCCATGTCCCTCGCTAGCATTCCCACGAGCAGGTGCCTCTCCCGACTCTCCGCCTCCTCCACAACTTCCTTCTTAAGTCCTTAGTGGTGATTTCGGAGCCGGTGTCTGCGGCCGCATCTGACATGATGGGGCAGGCCGGTGATCCGACGCAGCGGGTTAAGAAGAAAGCAGGAGTGAAGTAAGTCAGAAAGAGAAAAACAAATGCCGTATGCTAACACATATATGTGGAATCTACAGAAAAAAAGGTCATGAAGAACCTAGGGGCAGGATGGGAATGAAGACACAGACCTACTAGAGCATGGACTTGAGGATATGGGGAGTGGGGAGCGTAAGCTGTGACAAAGCGAGAGCGAGGCATGGACATATATACACTACCAAACGTAAGGTAGATAGCTAGTGGGAAGCAGCCGCATAGCAGAGGGAGATCAGCTCGGTGCTTTGTGACCACCTAGAGGGGTGGGATAGGGAGGGTGGGAGGGAGACGCAAGAGGGAGGAGATATGGGAACATATGTATATGTGTAACTGATTCACTTTGTTATAAAGCAGAAACTAACACACCATTGTAAAGCAATTATACTCCAATAAAGATGTTTAAAAAAAAAAAAAGAAAGCAGGAGTTCGACGACGCTGGCGGTAAAGCTGCCGGCATCCGGCGGAGGTGACTGCGGCAGGCGGGTAGCCAGACGCGGGAACAATGCAAAGATGGCTCTTCAGAGCAGCCAGTCCATTCCTGACCTTGGAGTGGCATCTTACACTTTACTTCCCTCAGGAGAAAATGACCTTATCCTAAGATTAGAGAATACATACTGTGTCTACCTTGTTGAATCCACAGCATTAAGCAAATTCCTAGCCTTTAGATTCCAATCATCCTTTCAATCATTCACTCATTATTCGATAAATATTTACTGATCATCTGATACATGGCAGGCATTGTTCTAGACATGAGGGATGCAATAGCAATGTAGGACCAAGTCCCTTCTTCCTGAGGCTCAGGTTCTTGTCATTAATATAGACAACTGAGACATGAAAACAGAAGAACATTTCAGAAAGTCATAAATACTATGAGGAAAATCAATCAAGGGTCAGGGATAGGGTCTCTTGGAGAAAGTTTCATTTGAGCGGGGTCTTAAATTTTGAAAAAGAAAAGCCACATCAAACTCAGGAAAAAGAACATTCTATTCAGAGGAAATGTAAGTGCAGAGCCCTGAGAGGGGATGAGCTTGGCATATTTGTGGGGAATGGAAAGAGCAGTGCCTGGAAAAGAGTGGAAAATGAAGGATCACGGGTAACAGGCACCTTAGACAGCCTCCAAGTCCTGTGGCACACCGCAGGTCCTGGTGTGCAGATTGGACTTGATTTTAAATCATAAAGGAAGCCACTGGAGGCTGTGGAGCAGAGGAGGGCCATGTTCTCACAGGCTTTAGAAAAATTACACTGCTGCTAATGAAATGTAGGAGGAACAAGAATGGAAGCAGACGTGATGATGGCTTGACCTAAGGTTTAGAGGAATAATTGGCAAGATTCAGGATCTAATTTGGGAAATAGAGTTTTGAAGCATCTGATAATTTAAATGCCGAAGGTAGAAGAAAGAGAGAAATCAGTTAAATACTTATTGAAATTAATCCTCTTATTTCATTTTAAGAATAATGCAGAAAGAAGAGTTTTAGAGCACATCATGTTTTTTCAACCTCAGCACTACTGATATTTTGACCTGGATAATTCTTTGCTGTGGGGAACTTTCCAGCACTTTGTAGGATGTTTAGCAACATCCCAGAAGACAGTAGCAACCCTTGATTTTGATAACCAACAAAGTCTCCAGACATTGCCAGCATGACGTGTGCATCTCTTCCCAGCTCTGTGTTCAGTGGCACCACATCTGAGGGTCGATATTGGGCATGGTGGGAATATTTACACCTAGGAAACTGACCATGACGACAGATAATGTTTTTTGAGAATCAGTTATTTACCAGCCCAGTACTAATTCCATGTCACTGTTTCTGTAGTCAACAGTACTGTAAAAGGATCAAACAGTACATCTGTCCACTATGATCCCAATACTTTATCTTGTCTTGTTCCATTTTCCTTGCCAGACTCCACTGCCCTTCACCAGCCTCAGGTAAATTAGGATATGTCCATTCATTTCAAGTCACATTTTCAAGTCCTCCATGATTTATGAGCTACCCAGTGTTAATACAGGTTAAAGTGCAAATATAAGTGCACTTATATTCATATTTAATATAATTAAACTCTGATTTAATTAAACTATTTCCTCAACTACTCTAAATATCCATCTTGTTGCCTTGCGCATATGGTAATCTCCACCTTCAAACCATTGTTCTTACACGCTCTTCCTTAGCAGAACCCTTCACCCTCTCCTTTGTACCAAACACAGTTTTGCTCATGTTGAAGGCTCATTTCAAGTATTTCCACTGAAGACTTCCTATTTTTAAAATTCACAGTAATTCCTCTAGTCTAACAAATGAAGCATTAATAATTTATAGCACTATACAAGATGTCACTTGACTGAAAATTATTACGTACTAATTACTAATTGTTTTTACTTTATGAGCCTCATTTCCTCAATAAGATCGTGAGATCTTCAATCAATGGAGCCTGCTGGAGTATAACTAAAGAAAGTTTATCTTAATTATCACAGATGATAAAGAAAATGCCTTTCTGATGTCATTTTTAGGAAAGATATAGTTATCCTTACTCTGTCCCTTAGTGCCTAAGACTTGAATGGGTACATACAAGGTATCCAATAAATACTTGTTGATTTGATATGGCAAATATGTAAATAACTTCATTACTTATTTTTTTATAACATAAAAGAATGATACCCTTCACTAAAGATTGCATTTCGCCTGTAATATATAAAATGTGTATGTTATGTGAGTTCTTAGGAAGAAGAGCTCTGTATAACTTTTTAAAAAACATAACATTGAATTGATGCTAAATATTTTCCCCCCAATCTAGGAAATAAAGATGTAAGTTGCTCAAGGCCGAATTTAAGCAGTGGTTCTCAAACTTTAGCAGCATCAGCATCTCCTAGAGAGGATGTTAAACATGAAACAAGCTGCTGAGCCTCAGGGTCCCACACTTTCCCAATGACAATCCTCAATTTCACATGAAAAACTTGACGAGACTGTGAATCCATTCTATGTTGTAGTTCTGCAAACTTCACAACTAAAGCCTTTGTTAGTTTTTCAGAAAATTTTTTCCGATGGCTTCATAAGTAAGAGGTTCTTCTAGGGCCACTATAGAAGCTCTTTGTTCTCTGATCATGACTTGACCTGAGAGTTTACAGAATTGAGTTTGTAAGTGTTTTTGTAAGAACCCCAGTGCAGTCAGAAAAATCCATCCCATGCCAACACATGCTGGAAATGGCTTATATCAGCCAGCATGACGTGTGTATCTCTTCCCAGCTCTGTGTTCAGTGGCACCACATTTGAGGGTCGATATTGGGCATGGTGGGAATATTTACACCTAGGAAACTGACCGTGACGACAGATAATTTTTTTTTGGAATCAGTTATTAAACATTTACCAGCGCAGTACTATTTCCATGTCACTGTTGCTGTAGTCAACAGTACTGTAAAATTCGGTGCAGAAACCTCATGGTCCCCAAGACAATTTCTTGAGAAGGCACTTCATCAAAATCAACCAAAGGTGATTACTCATAATTCTGCAGTATCCTAGGACTAATTAGCATCTCATTTCCCATTGGCAAGGAGCCTGGGATTGTGTTCAAGCTCTGAGACATGAGCCAGCCAACTCCCAAATCCCGACTTTCAGGTACTATTTCCTGGGACGACTCCTGATAAAAACTTCTATGTCAGTCTATTGCCTACTCAGGAGACAAACTGTGGTAGTTATTTTAACGGAGAATTTAATACCAAGAATCGTTAATTTGTATAGAATTGTAAACTAGGTAACAATGCAAAAAAAAATCCACATTAAGGTATCATGGCAATATATTTTATATTAGGTATATTGTATACCTAAACCTATATATAGAGGAAATATCTACAACATTATCATGGGGAAAGGTAAGCTGGGGGAGAAGTTGAGATTATTAACATTCAGAAGCTTGGAAAATGAGCTCCATCAAGCTGAAACGCAGACCCCAGAGAAGGGATTTGATTCTCTTTGGCTAGTTCTGGTGTTTTTGAGCTTGGAGGAGGGAACCTGTGTTCTGGGACCCTAATGACCGAGGAGAGGATCATGTGGGCTGATGCTGGTGTCCACGTCAGGATGTCTCAGGAGAACAGGAAAATAGGTAATACAACAATGGCATTGCAAACACATAGATAACTATGCCTGGGAGTTGATTCTAGGGTACTAGACAAAGGAGAATACAATATAACATGGGGTCAGACCAAAATGATTGATGTGCGTGCACTTACTAGAACTTTCGGATTTACTGTGTTAGTGAGTGAATTTGAAAGCTTAGGTGATTATATGACTAAAACTTGGACTCAAGCATGGTCTACCTCTAAAGATGTTGAGATTCAAAACTTTCCTAGCAAAAATAGAGAGAAAGAAATGCAAAGGTTTAGACAATAGGAATATTAGAAACAATAAACCTGTTTCTCCAAATGTTGGAAAAACTGAACACCGTAATCAAAGAACAGGCTTTGCATATGAGTAGAACTGAATCTTTAATATTTGCAGATTGAATTCTTACACAGTGAATAATTATAAAAGTGTCATCAACTCCCAGTGTGAATATCAATTTATAATTGGGTCCAAAGCTATGACTTCTATTTCCTAAATGAGTATTTTTCTATAAAAGTGTAATTTTAATAGCCAAGTTCCAGAATTTTATTTAATTTTGTCAAAATGAGTATTTTCTAACATTGCTCTGTTTTTCCCTGTAGAATGGGTATAACACCCGACTTTCAATTATCATAGGCTGTATTCTTTACTTGGAAGGTGTCTCTGTCCCTCATCACTACTTCAGCTAGCATCCTGTCATTCCCAGTTTTAATATCACTCCTTCAGCAAAGTCCTCCCATGTCACTTGAATTTATCCTTTATGGTTTTGACCACAATGGAAATTGATTAATGGTGATGAGTGCTTAATGTCTGTCCTCTTTTTAGTCTGGTTATGAGAGCAGTGGTCCTTTTTGCACTGTTAATGGCCTCCCCTCAGAAGATGCTCAATATACACCTGTAGAATAGATGCATGTATATCACATAAAGCACCTGACACAAGTAGACAGGCAATAAAGGATAGTTAATGCTATATTCATCATTTGTATTTTTATATTATAATTTTTATAATTTACTGTGAAGTCTTTAATAAAAATATGCCATGGTGTTATCTTGTGAGTGACCTTTTTTTTTGTCCTACAGAGATTAGAGACTATAGCATAAAAATCAAAGGGCAAATTTTATCACTTCATTAGATGAATATGTTGGGTCTTATTTATCTGCAGAATTTTATAGATGTGAAACTTTTCAGAATAGGAAGTTTTCCCTTTGTCCTGATGCTAGAAAAAAAATGCTGATATTCTCTTTAGTTTATACTCACAGTTAAATATTTTTTTAAACAATTCACTTTGACTGTGGGCCAAAGCATTAAAACATAGTGAATGATCCACTTAGCATGTTCAGACATACTCGCTGTCTATATGGCTAGCAAACCTACCACAGAGAGTCAGAGGTCATAACTCAAAGCATACAGGTAGCCAAGAATCATCTTTCCTCTAAACAGGAACTTTGCTACCAGCTCCCTGATCCCAGGCAGGCCATTGTCAATTTGTTTGTGCCTATGGAAACTCATCTGGTATCTACCTGGCCAGATCAGTATTTGCAAAAGGTGAGGTAATTCTTGTAGGGATAACTCCCTTAGAATCTTTGACTCCTACTCCAAAGGACTCATACAAAGGTGCCATGAAAGAAACTGATAGCCCATGACTTTGCTCTTTGGAAAAGTAAAGGCATTTGGGTAACACTGCCCCATATACTCTGAGGCAGAGTTAATTTTCTGGAGCAAATAAAAGAGCTCCCCAAAGGGTTTCTCTCCACGGGTGCCTTTTCCTCTCTCTAAATTCGCCTGTGGATATGGCTATGCAGCATTTCTTTACTTAATAGCTAATGTGTAGTGAATGCATACACTGTGCTTTATTCTTATCTAAAACTTAATGTTTACAGTTACCTTATAACGTAACTACTATATCCCCAATTTCCAAAATAGCTATTATCCCCAATTTCTAAATGAGAAAACTGAGGCACAGCAACGTTAAATAAATTATAACTCATATGTTCTGCAACTAGTAACTGATGAAACTGAGATTTAAATGAAGCTGGTCCAACCCAGAACGTCCACTCTTCACTGGTATGTAACATGGCTGGAGAAAAGAGTGGTGATGAGTGGGAATTTACCTTTCCTCTGATGTGTATATTTATATAAATAGAAAATATATGAATTTATTTGACTAGTCAAAGACATATGCCATGCTCTCACCATGCAGATCAAACAACAACAACAATAGAATGGCCTGAGATGAGGGATGCTCAGGGAGGACTTAATGAATGAGGTGAGCTTGAACAGTGAATGTGCTTACGAGGCAGAGGTGATGTGGTGCAGAGAGACTGACAAAGACCCGCCAAGCGGAGGAACAGTTGGGCAAAGGCATGAAGGTGTGAAGCAGCATGTGCTCCCACCGAACAGCCAGTGCCAGGACACTGACTGTGAATAGTTCTCTAGCTGTCGGCTTCACTTCTCTTCTTCAGGCGCACCTTCTGCTTCCCGTGCCTAGATTTTAAAGGCTGGGGCACAGGCATCATCCACCATGTGTCACTTTTTTAAATCAAAATTTCCCAGTGAGGGACAGATTACTCTAGACAAGTGACAAGTGTCTGTTGAACGAATAAACGGTTGCATTCAAGTGTAGGGATTGCCAGGTTAAATAAGAAAGAAGAAGAATGGGGAATTAAAAAGTCTGTTCTTGATCTGGTTTAGAGACAGCTAAAGAGACATTCCTACTTTGTTTAAATGTTTTCGTATTCCCGATTATAAAAATTTCTTCTAAATATGCTGACATTTTTATTCAATCAGCTAGAATGCTCACTAGAAGTAAGATCATGAATTAATATAAATGCATCAAATAGTCCACTCCTGTAGTTAAATGCAGCTTGTACATAATTCAAAATAAAAATATTAATAAACACTTTTTTTCTGTGGCAACCATATTCTTTTCTATGTCTGGAGCTCGGGCCAAACTAATTTGTGCTGAATTTATTGAGACATAAAATTTACAGTAATCAATATTTTGTTTAAACTCGTAAGTGAAACACTCTTAATTTCATGTATGTAAGCTGATTGACAGACTTAGAACAAATTAAAACAAGTGGCATCTTTGTGTTTGCTCTAATTCCAGCTTGTGTCTGAAAGCATTCTTGCTATAGTAATTGATTTTTTCATACTCAAAAATAACAGATTTTCAAAACTATTCTATTAACCTGAAAAGATTAAATTACTTTCTGCTGTCTTATTAGCAATCAGTGGTAATAAGGACTGTGAAAGTGCCTTAGAGAATGCTTAATTATCTTTTTTGAGATCCTCTGAGAACAAATGAAAGAGAGGCATATAAAAACAAAAGTTAATTAACTTGTCCTAAGGACTATACACATCCAATTAAAGTATAAATATTGTTAACTTACCATAGGTTGTTTATGATAGATAGTTTATGCAAGAATAAGAATAAGCAATAAAAAACATTTTAGAACCAGTTATCTTACTCAACCTGGTTCCCTTAAAAGGTATGTCTTCTAGTTTGATAATTTCTCTTTATTTTCCCCTTAAGTTATTCCTCCTTAGAAGATGGCCAAAGGACCCAAAATAATCCACAGGAATGCACAGAAATGGTCTCTGACCTTGCAAAGATGTTCAGGGAAAACAGAATCATTATGAAAGTTATTTGCAAGTCTGAAGTCTTCACAACCTGCTGGGTATGTATCCCTCTAGACATTTTATTTCATTTCCCAACTCAGTCTTACCTTCTGGGTAGAAGAAGAACTCAGCCAAGGTCCTCTTCAATCATCTTGAGGTCCTTAAACAAGAAATTTGGGAGTATTTTAAAAAATTACCCATTACTATAGAATTATTTTAGTGAACTACTACGTAAGATGAAAGGGTTGTCACCCAAAATACTCTCCATGACACTGATGTGAATTAAGGAAGGGCCTAACCTTCAAAGTAACCTGGAAAAGACACCATACATTAGCAAACATTTTATGCCTTATTACAGTATATTTTGTCCTGTTGTCTCTGATCTTTTCATGGGGAATAGCCTAACTGAAGTGTATTGCATTTTTAAAATTACCTGCTTTTCCTAGACCATGTGATTTGAATATGGAGTTTATATCATCATCAAAGATTAGATTACATCTCAACATCAGCATGCAGCAATGATCTAAGAAATGGTGTATTGATGGCCCTTGATGTTGCTATCTAGAAGACTACACTGCATTTCAGACTTCCTCAGCACTCACATGCCCACCATGCTTTCATACTTCATCAGGGCTCAGTACTAACCACTACTCTAGGCCTCAAGTCTCATTTGATGACTTGGTCCATGTTGAACTGGGGAATTAAATCCCTCTCACTCAAAGACATGCAAGAGACCACTTACCACTCTTACAGCAGAGTGGTACAACGCCAAGTGGAATAATACTTAATTTACAATTCCACAGAACCTTTTATATTTGCAAGAGTTTAACAAATATTGTAGTCCTGATTTCTACATCTAGCTAGAAGGCAAAAAACACTCACAAGTTCTGATTGTAATAATGAGAACAAGCCAGAGAAGCTGTAAAATCACAGGAAACTGTGTTGGAGGAACCAGTATCAGAATTTGCCTCCTGGCGTAAACAACCAGGAAAACAATTCAACACAATACATGAAACAGTTAACTGTACACAGGCAGTGCAGGGCTGTGATCCTTGGAAAATTAAAATTAACAAAGAAGCTTATGTGTTGCATCAAGATTCTTCATGGAGGCACCTTCAAAATCAGCTTATAAGAGCAGACCATGGAGATTCTGATGAATTAAGAGACAGACATCGCATTTTGATGAGGCCCTAGCAGCCAAAATTTTAAGGACAGAGTACTGGAGAGGAGGGAGACAAGAGTGAACTCAAGTGAACAAAAGCTTCAACCCGTAACAGATCCATTTACAATAAGAGCTTAGATCAGGTCTCACAGAGGAAGGGGTATCTCCTGTTCTGAAATTAAGTACTATTGATTTCCTGACTACTACTTTATTTTATATAGAAGATTCAATATACAATAAGACATTATATGATGTGTGAAAATAAATCAAAATTCAGAAAACTATGACCAAAAAAAAGGAAAAAATTGTTACAAAGAATAGAAAGCACCGGTTTTCACAAGAAAGAACACTGAAATAACTACAGTATGTTAAAGAAACTAAGAAAAATATTGTACTAATAACAAAAAATTAATAAAAATTTCAGAAGAATTATCTAAAACATAATGGTCGAGAATTATGCAAGATGTGTAAGTTTTGTAGATTTATTGTACAACATACAGATTATAGCTAATAATACTGTACTGTACACTTAAAAATTTGCTAAGAGGATAGCTCTTATGGTAAGTGCTCCTATGACACCCAAAAAGAAATACTAAAAATACAAATCAACAAACAGAGCAGAAGGAAATTTTGCAATTGAAGGATAAGTTTGTGACTCATGATTGTGGTGATAGTTTAATGGGTGTATACCCATCTTCAAACTCATCAGGTTGTATACATTATTAAATATGTTCAACCTTTTTGATGACAAAAACCCACAAATAAACAAAAATCAATTTTACTCTTACATACCAAACATAAAAAATGGTTCTTTATTCAAAAAACAATACTGTATAAACTGGTACCAAAACATAATGTGGCACTTCTGTATTATTATAACAAAATATATGCAAGATCTGTATGCTCAAAAGTACAAAACATTTATAAAAGAATTCAAAAACTTAAATAATTGAAGAGATATTCCATGTTCATGAATTGGAAGACTCAATATTGTTAGGATGTCAGTTTTCCACAATTTGATCTATATTCCTACCACAATCTCAGTAAAAATTCCCACAAAATTTTTGGAGATATTTTGAATCTAAAATTATGTGGAAAGGCAAAGAAACTAGAATAGCTGAGATAAATATGAAAAGCAAGAATAAAATTAGAGTACCTACACTACACAGTTTCAAAACTTACCATAAATCTACAGTAATCAAGATAGTGTGATACTGGCAAAAAAACAGACATGTAAATCAATGGAACAGAATGGAAAATCCCAAAACAGACCAATACAGATACTGACAAAGATGTAAAGACAATTCAATGAAGAAATTATAGTCATTTCAAAAAATGGTGCTGGAACCATTGGATATCCACGTGCAAAAGTATAAACATTGACATGTATCTCACACCTCGTACAAAAATTCACTCAAAACTGATCACAGACCTAAATGCAAAACGTAAAACTACGAAATTTCTTGAAGATGGCATAGGAAAAACATCTGCCTGACTTGGAGTTTGGCAATGAGTTCTTGGATACAATAAAAGTTCTACCGATAAAAGAAAATATTGCTAAATTGCACTTTATCCAAATTAAGAACTTTTGCTTTTTGAAAGACATTGTTAAGAAATTTTTTAAAAAACAAGCCAGAGAATAGGAGAAAATACATGTACATCACATGTCTGTGATGATGGATCTGTACATAGAATACATAAAGAACTCTTTAAAATTCAAAAATATTAAATGAACAAAGTACAAACTATATAAACAGACACGTCACTAAATAATTAAATAAGTTAATACATTTATTAGTTAATATTAAATTTGTTAATAAACTAATCAAATAAGTTAATAAATACTCAACATCATTTATCATTAGGGAAATGCAAATTAAAACTTCAATGAAATATCATCATGGGCCTATGAGGACTGATAGAAGTAATAAGAAAATAAAAAACAGTGCAAACTACTGGGGAGGTTGTAAGGCAACAGGAACTCTCACTCATTGCTGGTGGGAATACAAAATAGTACAGCTCTTTTGGGAGACACTTTGATAGTTTCTGAAAAAAAGTAAACATTGTCTTATCATATAATCTAACAATTCTACTCCTACATATTTACCCAAGTTAATTGAAAATTTCGGTTCACACAAAAGCCTGTACTCCATTATTTGTATAGCACCTTTATTTATAGTCAGCAAAAAAAAGGAAATAATCCTATTACTTCCTTCAGTAGGTGAATGGATAAACAAATTGTGGCATATCCATTCAATGGAACATTATTCAGCAATAAAAAGTAGACTGTTGATTCATGCAACAATATAGATTAATCTTAAATGCATTTTGCTAAGTGAAAAAAGTCAGGCCTAGAAGGCTACATGTTATATAATTCCATTTATATGATATTCTGGAAAAGGCAGAACTATAGGTATAGATAGCAGATAGTTTCCAGAGTTGGAAATACATCGTATTCCAACTATATAATGTTCTGGAAAAGGCAAAACCGTGGAGAATAAAAATATCAGTGGTTGTTAAAGGCTAGGAAGGAGGGAGAGATGAACAGGGAATTTTTTAGGGCAGTGAATCAATTCTGTAAGATACTTCTGTGGTGGGTACATGTCATACATTTGTAGAAATCCATAGAAAGTACAACACCAAGAGTGAACCCTAATGTAAAGTATGGACTCTGGGTGATAGTAATGTGTCAATGTAGGTTCATGGATGGAAACAAATGTACTATCGGGTGGAGGCTGATGATGGGAGAGGCTGTGCATGTGTGAGGCTGGGAGGACATGGGAACTCTCTGTACTTTCTGCTGAATTTTCTGTGAACCTAAAACTGCTCTAAAAAATAAAGTCTATTTTCACACAAATTACATATATGTATACATATATACACTAATTTGTTTGTATGTGTATACATACTTACTTATGCTTATATTTGTATTAGTATATGCCTGTAAAAAGTCTATAACACTACACACCAAACTGTTAGCAACTGTTGTTCTGGTTGGCAGAGAGGGGTGGATAATCAAAGGGATCTTACACTTTCCACCTTATGTATTTTATATTTCTACAATGAGGATAGATTTTGAATAAAATAATAAAGGCATCAACATTTTTTAAATAGATGAATAAAAACCAAGGCTAGAGGGACTTCCCTGGTGGCACGGTGGTTAAGCAGGGGACATGGGTTCATTCAATCCCATGGTCCGGGAAGATCCCACGTCATGAAGCAACTAAGCACGTGCGCCACAACTACTGAAGCCCACGTGCCACAACTACTGAGCCCGGGTGCCACAACTACTGAAGCCTGCATGCCTAGAGCCCATGCTCCACAACAAGAGAAGCCACCGCAATGAGAAGCCACCACAATGAGAAGCCCGCACACTGCAACGAAGAGTAGCCCCTGCTCGCCGCAGCTAGAGAAAGCCTGCGCGCAGCAACGAAGACCCAATGTGGCCAAAAATTTTTTTAAAAAGACTCTATAAAAAACCAAGGCTAGATACTAAGCTTGCTTTACCCACAGTCCATTAAATACAGGCCTGATTTCCTGAACTACTGTTCCAGGCAACCTGCTATATTCCAATTGTGTCTGTGTTTGACTGGAAACATTCACAGGTAGGGAAGGTATAAAATATTTAAAGCTCATGGAGCACTTAGGACAGTCAGAATGATATGTTTCGCACAAACAGACCTACGCTATGGCTTTTAGGTCAGAACTGCCCATTTATGTTAGCTGTAGCTACAGCTTATATTCATTTGGTTATATCATAAAAGTAACAATAAACTTTTACACGTATTAAAGTTCCTTTTATTTCCTATCCTTCAGGTCATGTGCAAGTGATTTATAGTGGCAGATTATGTTCTCTGCAGGAGTAATTTTTTTTTTTTCCACACCCTTTAGCACCAGCTGCCTGGGTTTTCTTCCCCACCTTTCTTTTTGGATGGTAAGCTGTCTAGAGGTCCTGACTGCAGGAGTAATTTTTAAGTATTAAAAACACCTAAAAAGTACATTTCTATTGAAGTAGAAAATTTCCTTCACACTACCTCCCCACCTCCAAGCCCATTTAATTCTTGCTGATGCTGTGTCTTGCTGTGAGATCAGAGTGAAGTAAACTTGTGTTGATTCACATTTCTAATGAGCCACATTAAGGTTAATCAGTTTCTGCATGGACCACAAGTAAAATTATCAGCACTATCCATACGGTCCTTGCATGCTGGGGCTGCCCCATGTCAATGATGCATTCACATGACTGGCTAAGTGCATCTGAAAAAGGAAATGAATGGGTATGAGTCTCTTAAAACAGGATCTCTGGGAGATCCAAGTTAATGTAATTTTTACTTCAATATTCTTTAAGTTTAGATTTCTGGTGAGTTTTTGTCTATGTGGTTTTTCATGTGGCAATTATATCCTACTTTGGGGATCTATATTTTTCCGTCTTTCGTTTACAGTTACGTATCACCATCACCACTCTTCTGCCCCAGAGCCCCAGTACAATTTGGTAATTCGTAGAGAACGTCATGGTCTTTCAAATCAAAAACTAAAGCTATAAAATGATATGAGGATAATGTAGTAATTTGTACCTTACAATTTTATTTACTCTGTAAAATCTCTTTCTTAATGAATCACAGAAACCAGGAAAGTTTCGTATTTTTATGCATTACTGTCCTCAGTTTGAAGAGAGTTCTTTTGTTGTTGTTACTGTGATTAATTTGACCCACTGATGGTTTTGGTGCTCATGGAAAGACCTAGATAGTTTTCACACCTTATGAAGAGTAATGCATAGATTAGGAGAGGCATGAGAAAAATGATGTGATAAAGACAAATTGTCTGGATAACTTCAATAAGTCACCAGAAGTGTCATTTAAAGTTAGGGACAAACTTAATCTGTATCCCAGGGCTCCATACTCCTCCCCACCACAGT
This sequence comes from Delphinus delphis, assembly GCF_949987515.2. Taxonomy (NCBI): domain Eukaryota; kingdom Metazoa; phylum Chordata; class Mammalia; order Artiodactyla; family Delphinidae; genus Delphinus; species Delphinus delphis. The sequence continues at coordinate 8,813,531 of NC_082699.1, read as the reverse complement.
GACATACTTTAAAGACGTTTATTAATGTAAATTTACTTTTGAAAACTGATTAAGGATTTGAGAAACTTCTTGAGGTACCTAGATTCAACCAGAGGTATTTCAATCTAAGGATAAGAATTTCTGAAGATTTTTACTTTCATTTTTGGGTTTGACTTCCTTTGTTCTAAAATAGGGATATGCGAACTTTTTTTTTTTTTTTTGTAGAAAGCCAGAAAGTAAATATTTGAGGTTTTGTAGTGCTAAGATTTCTGTCTCAACCACTCACCCCTGACACTGCAGTGCAAGAGCAGTCATAGACTATATATAAACTGACATGTGCGCCTGTGTGCCAATAAAACTTCACGGACCAAGAGAGAAAGCAGCCTGGATCGAGCCCACAGAATACCACTCTGTATCGATATATTAGTGCGTTCTTGATAAACGACAGTTAAGTCAAATTTGTGATAAACAGAACAAAAGTTTTATTTTTATGGACACTCATGGAAAATCATATAAATTGAAAATCTATTTGCAGATGGAAAAAAATTTATGTGCATTTTTTAAAAAACAGTCTTTGAAGTCATATAAAATTCAAACTGGCTGATACAGCACTGAAAGAAATAGGGTATTCTATAGCTTGTAATTAGAAACGATCTGCTCTGACACATGTACTTTATATACAAGTAGTTGGCATCTCAGGGAAATGCTGTACCCTGCACAGATTCTAATAGCTGTAGGTGCCAAGCTAAAATCCAAATATTATGTCCTCTGCTTTTGTCCTCTTCGTATATTAAGTTACCATTTAAATATTAAACTAAAGCTTTCTGGTATTTATAATATCTATAATTTCTGGCCTTTAAAGGTTAATATCCAGGAAAATGTAAATTAAATTGGAAGGTGTGCACAAGTGAATTACCAAAGCCTTTTGGGACTTAAGTAGTGCTGGCACTTTCCCTTTCACATGTTTTTCCTCCAAGTACATGAAAAGTACTCTCTGAAGATTAAGTGTCATTATTAAAGAGGACTGTCATTGAAGGTTAAGTATAATGATTAAAGAGAAGTGATAAGCCTAAGGCAGGAAAGAATCATGCCTTTCGGGTAATGTTTGTGTCCAAAGGCAAAGTATACAGTAGAGAATCTAATCCTCTTGAATAAAGCAGGGCCAACTTCTTGATAAAAATATGAACGTCACAGAAATGAACGATTATAAAATAAGGAAAAGCCAGCTGAGGCGGTACTGGGGTTAGTGGCAACATTGGCTTCTCACAGTTTCATTTGGCAACACAGGAGTTTGATTTATGCAGCTGCTGGAAAGTGAGCAGAGAAAGGCCAGCCCTTGTCAATTTAGATGAAGCTGCGTTGCCTCTCACACAGGTCGAGGGGGTACTGTCAGCCCCACTCACAAGGGGCAGCCTGGAGCACGGAAAGAAATTCCACTCCTTCTACTATTTTCTGTGTCTCTCAATGAACTCTATGAACTCTAAGGGTGAAATCAGTGTCCCCAATACAGCAAATGTTTATTAAGTGTTCTTCGATTTTTATGTAAAATTTCCTGGGGAACCAGACCTAAGACAAAATGCTTAGTCCCTTTCCATGTAATTTCTAACATTATGGCAAATTGTATTTTCCATAAGGCTACAACGAGTTCCCCATCTCACAAGCTTTTCCTACAACGTGCCATTAACATTTTCCTCACCAGGTAGCGGGTCCTCGGTTCCTTCTCCCAGGATCTGGGTGGGCCTCTGACTGTGGCAGAAATGACACAAGTGACTCCCACGCTAGGTCATAAAAAGGATACAACTCTCCCCTCCCCAACCCTAATGCCTACATTACAGCCTCCTGGGCAGCCCTAAACTCCAATTTCTGTCCCATCAGCTCCACCATTTTTCTCGAGAGTTTTTATCCATCTACACTGGGATTTATATACAGCACTCCCGGGCAGAAAGCCAAGGCAGATGTCACACTCACCTCATGGGTTTCCCTTCTCTCACAATTCGTAGTCCTGTACTGCCTGCTGTCCAATGATGAGGTAAGTCTGATCCCAGTTACCTCGTCATGGCCAAAGTGGAAGTTGGCTTTCCTGTTGTATATACAAAATATTTTTATGTTGTATCCCCTGTTAAAAAGTAGAGCTCGTTTCCTTAATGTTGGTGAACTTATTGTTAAGTTAGCAATTACGTTTTTGTAGAAACTGGCCAATTCATACCTCTACTTAATGTTACATCACTTATATCTGTCAGGATTTCATGCATATCAGGATGAAGAGAAAAATAAATCCCTCCTTCTGAGGCTCAACTCATTTCTCTATTGAATGTAAAAGGGAAAGAAGTTGGGTTCAACTGACTCCATCCTTGGAAAGTTAGCTGGTCTTTGAGAGTCTCAGCCTCACCTATTATCAGAGGGCGATGCTTCAGGAAACCAGTGACTCAACCCAGTCCTGGAGGCTGCACTGACTCTGGTTCTTCAGACTAGGCAGACTGTGATTTCATGAAACCCCAGGTGGAATTTTTCCCTTCCAGGCATAATTTCACTGATTCAACAAATATGTACCGACTACCTGCCGTGTACCAGGGATTCAGCATTGAAAAGCAGATTACATTTTTTTGGAGGGAGCCAAATATTAAACGAATATATAATTGATTAAATATGTAATCTGTAAGGTAATCATAAATGCTATGTGGAGGAAATAACTCAAAGTAAGACAGTAGATTCCAAGATTGAGCATTCCAAAAAGCAGGAAGTAGCAATTGCCAGGCTAGAAAAGGCCAATGCCCTTTCCTGATGCACAGCAACACTTGCACCATATTCTTATTGGTTCAAGCAATCACAGGCCTGCCCAGGTTCAAGGAGAAAGAGGAATAGATTCCACCTCTTGATGGGGAGTGGCCAGGCCACATGCAGAAGAGCACATGGGGTGAAGCCACCTTTGGAAAATGCACTCAACTACAGTTTACATGCCTAAATATACAAATTAATCATTGCCACATGGTAATAGAGATAAATTTGTGAATTATCTATCACAACACTACTGAACAGTGAAAATCAAAATTTGCATAAATATCTGAGGCAATCATTCTCATTTGAAAATGCAATGAGAATGTTTTAGCATACTGATTTCATCATTTAAAGGGAATTTTTGGCTTCTATTTTAATTTTTAAAATTACACTGTACCCATTTGAAAAACAAAAAATATAGTATATTCAAAGTGTTAAGTGAGAAATTATTACTCTACAGCTTTTATTTTTGAGAACAGTTGAGCTCAAATCAATAGTACTTAACATTCCAAATTTATAATACCTTATTAAATTGTCACTATCCCATCTATTGTTACACATTTAACATCATCATATTTATCTTATAATTGTATGTTACAAACATGTAATTAAAATAATTTAACCTCTCTATAAAGATGTAATTTAATAAATTGTCCTTGCAATTTAAATGCATGCTAATCAGCAAGAGATTACTTAAGTTTAATAAGAAAATTACCACCAAGAAATAGAGAATGAACAAACTTCTGGAGAAGGATAATTTCAGGGACTAATTACATTTTCAACAATAAATCATAAATGCATATTAATGTGAAGACTTATTCCTTTCCATTCAGATTTTAGATGTGGCCAGAATTGGTCCAATATGTGTCTTTAATCCTATCCATATTAATACTTCTTTTCTCATGTTCAATTATTTATTCAGAAATGCATTCCTTTTTCATTCTTTTGTGTATTTGACAAACATTCACTCCTGGTCATAATTCTATTATGAGTAGTGTATTAGGGTTCTCCAGAGAAACGGAACCAATAGAATATGGGTGTGTGTGTATATATTATTGGCTCATTGGATTATGGTGGCTGAGAAGTCCACACCTAGAAGAGCCAATGGTAAAGTTTCAGTTCTAGTCCGAGTCCAAGGCAGGAGAAAATTAATGTCTCAGCTCAAAGACAGTTAGAGAGAGCCTAGTCCATTCTGGCCTTCAATGGATTGAATGAGGCCCACACACGTTGGGAAGAAAATCTGCATTAGCAGTTCACCAATTCATATGTTAACCTCATCCAGAAACACCCTCACAAACACCCTAGAAATAATGTTTAGGCAAATATCTGGGCACCCTATAGCCAAGTCAAGTTGACACATAAAATTAACAAGTAGTTATGAGTAGAAGAGAAGGCAATTAATCAACACCTGTTCCTGTCATTTGCTTTTAGTTTACTTTTTTCATAGTTGCTCCATTGTGTTTTTGTCAGGCAGAGATTGCCATCCCAGTATCTCTTTGCCATGCTGCCAGTTGAAGATATCCACATCCCGTCAAAGGATTCTTTTTACACTTGCCTTTCCAGTTTTATATTTGATCTCAAAAGCAGCTGTGTGTTATTTGTGTTAACCCACTTAATCAACTGTAGACATATTTTTACATATGTCTACATATGTCAACTGTAGACACAGGTTTGATAATTGCTATCAAATGACTTATCAAACATCCTTATGTTTAAAACACAGTTAGTTGTCAGATACTATGCAAAAATCAGAGAGAAAAAGAGAGAGAGAGAGAGAGAGAGAGAGATCCTGTCCTTGTCCTGGAGAAATGAGATTAGGAAAAGATAAGAGACACAACCAAAGTAAGTTTATACCCAAAATATATAAGGAGCTCACATAACTCATTATCAAAAAAACAAAAAAATCCAACTAAAAAAATGGGCAGAGGACCTGAATAGGCATCTTTCCAAAGAAGATATACAGACAGGAATAGGCACATGAAAGGCGCTCAATGTTGCTAATCATCAGGGAATGTAAATCAAAACCAGAATGAGATATCACCTCCCACCTGTTGGAATGACTACTGCCAAAATGACAAGAAACAACAAGTGTTGGCAAAGATGTGAAGAAAAAGGGAGCCCTCGTGCACTATTGGGGAAAATGTAAATTGGTAGAGTCACTATAGAAAACAGTATGGAGGTGCCTCAAAAAAATTAAAAATAGAAATACCATATGATCCAGCAATTCCACTCCTGGGTATTACTGAAGAAAACACTAATTCAAAAAGATATATGCACTCCAATGTTCACAGTAGCCAAGATATGGAAGCATTATTCACAGTAGCCAAGATATGGAAGCACCCCAAGTGTCCATCAACAGGTGAATGGATAAGAAAATTTTAGTATATATACAATGGAATATTACTCAGCCACAAAGAAGAACGAAATTTTGCCACTTGTGACAACATGGATGGACCTGGAGGGTATTATGCTTAGTAAAGTAAGTCAGGCAAAGGAAGACAAATACTGTATATTTTCACTTGTATGTGGAATCTGTTGAAAAATAAAGCAAATGATCACATATAACAAAGCAGAAAAGGACTCACGGATACAGAGAACAAACTAGTGGCTACCAGCAGGGGGAGGGGAAATTAAGTGAAGGGATTAAGTGGTACAAACTACTAGGTATAAAATAAATAAGTTACAAGAATGTAATATGGAACACAAGGAATACAGTCAATATTTTATAATAACTTTGTATGGAGTGTAATCTATAAAAATACAGAATGACTTATGTTGTACACTTAAAACCAATATAATATTGCACTTCGATTAATAAAAAAACTTGCTCCTAACCTTGAGCTGCTTACTGGCCAGTTTGCAAGGAAGTTATTTACCAAAATAGCAGTAATTCAAAGTTAAAAGGGAGATGATCATTTTAAAAGATGTCAGGTTATGTCACTTCACCACTTAAAACTCAACCATGGCTTCCCAACGTATTTATATTAAAATCCAAATTCCTAGCCTTGGCCTGGACAACCTTCTGTAGCTCTCTGACTGTACCAACTTTCCTCGTCCTCTGCTACTGCCAGGGCAAAATTGTTCATTCCAAAAGATGTCAAACTCTCTCTTGCCTCAGGACCTTTGCCCTTGCTTTCTTCCCTCTGCCTGGAAGGCTGCCTCTTGCTCCTCCATCCCCGAGCCCCACTCAGGTCAGAGACATAGACAACACTTTCTCTGTACAACTTCCATATACATCTAGACGCCACATCACAAATAGATATTTTTTCACAGGAAAATAACTGAGGCAGCTATGACCAAGAATTTCACAGCAAGTAAATCAATTATGAATAAAAAGTTTAGCAAGGATATATCTACCATAAACCCCTATAAGCATTTAAATGTATAATGAAACAATACGAAGTTGCAACTCCTTGTTGAATCAATGTATTAATTAAGCACCTGATATAAAAATACATTTTTTCGGGCTTCCCTGGTGGCGCAGTGATTGAAAGTCCGCCTGCCGATGTAGGGGACACGGGTTCCTGCCCCAGTCCGGGAAGATCCCACATGCCGCAGAGCGGCTGGGCCCGTGAGCCATGGCCGCTGAGCCTGCGCGTCCGGAGCCTGTGCTCCGCAACGGGAGAGGCCACAGCAGTGAGAGGCCCACGTACCGCAAAAAAAAAAAATACATTTTCTCCATAATAAATCTGGTCCAAATTCAAGTAGGAAGCTAAAATCAGCACTTAATGCTAATTGTCTTATTATTTTGTTGCTTCAGATTCACAAGAGTTTGGCAAAAATGATTTGGAATGTCCATCTCTCTCTAAAAAGCTGCTAATGATGGCTTCTACTTGTCTATTTTTCAGTAACTTTCTTGCATCAACAAAAGATAATGAAGTTCCTCAAATGTTGTGCTTCTTCCACTGAGAAGCATTTTTGAAAACAAAACTAACCCCAAAATTTCTTTTTTATACTTGCTTATATAGGTAACTAATTCAAAATCACAAGTACAGCTGCTTAGTCTTTGACTAGGGTCTTGACTTACTAATAATTAGTTATGTGACTTCAGGAAAATTGTTATTTTTTTCCACTGTTTTACACTAACATTTTTCTTACTGACATTTGAGATAGCTTCTAACAACAAAGTTAATTGAATAAGCATAGAAATAGAGATGAGATTCACAAAAAGAGCAGGGAAATATACTAACTGGGAGAAGTACGAGAGTGGACTCTGAGATTTTAGGGGGAAAGAGGTTTTGTTTGTTGAAGTCTTGTTTTTCTTGTGTAAACACAGAGTGGTAGATTTAGATCAGGAATGCAAGTGGTCCTTTCTTATATGCCAAACCCGACTGGTTGGACGAGGCTGCTGCAGAGTGATGAAGATCTTCCTGAGGGCATCTCATCTACGTGCTCACCAAGGCAGAATGCCCAGCTCACTTGGCGAGGTCTGCCAAAGTCGCAGCACTGGGAAGTAGCAGCAGTTGTGCCATGTATTGGTCATTTCTGGACAAGATTATGGTTGTCAGTGACTCAAGTGTCTTCACTGTTTTTGCATAATTTCTCACTGTGCAGTGCAAACTCTTTGCAAATCATGAAAAAACTGTCTGATCTGTTGTGCATATTGATTGACAACACTGGTGTGAATTATTTTAGTAAATGTATTCCTCTCCTTCCCTCTTCTGGTATCTTGGAAATCCTGAGCATGATCCCTGACCCCATGCAGCTGAGTGTCCAGTAGGTGAGAAAAGAACCTTAATTGTATAAATTATTTAAACTACGCAATTGCTGTTGTGATGAGCTCTATCAAGCAAGAGTATAGCACAGAGTGAGGCAGACCTGGCCTGTGCCAGCAGGTCTGAGAATGACTGCTGTGCTCACACAGGTATTTGCTTCCCATGTGAGGTTTATCTGAATATCTATTCATTAACATACGTCAAGCTACCATTACCTTATCAGATCTCTGCTCTGTTGAAATACTGAGCAATATTGTTTTATTGAGAGTGTAGCATATGGGAACTGTTCTTAGAAATTTAAAAAAGTTTTTTGTTTTAAAGTGTATTTTTAAAACTGAGGTATAGTTGATTTAGTGTTGTGTTAATTACTGCTGTACAGCAAAGTGACCCAGTTATACACATATATACGTTCTTTTTTTATATCCTTTTCCATTATGGTTTATCACAGGATATTGTGTACAGTTCCCTGTGCTATATGTTAGGACCTTGTTGTTTATCCATTCCAAATGTAATAGTTTGCATCTACCAACCCCCAAAAGTTCTTTTATCTTTACTTTTCTTGGTAACGTCAATAACAAGAGCTGAATGAGGTCTGGCTAATATGTTGACCTATTAAAATGTCAAAATCTGGCACCCTTCAGCTGACTTAAACACAAGATCCAACACATAAACTACAGGATATGCATATATTCAGAAAGAGAAAATAGTGGTAACACCAAGAGTGTTTTTGAATAAAGTTATTCAAATTTTATATTATCAAGGAAGTGATATTTTAAAAAGAGAATTTTAAGATATCATTTTATATACATCACCCTTTTGGTTTAAGTTTTCTTTTTCAACCCTAAATTCGGAACATCTTATCCATCTATTTTAGCTGCGAGGCAGTATTCCATTTAACTGATAAAACATTTTTCATTTATATTAACCCCACCGTGGGATGATTAGCTTGTTTACAAATTTTTCCACTCTTACAGACAGGACTGTGGTATAAATTTTTATACAGATATTATGCACAACTAATTTCTCTAGGGTGGACACCAAGGAAGAATCAGGAAAAAATATTGCAAAAGAATGGGCATGGTAGGGCACAAGTGACATAAATTTTTTAACACTGATTTTTTTATAGTTACAGTTTTTATTAAAGAAAGGCACAAAAGTTCACGGGAATAATTTATTCTCACTTCAGGAAGGTAGTTTCCTTTGGGGAATGAAGGTTAAAAGGGATGGAGGTTAGGTGTAGTTGTATCTTTACATTTTCTTCCTTAAAACTAAACAAAAACAAGAAAAAGTGATAACGTTGATTAGTCAAGGTGATAGTTATGTGTCTGTTTATTGTTTCCCATATTTTTCTCTATGCCTGAAATATTTCATAATCTACAAAATTATGAGCCATTATGAAATCATAAATGAGCCAGGGATGAGACACAAAGAAAATCAGAGCAGATCTGGCAAGAAACACAGTTCTAGGAAGCTGTGTCATGAGGTGGAACGCCGATGCAGTTGTGTTGGAGTTGCCTGACCTGGCTTTGAAGTTTTCTTGGGACACAGAGTCTTTATCTCAAATATACTCTCATGGGAGTTCAATGAAATAACATGTAAAGATCTTGGCACCACAATAAAATCTATGTTCCTCCTCAGCTAGAAAAGACAATAAAATTGCAGATGAGATGGACCTGTCCCAAGCCATTATCTGAAGCTCTCTCTCAGAAGATACTGTGGACAAAAAAATGTTGCCTGACATTTCAGTAAAGAGAGAACGTGCCCACCATCAAGTTATCAGCCACTGCAGCCGCCCCAGACAGATGCAGTGCACCCTGAAGGGAATTCAGGATGGAGGGAAAAGGGATACTGGCCCTAGATAGTTAAGATGCATATCTAAGGAATAATTTCAATGAGCCCAGACACTTACATCTTCCCACACACAGAAAAGCACTAAAAGTATTAACTTGAGATGTCTGTTTTTTGTGATTAGCAGTAATCTTTTGATGTCCCACTACTTTTTTGTTTGTTGGTTGGTTGCTTTTTTCAGCAGAAACTCCTAAGTAGCCTGGCGCCTCCCTTGCCTCTTTGGGACAGTTCCTCAGAGCTATCTAAGAGGCTGTCTCCCTAGCTATAGTTCTCAGTAAGGGCCCCGGATAAAACATAACTGGCAACTTTCAGTTTGTGCTTTTTTTTCAGTCAACAGTTTTACGGTTAATTTTGTGTGTCAACTTGGCTAGGCCACAATACTCAGATATTTGGTCAAACATACTCTATATATTTCTAAAGGTATTTTTAAGAGGAGATTGACATACAAACTAAAGCATGTTGTGGATAGACCTCATCCAGTCGGTTGAAGGCCCGAAAAAAGAAAAGATTGCTATCCCTTGAAAAATAAGGAATTCTGCCTACACCTGGGCTTCAGACCTGAACTGTAAAATTAACCCTTTCTTGGGTCTCCATCCTGCTGGACTTTCCTGCTGAAAATCCTGGACTTGCTAGCTTCTACAATTTCATAAGCCAATTCCTTAAAATAAATCTCTCTGTATGTCCTTTCTCTCTGTACGTCTCTATCTCTAAGGAAGGCCTATAGCCTAAAATTTATTCTTACTGCTACTTATACCTGCAAAGTGGTCAAATTTGAAGAATTTACTGAAAAAGCCTTCTTACTGTCTTTTGACAGTAAAATAAAGTTCATTATTTTAATATTTATACTGACAGTCAAGAGCTTCAATAGTTTTTGAACTTGGCAGGTGGATTTCTCTGATAATTTTCCCCCTACTTTCCTATGTATGCATTAAATGACCATGAAATAGGATATTCGGGTTTTTTCCAAGTTATTTTCATCCTTTACAGCTCAACTCAATTTTTGTCTCCTTTCTGACCCTTTCTGGACTTACCACTGTTTTTTTAAAATCCTCTGAAGTCCTCTGATGCATAGCATCTCTACTTGTCACTTGTCACCTCTTATTTTCAAGCAAGTTTAGTGTTATATCCTCAGGAGCCTTATCAGCATATTCTGGGACTAGAAATCATGTCTTCTTGTCTTCGGAACGTGATGTTTTATTTTCATGAATAAGGAAACAATCCTGTTGTTCCCAAACCCACCTTTCTCTGTAAAGTCAGAAGACCTTTTCTAAAAAACAGTGTCTTTAATATTTTCTTGGACTTTCCATCTAACCGTAGGTAGTCCAACTCAATTTTCCATAGAAAAATGTGACAAATTGGAATCGAAAATAAAATCATATTTTAGTTCTCTGTGTCGTCTAAGTGTCTTCTAGTCACATTGGGAGGCAGAGATACTAACTCTGAGTATGGCCACCTTCCAGAGAAGCCAGGTCAAGGCACAGTGATCAGAGGGAGAGCTGGTGTCCAGAGGGTTAGTGGGCCTGACATATTGGGTGAAGGATCGAAGTAAGAGAATCAACAGGAACTGTCCTGGTCAGGGAGGCCTCCTGCAACAGATGGGGAGGAGGGTATCAGGAACCAAGAACCTCAACTACATCAGCCGCTGGTCAGGGTACAGTGTAGGCTGGAATTCAAGTCATAGCCCCAAAGTAGTAAGAGCAGAATAATCTAAAAAATGCTGGCTAAGAGGGTATTAACACCATAGCCCAGTCCTGGGATGTGACTCAAGCCAAAACATCAAGGAAACTATAATCTGTGGAGCCCACCTGAGCTACAAATATGGAGGCTGGTTGGCAGCGAAGTTGCTGGAGATGAAGCTGTTGATTTACTTTCTGCTGGTAATGCAGCACCAGTGGCTGTGGGAGAGCAAGTGTGGAAAACAGGAAACAGAGCACATCCTTAAGGTTGATAGCAATGGAGCAGACAGAGGAGAGGGAAATAACAGCACTTTCCTCTCCTGTTCCCTCCCCGACAAACCACAGCATTGCTTGTCCGTTCAGGGGACTGCCTGTGTCAATAGTACCGTAAATACTTGTTAGTCTTCCCACCAACCGTGAACACTGCGTGTTGCCCTCAGCAACCTGCATGTTTGACTAGAGTTGGAGAAGCATTGCATTAATTCTTCTCTTCTGACCAGAATTTCATTTCCTTTTACTTGTTTATTAGACTAGCCATTCAGAAGTATGATGACAAGAACATGGAAATTTCATGACGTGCTGAAGATGCTACTGCCATCCACCTCCTAGGCCCATCATTCACACGGCATTGAGGTGTGGTGTCCTCTATTTTGGTACAATGCATTTGCCCCGTGTAAACTCAGGTTGATTCAGACAGAAAATGTCAACAGATGGTGCAGTTTATTAAAGAGCTGCATAAAAGTGTGGTCAAGAGCAATAGCTCTGTGGTTTGAGTCCCTGCAGGTAAATCACGGTTATGTCAAGTGTCTTACTGAAGACCTCGGACAAATTGCTCAGACTCTCTGTGCCTCAGTTCGCTCAACTGTAATAAGACATACAAAGCTGAAAGAAGACTTCAGGGGAACAAAGCAGGTGATGTGTTTAGAAGTGTGCCTGATACATGGTAAGCCCTCCATAAACATTTGTTATTATTATCATTGTAGGTTACAGTTATGAATTTGCCAATTAGATTTACCCTAGTATCAGCTTAAAGCATTCTGCTGCTCTGTTCCAGGATCAAATGAGAAGGCTTAACTTATTAGAGCCAGTACAATGATACTTATTTCGTATGAGTATTGGGCCCCTGAGAAATATATGTATGAAAACATACGGAAACATAAGAGAGTAACTTACTTTTTCTTTCAGATGGGATTTAGGCCAGAGAAGTCTGCACATCTGAAGACTTATGTGGTGGAAGTAGTGAATGACTCCTATATTTTTATTGTGCAAACACTGTTATGTGTGTGCACATTTTCATAGTAGGTGAATGTTTCTCTAGTAGCTCTACAAGGACATGAAATACTTCTCTCATTTCCCCCATTTTTTCTTTTTGGTAATTTATATGTTACTTTCCTCTCTTTGTCCCTGTCTTCTTTCACCTCTTTCAAAAATAATATACAGCTTTTTTCTGTCATTCTAAAGGGGTCATGGGGACTTTAAACTAAATTGATATAGCTATAAAGGAGAAAATGAGAGGCAAGGGAATACCCTGTGACTTTAGGATGGACAGATATGTGGTTTGACTGCAAATGTAGAGGCAGCTTTGATTGAGGTGAAACATGGGAAAGGTCCAAGAACAATCAGAGACAACTTACAGACCTCCTGGGCAGAGGGAAAAGTCAGTGGGAGAAGTGTGCCTTCAGAGAGGTGGGGAGGAAACAGCTGGTTAAAAAGTTAGAGTGTCCATCATGTGGGGAAATACACAGGAGCTGAGCTAAGCTCCTTGCCAGGGCTGGAATGAAGGCAACGATGCACAGAGATTTACACACTCACATCCACCCACCCAGGCATGCAGGCACACATACACAAGAACACACACACTTTTTAAGTGTCCTCTGACAGGGACAGGGCCAACAGCACACCTATGCTCCCCTGGCAGTGAAAAAAATGTGAACTTGGTGAATGGGATAAATGATCTGTCTCTGTGCAGATCACCACAGGGGCAACTGAGGGAAGGAGCAGCAGAAGCTGTTGTTTTCAAGGTTCCCATAAGTCAGGCTCTGATGGATTTGCCCTGAGCCCTCTTTTTGCCCCATCGCGGCACGTACTGTGACTCTCCTGCTCATGACCTCTGAGGGTGAGGAAACTCAGCCTGGGTCCTGCTATCAGCACTTGGACTGATTCTTTGTTCGCTGTTGCTCAGATACTGGCTGTGAACCAAGGAAGCAATTTCCATGTGGATGGTAATTTAAGGCTATCGTTTTCACACTCCCAAAACTCTAGTATGTTGGGTATTAGAAACAGCATTACACACAGAGAGGGGTGTAGGCTTCACAGGTAACCAGGAGAGCTGCAGAAGGGCATCTTGGAAGTGTTCTTGCAGGTTTCAGGAAGCACCACAGAGAAGCAGAAGGTGCTGGGAAGTTGGAGATGAGTGAATGCAATGCAGGAACTTAGTGGAGAAGCAAGAAGAATAGTTGTGACACCTGATATGGGGGGGGAAGTTATAAAACCAACTGTGGGTAATTCAAAAACTGGGGAATAAGAGAAATGGCTTATGGGAACTGAGGAAGGAGAATATCTCTCTAGTAAATCAGGGATTGAGCAACCACTAAAGAAAAGCTGTTTGTTTTAGTCATTGAACATGAATCCAATCTAGGGGGATGAACTAGCATTTATGAACTAAAAAGAAAAACATGATTCATTTTTATTTTAACAGAAAGGTCTAAAGAGGAACACTATAAAATACCAGTGGTATGCACTGCGCCACACTGACGGAATATGAACACTAACAAGAATAATTGGTAAAAGGCGGGAGTCTATGTTTCACTGTAGCTTATGTGTAATATAATATGACAAAAGATGGAGAATAATCTGGCTTTAGTGGATATGAAATATTATTATAGGGCTTTCCTGGCAGCGCAGTGGTTGGGAGTCCACCTGCAGATGCAGGGGACTCGTGTTCGTGCCCCGGTCCGGGAGGATCCTGCATGCTGCGGAGCGGCTGGGCCTGTGAGCCATGGCCGCTGGGCCTGCGCATCCGGAGCCTGTGCTCCGCAACGGGAGAGGCCACAGCAGTGAGAGGCCCGCGTACCGCAAAAAAAAAAAAAAATACACAGGAAACAAGATTTGGGAAGGAATAGCTTACAAGATGTGTGTACATGCTACATCTTTTGGGGGAAAATTAAGCAAAAATGAACTCACGTTAGAGGTAGTAAGTGAAAGGGCAGTCTAAGACCAGAATAATAAATGATACTAATTTAAAAATTCATAGAATAAACATTTCTCCAAGGAAGGTATAAAAAGAGCAATAAACACACGGAAATATTCTCAGTGTCATAAGTCTTCAGGGAAATATAAATCAAAATCACAATGAGATACTATTTGACACCCACTAGGATGGCTAGAATCAAATAGATAATACCAAGTGTTGGCGAGGATGTGGAAAATTGGAACCCTTGTACATTGCTGGTAGAATATAAAATGGTGCAGTCATTTAAGAAAAAAGTTTGGCCATTTTTCAAAAGAATAAACATAGTGTTACCATTTGATCCAATTATTCCATTCCTAGGTATGTACCCAAGAGAAATGAAAACACACGTCCACATGAAACCTTGTATACAAATATTTATAGAACAACACTATTCATTATAGTCAAAGGTAGAAACAACCCAACTGTTGTCACAAGTTTGGGGTGATGACAGAAACCTTAGAGAAAGGTGTTGGTAACAGTGGGAGAGAGGTCCCAATAATTAACTCTAAACCACAATGTTTTCAAGTTTATATTTTAGGAGGTACTGGAAAACTGCATGGAGTCTATGGAAAGGATTTAATGTCAAATGGGTTAAGCTCTTGTACTTCGCTTTTACCATAGGAGAGATAAATATTAGGTGTGTATATTAGTCTCAAATTTTTAAGGACTTCATATTGCACCAAAAATTTGGACTTTATTCTGAGACTAGGGAGCCAATATCTCAGGGAACAGACACAGTAATATATCATAAAGATGATCCTGGAAGCAGCATTTAGAATGGGCAGGAAAGAGATGGGAGTCAGTGAGGTCAGTATATGCCTTAGCTTTTGGCTTTCAGAATAAACTCAGGGTGAAGAAACCAAAACCTAAGCCTGGACGATGATCACTGGAAAGCAAGACAGGGAATGGGGTTTGAAATACATTTTGGAGGACAATCTGACAACTGATTAGTAACAAATCAATTTTGATGTATATGGAAAAGTTTTCTAAATTGAATGACCAGGTGATTATAATGCATTAATTGATTTATGAAATATAAGGAGGAATGAAGGGTTGAGGGCGGCAATAACCCCATATCTATGCTATTTAGCTAAAGTATGTGATTGCGTTTGGGACTCTGCTACAGTGAGAGGTCAGAAATGGAGATCAAATTAGATTTGAGAACTTTCTGATGCATAACCAAAGCTATATGAAAGGAGTATGTCACACAAGTTGAGAGCAGAAGAGAAACAGAAAAGAGCTGTGGACAAAGTCGTAGGGACAAACGCTATTTAAGAGGCAAGATAAAGAAAACGAGTAAGCAAAGGAGGTTGAGAAAGCCAGACAGGTGGACAAGCAGGTGAGAGGTGCAGTGGAGGCTAGGGGAGGGGTCTCAGGAAATGGAGGTGGTGGACAGGGTCAAAAGGAAAGCAGGCTTCCCTAAGCTGGCACCTGGCTAATGATGCAGTCACGTAAGGAAGGTGAGTCATTGCACTCTTAACTCAGGGTCAAAATGTTTCTTAAACTACATTAAAAAAAACTCTTGTAGATAATTTAATGTAAAAATGATGCTCAAACAGTATATCAAATATTTGGAACAGGGTACCAGGGCCACCTGAAATATTTTCAAAGTAAACTCAGGAGCAAGTTTTACTTCTTCCACTACTAACCAGAATGGGGCATCTTGATGACTTTCATTAGATTTCTGACATGGTATCCCTGACCTATACTAGTGAGGAAAAGAAATATTCATTACAGCTTGACAGACGCACAAAGAGAAAGCTTCCCGGACCACATAAACGGAAAAGTGAGAGAGACGCTGTCCACCTTCACGGGCGATTCCGCGGCTCTTCCTGCCCCTGCTCCCCTTGCTGTCAAGGCTCGGAACACGGGGATGGGCCGCAACTCCATCCCACAGCCTTCCCTGAGGAAAGGCTGTGCACTGGAAGAGGGAAAGAACTGGAGGGAGCATTTACCCAGAGTTGGTAATTCTGAAAGTTATTCTGCTGTTATTTAGGTATTTGAGGGTGTGCAGTGATACTCTCTTAGATGATAGGACACGCTGGAAAAAGCCAGTCCCCTCGCACAGACCCAGACTGAGTCTCAGGAGCACTAACGTCTTCTGTTTCCTCTTCCAGTTGAACCACTAACCAGGATACTCCATTCCCCAGCCCTGCCACGTAAGAGAATTCTCTGTAATGAATTATAATAAGAGCCTAACTATTTAAAATGTCTTAAAAGGTAACAATTATCTTCATTACACTGAGGACCCACCTGCATTTCTGACAAGCACTCGGCATTGGGTGCTCTACTTGGGGCAGGGCTGTAGCATTTGATGAGCTTGAGATGGGAGAGTGGGATTTCTGATACACACATTTGGTTTCCAAGGTGACACAGGATGTGCTAAGGAATTGAAAAGGCCTAGGCGTTCTTTTTTAAACAGCACAAACTCAGAACTACAGGGGTCAGTCCAGGAAATAAAGGACGGTATTGGGTCACTTAGAGATGACAGGGTGGAGAAGGCCTGATGAGGTGTTGCACATTGAGGCAACGTATCTGATGTACAGTAGTCCCATCCATTTCTTTAAGGGACATTTCTATAGGCAAATTCATCTTTTAAAAAATGTTTAAGATGGTATATACTTTCAGAGGATACAACAGTATTTTCTGTTTTGTGAAAAATAGTGTCGCAAATATGAAGAATCATGGGAAAATTTCCACATGGCTTAACGACTACATTATTACTTTAAGGTTTTGCTGTTAACCTCATTAAGGTTGACTTTTTCCCAAGAAGATGAGATATCTGCATTTTCAAAGGCGATGACAAACAAATACATTTATAACTCACTGACAAAGAGCTAGCGAGATGTGGCTTATTCTATAGCTGTTAATGTGTATATCATTCTCAATCTTATTATTACCATATGTCTCATAGAACAATCACTTTCTCTTGATACGTACAGCACATCACTCTCTATAAAAGTTGCACTTAACCCATATGTAGTTCTTGATCACCAGCCATAGACTACCCATGAGAGTAGAACTGGGGGGTCAACCAGGAGAATGACAAAGTAACCTAATAGCAATAAATCTCTTAGGGTCTTGGTAACATTAAAAAATGTGAGAAATTAACTTTTGTAACTTATTACGTTTCTAGGAAGACAGCTGGCTCACTGAGGGATTTGTTGGTCCATTCCATTCTTAGCAATGTTTTATGATAATTTTCATTTGTTTTTGTGACAGAGCATTGTATCTTTAAATTGGGACTTTATAAAATTTAAAACATTTTAGCTGCACTAGAATACAATGTCATTATTTGGCAATAACCCATCCAGGCGTAAGTCCAAACTCTCCAGAGTCAGACATCATCTCTAAGTCATCCAAAAACGTCATCATGTACTGCTGTCTTTCTTTCATTAATATATAGAGAGCATCTACTGGTCAGAACACATACTTTTTGATGTGCTTTGAAGTTATACCTTTATTATTCCGTCTAATTCTCTTCCATCCTTCACAGATAAGCTCAACTAACACCCACCCAGGAAAGAAGCCTTTCTAGATTCCCTCCAGCATTATTATTCTGTAGCACCTGCCTCTAATCTCCCATATCATGTATGGATGCCTTTATTACAACACTTGTTTATTGGTTTACATAATCGTCTGCTCCCCAGCACACTAACCAGACATCAAGCTCTTTGAGAGTAGAGATTCCTTATAATCCATCTTCGTGTACCCAGCGTCTGCGTGACTGTGGCACATTAAGTCGATAATGAATATGCGAGTTAATGACTTAAGAATGCTATTTACTGGGAGTTCTGTTCTTTTTGAAATTTCATGGAGAGTCTTTGGGAGAAGTTCTTAGAATATAGACCTATCTTAACATGGAGGAAGTTGAGTAGATAAAAAGTGCATGAAGAGCGGCAAGGATGGCTAGTAGTAGCAATGCAAGAATATTGGGCTACCACGAGCAAAAGAGAATCTTTGTACAACTTGAGTTTTTAAAAGAAGTATATGTAAGGAAAGTTAGTCAAAGAGGGAGTATGGCCAGTAAAGCTAAGAACATTGGTCCTGGAGTCAACTGAATTCTTTGTTTAAACTGAGGCTTTTCCACTTAGCAGCAGAGTGAGGTTCTAACCTATGTCTCAGTTTCTTCTCCTGTAAAACTATCTGAGGGCTGTCTTAGTCCATTTGGGCTGCTGTAATAAGATATCACAGATTGGGCGGCTTATGAACAACACAAATTTATTTCTCACAGGTCTGGAGGCAGGAAGACTGAGACCAGGATGCTGTCATGGCTGGGTGATGACTCTCCTCCAGGCCACAGACTTCATGTATCCTAGTGGCAGAAAGCGCTAGGGAGCTCTTTGGGGTCACTTTTTTAAGAACACTAATCCCATTCATGAGGACTCCATCCTCACGACCAATCACTTCCCAAAGGCCCCACCTTCTAACACCATCACATTAGGTGTTAGGATTCCAGCATGTGAATTTGGTGGGGGAAGAGGGATAGAGGACAGAAACATTCTGACCATAGCAGGGGGTGGTTACTAAGGTAAATATCATATGAAGTGCTTGTCCAAGTGCCTGGCACATGCTACATGCTAAATTGTAGCTATTATTATTATTCCTTTTATTTTCCATCCTATTTGAATATATAAAACAATGTAAAGGTGAACATTTTAGCAATATTCATCAATCTGCAAGAGCATCAATCATTTTTCTAAAGATAAGTACCAAATAAAAATGATATTAAGTGGAATCCAAAACCAATTATTTGAAGCAGGACTTTTTTTTCCCTCAGGCATTGGTGAACAAAGAATATTTTATACTTATCTTTATGTTTGTTGAAATTAGCAATAATAGCACCAATCAACATACTCAGAGGAAGAAATAATCCAATGATAAAAAAGTCAATTAAGTAGCAATACATGTAGATGTTATCTTCAAAATTAGGTTGCGGGACTTCGCTGGTGGCGCAGTGGTTAAGAATCCACCTGCCAATGCAGGGGACACGGGTTCGAGCCCTAGTCCGGGAAGATCCCACATGCCACGGAGCAACTAAGCCCGTGCGCCACAACTACTGAACCTGCGCTCTAGAGCCCGTGGTCCGCAACAAGAGAAGCCACTGCAATGAGAAGCCCACACACCATGACAAAGAGTAGCCTCCTCTCGCAGCAACTAGAGAAAGCCCATGCACAGCAACGAAGATGCAACACAGCCAACAATAAATAAATAAGTAAAACAGAAACAAAATTCAGTTGCATATCTATCTAAACGTTAAGTTAAAAAATAAGCAAGATAAGGCAGAGCACAGAGGTATTTTAGGGCAGTGAAAATACTCTGTATGATATTATAACAAAGAGTATATGTTATTATACATTTGTCCAAACCCACAGAATGCACAACGCTGAGTGAACCCTACGGTGAACTATGGACTTTGGGTGATCATGATGTGTCAATGTAGGTTCGTCTTTGGTAAAAAATGCAGCACTGTGGTGAGCGACGTCAATAAGGGGGATGTGTGCAGGGGTATATGGGAAATCTCTGTACCTCCCTTTCAATTTTGTTGTAGATCTAAACTTGCTTGAAAAAGTTGATTTTAAAAATAAAATAAATTAAAAAGTGAGAAAATAAGCAAACTATTTATACTGACTTTTTAAAACATAAGATTTAGAAAACAATTTATGACAAGAAAATATAACAGTGCTACTTGAGGCAATATTTCCTCTTTGTTCTTTGGTGAATAGATATCATTGCATTTATTTGAATTTTGAGGTTTACTGCATTGGTTTACTCATCGTTATGATAATCTTTCAAATGGGCCTATTGGGGCTTAACCATTGTATATAATCCTAGAAGGACTCCATTGTTCATGAAATAGTCAATTTGAAAAGTATTTAATTTCTGTCTAGCATAAGCATTTGCTTTTACCATGTTAATTACCCAATTACTGCTTGTGTCCTGTACTTGAATTGCAAAAGTGATTTTGTGTGAACCTTAACAGTGGCTCTAGGATTATATTGTACTTACACCAACAGAATCAACTGCTGAAATCATAACAGTGATCCATCCATTAAATGTTGCCTGTAAAAATGGCGTGTATTTAATTCTTATGGAAATCTTATGCTTTGTGGCAAATAAAAATTAAAACTCAATCTGCTATTAAAAAAAAAAGATTGAAAAGAGTAATAACAGAATTGAACACATCTGTCTTCTTTGTAGAGAAAGTAATGATGGAAAAACCCAGATGCAAACAGGATGAGATAAAGGGTTATGAATAGCTAACTGAAACTCCCTGAGAAGTTACAGTGAGAGGGATGTAATAGAAGATAATAAACATGAGCAACATTCCATAGTTTAGTCACGTGGTGCTGGGCCTAATCACTAGAGAAGAGACACTCATAAATGTTTATGAAATGACCCTAGAAGCTGGAGGAAGGCTCCGTCTGCCAACCAAGTCACAAAGCTGGTGTCATTGTCCAGGCATGGAAAGAGCAAGAGCTTGAAGGCAGGCAGGGCTGGCTAGGAATCCTGCTTTGGTGAATCACTATCAATACTATCCGTCTGTCGTTGCTAATTCTCAATATCTTTTTAAGTAAATTGAGGATAATAATATTTATCTTATGGGAGGTTGTGAGAACCAAAGGAGACAATGCATGTTTAGTGATTAACCTACACTAAGCACTCTCTAAACAAAGCTAGTGGTTAATCCCTTGGAACTGGGTATTCTCCACGCCCTATCCTTTTCCTCATGGTCTGTACTTCTTACAGGAAACTGTACAGATCACCAAGCTTCTTTAGCAGAGCTCAGCATTTTCATTTATTATCAGTCACATATTCCCTGTCTATTTTCTCACAAGAAGAGGAGATATGTTAAATGTCTGAGAATTTAAGAGGATTAACTTCTTCAAATTGGTAGGACAATGTATTATAAATCCATTGACTGGGCTTCCCTGGTGGCGCAGTGGTTGAGAATCCGCCTGCTAATGCAGGGGACACGGGTTCGTGCCCCGGTCCGGGAAGATCCCACATGCCGCGGAGCTGCTGGGCCCGTGAGCCATGGCCGCTGAGCCTGCGCATCCGGAGCCTGTGGTCCGCAACAGGAGAGGCCACAGCAGTGAGAGGCCCGCATACCGCAAAAAATAAAAATAAATAAATAAATAAATATAAATCTATTGACCTAATCCCTGACCATGTAGACATCATCATTATTGCTTGTATCTTTCACCACTTTTCAGTTACTATCTCCTATTAGCAAAGTGTTTTGAAAATAATGGAAGAAAGGGAGCCTTCCCTGCCTTTTTCTCTCAAACTAGCCACTTCAAATCTGAAAACTCTGCTGTTCTATATTCTTAGCAGGGTACACTGTGGGCTTACTTTCTTGGCATGTATTGAAATGTATTTATGATAATATTAGGAATACCATTAAAAAAACACCATCCTTTAACTTGAATGGCAGAGTTCTACTCAATTTATATAACTTGTGAAAAACACACTCATATTTTCAAATTGAGATTTGTGAAAAAATAATCACATATATTAAAAAAAATCTAGGAAGAACCTAAGTAATTTTCAGGGTTTACTATTTTGTATACATAAAGTCTTGGCATAAAAATGTAATTTTTATTTAATTTAAAATTAAATTTATGAGGGTTAATGAAGAATGCTTTGTTTATATAAAGCTATAACTTGGGGACAAAGTAGAGTTTCCTCTTCCTATAGCAAACACTTAGTAGTTTTGTGACTACTAAGCATCTTTACTCCTGTCTTGTGCTAGAGCATCTCCACTGCCATTTTCCTTTTGAAGAATTATTTTTCGTAGAGACTGAAAAGTAATGCAGTGTGGCGGGCGTGTCAGTTGAGCTGGCCTGCCTTTCACAAGCCTAGGCATGAACGTGAAGCCTAAAGCAAACCAACTGAACTCTGTCTCTTGTGATCTGGAAACATGAGTAAAATAACACTAATACAGGAAAAAGAAAACAACTGGAGCCAATTCATCTAACTGTCAGTACCCGGGTTCGGTAAATCCAGTGACTCAGTTATGCCACTAAAGACCCAGAATCTTTCTGATTTATCTCTGCTTTCACAGATTCATCTTTTTTAGCGTAGTCCTTCCTTGGTCTCAAGATGCCTGCTTTGCCCCAGGTCTCACAAGACATTGCGATTCTGTAGAATGGCAATTTGATCAGGGCTCAGCTGGACAGCTCACCTCTGTAGCAACGGTGCCAGCTAAGCTTGGTCATGTGGCGCAATAAATAAATACACACCAACTATAACTATATTGCTCTAGATTTGCAAATATTCTGATTTTGCAAATCGCTGAAAATATCCTAAATACAATATTCGACCAATTTGTATTATGTCTTTTGAAGTTGTACTTCAAAAGAATACTTTTCAGTGACTTTTTTGTTAACAGTTTTGCAGGTAAGAGAAAAACATCTTTTCTCGTCTCCATTGCTCAGAAATCCCACACTCTATCTTATTTTATGTTTATCTCTGTACAGAATCCCCCCCAGCAAGAGTAGCTGTAACTAAAATTGTCTGCTTGATGCTGCACTGGGATTTTGCTTTTTCACTGGTGCCCACTTATGGGGATCTTCATTAAGTGTTTTTTGAATTAATAATTAAAAACAGATTAAATGAGGAAAGGCAATTACTACAATATGAGCACTAGACCGTGCTTACTATAAACAACAACAACGTGGACATGATTCCCACAAAAGTAAAGGATGTCTATAGCTGAGATTTAGAAAAATGAGCAACAGCAGAGTAAGAGCTACATTAAAAATACCGCTACCTTGGAATTCATAAGATTTGGTTCTGAGTTATGAGAGTCACTCAGGCACACGTTCCTGACAGTGAACAATTGACATTCTTGGCTGTATATTTTTGCTTGCTACAAAGTCATTCGGTCAACACTATCCCTGGTGAGAATACAAAGGTAGAAACTGTCTCTACTCTTGGTGTACAATATAGTAGGCAGTATATCAAATTTATAGACTCATAGGATTAAAAGGACCTAAATTTATTTTTCAGTCTAACGTGTTCCTTTTATAAATGAAAAGACTGAAGTATGCAAAGGTACTATTTTAACCCATACTATTTTAATAGCATGTTAACCACTTATTCTGTGTTGTCTTAAATTATTTACACACATTATCTTATTTAATGGACCCAACAATTCTACGAAATAAGAGCCCCAATTTAAGGATCAGGGAACCGAAATTCAGCAAAGTTATGTAACTTGTCCAAGGTCACACAGCTGTGCTTCTCATTAGCTATGGGACTGACCTCTGTTGACTCCCAGCTGAGTGCTCACTCCACAGCACCAGCGGCCAGTGCCTGGGCTTGTGAAACAGCCTAAGTGGGGAATCAACCCAGGTATTGGGCAGAGAAGTTTAGGTGGCTTTTATGTGCAGGGTGTGGTGTCTGATTATCATCACGCCCGATTCATCTAACAGCTTTTACAAGTATGCTTCCTGTTTACAAACGTAAACTTAAATGAAAAGGCCGAAAATCATGAAACTGTACCTGATGAAATAAACTACTGTAAGCTAGACCACTAAGTTCATTCTAATCAGAATGAAAAACAGCCAACATTCCTAATGTAGCATCACCAGATTGTCTAGGGAGGAAGCACGTGATATCATGGTTAGTAACTCCAATGATACCATTTTTTCTTTCTGTCCAAATGATGCTGAGAGCACAGCTTGCCCTTCTGAGGTCATGAGAGACACACAGGGCTCCTGCAAAAGAGCCAGAACTGTGGAAAGAATGCCAGCCGTTAGCTGTCATCCTACCCACGGATTCTGGTTAATACATTAAATATCTGCATTGAGTTCAGCAGGAAGCCTCTCTAGCGTTCCATGTTCAAAGCGAGGACAATTCATTAATTCACTGACACATGCATTTATTCAATGTGTCATCATGATTGAGCTCATATGATTGGTAGGTTGCAATTATGGCAGGAAATATGGGAAGAGTTCTAAAGATCCCCTTTCAAAGAAGCAGAGTTAAAATACGCTGGATAATATAATCAGAGTAGATGAGACTAATTTGAGCTCCTCCTCTTTCTAGAGGTAGAAGCTTCATTTTTCTGTATCATTTTATGTAATTAGTTTCCTAGCCAGAAATGTTTTATGTTTGTTCAACAGTCTCTCGTGTACCTGCCTCTTTTCTCAGGAGAGTGTTTTCTAGAATCTTAGTAACTACAATGGAGTGGCCATGCTCTGCTTAATGGGCGTGAGCTTTAGAGAACAATGTTATTTCTGGACACTTAACAAGTTACACAATTAAGAAGGTACTGAAGTTCAAAGTCTTATTTTTAAAAAGTCATTTTTCTAATTATAACATAGCCATCTGATTTAGTAATCCAAGTAGTCTTTTCTTCTAATTTAGGGCATTAATTTATTCCTATTTCTTCCTGACCTTGAGATAATATAAAATGTGAAATGCTATTTGATTACCATCACAGAAAACTACTATATGTGTGTGTATGCGTGTGCACGTGTGTGTATATACCTAGATAAAATAAATACAGCATAACATAAAATATATGATACAGATAAGTAATCTATATCTATACACACATACATATATGGCGGTTTGTCTGGGTTGTCAAATAGCCATTTCTCATATTGAATTTTGCCACTTATAAGCTATCTATATGTACTATTCTATATATAGTATACTATCTATATCTACTATGATATGTGATATATGTTATATTGTATATAGGTATGTGTTAATATATATAATCATCTTTTTAATTATTAATAAAATATAACGAGAAAGAAAAAAGTCACAATTTTTAAAGAATGAACAAATACACATAGGAATTCTGTTTTCAGTATATGCTAGAAGATTAGTAATCATGAAAAAGCTTATTATATATATTTTCTGTTTGAGAAATAAAGAGAACTGAAGCAATCATTTTAAAATTATTCTCAGTGGGATGCTTGGTACTTGGACAATTTCCATGAGTGTACTCTGAGTTTTCTTCTCAAGCACCTCATAGAGATTGCTGAGGTCTGTCTCCAAGCGGCCCGATTAGAATAGACTCTCACTATGGGAAAAATCTGTTCTGCTAATCCTAAACTTACTTCTTGCCTCCAAGACCCTGTGTAGTACTGGACCTGTTTCAATGGAGAGTCCTGTCTCCAGGAATTGTCTTTCTATTCTACTCTAAGAGAACTTTTCTAATTTGTAGAGGATCCTAAATATCTAGTCCAGGCCAAATGTCATTCCTATCAAAATATCTGAGAGATGCATTTGAATGTGAGCTAAAGTCTAGCTGTTCTCCACAGTAGACTTGGGACTTAATCCTTATGTCCTTGGACTTCTGTCCAGGTTCTCAGCCCACGTGGGCTTATTATCTACAAAAGGCTTAATATTAACCTTGCTAACTCTTTGGCACACACTTCTTGAAGCAGCTGGTTGTGTGAGTAACATGATAAATGGCTAGTGCCTTTTACTTGGTGCAGTCAGTTCAAATTCTCTATTGTTCTTTGGTTACTTTTATTTAGTTTTTAGAATGGTGCCAGACACTAACTGTGCTACTTAACAAATACATATTGATGATGATTGTAACTATCATCACTATTAAGGGATGCTGGGCTGTCATTAGACTTGTGGATTCAATTGAATGAGAGTAACATTTAGCCAGGGTCATTTCCGGAATAATACAGGGAATACATGCCATAATACAGGACCGCTGGGTTTTGCCAAAGAGAGATAGTGAGTTACAGTCCTTCTTCTCAAGTATTGCAGTATTCTTTAAAAAATATTTTACTTCTGCAGCCTCTAGCTTCTGACCTCATCTTACACAGCTCCATTTTAAACACAATGTTTCTGTCATTTCATTCTTTTCTCCACAGACTTCCCCAATGAAATATAAACTTTGCAGCCTTGTATTCTCAGTTGCTCTGCTCTTGCCCCACCCCTTACTCTCCAACACACCCATGCACACACATGCGGTGTCA
This sequence comes from Delphinus delphis, assembly GCF_949987515.2. Classification (NCBI taxonomy): domain Eukaryota; kingdom Metazoa; phylum Chordata; class Mammalia; order Artiodactyla; family Delphinidae; genus Delphinus; species Delphinus delphis. The sequence continues at coordinate 8,787,346 of NC_082699.1, read as the reverse complement.
AAATGCTTCAACTTCGTTATATTCCTTCTCTTAAATATCTCATCAGTTTTCACAGTTAATCTATTCCTTATTACATACATGTGGAATCTGTCAGTTCCTGCCACGTAACAAATAACCTTGAAATTTCAGTAGCATACAACAATGAGCATTGGTGTTTCCCTCCTGAGGTAGTGGGTTGGCAGCAGGGACTGACCTTCAAGCTGCAGTCACTGGAGTGGGTCATTTCCACCTGGCTCTTATCCTGGCCCTGGGGCCATCAGGCCAGCTGACATATTTCTCTCATAAAAATGGCCAAAGTATAAGAGGACAAGCCCCACTGTGTGAGCTCATTTCAAGTTCCTGCTTATCACAACTGCAATCAACACATTGCCCAAAGAAAGTCACACGGCCACGCCAAAGTTGAAGAGATGGGAAAGTATTTTCTGATATTTATGGACAGAACTGCAAAGTTACACGGTAAAGGGTGGATACAGAGAGGGATGAAGAATGTGGTCCAAAACTCAATCTATCACTGTGATGAGACAATTCGTGTCTTTTCATGTTCCCAGCCTGTATTTTTTGTCCTCTGTCATCTCCTAGTACTTAGAGTTGCAGTTATAAACAAAAATGAGTTCAGAGAATATAACACGCAGAATGTGCATCCTGGATTTGACTCAGATGTGATCACAAGGGAGGAATTATGGTTTGCTACGCCTAAACTAATGATGCAGTAAAGGGGAAGGTGAGCACTGCAATAAATTTTGAGAAAAATCAAGAATGAACAGTAACCTAAATAAAAATCAGTTGTTCTTTTATGTTACTAATTAATACAAATGAACAAATGCCATGGGTTTTCTTTGAAAAACTAGATTATAATTGTGAGATTGTACAGAGTCAATCATTTCTGCTTTATCTTTCATTATCTCTAAATCACCCAGTGTTGTGTTGTAAATACAATATTAAAAACACTGAATTAGGGGCTTCCCTGGTGGCTCGGTGGTTGAGAGTCCGCCTGCCGATGCAGGGGACGTGGGTTCATGCCCCGGTCCGGGAGGATCCCGCGTGCCGCAGAGCGGCTGGGCCCGTGAGCCATGGCCGCTGAGCCTGCGGGTCCGGAGCCTGTGCTCCGCAACGGGAGAGGCCACAGCGGTGAGAGGTCCACGTACCAAAAAAAAAAAACAAAAACAAAAAAACCCACTGAATCCACTTAACACATATTAGAATGGCTAAATTTTATAAATCCTAAATATTCCAAAACTGGTGAGGATGCAGAGTAAATGGAACTCTCCTGCATTGCTGGTGGGAATACAAAAGTGGTCAGCCACTTTGGAAAACAGTTTGTGATTTCTTATGAAGTAAAACACGTACCATAAGAAACAGCAATCCCATTTCTAGGAATCCTTTGCATCTTTTGTCTAGGATGCAACGGTGTTTTCTTTTCCTTTGGGGCTTCTCTTTAGGGACGCCATGTTTGTTTTGCTATCTTTTACTTTCTTTTCAATTCCCCCCAAATTACTAGGCTTTCTATTTACTCACTTTTTTTTCTGTTCTCCTCATTTCTCATGATTTCAAAGATGCCGATTACAAAGCTATCCTTATAGATCTTCCAAAGTCAAACTATATTCTATTCTCTCTGTTCTCTCTGTCACTATGCAAAATGTGAGTTACTCTTGTGTGTATTACTTGCCATCAACTAGACAAAAGCCTGTGACCCTTACAGATAGTCTTCTTATGATCATGGTCCTTAATTCTTTTATCACCCTAATACATTTGCACTGATTTAAAAGGTGAAATATAGAGATTTCTGTAGCAAACATAAGCTATGGGTCTCCACTCATTGATATCCAAATAAGTGCTGTTATATGTGTGCATAATAGAATCCTCTGCTTGAGGAAACATCTTTAATATCTCCTCATGATATAAATATGCTAAATGGTGAGTTATGCCTGACATACATCATTTCTCACAGTGGATGCATTTCACATGCCAGGAAACTTAATTAGATGTGATGTTTAAGTAAAAGAGGGTTAACGTTGTTTCAATTTGCTGGGTTCGCTGTCGAGCTGCCACACAGTTCTGCCAGCAGCCCACCATGTCAGAGACCACAGCTAGAGCACAGGGGGTAGCACGTCTTCCCTCACTTCCTCTTTCTCCTGTTTTTGATGTCTTTCTCACCACTGCCTCCTTGCACTGTAATAAGTCTTCATTATAGTCAATAAAAAGGGAAAACAAAAACCAAAACAATCAATAACAATGAAAAAACCTCCTTTGGTTGTGCCTTGCCCCCAGTCCTTTTTCTATCTCTGTTCTTTGATCACTGCCAAAAATTACAAGTAAAAAGGCTTCAGTTACTTATCATCTTCGTCCCTCAATACTCTGAAGACCTATATTTCAGTTTAACAATCTATGATACCTAAATGATGCTGCTCTTCCAGAGTTTATGATGAATCCCCACTTGCAAAATCCACGTGCCTCTTTTAGACTTCACCCTCATGTAATTTTCTGCAGTATTTGACATTACTGATCACTGATTCCTCCTTGTTGGGCTCCCTCTTGGCTTCTTTTTAATCTCCTCATTCTCATTCTACTACTGGACAGCTTCTTCTTTGGTCTTTGGACTCAGACTAATCTGGCTTAAACTTTTGTCTTGGTCACTTATCCACTGTGTGCCTATGGAAAAGATACTTTAATGGTATATACAGTTATAATTTGGGGTAAAACACCCAACTTTACAGAGTTACTGTGAGGATTAAGTATCTAACACACTGCCTGAAATATGGTGGACTCACTACCCGGGAGATGTTCTGTGTTATTATCTTCTCTTCAATGTCTCTTTCTCTTACTGGAACTCTATTCTTTAATAGCATCATTTCAACCCATAGCAATTTCTTCTCACTCTCTATCTTCATATCCCATTAGTGGCCAAGTCATGTTGATTTTGTTTTTCTTTTCACTTTTCCTTGCATCTATACCTAACTTTCTCTGTATAGGCTCTTATTATCTATAACTTAGATCATTGCAAAACTTTCCAATTGTTTTGCTGCGTTCAGTATCTTATTCCTCCAAATCATCCTTCATACTGCCATCTAAGTTGTTTTCCTAAGGAACAGCAATAATGCCTTTACATTTTCCCTCAGATTGCTTCAGTGGCTCCTAATTGCCTGGAGTATAATGAGAAAACTTCTTAACTAAGCATTCACAGTCCTTCTCAGTCTGATTTTTAGTTGCCTTTTCAGTTTTATCTCCTCCTACTACTCTTTATGAGTTCTTTGCTCTAGCCAGATTGAATAACTAACTGTTCTTCAAGGAAGCTCAATAAAGCATGCTCAATACATTTCCAATCTTTGCAAGGTCTCTCTTTCCTTAATAAATTCCAGTTAGACACAGCAGCTTCTGCCTCAGGCTTCATGTAGTATGTTGCTTGTATCTCTGTTAAGTGTTTTATTTCTTCCTTTCTCTCTTATATTGGTATTAGGTATGTGGGTGTCTTTCTTCACCACAAGTTGAGCCCATTAGAAGGAGAAATTACAATACAATAAAGCCAGTAAAATAGAAATGAAAGTAGAAAAACAGGACTGAAAAAAATAAAGCAGACCAATATTATAGCCCAAGACAACTGCTGTGATTATTACCAAACTGTGCTCTGAATTTCTGAGTACACTGAACTTCTGAATTCAATAATTCATTTCCCAAATATAATTTGAATGCCTTCCTTAAGTCTTGCACTGTGCTAAATTCTTGGGATAGAAATGCAAACTTCACAGGGAACTTTAAATGGCAAGTTACATATCTCAAATTTTCCAAGAAAAAGAGACAACATGCTTTGCAAGAAGCAAACTTTCTTTTAGTACTAATGTTTGAGAAATGATTGGGATCTTATGAGGAAGTCATTGAAAAAATAATGAACAGGAGCCTCAACTATTCTCTCACAAAGATACAGAAGCGAATATCCATATGACTGTTAAAAAGCAATTTGTATCACTACATTAGATGTAATATCCAAAAGGACTAGTGCCTCTGTTCATCAAAGTATTTTTGGTATTTTCATTAAACACAGCCAAATTCATTGATAACAGCATCTTTGACACATTAGTTAAATTCGTTCTATGCATTTATTTTACATTTAGCAGTAAGTAATCCTTAACTGACAGTCCTTATTACTGGCATTTCCCAATTTATTGTGTAAATTGTGACTATAGCCACTAATTAACTATTCAAATAAGCAAACTGTATGAAATAAATCTGCACCCACCTCTTGAAACAAATAAATCTTACTTTCCCTTAAGTTCATAAATAATTGCATGTGTATGTATGTGTGTGTGTATCTTTAATGTAGGTCCTGCAATTTTCTCTGACTTGTGATGTTAGTCTTTGGAATCAGAACACAGTAAGCTGGTATGAGCCTGCAGGTTTCTCCCCTGCCTGTCTGTCAAGGTTCTGTTTCCTTCTCAGGGATTATTTCCACTCCCTTCGCCACGCTTTCTAGTTTTCTGCATTTCCTCACCTAATACATAATGAACAATGGGTTGAAACCATCTATTCTATTTCTTCAACTGAAGCAAAGTGAAACAATAAAATAATATCTATAGACAGTGGTTAGCTCTTAAACAACTGATTTTTTATTCTTATGGTAAGATGTTTTTAGTTGTGAACATGCCTGCTTATGTGATCTGCCAAAAAAAGATGATTTTGCACTGTGTGAATAATTTTCCATTGTTTACCAACGCATAAGAGTGGTTAGAAGACACATTCCTACGACGAGTCTACTGGTTTCACTTTACAAAATTTTAACAGCCTTGGACAGTGTGGATAAAAATCCAGATGCATGAAGATTTTCGATTTGAGTCTTGAATGTGATCAAAGCATAATACGCTTCTTCTAGGTTATGAGTTACTCACTGGGACTTATTTAAAACCCAGGCAAGCACCCTCTAGGTTTGGGAACACAGCAGGAATTCAATAAATGCTGAATATATCAGTAATAGAAGCATTTTTCACTCTTCTTTTCCCTAGTAATCTTTATATTCTTGCCAAGTCACGTAGAACTTAAAATCAGATAGAAATAATTGATGCTGATGATAACATGTGTCACTAGTCATAAAATGCCATCTCTGGAGGTAATGCTCACACTAAAACATCAGTTATTGTTCTACAGAATATAGCATACTAGATATTTTTCTGAATGAGAAATATGTATATATATATATATACACATATATATTTAATAGTATGGCTTATGTAATTGGCATATATAATGCATACATTATATTTATTTTTATATGTAATATATAATATTTGCATGGCATATCTTTTTTCACTCTTTCAATTACCTACGCTATTGAGTTTGCAATGAGTTTTTGTAAACAATGTTGTGTTTTTATCCACTCTTTCAATCTCAGTCTTTTTACATCCATCAATCATATTTAAGATAATTATTGATATTTCTAAATTTAAGTCTTCCATTTCATTATTTTTGTGTTGCTTTCTTCTTGTTCTTACTCCTGTTTCCTTTCTTTTTTGACTTCCTGTGAATTACTTGAAAATATTTTTAGGATTCTATTTTGATTTATTTACGATGTTTTGAGTGTGTCTCTTTTAAATTGGTTACACTGATATTATAGTATTATATGTGATATCACATCATACTAGTACCAATATTTTACCATTTACAGTTCAATGTGGAAACCTTATTTTCATTTAGGCCCCTTTACTGTCCTCACATTTAAATATAATTATGTAAATATAATTATCTTAATAACAGATGAAGTTAGAATTTTTGTTGCAATTATAAGATTTATAAAACTCATGAGTTAAAGGATAGTCTACTGTATGTACTCAATCTGCTCCTTCCACTGTTCTTCTACATTCCTTATGCTCCAAGATTCTTTCCTTTGGAAGATTCCTTCTGTTTTAATAATTTCTGTGGCCAGTATTGAGAGTAGGTCTGTAGTGACTAAACCTTAATTTTTCTTGGTCTGAGAAAGTCTTTATTACCCTTTCATTCCTTGAGGATAGTTTCCTGTGTATAGAATTCACTGTTGACTGTTTTTTTCTCAGTTATTGAAAAATACGTCACTTCCATCTGGCCTCCATGGTTTCATAAAAGAAATCCACTATCATTGAATCGTTTCATTGGCGTTCCCCTATGGGTAGTGTGCCATTTCACTCTGGCGACATTCAGGATTTTTTCTTTGTCTTTTGTTTTCAAAAGTTTAATTACACTGTCTCTTGGCATAGATTTCTTTGGGCTTATCCGTTTTGGGGATCACTCAATTTCTTGAATCTGTAGGTTTGTGTCTTTTGCCAAGTTTGGACGTTTTCAGTGATTATTTCTTTGAATACTCTTCCAGCCTCACCAGTTCACTTTTTCCTCTTTCATGGGATAGCGATAATAAGAATATTAGATCTTTAGTTAACATTAGGGGAGAGGGCTGGTTTTTAGGTGTGTGCTTTTCAGACTGAGTAAATTCTATTAATTCAATCTAAAATTCACTGGTTCTATCCTCTGTCATCTCCACTCTTCTAATGAGTCCACCCCACAAGTTTGTTTTGATTTCAGTTATTATATTTTTTAATTCTATAATTTCCATTTGGCTCTTTTCATGACTTTTATTTCTTTGCCAAGATTTTCCATTTTTCATTTCTTTCAAGAAAATTTGTAATTGATTGTTGAAGCATTTTGATGATGGTTTGCTTTAAAACTCATGTCAGACAATTCCAGCATATGATTCCTCTAGGTGTTGGTGTCAGCTGTCTTTTCTCATTCAAATTTAATTTTCCTGATTCTTAGTATGATGTATGCTTTTCTATTTTATCTTGGGCATTCTGTCTGTTATGCCAGGAGATTCAGAGTTTTATTTTAATCTTTTATTTTAGCCAGAAGTCACCGGTTTAGACTTTATATGTGGGTCTAGAACTACTTTTGTGGATTGCAGTTCCAATGGCAATTTAAATTTTCAAAGCTTTGTGATGTTATTTTGGCCTACTTGAATTATCTGGTGTTGCTGGGGATACTACTGGTCCTGCCGATACTGCCTCGTGAGACAGGAGGGGATTTTCTGGGCCAGACAGCCTAGTATCTCTCAGTGGGGTAGAGGAGTCTCCAGCCTCAGGCTTGGCCCACAGGAACCAAGAAGCTTCCCTGGTCTGAGCCCTTGTTGGGGTGAAATCCTCTTGACACTGTTGCCTGCCCCATTCCCCTCTCTCTCCTTGGGGAGGGGAGTGAAGTACATTTCCTGATGCTTATTATTAACAGGGCTCCAATGGTCCCCCTTTCTGGTGATGCTGGGCTCTTGTGATGTTGTAGGAGAGACTTCTGCTCAATCTGAGGTAAGAGTGAGCCTACCTGGACTGCCTTCTGTTGCTAGGCTGGAGTGCAAAAATGCTGTGCCTGGGTCATGTTTTTCTGATGGGTGGGCCATCATAAGATGCCCTACTGCTGCTTTCTTCCTTCAGTCCCATGATCCCAAACCAGTTCTTCCTCTTATCACCTTTCAGGGTCTCTTTTTTTTGTCTCTTGTACTCTTTCCAGTGTTTATAGCTGTACTTACCAAGGAAGATCAAGAAGAAATAAGTGTATGCCACCTTGTTGGGTCAAGATGGTCCCATCAAGACCATATTATGTCAAAGCTGAATCAGGTAATCAAATAAGACTTTTGAAAAGGATGTCTTTATAATTCATTCAATTTATCGCTCAAAACCCTTGTACTGTTTACTGATAGTATGCAGAGTCTACATTAGGTTTTAAAAGAATGGGACTTTCTACACAATGATGAAGTTCCTACCCCTAGTTGGCCTGAAATCTTAATGATAAGGATAATTAAAACAAGAAACAAGTAAAAGGCAACTACAGGGAATAAATATATGTGTGTAAGATCGTTCTGTACATGACAAACCGTGTATGTAGGGAATAAAACTTTGATCAAAGACAATAGGAGATGGAATGGAATGGGAAGATTTAAGGAGGTTTGGCCATAACATTGAAATTAGAAGAAAGACATCCATTGAGAGTTTTCATAAGTACATTGTCACTTATGCCTCAAGTTCTGCTTCACTTCACTAAGGTAACCTTGAGTATGTATCACACCATCTGTCCAGGAGAATGTTTCCATTCAGTGAGATTTGTGGCCCTTATTCTTCTGGTCCTTTTATCTGTCACTTTGACTACTGCTGTGTTCCATATGCTCTCTTCCTTTATGGTCTATACTGTGTGTCCCTGACTGCACAAAAATAGTTGTGTGTTTGGTATTTTTGATCTATGGGCTCTTAGTGAAATGCAGCAATCTTTGCAGTTTCATACCGAAGCAGTTTAAGCATCCAAGGAACAGAGACATAATATAATCACCAGGCTGCCATGAGGCACAGGCCACAATTGCGAAGACATGTCATGTACCTTGACCTGGGTCTTCTAATTTGGGTTTCTTTTATAGTAATTTCTTCCTTATTGTAATTTTCCTAAATATCATATTATCTATTTTTCCTCTATTACTAGCCTTTTCATATAGAGACATTTCGAGCCATATCATCTTGGGCATTTTAGTCATTCGTTAACTAAATCAGTATTTATGGAGCAACTGCAATGGGGAAAGCAGTATGTTAGACACTGGAAATATGCACATAATTTATACATGGATTCTGCCTTCATTTGTCTTACTGTCTAACAATAGGAGTCAGGACATTTACATAAATGCCTTTGTTTTAAGTATGCAAAAGATTTACGAAGAAGAGATACGGATATTCAGAAAACGAATAGATTCTTTTGGATTGGATGAAGGAAAAACTTCATAATGGGACTGACATTTAAAATAGGCGTTCTAATGTTGCTTTGAACTTGGATACTGAAGTTTAAGGAAAAGAACACTTTGGGCACACAAAACAGTATGAATAAAGGGAAAGATGGACTTACAATGGAGTTCATAGAGGGAACAGTAAATAGATTACAAGATAGAAATACTTTTAGCTATAAGAAACAGGAAACCTTTCTAAACAGTGATTTAAACATAAGAATATTTGTAGAGTACTTATAGAGAGCCTTAAGACAGAACAGCTCAAGATAAGTTTCTTGATTCAGGCATATCCTGAAAGACCCAGACCATTTCCATCCTTCCATTCTTGCATCATTACCATGTTAGCCTTTATCCTTGAACTTCCCCCTTTATCTCATTTTTTAGAATTAAACTGCACGTCCACGTCTAGACCATGGGGAGGAAGGAGTAGAAATGACAAATGCCATTCTGATTCCTTCTCTGAAGGACTGTTGTTTCCCCAGAAAAAGACGGAGTTGGAAAAATAAAAGAGGCCATGGTGGTGGACAGGTAATCTGATAAGCAGCTGGCAGTGTCTGCCAGACTTGCTTTGGCTTCACTTTGGGTTTTCAATGTTTACAGGGATACACTGGGTGAAAACTTAGGAATTGTGCTTTGAGACCAATCCATATTGTTCAGTCCAGTGGTCACAGTTCAGCCCTCCACTCACCTGACCTCTTTTGACATTTGACCCTTTTAACTCTCCTTCCTTCTTAAGCTCTCGTGTCACCCCCTTTTCCCATTGTTTCCCTTCTTCCTCTTTAGTTGCTCCTTCTCAATGTACTTTGCTGGTGCTCTTCTGCTCCTCACAGAAATGTCAAGGTTCCTGGTTTCTCTCCCAGGTCCTTGCCTCTTCTCACTATTCCAAATGAAATTCATATGCCATCTTATATATGTTTGCTGCTATATTGCTTCTAAATCTCTAGCACAAGCCTCAAACTGTTCTTCCAGCTTTTATACTTATTTTTTTTTAAGAGAGAGATTGTTAACGTTGTTTATTTATTTATTTGGCTGCGCCAGGTCTTAGTTGCCGCATGCAAGATCTTCATTGCGGCATGCGGGATCTTTTCGTTGCATCCTGTGGGCTCTTAGCTGCGGCATGCGGGATCTAGTTCCCCGACCAGGGATCAAATCTGGGCCCCCCTTGCTCAGAGTTCCAACTGCTGGACCACCAGGGAAGTCCCTGTATTTATTTTTGACTTTGGGGTCCCTCCAATCCGTTTTACACCTTCTGCTTTCACTCACATTGCCTCTACCTGGTATACTATGTTCCTTCGCATTTTTGTGTGGTAAATTAATTCTCATTCAGGCTATAGTTCAAGTGACATTCCTTTCAAGATGTTCTCTTATATTCTCATGTTGATTCTCCTCCTCTGTGCTATCTGATACTTATTTTTTCGCTGTAGCCATTCTTTTAGAGACAACTTATCTTTCTCCCCAAGAGAAAAATAGGTAATTTATTGCAACCAATTGTATTCCAGACTTCTTTAACACTTCTACAAAATTACATTCTATCACATCAGCTCACATAGCATCAAACTTACCAGAGGAAGGAAACAACTATATTTACATTTAAAATGAATTATTTTTAGTGCACTTGTGGGTATAAGATGTGGTGTACATCCATTTGAACTTCTCTATTCTGTATTTTTTTTTTTTTTTTCCGGTATGCGGGCCTCTCACTGTTGTGGCGTCTCCCGTTGCGGAGCAGAGGCTCCGGACACGCAGGCTCAGCGGCCATGGCTCACGGGCCCAGCTGCTCCGCGGCATGTGGGATCTTCCCGGACCGGGGCACGAACCCGTGTCCCCTGCATCGGCAGGCGGACTCTCAACCACTGCGCCACCAGGGAAGCCCTCTATTCTGTATTTTTAAGGTACTGCCTTTTCTCTATTAGACTTTAGCTAAAGGTACATATAGTTTGCTCCAGAGATTACTCAATTTATTTGTATAATGAGACTGGGTAGAGCCACGTTATCCAATTAAACTAATAACTTACATTCTATCCTGTCTCATAGATCCACCTGTATTAACAGATTAAGTTGTTTGCAGAGTACATCCATTAAAATACAAGCTCTTGAAGGGTGAGTATCTGTGTATCTTATATGCCTAGGCACCAAATAGGGATTTAATAAATTTTTAATTAATTAAAATGCTTAGTATTGATTGACTGGTAAATTTTAATTCACTGAGAACAATAACTTGAGTGATCTTTAATTGTGCACTAATATTTGTATTGAGTGTATTAAGGTAAAATAGAAACAGGAGGTCTGGCAGTATTAGTGATTATCATTTGTACTACTCTTATGCTAACATACTGATCAATTGTGTTGTTTATCGCTCTTTGCTAATTATTTATTGACCGTACTACCAGCCTTTGTTCTCTGAGTTATTTCACTTTGTGTCTGAAATATTGTACATTGTCTGAGGCTTGTCCTCCTGCAAAACAGATGGCTAAGAAATCTCTCTACCTCTTTATGTCCCTTGAAACAACTAACCACAAAGAAGCACTCTGCTCTCCTTTACTCAGAGGTAACACCCATCTCCAACCCGCCTTGTGACTCCCATAAGACTCATTGGCCAGCCTTCTTCATGATCACCTTGCTTAGTTGCCTCTGTAAGACCCCAAGTTTTCTCCTTCCTCGAGGCATTCTACATTAAGAAATATATTTCCTAATGCAATAGCCTGAATAAAATTTTCCCCTTAATTGTGTAATACAGTCTGTCTTTCATGTAAGAGATGCCTTGGGATAGAAATACATGATTAGGATAAAATAAACAAGTAAAATTAAAATATTTACTACTATATTAACAGATAGAATTCTATTTTAAATTACACACACACACACACAATGCAGGTATTCGATAACATATCTTAGAGAGAAAAGTGAAATTCAGCAAGTTGTTGGGTTAAAATAATCTCTGTAATAGAATATTGTTTTCTGTGTTTTTACATAGTTCATTATTGCAATGAGGATGAATACAATAACAACCACTTATTTAAATGTAGGGAAATACTTTAAACTGTTTGGGTAGTGTTTTCGTTTCCTAGTGCTGCTCTAACAAAGTATCGCAAAATTAGTGGTTAAAAACCCACAAATTTTCTATCTAACAGTTCTGTACATCAGAAGTCCAAAATGGGTCTTACTGAACTAAAATCAAGGAGTCAGCAGGGGTGTGTTTCTTAATCTGTCTTCTCGCCCTTTCCAACTTCTAGGGGATGCCTCCTCTCCTTGGCTTATGATCCCCTTCTGCCATTTTTAAAATCAGCAACATTGCAGCACTATTTACAGTAGCCAGGACATGGAAGCAACCTAAATGTCCATCAACAGAAGAATGGATAAAGAAGGTGTACATATGTACAATGGAATATTACTCAGCCATAAAAAATAACAAAATAATGCCATTTACAGCAACATGGATGGACATAGAGATCATCATACTGAGTGAAGTATGTCAGACAGAGAAAGACAAAATATCATATATTACGGCTTATATGTGGAATCTTAAAAAATGGTACAAATGAACCTATTTACAAAAAATAAATTGAGTCACAGTTGTAGAAAACAACCTTATGGTTACCAAGGGGGAAGGCGGGGGATGGATAAATTGGGAGACTGGGACTGACATATACACACTACTATATATAAAATAGATAACTAATAAGAACCTACTGTATAGCACAGGGAACTCTATTCAATACTCTGTAATGACCTATACGGGAATAGAACCTAAAAAAGAGTGGATATACGTATATGTATAAGTGACTCATTTTGCTGTACAGTAGAAACTAACACAACATTGTAAATCAACTATACTCCAATTTTAAAAATTAATTTAAAAAAAGAAAATAAAAACACTAATTCAAAAATAAAATAAAATAAAATCAGCAACAGTGAGTTGAGTTCTTATCACGTCACACCAGTCTGACCTCCTCCTCCACTTTCTTTTTTCACTTTAAAAGATCCCTGTGATTATACTGGGCCGAACTGTACAATCAAAGATAATATCTCCTTCTTAAGGTCAGCTCATGAACAACCTTAATTCCCCTTCATCATACATAACATATTCGCAGGGTGTAGAGATTAGCACTTGAACATCTTCAGGCAGCTATTATTCAGCCAACCACAGATAATATGTTCGTTTTACCCTAAGTAGAAATAAATTCTTCTGGCAGAAGCAGTCTTAGGAAAATTGTGCTGTAGATGAGGTTTCTCTGCTCGTGTCTGAGATCTTTTTCTTTCCTTTACCCAGGCTTGCTCCTGCCCCATCTATGCCTTTTGCCCAGCCACTATCTCTTTGCCCCATTATTCCTCTGCACAAACCTCCTCTCAGGAAAGGTTCTAATGAATTCAGTCCTAGGACAGGACTGAAGCCATTAGTCCAATTCATTATAGATCGTCATATTTTTATAGTTTAACAGATGCTAACACGTCTAATTTCAGAGGAAGCGTTTTGCTGGTGGAGGTGCATTTCAGAACTGTGAGACTGTGCTGTGTACAAAGCCATCCAATCACAAGGATTGTGCTCCTGTTAAAGTCCCACTAGGAAAGACAGATTTCAATTTTGGAACTCAGTGACAGCATAAACAACTGATTGTCTTAGCTGCTTACCTTAATCTAGTCCCCAAATCTCCACGAGGCACAGAAAACAAAATAAAATAAAACAAAAACTCTTTAAAAATGCACAGGCAATGAAGCCACTCCTCCTCACATAGGTCTTCTTAAAATTAGGTCACCTAGAAAGAAGATAAAAATTATTAACCACAGAAATAAAAGAGAACATTATTATGGATCCTAAATATCAAAAGGATAATAAACGAGTACTATGAACTAAATGATATTTTATTAAATTCAACAACTTAAATGAAATACATTTTAGAAAGATACAAGTTTTCAAGCTCATTAATGAGGAAATAAAGAAATATGAGTAGCCAAATGTCTACTAAATAATGAATTCATAATTGTAAACAGTCCCATACAGAAAATTTCCAGACCAGAGAGGTTTCTTGGTGAACGTTCCCAAGAAAGAAGAAAGAATACCAATAATACATAAAACCTTTCAAAAAAAGTAGAAAAACTCTTTCCTACTCATTTTAAGAGAGTAGCATTATCCTGATATCAAAGCATTGAGGCATTACAAGAAAAAAACACAACAACTATAGACAGTATCTTTCAAGAATGTAGATGCAAAATTCCATGATGAAATGTTAGCAAATCGTATCTATTACTATTATAGATGATAATGATGCCGAAATGATGGATATCCACATGTAAAATAATGAAATTGGACCCTTATCTCACAACATATACAAAAATTAACTTAAAATTGATTAAATATCTAAATGCAATGGATAAAACTATAAAACTCTCAGAAGAAAGCAAAGGACTAAATCTGCATAACATCAGATTTAGCAATAGATTCTTAGACACGATGCTAAAGCATAAACAACAAAGAAAAAATAGACAAATTAGACTTCATCAAAATTTAAAACTTTTGTGCTTCAAAGGACATGATCCAACAAATGAAATGCCAACCAATAATAAAAAATACTTGCAAATCATTATATATCTAATGAGGAATTTATTTCTTGAATATATAAAGAACTCTTACAAATGCAAATCAAAATTACAATGAGGTATGACATCACAACCACTAAAATGGCTATAATCCAAAAGAGATAATTACAGATTTTGGTGAGGAGGTGGAGAAATCAGAACTGTCATACACTGTTGGTCAGAATATAAAATGGTACAGCCATTTTGAAAAAGAGCCTGGCCATTTTTCAAATTGCAAACATGGAATTAAATATGATCCAGCAATTCCACTCCTAGCAATATACCTAGAGTAATGAAAACATATGTCCACACAAGAACTTGTGCATGAATATTTATAGCAGCATTATTATTCATGATAGCCAAAAGGTGGAATAATCCAAATGTCCATCAACTGAGTAATGAATAAACAAAATGTGGTATATTAATATCATGGAACATTCTTTGCTTATATGGATGAATCCTGAAATCATCACGCTTGGTGAAAGAAGCCAGTCACAAAACATTAAAATTTTATAATTTATTTATATAAAATATTCAGAATAGGCAAATCTATAGAAACAAAAAGTAGATTAGTGGTTGCTTAGGTATGGAAAGATAGAAGGATAGGAGAGTAACAGCTAAAGATTGCAGGTTTCTTTTTGAGATGATAGAAATGCATTGATGTGGTGATTGTTGCACACTTCTGTGACTATAAAAAAAATTGACCTGTATACTTTAAAACAGATGATTTGTATGATATGTGAATTATATCTAAATAAAGCTGGTGACTGCATGCTTTCCCAGCTGCTGTCTGAGGATCCAGCTTATAATCAGCCTGCAATTTAAAGCTGACTGGGATCCTGCCTGGAGCCCAGAAGAGCCAGTGGGCACTTCCTCAACTGTCTCCCTCTTGCTTGCTCCAACAATAAGACCAAGTCTCCAGCTTCTCCCTAGAAAGAGCTTGTCCACACATCTAGCACCCTAAGTATAATGGCTGCCAGCTGAGCAACTGTCACCGAGCTCTTGGTTCTGACAAGGCTCAGCACTGATGTGTCCCCTGAGACCACATGAAAAAAAAGGCAATTCTAGTTGGATGTAAAAGTGGTCCCAGCAACTATACCTGCTGGATCAGCACAGATTAAGTGGGCAGAAATACCCAGCACCTAGGTTTCTCCCTGATAGGGGCTAGGCTGCTTAGCTAACCTCCTGACTTTGCCAGCTGTTACCTGAAGATTGGACTTGAATTAGCCTGCACTGGGGAGCTGAAGGGGAAGGCAAGTATTAATCTTTCAGGAGCCAGAAGAGGCATATGGGCAATGTACCACTGGAACACCTATGGGTTCTGGCACACTCTCAATTATTGGGAGCCACTAAAAACAAAGATAGCTGCTTTCAAAACCACCAAGGTTTGAGGGGCAACCAGGAGTTTGGGCCAGGCTGATTGACAAGGTTCATCTCATACAGGAGGCCAGTCTGTCAATACTGAGAGAGGTAACTCTTTGATCTAATGCAGATAAACCAACCCAGGAGTTTGGGCCAGGCTGATTGACAAGGTTCATCTCATACAGGAGGCCAGTCTGTCAATACTGAGAGAGGTAACTCTTTGATCTAATGCAGATAAACCAACCCAAAGAGTCAAGGAATATGAATAAACATGGGGAATATGTTCCAAAGAAAAGAACAAGATAAATCTTCAGAAACTGACAATAATGAAGTGGAGATGTGATTTACCTGATAGAGAATTTAAAACAATAGTCATAAAGATGCTTGCTAAGGTCAGGGTAGCAAGGCATGAACAAAGTGAGAATACACCAGTCAGAATGGCCATCATCAAAAAATCTACAAACAATAAATGCTGGAGAGGGAGTGGACAAAAGGAAACACTCTTGCACTGTTGGTGGGAATGTAAATTGATACAGCCACTGTGGAGAACAGTATGGACGTTCCTTAAAAAGCTAAAATAGAATTACCATATGACTCAGCAATCCCACTACTGGTCATATACCCAGAGAAAACCATAACTCAAAAAGACACATGCACCCCAATGCTCACTGCAGCACTATTTACAATAGTCAGGTCATGGAAGCAACCTAGATGCCCACTGACAGATGTATGGTTAAAGAAGATGTGGTACATATATACAATGGAATATTACTCAGCCATAAAAAGGAACAAAATTGGGTTATTTGTAGAGACATGGATGGACCTAGAGACTGTCATACAGAGTGAAGTAAGTCAGAAAAACAAATAGCACACATCAGCGTATATACGTGGAATCTAGAAAAATGGTACAGATGAACCTGTTTGCAAGGCAGAAATAGAGACACAGACGCAGAGAACAAATGTATGGACACCATGGGGGGAAAAGGGTGGGATGAATTGGGAGACTGGGATTGACATATAAACAGTAACTAATATGTATAAAATAGATAGCAAATAAAAACTTGCTGTATAGTACAGGGAACTCTACTTCACCTCGCCGTACAGTAGAAACTAACACAACATTATAAAACAACTACATCCCAATTAAAAAAAAAAGTCCCAAGTAGAAATTATAGAGCTGAAAAATAAAATTAAAAATTCAATAGAGATATTCAACAGTAGACTAGAACAGCAGAAGAAAGGATCAGTGAACTTGAATACAGGCCAGTAGAAATCATCTAATCAGATGAGGAAAAAAGGAAGGAAGGAAGAAAGAAAGAAAGAAAAAAAGAAAGAAAGAAGAGAAAGAAAGAAAGAAAAACAGTGAAGATAGTTTAAGGGACTTATGGGACCCCATCGAATGGAACAATAAACATATTTTAGGTGTCCCAAAAAGAGAAGAGAAAGAGATAGGAACAGAAAGATTTTTCAGAGAAATAATGGCTGAAAACTTCCTTAACCTGGGGAAAGAAACAGCCATCAGATCCAGGAAGTCCAAAAAGTATCAAGAGGAATCCAAAGAAACCCACACCAAGACTGCTCTCTTCATTTATCTTATTGTTTTGTCTTTTATTATGCATGAATTATTTTAGGTGACCTTTTATTTTTGTTTTTATTTCAATTCACATCAAATGTATCTTTGAGGTATTTATGGAATAGATTTTTGGATGATAGATGAGAGAGAGAGAGATATTTCCTCGGTAAAGAATACAGATCTCCTAATAGGTTTCATTATTTAGAGTCTTTTTCACTATGTACTTTTGGTCTAATATTCTAAAATGGAATGTTACCCACACATTTTCTAACAGAACAGGAAATTGTTCTTACTTGTTTGAAAATTTTACCTTGACTCTTTTGTCCTACATGACAGCTTTAAAATAATGTTGCTTTCAGACTTTAAAATAATGTTGCTTTCATACTGTATTACCTGTAACTGCCCTTCTGGGATCTATTTTTCTGAGCACAGCACTTGTGTTAGTACCTTCAGGCTACACATGTATCAAGAGTAAATGGCTGCATTTTTAGTGGGCTGTTCATGGCAACTAATTAGGGTCAGAGATAAATAGGGAAATGGAAGGCTGCCCATTTATTTATATTACTCTGATCATTTTGCTTTTTGGCCATTTCTATGTATCTTTCAATATGTGGATGCAGGAGACTGTGACAAGTCACTTAATAATTAGGAGAGATACCCATGAAATGAATGTGGCTCTGCTGTGGTTGTCTTCAGGCACTTGCTCTTTTCTTTTCTCCTCCACAGCTTACTGAAGGTGCACCTTAACCAAGAGAGATTCGGCTTCCTGGATGGACATTTCTTTTTGTCAGTGGAGATTAAAGCTAACCAATCCAAACAGCTGCCATGAATATCTGGTGATATCCTTCAGGTGCCGTTTTTATTTCTAATCTGTTGCTTCTACTGTTATCAGTATAACTAATCATTGCCTTACTTTGTTGGAATTATTATTTCAACAAATAATCTAGGAAATCTAGGAAGGGGGGAAATGCCTGAAATATATCAGATAGTATCCTAATATAGCAGGTGGCACTATAAAAAACTATAAAAATTATACAGATAAAGAATATAAAACTTATACATAATAATGATCCTGGTAGTCACTGAAATTCATGAAATTCAGTTGCATCATCGTAAATTATATATATGCATATTTTAGTACATCTTAAAATTACTTAACAATGTTATATATATAGCAAAAATGGACTAATACTGACAATACAGCCAAAACTCTCATGGCTCCGTAATTTGCATTTGACTATTCCAAAATAGTTTTTTACTTTTTAAGAGAAATTAGGACCTACTGAATAGAACACGGAACTCTACTCAACACTCTGGAATGCCCTATATGGGAAAAGAATCTTAAAAAAGAGTGGATATATGTATATGTGTAACTGATTCAATTTGCTGTACACCTGAAACTACACAATATTGTAAATCAACTACACTCCACAAATTTTTTTTTTTTAAAAAGAGAGAAAGTACCTTGTAAAGGTTAGGTCTCCACAAAATGTATTTCAAAGGGATTACTTTCCTCCAGTTTGAACCATAGTTTGAGGACATAGTAAATAATAAGGAAGCTTTGTAGTTTTGTTTTTTTCACATGCACACACTGTATTTTATTTTTACAAGAGAGAAATAAACTGACACCAAGCATTGTAAATGGATGACCACAACAAAAGCAAAAATGACTGCAATTACCAAACACGAAACACACTCACACTATGTCATAATACTGACATTCAGTCCGGTAATCCTCCACTGTAACAGGAAGCTTTGTTTTTAACAAGTGGTTAGCTCTCATCAAAACTGCCATTCTTTTGAGAAAAAAAGAAATGTATATTTGCGCACAGGGAGGTGATAACGTGCAACAATTTCCTCCACATAGCCTTAGCTCTGTTACTGTAAGCCTGAAATTGTTGTGCAGAAAGTATAAGCCAATCATTTTATCAAGCATGGTAGGAAATTTATATCATAAGTCTTCCCAGATTCTGCTAGTGTGGACAACTTACATATATATTTCTCCACATAGCTCTAACATCTATTTAACACTTGAAATCATAATCCTCACAAGATCCTCGGCACATCCTGAGAGAAGCTGCATAAAACTGTTTATGAATTTGGTAACAAACATCTATTAATATGGTGCCATAATATGAAACTGAACATTCAGACCTCACTAGCTGCTACAGTTATTATGATTGGGAACTGTAGGGGCTTAAGCAACCATTTATTATGCTCACGAATTTGGCTGTAAGACATTCAGTCAGGGCCCTGTGGAGACGGCTCTCCTCTCTGCTCTGCGATGTCTGGGGTCTCAGCTGGAAGACGCAAAGGCCCGGAAAACAGGGCTTCCGAAGGCTCACTTACACGTACATCTGCCAGCTGATGCAGGCTGCTGGCCGAGACCTTAGCTGGTGCTGTCAATCAGAACTCGTGTAAGTCCCCCTGTGTGGCCTGGTTTCTTCACAACATTGTGGTGGGCCCACGGGAAAACATCCGACGACCGGGAGGAGCCAGGTGCAAGTTATGTGACCAGCTGTGACCTAGCCTCTAGTTCCTGAATTCTGTCATTTTCTCCTTGTCGAGGCAGCCATAGCTCTAATTTCAAGGGGAGGGGAATCTGAAGCCACCTCTTGATGGGGGGCGGCAAGGTTCTGGAAAAAGATATGGGACAAGCAATACTCTGTGATCATTTTTGGAAACTGTAATCTGCCACTTTAACCATGAAAGAAATATCAAAATAGTGTGAGTGTACATAAATTAAACACTACTAGATTGTTGTGGGTTTTTTGTAAAACTTTCAGCCTCTTTAAGGGGCATATCTTTGATTTCCTTGACTTCCACTGGGCTCCTATTACTGGTAATTTTCTACATATAATAGTCACTGCATGGGTTTGTTTAGAATAGTCAGAATAGTTCTTAACACATTGTGACTGGAAGTGTCTTAGATTTACCATGTCTTTTTATAAAAACACTGCTAAATTGTTACAGGAAGATGAAAGGAAAAAACTGTTATTCACTTTGATATCTTCAGATTACTGTTCTAGAACTCAAGTATTAAATTATATTGAAAAAGGACTGTCTGCAAGGAGGATAACAAGGGCTTGCACACATTGAATAATTCACAGTGAGAACAAAACACAGAACGCCAAGCATATAATGGCACAGTTGATCTCACACCACATCTGAGTTCAAGGTTTGCCCAGGGAATTTAAAATGGAGTCTGGCCAGAATCAGAGGACAGATTTTGGCCATGCAAGAAGAAATGAACATGGTGATGATGAGAATGTAAATTATAAGTGTGAAAACCCTAAAAACCTATTTAAAATCTTCAAAATTCCTGTTTGAAGATTGAAAAGAACAATGTAATTCAAATTATAATTAATTTAGTAAATTACAAATATGTATATTGAATTTATTTTTGACACATCCAGAAAAAATTTCATCCTATACATTATTGGATATTTCTCCAAATCATTAAGTTAATTTGGGGAGAAAAAAAGAAAACACAAAAACTCTGTATTCTAACTCTTCCAAATATGATTGATATATTACCCTACTCTGGGCCAATATAAAGGCTGTGTACTAGAAACCACAATCTAATAAGTTATTTACCATACTTAATTTCATTTTCTATAAAGACAGTTTTTATAATCACTTGCGCAAAAAAATGTACAAAATAGCAAGCGCTATAGGTAAATGTAAATAAATTCTCAATGAACTATTTAACCATACGGTACTCAGTTTGGTTATGGAATTACTGAGTGTTCACTCTTCTTTCTCTGGTTTCCTAAGGGGAAAGATTAGATGATTGGTTTTAGATCTTTCTTCTTTTCCAATATATGCATTTAATGCTATAAACTTCCTTCTAAGCACTGCTTTTCCTGTACCCCACAAATTTTGATATTTTAAAAAAAATTTTCGTGTGTTTAAAATGTTTAAATTTTTTCTTGAGACTCTGTCTCAACCTATGTGTTATTTAGAAGTGTGTTGTGTTCATTAAACGAGGAGGCCATTAGACCAAGGTGGCTCTTATGCCTTGGTAGCTACATAAGCCAAGGTGGCTCTTATGCCTTGGTAGCTACATAAGCCACAGTCAATGCACTAGGATCTGAGAAAATGAAACTTAAGAACAATCATAAACAGCCAACCAGGCTTTCCCAAATAAAGAAATGTCTTACGCTACAGCCAATCAAAATTTTCCTTGCTTTGCTTCCTTGTCTTCTCTATAAAAATCTCTCCTCTAGTTCTGTGGGTGGAGGGCTCCTAAAAACTTTGGGCTTGACACTGCCCAATTGGAATCAATGTATGCTCAAATAAACTCTTGGAAATTTTAATGTGCCTCAGTTTATCTTTTAAGAGTTGCTTAATTTCCAAATATTGGTGGGGGGTTGGTTAATCGCTACCTTTCTATTACTGATTTCTAGAGTAATTCCATTGTGGTTTAAAAATACACTAAGTATGATTTTTTGTTCATTTAAATTTGTTAAGTGTATTTCATGGTCCAGAATATGGACTATTTTGGTGAATGTTCTATGCAAGCTTGGGGAAAATGTATATTCTCCTACTGCTGGACAGAGTATTCTAGAAATGTTCATTAGACCAAGTTGATTTGAGGATACTGTTCAGGTCATCTATATCTTTACACATTTTCAGCCTCTTGATATATCAATTACTGACAGGTGTTAAAATATCCAACAATAAAATATAATTGTGCATTTCTCCCTTCAGTTCTATCAGTTTTTGCCTTATGAATTTTGGGGTTCTTCTGTTGTTCACATACACATTTAGCATTGTAATGTGTTCCTGGAGAATTTACCCCTTTGTCCTTATATAGTGGCCATCTTTAATCCCGATGATCTCCTTGTTTTGTTCTTTTTTTTTTTTTTTTTTTTTTTTGCGGTACGCGGGCCTCTCACTGCTGTGGCCTCTCCCGTTGCGGAGCACAGGCTCCGACGCACAGGCTCAGCAGCCATGGCTTACGGGCCTAGCCGCTCTGCGGCATGTGGGAGCTTCCCGGACCGGGGCACGAACCCGCGTGCCCTGCATCGGCAGGCGGACTCTCAACCACTGCGCCACCAGGGAAGCCCGATCTCCTTGTTTTGAAGTCTGCTTTGTCTGAAATTAATGCAGTTACTCCAGCTTTCTTTTGATTAGTATTACCATGGTATATATTTCTCAATCCTTTCATATGAAACCTGTCTTTACATTTAAAATGAGTTTCTTTTAGAAAACATTGTTGGGTCTTATTATCCACTCTGAAAATCTTTGTCTTTTAATTGTTATTTAAACCATTCAGATTTAAAATAGTTATTGATACAGCTAGATGAATAGCTACCATGTTTGTAACTGCTTTCTATTTATTGCATTTGTCTTTTTGTTATGTCTCCCTTTCTCTTCTTTTTAAATTTTTACTTTATATGGGAGTATAGTTGATTTACAATGTTGTATTAATTTCAGCAAAGTGATTCAGTTATACATATACCTATTCTTTTTCAAATTTTTTTCCCATTTAGGTTATTACAGAATATCGAGTAGCGTTTCCTGTGATATACAGTAGGTCCTTGTTGATTATCTATTTTAAATATAGTAGTGTGTATATATTAATCCCAAAATTGTTTTTTTCTTTTTTCTTATTTACTGCCTTTCATTGTTTTAACTGAGCATTTTTTAATGATGCCATTTTATCTTCTGTTAGCATATCAACTATATTTATTTTTAAAATATTTTATTGGTTTCCCTAGTTTAAAATATACATTTTTAATGAGTATAATTCCACCCTGAACTACAACTATACACCTTCACATTTCACTTAATAACAAAATCTTCCCAATTTCTCCTTCCTGTCCCTTGTGATATTGCTGATATTCATTTTACTTCTCCATATACTAATTACTTTGTTGTTATTATTGCTTTAAACAGTGAGATATTCTTACCTTCATGTATTTTTTTCTCTTTATGTAAATCTTTCCTTTCTTTATGTAAATCCAGGTTTCTGACCTATATATTCCCCTCCTGCCTGAAGAAGTTTAGCATTTCTGGTGGGTCATATCTGTCACCAGTGATTTCCCTCAGTTTTTGTTTATCTGAGAAAGTATTTATCCTTCATTTTCCAAAGATAATTTTGCTGGCTATAGAACTCAAGTTTAGTGCTTTCTCCTTCAACACTTTAAACATTTCGTGTCTCTCTCCTTTTCTTCCATGTGTCCTGATGAGAAACATTTGTTTTCTATATTTCTATAGGAAACATTGTTTTTTTTTTTTTCCTTCTCTGGCTTCTTTCAAGATTTTGTCTTTAATTTTCTGCAGTTTGAATGTGATATGAGTAGGTATTTGTGTGTGTGTATTTTTATCCTATTGGTGTTCTCTGAGTTTCCTGGGTTTGTGATTTTCTGTCTGTCTTTAATTTGGGAAATTCTTAGCCATTTTTATTTCAAATATATCTTATGCTCTGCTCTCTTCTCCACTTATTCCAGTTACATTTATGCTACACCTTTCCATAGTGTCCCACAGTTTCTGGATATTCTGTTCTTATTTTTGGTTGTGTTTTAGTTTTCCATTTTCTTTTCTCTTTGAATTTCATTATAGAAGTTTCTATTGACCTAGATTGATTCTTTTTCAGCTGTTTCAAGCTTCCTGATGAATTCATTGAAGGCATTCTTCATTTCTGTCACAGTGTTGCTTTTCCTAGCATTTCCTTTTGATTCCGTCTTTAAGTTTGCATCTTTCTGTAAACATTACACATCTGTTCTTATACGCTACTTTTACTGTTGTAGCCCTGAACACATTAACTACGCTATTTTAAATTATCTGTTTGCCAATGCCTGCATCTATGTCATATCTGAGTCTGATTCTGATGCTTGCTGCGTCTCTTTAGGGGGTACTTTTTCTTGGCTGTTGCATGCCTTGTGTTTTGTTTTTTTTTTTTTTGGAAGCCAGACATGGTGCTATCAGCTAATAGAAATTGAGGTAAATAAACCTCTCATTTGAAGATTTATATTAATCTGGCTAGCAGTTGAGCTGTGTTTAACACTTGTTGTAGCTTATAGTTACCAAAGACTTCAAATTCCTTCAGTATGCTTGTGTCTCCTCTCTCAACTTCAGGCCCGCTTTATAATTCTTGTCTGAGAGCCTGTGTCTTACAGCTCATTCGGCTGTAATCCACTGTTAATCTCCTGGAGAGCTAACGGTGTGATGGTAAGGTGGGGAGTGGGGGTGAGGGGGGGTTGTACAGTTGTCCAGCTGAGCCTCAGTCTTTCAGTGAGCCTGTGTCTCAGGACTGGGACCTCACAAAGTATCTGTCCAGTTGTATAGCTCCCACACCATGTCCCCCTATTGCCCACTCCCTTCTCTGATTTCCAGTTTGTTTTTGTGAAGCCCTGACCCCTGCTGACTATGTTTCCCCCCTCTGTTGAGATCTGAAGTCTAGAGAGGAGGAATCCTCTTCCCTAAGCAGGGATAAGGCTCTGGTGAAGTCCTTTTCCCCAGAGCAGGCTTTGTTACAGAGAAGACCGAAGGCATAGTTCACAGCGCTTCCGCTTCCCCACTCCCTACTCCCTGATGAAGCCCTAAGGGGACCATTCTCAGATCTTCACAGGAAAACCTGCTGGGGTTCCTGGGGGAAAAGTCCATGGAAGTGTGGGAGCCCACCGAAACTCTGGCACTGTGGAGTTTCCCTCTGTCATGCTGGTCCACGCTCAGCCTCCAACAGTTCATCAAAATCACCATTTAAGTGCTGCTGCCAGTTTATGGTGCCAGCATCTGCTGCTCCAGGCGGATCTCAGCTCTCTCTCTGGATGTGCCTGTCCCCCCAAATTTCAGGGGAGCAGTTTTCCCTGAAATCTCAGTTCTCTTATTGGTCCAATGAAAGTCTTAATATTCAGTTTGTTCAGCTTTTTCTGTTGTACTGTGAAAGCTTAACTGGGAATTTTCCTCAACGTATTTTTAACTATTTACATTATCCAACTTCTCCCAATCTCCAGAGTCAAGAGCCTAGGTCATCTCTACAGTTTTATGGTCCTTTAAAAGTAAGTTACACTAGGAAAACCTCCACCTCAAAGACAAAATGAGTGACAGGATAGCAAACTTAACCAGTTTGGGAAATACTACACTTTTATAAAAAAATCAAAAACAAAAAGCAGAGAGAATGTAAATTAAATTTCGTGGCTATGATAAGCCTCTGAGAAGACTTAACTATTCACTGACACTGCTGAAAATGCATAGTTCTAATAAGGGATGGAGTATAAAATAACAAGAAATAATATAATAAAACAAATATAACATTCTTCATAATTTTAGATCACTTAAGTCATTCATTATCTTAACTGATAGAAAACTATCACTAGTTGCCTATATAATGAAAATTAAGGAAAGGAACTATTCGTGGGCTTTTCTGATAAAGTAAAATGAATGGGAAAACTATTGTTTTTGGTGCGTGGTGACTTTTCCCCAAGGAAATCATCATTCTTATTCACTCAAGCTGTTCTATGATGAAGTTCTCTAGGGCATAGTTTCTTTATCTGAATCTAGAAAGTGGCTGGTTAGATCTCCATCTCGCACTAGCCAGTTAAGTTAAAGATAACCAATGCTCTCTAGTAATTAAGATATTCTCTAATATAAAAAGAGCCATTAATAAAAACCAATTAATGGGTCACAACAGATTTATAGGTTTGATTGGAAGGCTTTCCTTCATTATGGAAATCGGTCATTAATTTATTCATTCTCATCCTATTCATTAAAGTTTCATGGCATTTTTTTAGTTAATATTTTCACCATATGATCCACAGAAAGTATATTTTCTACTTTCATAAAAATGGATTGAGAAAATAACCTTTACTTACTTAAGTCTGAATATCTGTTTTTAGAACTAGCTTTCTGTCAGGACTCTGAAAGTGCTGTCACTGTCTCTAGTCCTGACAATTTATTAGTGTAATTTATTGTAATATTATGGGTGGCCTCGCAAAAAATTTGCATGTTATTTGTTACGAAATGAGAATACTTAGAAAACAGTAATGAAGTCAGCATTAAGGATAACGTTATATTTTCAGGCCAGCAAGACAATTTAAAAATTAATTTTACTGGCAGGTACTGAAAGTGGTAGAAACTACTGGACTCTGAAATTTGAAATATCTTAGTGGACCTTTAAAGACCATGGTTTTCTGAGTGTTCCTTGTCTTTCTTCCCAGAAGATTTAAACTTACTGACACTTTTGTTATTGACCTATTTTGTATATATGCCTTCCATCCCCACATTTTTCTTCTCTCTTTTAATGTTATTTTTGTCTTGTGTACAATCACCAGGAATGTTATTATCTAATTTGATCAGGAAGTATGTAGTCTCTCTACGGCAAGTTTATTATGCTGTTTATCATACTACTGGTATGAAAAAGTACACTTACAAATTATTATGACACACATTATTGTTAATGTAACAATCAAGATAATATTTTAAAGGAAATGCTGATTTAAATAGTAAATAATGACTTTGGAAATATGTAAACATAACAAAACTTCAAAACAACAGCCTTATGTTTTTGTTTTTCACGCTGAAGTGGGACTTGGCTTCCAGTGTATCTTCATGTACCTTTTTAGATAAGTAACATCAGCATGAACACAACTCCAAATGACTAAGTGAAACATTGTTTTAAACATTCTTGTTGTAAAAGCAGAAAAGGGGTTGACTAAGCATGTTAATGCAACAACATACAGAGCAAATCGGTTTCACAGTTTGAATAAATCCTGAAAAGTATATATATCACAAAGGATGGCATCTCTGCATGTCTAAGTGGAAGACTTATTTATAAATAACTGAATGTTTTATTGTGGTGATTCATATTTTGAATTCCTGATCAGATAGCAGACAGTCGCCCAGAGTCTGACCCTTATGTCACTGGTAAAGTCCATTAACAATTCCTGGGAAATAAAAACAGAACCTAATAAAATAAAGTCTAAGCTTTCCTTTTGTCTCCTTTGTGCTTAGTCTGGTTTCACTTGCTCATAGGGCGCCACATGCATGGCCCTGCACCTGGTGCTTAGGACCAGAGTTCCTAGTATGAAATGGCTGCACCCAACACCTCAACTAGGAGGACCACGTGCAAAGATGCTGCACCCAACACTTGGATCCGGAGTGCTGTGAGCAGCACATCTGTACTGGACCCGCAAGAACTCTGTCCCCCTCCCCACTGACAAGAGCCGTAGAAAGTAACCCTCACCCCAAAGGCCTTTTGGAGAGTGCTACCTACTAGGCTTCATTCTCACAGAAGGTCAGAAAAGGCTACCCTGGGAAAGGAAAGAAGCCATCTGCAGCCTTGCCCCTCCTCAAACGAGAAGACAGCTTAGGTGTTTCCTGGGGAGGGCCGGGTTTTGCCACATCTGGAGGCATAACTAAATAGTTAGACCTCCGTATGAGAAGTTGAAAGGAAAGGACGATAGTACTTTTGAATGGAATTCCGAATGCAAAGGAGCCGTCCAAGAATGAAAGAATTACTTCAGGCTCCTGCCCTTGCCCTCCCAGATTTGGCTAAACTCTTTGATCTTCACATTCATGAAAGAAGGGAAATCGCCCTTGGGTATTAGCTCAAAAACTAGGGCCCCTTACTGGGGCAGCTGCTTATTTCTCTAAATAATTAGATCAAACAGCTAGGGGGTGGCCTCCTTGCCTGTGGGCAGTAGCAGCTACCCCCCCCCAAAATAACCTGAAAAGTTAACATCTGGTCAGCCAGTCCCTACATGGACCCCACACAGGGTTTAGGCTTTAGTACGTTCCAAGGGAAGAGAATGCTTATCCCCCGAAGGGCAGTTCAATTTCAGGCTATGCTTTTAAACAACACAATGGCTACTATAAAAACCTAATGCTAAAAAGCATGCTAAATCCTGCCACCCTGCTACACACAGAAACGGGGCCCCCGGAGCATGACTGTACAGAAACCATACACACCATCTATTCCAGTTGCCCAAACCTAGGAAGTGAGCCTCTCCCAAACACCGAAGAGGAAGGTTCACGGACAGAAGCAGTTTTATGAGACAGGGAAAAGGGCTGGTGGGATAAGCAGTAACCTCCCAGACCCAACTCACAGAAGCAAGAAGCTTCCCCCCAGGGACTTCTGCCCAGAAGTCCCAGCCGATAGCCCTCACCCGAGCCTTAGAGCTCAGGACAGGGAAGATCTTAAATGTTTACACAGACTCTGGTATGCATACGCTGTCCTAGAGGTACACGCGGCTATCTGGAAGGAAAGAGGGATGCTTACTGCGGGGAACAAACACGCGAAGCACGGCTAAGCATATTGAAGCCCTTAGAAGCAGTGCAGCTTCCAGAAAAGGTGGCAGCAATTCCCTGTAAAGGTCGCCAAAAGGGAGGTGCAGAGGTAATAAAGAGAAACAACAAAGGGGACGCAACCGCCAAAAGGGCCGGCCCTAGAACCAGTAACTTGGTAACCACCCCTCAAACCTTGCTGGCCAGAACCCTGCAATCATTCCCCAATCTATACAAAGGAAGCGTTAGGCAGAGCCTGAAAACTGGGCTTCAACAGAGATTTAGGAAGCCACGGGTGACTAGTTCATGAACGTGGGCGATACTTCTTTTCCCAAACTGCAGCTTGTCCAGCCATCCGGGAGGCTCATCAAGGAACTCACTACGGAAGGGAAACCCTATGTAGTTGGTCAGTTGAGGTCACGGCAACTCCTGGCATGAAAAGTATAATCAGTTGGACAGTTGAGGGATGACGCTGCATCTGCACAATGAACCACCGCAACACCAGACCCTCCAGGGGTCCCCAGATAAGGTCCATTCAAACCAGAGGGACATATCCTGGGGAAGACTGGCAGACTGATTTCACTGTCATGCAGAGCAGTACACATTTTCTGGGTGGACAGAAGCATTTCCTGCTAGAACTGAAATGGCAGGTGAAGTGGCTAAGGCATTACTAAAAGAAACAACCCCCAGGTTTGGGCTCCCAGGATCCCTAGAAAGCGATAATAGTCCAGCATTTGTGTCTCAAGTGGTAATCAAGTGGTAAGGGAGATAATGAGTGCGTGCCCCGGGCATAAAATGGAACTTGCACTCCGCCTGGAGACCCCAATCATTGGGGAAAGTAGAGAGGTCCAATCAGACCCTGAAATGGGCCTTAGCTGAGCTATGTCAGAAAACTCAAGACAACTGGATTAAGTTAGCTCTGAATGCCCTGCGCTGCATGCGGCTACCCCAAGGGATAAGTTAAAGTGAAGTGCATTTGAACTCCTGTACGGTACGCCCACTCCCCAAGCCTGAGCAAAGGGACATCTTAACCCCTTTGAGATGGAGCAACTCAAGTCGCCCTCCAGGTAGGAGAAATCACGAAAGCCCTCACTGCATAGGGTAACCAGGTCTGCCCACACCCATCAACCCGGCCCTGAGCCCCTCCAGCCAGGAGACTGGGTGCACCTAACAACCTGGAAAACCCACAGCCCGCAGGCCCCGCTCCCTCCTAAGTGGGGCGGACCCCACCCAGTGATCCTAACCACCCGTTCCGCTCTGAAGTCGCGGGGCTCACTCCATGGGTGCTTCACACTTGAGGGAAGAGGCCCCCCCACCCCGAGCCCCAACCTCCGGTGAGACAACTTGGGGCCAACAGCCCCCATGACTGCTCCCTCTGACCTGAAGCTTCTCTTCTGAAAAACCACCAGAGTGTGAGCAGGGCACACTCAGACCACATCAGGGCACACTCGCCTACAGGCCGAAGACCTAGAGACCTGCATTTTTAGGAAAAGTTTGACACGTGACCACTATTGTCTTGTTGATTTTTGGGCCATGCATCCTACATTGTCCCGGGTCCCTTGTCTCCAAAGACAAGTAACTGGTGGTTGCTCAGGGAGATGAAGAGTCAGGGCCGAGCCCTGGTGACAACCAGACACCCCTAAAGGCGGCTGGGAGAAGTTCTGCACCTCCACTCAGGGTTCCAACAATGCCTGAAATCAGCAAGAAGCAGTCACAGAAGACGGACCTGCGCCCTCACTGCCCCTCAGGAATGAAGAGCAGGCCAAAAGGCATTGGAGCGACACGTCACCAGCCTAACCCATGAACAATTCCCAGGAAATAAAAACAGAAAGTGGGCAGTAAAATCAAGTCTAACCTTTTTCTTTCTCCTTTGTGCTTTGTCTACTTTCCCTTGCTCAGAGGGTGCCGCGTGCAGAGGCCTCACACCCGGCCCTTCAGACCAGAGTTCCTGGTGCAAAACGGTAGCCCCGACACCTCAGCTTCGCGGGCACCCGCAGAAGCGCTGAAGAAACACCACGATTCAAGATGGCGGCGGCCAGAGCAACGAAGCCCGCGAGGCACAACTACTGAGCCTGCGCACGGAAAGCCCGCGAGGCACAGCTACTGAGCCTGCGCACGGAAAGCCCGCGACGCACAGCTACTGAGCCTGCGCGCCTAGAGCCCGTGCTCCGCAGCAAGAGAAGCCACCGCAATGAGAAGCCAGCGCACCGCAATGAAGAGCAGCCCCCGCTCGCCGCCAACTAGAGAAAGCCGGTGCGCAGTAACGAAGACCCAACACAGCCAAAAATAAATAAATAAATTTATTTATTTATTAAAAAAAAAGATGGCGGCAGGCCGTGTCCAGAGAGGCTGCACCCCATGAGAACTCCCCCCACCATGAGAGTCTTATAAAGCAGCACCTCCCCAGCCTGGAGGAGGGGCAGCGGGACGCTCTAGAGCCGAGCTGGCATCTCTCCATTCTCTGATCAAAGAATAAAACTTTGCTTCAGAACAAAATTCGGTCTTGTTCTATTGGCCCAAACGCTACTGGGCAGAAGGAGCGACTCGGGAGGGTCAGTAATCCTTTCACAACTGTTATTGTCAGCCTATCCAGTTCAAATGTCAGCGAAGTACAAGCTTCTCATGACTCCTGCAGAAGCAGGGTTTGATTGCCTTCCAGATATAAGAGCAGCTTGTGCTGAATTTTGATTTAAGTGATTTAAGTATTTTCTTGTACACAGTATAATTTGTCATTGTAACGAACCTAAACGGTATGATTAAATAAAAAGCCATATCTCTTTTAAATTTACTTCCAACTATAGTCTTCAAATGCATGCTGTTGCTTTAAGTCACTCTCGAAGATTTCTGAATACCTTATGGTTTAGATCTTAGAAAATCTGCCTTGACCAGCACAGATTCTTATGGAATAACTCTAACAAAAACTCCAGTGAGGCCCATTTTGTAAAAAAGGCGTTGATTCAGTTAAGCAGTAAGATATCCCCAGAGGATTTCCTCTAAAACCCTCAGAGGTAGTTTCTGTTTGTTCTACATTATAATCACTGTATAGTTAGAACCTGTCACCACATTTCCCATCAATGGATATATCTATGGACCATACAGTGCATTTCCTACACTAAGTTCAATACCTGTAAACTAAATTTCTCTTTTATAATGTGTTGTTATTTTATTAATTGCCCCAGTCTTCTATCATATGCATATTATAAAATAATTTGAACTTTACAAATAAAATCATTATGTACACTGTTTTCTGCTTATTTCAATCCATTTTGCATCTTGTAATTTGAATTTGCTTTATTTCCTTCTACGTAACCTAATTTGAGATAGATTGTAACTTAGACTAGAGAAGGTACATCCTGTGGAATTGGCAGCATGCAGCCTGTTTTTCTGCTAGGATTAAGCTCCTCATGGTCACTCCCATTTCCCTGAGATGTTGTCCCTCTTCCAGTCACTTCCTTTGTTGTATCAGACACCACAAACACAGGACCATTGGGCATGGCAGACACTTACTGAAGACTTGAGATAAAAGAGGGCAGGATAGTGCATTATGAATGAGAATTTGACCCAAACATTAGACATCATGATCTTTGACCTTGATCATGGGAATTTATCATTGGTCATTTTTTCCTCTGTCACCATTTTAGTTGCCCTCTTTCAGCATCTCTTTGATTTCATATTTATAATTGAACTGTACTGAACAGGTCTTTACAAATATAATTGGATAACTACACTAAAATATATTTTCTCTGCCATTTTTATGTCATACTACATTCTCCCTCCAATCAACATTTTGGAATAAGCAACTTTTTAAATAAAATGCTTTATCTGTGTAATTAGTTTGCTGCATAGTTTCAATTCAGGAGTATAAATATGAAATGATTATATTTTCTCCGATATCTCCTTTCCTAACTCTTCTGTGTTAGATTCCCTGTCTCAGTTTCTTAGTACATCATGCATATTCTGTACCAACTTTAGCCGTTAAAACTTGGTGGTTAAATACTTGTCTCATGTCTGCTCCCTGGCCAAGCAAACCACACTTGTGGCTTGTGGCTTGAGGGTTTCCTCGCCTACCCATAACTTCCTCCCCCAGACTCTGCCAGCTGGGCAGGGGACAGGATGGAGCAGTGGGTGCTCATCTGAGCCAGACTGAAGTTGGAGGGAGCTTGGGAGGTGATCCTGCTAGCACTCAGGTTCCCTGGTGTCCCTGGGGCTCTTCTGATGTGATGGTCTCCAAATTTATGCACTTTGCTCACATGCATCAATAAAAACAACATTTCTTTCTTAATAAACCTATAATTATTTCAATCTATGACAGTTAGGTCACTGTCTGCAGAAGTTAAACCATTGAGAGTAGGCTACGGCTGCTAAACATCAAGTGAAGGCCGTGCTGTGCTCCAGAGAAAACCACTTTCCTAGTGTCCAGTGCGATGTGTTCCTGTGCCTTTCGAAAGGCAATTCATACAGGTGGAATTCTTGATGGAGCTTATATAATATAAGGTCATTCTAAAAGAACAATGTGTAGAACAAATAGAACACCAGTAAATGCCTTTAAGATTGTGGATTCTCTTGCTGTGATGTTAATTCATGTATTTAATGGATACACTCCTACTCTTATAGTTGAGAAATTTCAATTAAAAGGAAAATCCAAATGAAGACTTTTAGGCGACATCTGCAATGTCTCATAAGATTACAAAAGGGAACATAATAAACATGTTGATTTGCATGCCACATTGTTTTTCTTAACACAAGGCTATTTATGCCTTCAAGTAGTTTGATACAATAGTAAAGAATACCACCACAAAATTAAATGATAACTGATGAACAGTTAGCCAAAGAGCCTTGTAGGAACAGAGCTTACAATACAAGAATGCAACTCTACTTTCTGAAATATTACAAAGGAAAAAGGAGAGTCACTGAATTGCTATACAAATTTGCCTCCGTAACTCATTTGACAAGAATCACTTATAGGCAGATCTAAAAAATTTCTCTTTGCACAGAGACAGTTTGCTATTGATACATGAGAAATTGTGGGTAGAGGCTTTAGAGTGGCCTTGACCAGGAGAGGCACCAGGGTACCTGTGCATTTGATTCGTGGTTTGACTGGTGCGGCAGTCTCAGAGCACCCACAAGAGACTAGGTCTCTCACACTGAAGGAGAAAGGCTGAGAATGCAGGGGAAGCAGAATGATGAGGAAATCAAACCAATTATGTTGGGGAGGATGGAAAAAAGGATTGGCTGAAGCCTGAGCAGCCAGCTTGGACCATAAGGTAACCTGGAGCAGACAAGTCATTGGTTAGGATAACAGAACAGAAAGATAGCAGGAGAGCCTGGGACCTTCTGTCTCTGTGAAGCTGTGACATCGTATCCAGACTGACTCGCTATTGGATTTCTTGTATATGAGAGAATGTCTTGTAAGCCATGGTTCTGGGGCTTTTCTGTGGTGTACAGTCCAACCTAACACAAATCAATACATCCAGATTTTAATTCAGAACTTATGAGCATGACAATCAGAACATTAGAATACACCAGATAGTCTGCTTCTGAAATTTTCTATAGAATGGAAAGCATAGACAATTTAGTAAATAATAACGATAGAATGTGAAAGTGTTATAATAAGGGAATTCTCTTGGAATTCTGAGTACATAAAGCAGGAGTGTTAAAACCAAAGATGAGCAAAGGTCTCCCAGAGGAAAACATGATGAGTTTATAAGTTACTGTGTTTAAGAACCAAGAGAGGGCTTCCCTGGTGGCACAGTGGTTAAGAATCCGCCTGCCAACACAGGGGACATGGGTTTGAGCCCTGGTCCGGCATGATCCCACATGCCGCGGAGCAACTAAGTCCGTGTGCCACAACTACTGAACCTGCGCTCTAGAGCCTGTGAGCCACAACTACTGAGCCCACGTGCCTAGAGCCCGTGCTCCGCAAGAAGAGAAGCCACCGCAATGAGAAGCCCACGCACATCCCCAGTCTCGGCAACTAGAGAAGGCCTGGGCGCAGCAACGAAGACCCAATGCAGGCAAAAATAAATAAATTTATTTTAAAAAAAGAACCAAGAGAATACAGCCTTAATAATTCATAGTTAATGCTGATATTCACATATGAGGACAACGTTTATGACCAACCACATGTAGGAAAAGCAGTTTTTTCCTATCCCTTGTGATGGATTTGTGTTGATCTGTCCATCTCCATCCTCCACTCTTTTTCCAGATTCTTCTTTTACCTGTAGTTATACTTGTGACTGCATACGATCATGAATCAGAATGCGGATCACTGTCCTTCCAAGGTGGTCTTGAAGAGAAATGCTCTAAACAAAACTGCAGAGCTACGATGTTATAGACCAGGGCAACTGTGACATGCTTCTTGCTGGGGACCCTTCTAAGGTGCCCTGCAGTTAATCTTGTTGAGCAAATATAGATAAATGTGCTTTTCAACTATAAGACTCCTTTATAGCCCCTCTGTATTATTTAGCTTAGAGCCAGTATTGATCAAAAGCACGTTTCAAGGAAGGGTAAATATGCTGCTGGAAAAATCCCCTTAAAAAAGTATACTGCTAGAAAAAATAGTGTTAAGATGTCTTTTCAGAACAAAGTACTACATCCCTAAACTTATTTTAGGAACAAAATTCTGTTTGAGCTATTTGAGCTAATCTAGCCCTGTTCCTAGAACAATGTGCAATGGTATAATAGCACAATTTCCTAACGGGCCATCTGATGTTTTAGGTTGTACATATAATTCATCATTTTATTTTTGCCCTATAATGATACAATTAATGGAGAACAAACTCCTCTGTGTTTGAAACATTAGGAGGCACTGTTAGTCTGAGAAAACAGCCTGCTCTACTTCCGAGCAGCATAGGACAGCAAAAGCCCTGAGTAGTGACTTGTGCTCAACATGAACTGAGATACTGAAACAGGAGGTGTAGTTATTTTTCCTGCTTATGGTTTTAATTTTACATTTGAAGACAATAGAAACAATCAGGTGGAAAATGTCACCTCCGTATAAAAGATAGAATTCCAGGTCCCTAAAATCAATGACTGTCAATCAGAACACAGACACTGGGTGATCTGATGAATAATTTAAGACTGATTTGTTAACTGGGCAGAACTGAAGTTAGCCGTGCAGGGAGACACATTGTCAATTGCCAGCAATTTACTACGTTTTTGAAAACCACAGGCAGCAATTTACAGAAAAGATTAGGCCAGTTACTGTATATGTGTGACATTTTCTTGATTTAAGCTGTCAATCTGGAAAGCTGTTCACTGACAACTCGCGTTGGAATGAGGTTATAACGTTTATGAAGAACTGCTTTTACCTGAGAATGTCTATATTTCTGCCCTGGGGGACTCCTGAATGCACACCTCCTACAAATGAGCGCTGTCAGAGAGGGTAAGTCACCTGCTCTGGGACCATTAAGCACCTTCGCATCACTCAGTGCTCTAATGCACTTGTCCCCTAGAAAGCATGGTGATGGGTTTGTTTCTTAGAGCTGATACTGTTTCAAAGAAAACACTATTAATGCATTTTATTTAGCTTAAGCTATCTCAATAGATATAACTACTTTAATCCTGCACCAGAATTCTTATTTTTTTTTTAGTTGTTTTCAAAAGAATATGGTATGAGCAAAGTAGGAAATTACCCCCTGGACACCACAGTAATAATTGCTGCAGGTAAGATCCACTGATGTATGATAAAATTAATGGGCAAACCTTTAAGGACAAACAGGTTACCTGCATAGCCTCAAAGTGTCTACCCCCAAACATTTACTAATTACTTTGTAGGTTTTAACCTATGTCCACAAATTTCTTTATATTCCCCTCCACTCCAGGAGGTGAAAGTCAATTTTCCTTCCTATCAGTATGGACTGGATTTAATGACGTGCTTCCAAAGAACAGAACATGAAAAGGGGGAAATGGTAACTTTACAGTGGAGAAATCTTATCAGACAGAACCTTAACCAAATGACTCAGGTTAGTGTCACCAAAGACAAGCCATGTTGGTATAATGTACCTCCTGATATGATGTGATGAGCAGGGCACTTCACCTCTGTGATATCCTTCCCCCAAATTCATAATCCTAGTCTAATTATGAGGAAACATCAGAAAAACCCAAATGAAGGACATTCTACAAAATATCCAATGTTCTTCAAAAGTCTCTATGCCACATTCATAAAATATCAAGTAAAGATTAAAACAACTGTCCCAGATTGGAGGTGCAACTAAGTTAACTAAATAAAACTTGGTATCTTAGGTTGGATCCTGGAACCAAAAACATTTAAACAGGTATTAGTGGAAAAATTGGTTCAATACAAATAAAGTCTCTAGCTTTGTTAATAGAATTTTACCAATATTATTTTAGCTTGATAAAGGTATCATACTTATGAAAGTTGTTAACATCAGTAGAAACTGAGTGAAGGTATATGAGAATCCTCTGTAAAACCTTTGAAACTTGCTCTGTATCTAAAACTATTTCAGTACAAAAA
Organism: Delphinus delphis; assembly: GCF_949987515.2. NCBI lineage: Eukaryota > Metazoa > Chordata > Mammalia > Artiodactyla > Delphinidae > Delphinus > Delphinus delphis. The sequence goes on along the minus strand of NC_082699.1, from coordinate 8,750,365 downwards.
GTGAAAAAAAAAATAAAAAGAAGAAAATGGTCAATGGACTTTATACGTGGCACTAAGTTCCCCAAAAGATAAGTCCTAACACTCAATGCCTCAGAATGTGACCTTATTGGAAATAGGATCCTTACATATGTGATCAGTTAAGATGGGGTTAGAGTGAAGTAGGGTGGGGCCTTATTTAATGGGACTAGTGTCCTTTTAAGAAGGCACACAGACATACACACGCAAGGGACAGGGGGCAGAGATGAGAGTGCCGCAGTTTCAAGCCAAGGGACATGAGGACTACTGACCTCCACAGGAAGCTAGGAAGCTGCAAGGAAGTTTCTTTTTCCTCACAGGTTTCAGCGGGAGCATAGCTCTGCAGACACCTTGATTTTGGACTTTCCAGCCTCCAGAATTGTGAGACTTTTTTATTGTTTTAAAGCATCCAGTTTGTGGTACTTTGTTTCATTAGGAAACTAATACAGCTGCAAACTCGAGTAAACTTCTGATCTCGTTTTTTATTAGCATGAACTATTTTGATCTGTTTCTTATTGATATTAAAGTTTTCCTTGAATTTTAAAGAAGCTACATTGCCAGTAGAAACTGTAAACTACAAGATGTCCTGAAGGTGCTGGCTACTCAAAGAGCATTTATGGGACAAAGATTTCATAATTCAAATGCAATTGGGAGTACAACCTGGTTTTGATCATTTCTCTGTGCTTTAGAATAAAATAAATTTAGTATACATTTCTAAATTTATTCTCAGGGTTTACATTAATTTATTAAATTCTTCAATATTTCCTAGGAAGTTTAAACCTTGTAAACCAGGGTGCTTATTATAATTCCTACGCTGAAATTGCATATGCCAATTCACATTTAAAATACAAGCTGAAGTTTTGTTTTCCATACGAGAAACAAGCCAACATGTCCTTCTTGTTTAGCAGCAAACTATATCTGAACATTGACACTTACAACTTCTGCTGTATTATACCTTTTATCATTCAACTCTGATACTTTGCTTCCATCCTTCTTTTCCTCTGAATTTTTTCTCCAACGGGAAAAGAAAGAAGACTGTTTAAAAAATTACTTTTTTATCTTTGATCTCAATTTTCAGAGTTAAATGTAAAATGGTTAGATTTGATGGTAGAAGTTAAACACTGAAGTAATTTGTGAATAGAAATTATTATTCAGCAATTATCCTGAGACTAGTCAGGTTTTTTAATTTGTGATTGCAAAAGACAGTTATTTGTTTAAAACAAATCAGCAGAGTTGACATTACACTGTACAAGGTAAGTGGACAGACAAAACGAATATGAATGGACTGGGGATTTTTGGTCTACTTTTAAAATACTATTTTGAAGACTGACAAATTCAGCTCTAAACTACCTCAGCTGTCATTTTTATTTTGTCCTGTAAGGCTTATCATGACAGAATTCAGATTTTACATTACTGACATACTCTTACATTAGGTAAGAACTCACCATGATTTTGGAATGGCAATTGGCAATTTCATTCAATTTTTCCCTTTAACTTAATAATATAATACCAAGCATCTACAATGATAGCTAACAAAGCTTACATTTCCATTCCCTTAAGTTTTTTTAGTCCCTTACAATAGAAAATATATTCAAAATTATTACAAATAGAAAAGTATTCTAAAATTCTGTATACATACCTTATTTTGGAGACTAACTGGTTAAATCATATACTTTTATTGTGTATACTTTCCTTAAAAATTTAGAGTAGCCATAATGTAAAAAAAAAAAAGTTATTTCAGAGGGGTAGTGTTGGCTTATTTAGAGACAACCTGAGCCTCTTCCATGCCTAATTTCTTAACCTTCCAAATCCTACTTACGCATCACTTTACCTGTGCCTACCTGTATGTTGAATCTGATTATGCTATGCTTTGGCAAAGGTTGGCTCACTGCCTCTGACCAGCTGCTCTGCCTCTGCAGGTAGATTCAATGTCCTATTGGTCTTTATAATCTTGGGACATATCAAGTGGTTGGCACAGAGAGGACATCTAATAAAGTCAGAATCCCATCTTAAAGTTATATGCCAAATGTATAACATGGTTATACAATCATGGGTATAGAAGCATAGAACACGAAAAAGACAAGCACAGTGTCATTCTTAGAACATATTGGAAAAGCTACTTATATTTCACGCCCAGGGGACTGAGGTTCTTCATCAGATGGTCTTTCAGATAATGCTCCTTTTCTCAGACGCAATACCCTTCATCTTAAAAACAAGCCATCATATAAAATTTTTAAATGTACATTTTAGAACATTTAGTCTTCACATTTTATATATATGTATGTTTGTGCACGTGTGTGTACAGTTTAATATATTATTAGCCTTTTTTTTCTAATGAAATTCCTATTACTGATGAACTTTTAGGAAACATGTGTGTTCCCGCAAAATCCATTGTAAAGTGCTGAGCCAGGGCCTAAAATGACACCCAGCTTCCTTTTGAGTACACTAAAGTGAATTTTAAACTGCTTTATTCTTTTCAGTTCTGTAAGTCTGAAAATATATTCTATTAGATTGAAACAGAATTTGAAGAGGCAAGTAGGCACGAATACAGTTTTGGTACGAAATTCTTAATTAGGAAATAGGATTTAAATGGCCCGGAAAGATTACGACAGAGAGAATAAATTCACACCCTTATTGGGATGTAAATTCTACTAAAATTTAATTAAAACACATCCTTGTCAGTTTCTTCCTATCCGAGGGGAAATGTTTCATTTCTTTCTCATCCTGCAGTGGGAGGCCCAGGACCTGAGGCAGAATGGCCCTCAGCCACAGGAGCAGAGCAGGGCAGCTCCTGAAGGATTCTTAGATGGTATGCACCAAGGCTGCAAAATGCGTGGCCTGTGAGCCTTCCTCTCCTAATTTCAAATTGTCATTCTGCCACCTAATAGCTGGGTGTCTGAGCAAGTTACCTAACTTCCCTGAGCTTCAGTTTCTGCTTCTGTAAAAATTAGTTCAAACCTCACAGGATTACTGTGGGCACCGCTCTTCGAGGGATAAAGTTTATTATATAGCAAATCTTTGTTGTTCTTGTTTTACAATATTTGAGAAATTAAAAATAAAATCATTTCTGAGTATATACATTCCTACTCTTCCTATTCGCCATGTAATTGTCTCTTTGATTATTTATTCTTTGTTTCTATGACCACTTTCATTTCTCATCATTCCAGGGAAATGAATGCCCTAATCAACGCTAGACTTCTATTTTGAAAACCTCACATTTTTGGATGGGGGTTCCAAGTGTAAAAACATCGAATCTACATCCATAGTCCTGACTTTTCTGTGAAGTCTCATATTTCTTGCAATGGGAAAAACAGCAATGCTTGAATTCCTTGTCATCAATGAAAATTAAGTGGCCACTTGCATCATCTCTAGCTTTGCTGTTTTCCATCTGCCCTCTGCCGTTGAACAATTCGAACCAGCCGTGAGTTCCTTGGGAACAGGGACTGCTGCTTTCATCTCTGTCCATACAACCTGAGCTCAGTGGTAGGGGTCAATAAATAGTTGTCAAATAAGAGAGTGAATGAATGATTGAAGAATGAAGAGTTTTTCTGGTCAAAAAGGGTAAAGAAGGGAAATAAAACTAATAATCAAAGGTATCACTAATTGTTTTCCTCTTTAGATAAAAATAAAATTGTTTGGGGCTGGGGAATTGTGATTGGGAATGCCAAGTTTTCAATTCTATTAATAATTAACTTATCTCTAGTACCCATTTCTCAATCTGTGACATAGCTATCCCCCAAATATTTTATATCATCACAAGGGTTTCTTGAGATGACCTCAAGAAATAGAAATATAGGGTTTACCTATTTCAAAAATTCCAGACTCAAATAAGTCAGCATCTAAAGGGACATAAGAATACACATGCTCATGCATTGACTCAAACACAAACACACATGAGCCACCATCTTACCCATCGTGATGCTATCCTTCCTTGCCAACCAGTACTAGAGTATTTTCCTGCCTATGAAAGATGAAATATGCAGTAGTTAAGATCAGCTTTTAAAATATAAATCGCTCAGAAATGTTGAAGTCATGTCCTTATAAGTTCTAAGAAAAAAATCTTAGCCTAAATAAAAAGTGCTCTCTTTAAGACCAAGTTTAAGTATATGTAGATCATGACTTCACAGTACACTCCACCCAGCTACTTTCTTTTCAAGTTCATGTAGAATATTCACTGAGAGATTCTATTCTGGACATTCAAAGAAGTCTCAGCAAGTTTAAGAAGGTAAAAGTCAGGGCTTCCCTGGTGGCGCAGTGGTTGAGAGTCCGCCTGCCGATGCAGGGGACATGGGTTCGTGCCCCGGTCCGGGAAGATCCCACATGCCACGAAGCGGCTGGGCCCGTGAGCCATGGCCGCTGAGCCTGCGTGTCCGGAACCTGTGCTCCGCAACGGGAGAGGCCATGACAGTGAGAGGCCCGCGTACCGCGAGAAAAAAAAAAAAATCATGCCAAGTATGTTTTCTACACAAAAGAGAAATAAACTAGAAATCAGTAACAGAAGTTTATCTGAAAAATCCCAAGTATTTGGAAATTCGACAATATCCTAAATATTATGAGTCAAAGAAGAAATCAGAAGAGAAATAAATATTTTTAAATTAATGAAAATGAAAACACAACATACCACAATTTGTGAAAAGTAGGTAAAGCAATGATCGAAGGAAATTGAGAGTATTCAGTGCCTATATTGGAATAGAAGAAGTACCTCAAGTCAATAGTCCACTTTAAGAAGCTAGAGGAAAAAAGAAGTCAATTATACCTAACATAAACAGAAGGAAAGAAATCATGAAGATAAGCATGACAATAATTATTCAGTAAAACGTAAGGATGTACCATTTTGCTGTAACTTTTACTGTGACTCTCAGTTTATATGACATGATATGTTACCTGTTGTCTGGGGATATTTTTTCTTCATGTTATTCTTTAGTGTCTTAAATTATTTGATCAATGAAGCAAAATTAAAAACACTTATTGGATAGTTGTGGTCCTTAATACATAAGGAAGATCTCCGTAAACTGAAAATCACAATAAGATGTGAAGTGATTTTTTTTTGGCTATCTGTAACAATAGCCTAAGGGTCACCACTAGTAATTGAAATTCTGTGCATTACAAATTATTCAGAATTCTGCATTCTTTTTAATTATCAATAAATCAATATTTCCATATCAATGTGATGGACGTTATGGAATGAATGTTTGTGTCCCCCCAAAATTCGTACGTTGAAGCCCTAACCCCCAGTGTAGCTATATTTGGACATGGGGGTCTCTAAAGAAGTGATTAAGATTAAATGAGGTTATATATATATATATATCTCCATTCTTTTTCAGATTCTTTTCCATGTAGGTTATCACAGAATATTGAGTAGAGTTCCCTGTGCTCTACAGTAAGTCCTTATTAGTTATCTATTTTATAGATAGTCATGTGTATATGTTAATCCCAGTCTCCTAATTTATCACCTCCCCCCTGGCTGATTCACTTTGCTGTACATGCGAAACCAACACAACATTGTAAAGCAACTATACTCCAACAGAAATTTAAAAAAAAAACAAGATTAAATGAGGCCATAAGGATGGGGCACTAATTCAGAAGAGTCCTTATAAGAAGAAACAATGCAGAGCTCTCTCGCTCTCGCTCTCTCGCTCTCTCGCTCTCTCTCTCTCTCTCTCTCTCTCTCTCTCTGTGTGTGTGTGTGTGTGTGTGTGTGTCTCGCCAGGAAGAGCAGCCTTACCAGAAGCCAACCCTGCCAGAACCTTGATCTTAGACTTTCCAGCCTCCAGACTTTGAGAAACTAAATTTCCATTGTTTTAAGCCACCCAGTGCATGATGTTTTGCTATGCCAAACCCAGCTAACTAGTAAAAATATTAACAACTAAGTTGAGTTTTTATAGTACACCATAGTTCTAAACATTTTGCTAAGACTCTTCTATTCTAGTGGGACTGGTGTGCAGTGTTTAATCATATTAGGTAAAAAGCATTAAAAAAATTCATCCCAAATCATTGTGGCCTGATTTGTGCAGGCACCAGGAGAAATCAAGTACAAGCAGCCAGGTTGAGGCCATGCTCACCAGCGATGGACCAGATGCCTGTAACATCTCTGTTCCCAAACGTCAAGGTCAGAGATCCTGAAGCTTCACTGGGCTAGAAAGCAAGGGAACCTGAGCCAGCAGCTATTGTCCCCTCCCCTCTCTTGTTCATTGAGGGTTGCCAGGTCCCCTCTCAGGACCACCAGGCATAGGTGTGCTGGTGGGGCAGGTCATGACCAGGCAGGTGGCCTGGTAGGAAGTTCCTGGTGGATGCAGGGAACCTTGTCATCTCAGGCTCATCAAATCCACCTGGCATCAGTTAGCGACCACAGTCAGGCCAACTATGCCTTTTAGCAATTACCCAAACTGCCGTTCCTCTTAGGTGGTTATCTTTCACTCAGTAGATATTTGCTGTGCAAGATGGCGCGGGAAATTAAATTTTGAACAATAAAGTCATCAAACTCAGACCCTCATGTAAAGGTGGTTTTCAGTCTGTCAGGTAATGGTCACGTACACCACAAGTATGATACACCACAGAGGGCGAGCAATGCTTTAGACAGACAGCACAGAGAGGGAAAGCCCAGTGTTTATCTCTTTCTCTGGACCTCTTTGAGGTAATGTCACAGCCACTCTCCTGCTCCCAGAGGCTGGGATAATTCAAGTGTTGAGATGAATTCACAACATGGATGGAGGTAATCAGGCTTTCGCTGTAGTCTGTTTGGTATCGGGTAACTCTGTTCAAGATGCTCAGAGCTGTGAGCCTCAACACTGACTGATGTGAAAAAGCCTCCTACCATCTTAAGAAAAGTGCTCAAATGAGTCCATTTTGTGGCTAATGCATTTCCCGTGTCTCACAGGTCCCCCGTGCTGACTCAGTGACACTAATGGTAGCTTTTATCCCCTTTTCCACTGTACACCGTGTATTGCCTTGACAGGTGGTAACGCCGAGCACATTTTATTTTCCCTGTAGTTACATTCAGATGTACGTCTGGGCCTTGTTATTCTGGTTTTGTTTTTAAATGAGAGAGGAGACAATTTGTTTGACTTTTTTTCCTTTCGCCTTGAATAACAGCTTTATTTGCTTTAAAGTACCCACACACAAAAAGCACTTTTTCCTGCTGCTCAGGGGAAACTATACTCTGAGAAAGAATCCCATGCAAGAGAGGAGTTTCTCAGATATCCACATGGGGACAGAAATAGGGAGTTTGCATTTATTAATTGCCTCTTGCATGTTAGCCTCAGTACTTACCACCCGGGCCCTTTGGTTCTTAATCTTCTGCCTACCAGACTTCGGGACTGGGTTCCTAAAACCTGCTGTAGAGCTTCTCCCCAACGGAAGGGCCCATAGTGCTTGCCTGGGTCTCCCTGACAGCTGCACTGGGTCTTTGATTTCCCTGACTCACTATACGCCAGCCTCCTCCTGTCCCATCACATTCTTGGCCATGGTCCCGCAAAGGCTGACCTGTCTATCCAAGCTATAAATTTTGCAAATAAAGCTGCATGATCTCATGCCCTTGAGTTGATTTTATCAGCAATACTGTAATTAAAAGTGGGGTCTAGCTGCTCATCGCTCAAAAGCCAATAAAGAGGCAAGGTTGGTGGAAAGGAAAGTTTGCTTTAATTTGGATGCCGGCAACCAGGGGAAGGGCGGACTCCTGTCCAAAGGCCAACTCCCCCCACTGCCAATCAGGGGGCAAGACAGAGGGAGGGGGCTCCATGCAGAAACAGCACAGGCAGCTCTGACAGTCATCTTGAAATCAGTCACGTGGTGGTCTGATTAGCGTCATCTTGATTGTTTTAGGTACAGTTAATCTTCAGTTCCAGGGTCGGTTTGTTTCCATTTCCTTGAGGCCAGTTCTCAGAATTGTGGCAGCTTGTGTCATGGCTACAGTCTGCTCATCACGTAGTTAACTTCTTCTACCCGGGGAGGGTTTCAATATCCATAAGACAGTTCACAGGATACGGCTCAGAATCTTATCTATAGCCCTTGAGGAGGAATTAAGGGTCCTTGACTTTGCTTAATGACTAAACTGTTATTATTTAGTCTTATTGGACTGTTTTCCTTTGCTTCTGCATTTTCTCACTTCTCTGATTAAACTTATTCTTTGGCTAAAGTTTTTCCGCAGACAAAAGGCAGGCAGAGGACATGGGGGGCAAGGACCACAGGGTCCTGCTCCGTTTCAATACCACCAGTGATTCAGTGAGCATGAGCTTGATATTTCAAGTAGAAAAACATGAGTCAAAGATTTGTTAGTGTCATAGGTCATGCATGTCCCATGGAAACAAGACGCTGAGGCAGAGATCTGCTGCAAGAAGTTGATTGGGAAGTGCTTTCAGAATTAACACCCCTGAGGGATGAAGGAAGTAGAACTGATCAGACAGAATGTGTTGGATTTTTATTGCTGCCATAAGAAACTGACTTTAAAATAACTATTTTTTGTTTTTAAAATATATAACATATAAATTATCTACTTAGGACCTCGGAAACAATTGTTGTTAGATAAATTGCAGCTATTATGATAGGACATACTGTGGTATAAGCCCAATTGTTTACTTGGCTCTTCTGCTAAACAACTGTAACTTACAGGACAAGATACTGTATGATCCATCATTTTATGCTTAGCTCCCAGAACAGTACCTGGCATGAAGCAGTCTGCTTAATGCTTGTTGATTGGGTAGTTTTTTGATCAAGTGGCTAACAGAATACATGAATGAATGATTTCATTTCCAGTCCTAATTCTTAACTTAGGTCTCCTCTTATAAGCCTTCTATGATATCTTCTCAATAGGACTCTCAAAACTTACCTGCCCACTACAAGTTCCTCATTCCAGCTGGACTGGTCTCCTCATTTCCTCCAATCTAAAAATATTGTAATTTAATCTCACTCCACACCTTCTTTCATGGCCTCCCTCCTTCCCTCCCCATCCAAATCCAATCCAGGTATCAAGATCCAGGTTAAGTCCCACCTACTCATGAAGACTTTCCAACTCACTGCTCTCGCCAGAAGTTTGTGTATTTTAAATTCTCATTTTCCTACCATCGGCAACACTCATTTTGCACTCTGATATAATAACTTGTGCTGTTTGTGTTTTATGTTGTTAATCATAATGCAACCAGATGTTTCTAAGCTCTTTTAAGGCAAGAAGTACATCTCATACCCTCTTTCATCTATTCTGAGTTTTTTTCCCCACATTTCAAAAACTCTGAAATCAGAATGCATTTTACAATCAATGGCAATTAAAATCATCTTAGGCTTGAATTGCTGTGTGTTCTCGTAGAGAGTATTTGAGTTTGCTTCTGTCAGAAATTACTAATCTGAAACCACTTTAGATTAAACCTGTAGTGTATTTTCAGACCACAAAGATGAGTGAATACCAGCTTCACATTTTCAAGTGAGATCTGTTTTCCTCCCTTGCCCAGGGCTGAGACTGAGACATGTAACTTCCCCTGTCCTTTTCTGCCTGTCAGGCTCATTTTTTGTTTACTCTTATACCAAGTGTATAACCCTTGTCTCAACTTAATGCAGGATCTCCTACTACTCTTGGTACTCTTTTCCTTAATTGAAAGTAAAATAATAATCCACATCACAAACAGTGGCACCTTATGGTATGCTGAATTGGGCGATTGGGATTGACATGTATACACTGATGTGTATAAAACTGATGACTAATAAGAACCTGCTGTATAAAAAAACAAACAAACAAAAAAGTGGCACCTTAGAGTCAATTCACTATCATATTACTTTCTCTGCCCCAAGTGCTTGACACAGTATTACTAGACGATAATATGTGTGTGCCAAATCGAATTCCAGTTACTCTGGACGCTCTTGTTCTTACTCCACAACCTACCTCTTTGTCAAATCCACTTCCTCTTGCTTATTTAACAACCCGGGTATGAGGTAATAAACCCGGGTTAGTGTAGAGTAGCACAGGTTACTTCTGCAGTCTTTGAAATCAGGCTGCTGGGTTGGCATCTTGGCCTTTTTTGCTTTCTAGCTCTTATACCTCAGACGTATAACTCAACCTCTTTAAACCTCAATTTGCTCATTTGCAAAATTGGGGTTACTGTGGTATGGCCAAGGAAAGATGTGAGAATTAATTCAGAAAATCATGTAAAGCATTCAGCCTAGTCCCAGGGTCAATGTAATGTTGGTTGATTCTTAGTGTTAGTATATTTTTAGTCAAGTAAAACATAGAAGTCCTCCATGTATACCAACACAAATAATAATACACATTAAGATCTCACTGTGTCTCACTCAATCATCTGTGCCTCAGTTTCTGCTTCTGAGAGTAGGGATAACAGTAGTTCTGATCTCCTAGGGCTGTTGTGAGGATAACATGGGATAAAACATTGAAAACGCTCAGCATTCCGTGTGGCACGAGCTGTTGGTACCTCCATCGTGATCTCATTTCTTCCCCAACACAATTCTGTAAAATGGGTGCTATCGTTACCCCCAGCTGTAGACCAGGGTTGCAATAGCTTGTTCAAGTGCACACACTTACTGTTGTTTGAGCCAGGAGTCCAGGCCAGGCCTGCCTGACTACAGTCTGAAAAGTCTGAAGCTCCGTCACTTCCAGCTGCCAGTGGAAAGTAACTGTGACATGTGCCCTTTAAGCCATTTCTGCTCAGCACAGACTCTAATTGTATGAACTCTTTATCAAGCATGAATATAAAAAGAGGAACTGAAAGTGATGTGGAGTCATCTTTCTAGCTTCGAAATGGTTGTGGTTAAAAATACGGTTGTGGGGTTTCCCTGCTGGCGCAGTAGTTGAAAGTCCGCCTGCCGATTGCAGGGGACACGGGTTCGTGCCCCGGTCCGGGAAGATCCCACATGCCGCGGAGCGGCTGGGCCCGTGAGCCATGGCCGCTGAGCCTGCGTGTCCAGAGCCTGTGCTCCGCAACGGGAGAGGCCACAACAGTGAGAGGCCTGCGTACTGCAAAAATAAAAAATATATATATATGGTTGTGGTTTAAACTGAGAACATGTGGATATGATTTAAGTGTGAATTTAGCAAGTTGAAGAAAATAAACAAGCAATAAAGGGGAAATTTTAAGCAGGACTTTTTGTATTTCTGAGCTTTTATAACAAGTGACCAGAAATATCTTCACTTTGTCATCTCTGAAGCCGTGTCAGTTGTGTACAATGCCAATTGTCTGCATTCCTCCATTTAAAAGTGTCTTTTTGTATATTAAGAGTCCTGAAAAAGTCTAGCAGCCCTTTTTCAGTGAATGGGTGCTTTTCCTGCATGATTAAATGGTCCCTTTATCTGCCTAGTATCTTCTAACCAGACCAGAGAAGAATAATTGCCTAGAAATTTCTTGTTCATCATGTCTTACCCTTAGGAACAATAATGGAGCATATTGGTAATTACCCTGTTAGAATTTATCAGGCAGTAGGAGGCATTAGTAGATAATTATCGAATTCTCTAATCTCCTGAAATTCAGCATCAGTACAAAGTCTTTAAAAATTCCCGTATTTTATAATTATTAATCTTGAAGAATGTTATACCTTCTTACAGATAAACTGATATTTATATTTGAAGAATTAATGGCTTTGAATTTGCATACTATTCCCCATGTAATTATTTAAGAACTTGTAAATATAAGAATGCCCGCTCACAGATAATTTGGGAAACTCATTTATCAAAGTTCTTATTAAACATCAAATAAAATTGTTCTAGTGTATGAAGGCACTAACCATTACTTCCTGAAATTACAGGTTTAGGATTTCTTTCATTCACTCAATTATCAATTCACTTAACACATTTTGTTTGAGCACTTGGGATGTGCTAGGCAGTTGGGACATAGCAGTGAAAAAGACAGACAAAATTCCTACTCAAATGATGTCTACCTTCTGATGGAGGGACACAGCCATTCAACAAAACAAACAATGAGAAAATACAAGATAAACAATAAATGTTCTGCAGAGTTAAAACAGAGAGGGAACCAGATGGCAGCTATCACTTATTACACCCTTACTGACTTTTATTAACTATCATGAAGAACTAACACAGGTAAAACATAAACTTTGTCCCCTAAAAGCTTATATTCTAGCAGTTTACTAGAGTATAAGCAATTTATGAACAATTTAAGAATAATTTATGGGTGTAAAGTGTCCCATGAGACAATTGTGGATAAGGTTGAGAGAGGACAAATGTCAGAGAAATTGCTTCCAAAAATGAGAACAAGGAAAGGAAGCTTTATGGGAATAAAAGAGCCTTGCATGTGAATCTTGAAGTATGTGTAGGATTCCATAGGTAGATAATGATAAGAGGATGAGAAGAGATTCAGTAACATCAATGAGTGTGAGCCCAGTGACAGAAGAGAAGTGTTGAGAAGGGCAGGCAGTCTTGTTGGATGGACTGTAGGGAGTGACTGGAGATTGGGGGGGATGTAGCAGAACCACAGAGGAAATATCCTGAAATTTTATTTGCATTGTTCCACTTGACTAGATGGTCAGCATAAATTCCCTCTCCCAAGGTCAAATATTTCAAGTTTCAAATTGACTGATGGCTTCAATATACCAACAATATTTAAGTGTCTAATCTAGAAAAGGCATCTTTCTTAATGCCTGAAATGTCTCTTATTTTCTTCTCAATTTCTTTATGATTTACCTGTGATATTGCTGTTATTTCTGTGACATTATAATAGCCCATGTGTCAGTAATCTTTTTCTAAATGGTGAGCTATAACTAAAATATTTGAGACTTTGTAGGTCATATAGTCTCTGCCACAACTACTGGATTCTGTCCTAGTAGCATGAAAGAAGCCATAGACAGTACATAAATAAATCAGTGTAGCCATGTTCCAATAAAACTTTATTCATAAAAGTAGGCAGCTGGCCTGTCAATCTCTGAAACAGACTGGAAACTTGTGAAGGCAGAATCCATGTCTGTTCTCTTGCAGTGCAGTGATTTTATGCCATGGATACATTACAAATATTTGTAAATTGAAGAAAGTCACATAATACTTCACATCATCTTTTAAGAAACTTTTAGCAGTGTCTTCTGAACGCTTTCATTTAAACATAATAACCAGTCACCAAATGGCTGATTAAATGAGTACACTGTTGACCCAGCTCATTTATTAAAATCACCTAAGTAACTAGACCGACTATTTTGTAGCCCACTCATTTCTGACATGTTAACAGTAATTATTAGTGTAACTGCAAAGTAATTCAACTATTTATTCAAAAAATATTTTATAATTAGTTGACTCAAATGGTGTATGCTTTTGTTTTCCCATTCATTCAGACACGAGAAATTTGGAAAATAATTGAGTTTGTATTATCATATATCATAATATACAAATATTTGCTTAAAGTTTATTTAATAAATGTGTCAAAATTCTGCTTAGTAATAGTGGTAATGGATGGGAGACTGGGGCCAGAACCATAGAAACTAAAGTGTAGCTTGAGAAAGCAGGGAGACATCAGAGAAGGAGACCTTCCCGAAAGGCATTTTGGGAGATCCCAGGATGGGGACCATACGTTCAGAAGCCATTCTGACCAACCAGGACTGGGCAAGGACATATATCAGATATGCTAATGTCCAGGCAGACTGTAGGAAAGAGATCAGAACCAGAAGCTAGCAGGCTCTTTTCTACATTTGGATCTTTTATCTCCCTCTTATGAGAAAAGCACAATAGCAACTATTGGCTTTAAAGAAGAAAGAAAAAGGGGGGAAAACAAGGATAAAAAAAAATGACATGGTTTAGCATTTCAAAACTATGTCTGCCACTTCATCATGTGGCAAGAAAATAAATGTTCTAATGCAATTTCCTTTGCCCTCTTCTCTATGATACATCCCTGACAAATGGTTAGTCTGGGTCCATTATTTCAGTGATGTTTCCATCACTGCAGTTACCTGTGAGAGAATGGATTCTAGAACAGTCAGACTGCTCAGAAAGTTAGTCCTTGTATTGAGTCATCGTGACGTGACAGGAGGCATATGGACTTTAGGCTTAAATAAACAGAGATTGTTCAAATAAAGGCTCCTGTCTCTTGCCAACTCTGTGCCTTGCAGAGGAATCATGAGAAACTGGGGGCTGTTGATTAAAGATTAAAGAGTGACAGCCTGAAGTTCTCTTTGACAGCCTACAGAGGCTGTGATCCCCAACAGAGATAAGCAACAAGCAGATCTAACAGAATCAACTGCAGAGCTCCAGAGATACATGCTCTGTCATTTGGTAAAGGACCTTGCAGGGAATCGTGGCGTCCTGAAACATGGAATGAGGTCAACGGGTGACTCCTGAAAGCACCGCTCAAGCCTCAGAGTTTTCAGTCATGATCCACTCTTATCTACAGATTAACTTTAAATTAATTAATTAGATCCTTTAATTAACTGAAGAATCCCTATCAAACTCCCAGATGCTTTATGCAGAAATAGACAAACTGATCCTAAAATTCATATGGAAATGCTAGGGATCCAAAAGGATCTTGAAAAGAAAAACAAAGTTGGAGGACTTATACTTCTCAATTTCAAAACTTATTAAAAAGTCACAATAATAAAGACAACATAGTACTGGCATACAGATAGACATTCAGATCAAAAAAATAGAATTGAGAGTCCCGAAACAACTATATTCATGGCCAAGTGACTTCTGGCAAGGGTACCAAGACAATCCAGTGGGAGAAGAATAGCTTTTCAACAAAATCTGCTGTGACAAATGAATCTCCACATGCAGAAGAACGAAGCTGGGCTCTGTATTGATGTCCTAGCGTTGCCATAACAAATTACCACGAACACAGTGGCTTAAATAACAAAAAATTTATTATCTTATGGTTCTTTAAATTAGAAGTCAGGTGGGCTTACTGTACAAAAATCAAGGTGCTGGCAGAGCTGCATTTCTTTCTAGAGGCTCTAGGAAAAATAAGTTTTCTTGGCTTTTCCAGCTGCTAGAGACCGCCTGTATCCCTTGGCTCCTGTACCCCTTTCCCCGTCTTCAAAGCCCACAATGTTGCATCACTTTCTCTATTTTTCTGTATTTCACACTTTCTTCTCTCTTTCCTCTTCTGCCTCCTTCTTCTATTTTTAAGGACCCTTGTGATTACATTGGGCCCACTTGGATAATCCAGTATAATCTCACTACTTTAAAGTCATCTGATTAGCAACCTTAACTCCATTTAAAACTTTAATTCCCTGAAACCTTTGCCATGTAAAATAACATATTCACAGGTTTCAGGGATTAGGTTGTAGGCATCCTTACAGTGGCTATTATTCTGTTTACCACAAGTATCTTCCTTATATCATACCAAAAGTTAAATCAAAATGGATGGTAGATTAAAACATAAGAGTTAAAACTATACAACTCTTAGAATAAAGCATAGGTGTGTATATTTATGATCTTAGGTTAGGTAACAGTTTCTTAGATATGACGGGAAAAACAAAAGTAACAGAAGAAAAAAATGAATTTTCACTACATAAAACTACAAACGTTTGTGGCACGAACAATGCTCTCAAATAATGAAAAAGTAACACACAGAATGGAAAAAAGTATTTTCAAATCGTGTACCTGGTAAGGGTTTTATTTCAGAATATATGAACTCTTACAACTCATAAGAAAAATGCAAGCAACCTAATTAAAAGATGGGTGAAGGATTTTAATAGACATTTTCTCAAATAAGATATACAAAGGTTCAATAAGCACATAAAAAGAGGTCAAACCATTAGCCATCATGGAAATTCATATAGAAATCACAAGATACTGCCTCTGATTCTCTAAAATGGCTAAAATAAAAAAGACAGACAATAACAAGTGTTACCATGGTGGAGAAATTTGAACCTTAAACATCGCTGCTGGAAATGTCAGATGGTTCAGCCACTACATGGCTTAGTAATTCTACTCCTAGATGTATGTCCAAGCATAATAAAAACATATATCCACACAAAAACTTGTACATGAACACTCAAAGCAGCACTGCTTATAACAGCTGAAAACTGGAAACAAGCCAAATGTCCATGAGTGGATGAATGGATAAAGAAAATGTGGCGTATCCATGCAGTAAAATATTATTCAAAACTTAAAAAGCAAGGAAGTACTAATAATACCTACTATAACACGGATAAATCTTAAAATTATTAATGCTAAGTGAAAGAAGCCAGGTACAAAAGACTACATATTTTATGAGTTCATTTATAGGAAATGTCCAGAATAAGCAAGTCTATAGAGTCAGAAAGTAGATGAGTGCTTTTGTAGGGGGAGAGCGGGGAG
Source organism: Delphinus delphis (assembly GCF_949987515.2). NCBI lineage: Eukaryota > Metazoa > Chordata > Mammalia > Artiodactyla > Delphinidae > Delphinus > Delphinus delphis. The sequence continues at coordinate 8,734,119 of NC_082699.1, read as the reverse complement.
GGAGAGCGACTGCTTGTGGATATGGGCTTTCCTTTGGGGGTCATGAAAATGTTCTAAAATTAGACTGTGGCGATGGTTGCACAACTCTGTGACTATAATGAAGTCTAGTGAGTTACATACTTTAAATGGGTGAACTTCATGCTGCGTGAATTATGTTACAATAAAGCTATTTAAAAGAAACCCCAAAGAACAAGTACATTAAAATTAAAAAGAAAATAATACAACAAGGGTTTTGGTAGTTGTTAGAAAGAAGTCTCTGGACATTCTTTAACATAACTGCCAATAATTCCAATAACATACATCCGGGAAGAAACTCATTGTATGTGTAGGAAACATATCTGATGAGAAAAACCTAAAAAAATGGAAAATGCTAGCATGAAATGTTACTTTAGTTTTCTAGTCATTCCAAATAACATTCCTATTGATTATTGTTATTCTAATAACTAAGCAGCAATAAGTACGTATTAGTTAACAATCTTTGAGAAAATGGCTCTGTGGTATGATGTATCGATTAAGAATCCATAGAGTCAGTCTAAGGGAAAAGCCTGGTTCTATGACATACTACTTGCATAATTGTGGGTAAATCAATTTTACCTCACCTCAGTTTCCTCATCTGTGAAGTCGGTATAATAATAGTATGTACTTCATAGGTTTGTTTTAAGAATTAAATGAGTAAACTATGTAAAATGTTTAAGAGAGAATCTGGCATATAGTCAGGTTTATGTAAGCAACTAACATTATTTTCTCATCAATTACCTTATTTTATTAGGGTAACAATGATTTTCTAACCAAAACATTAATTTCTGTCATATATGACAAAGCTACTTTTAATGTTCAGTTGTCATACTGAACATTCTCCCAATCACCCAACATTTAAGATCTGATTTTTGAGGAAGTGGTGTTTTGACAGTGGATGAGAAATCACTGGAGTAGAGAGACCACGTCCTCAGTTTCTTAGAGATGAATGTCAGCACTACAGATGTATAGTTAGAAACCAAATGTTGCTTCCTTTTTAATTTCATGTGATTAATATTAAGAAATTATTTCAGCACGTAGAACGTAAAAGCTAACTGGAAAGGGCATTGCATCGTGACATAAAGTTGCCTTTGGACTCTTAAGAAGCAGATTGTGCAGAGTTTATGCACACCGACATTCAGCAGAGAGCCTGGAGGAGAAGCTTGGGGGGCAACCAACATGTTGCTTGAATTGTGTCTTGATGGACTCTAAACACCAATTTAATAAAACATGTGAGCTGAAAGGGACATTAAATGCCAACTACTCCAATCTCCATAGCTGATATTTAGAACAGCTGATATAAAGGGCAAGTGATCTGTACCATGTATTAGGCACTATATTTTCTACTGTCTCAATTTAAAATTATTGTTATCTCAAGAGTGCTCAAACCACAAGTTATTTCAAAGTGCTATATACAAGTGGAAAGAATGCTCTATATACATTAAAAGACATTTGAAAATTAGAACTTTAAAATATCCTCTACTTAGCCACATTTTGAAATGGAATTTTAACAGTTTTATGTAAGATTTTAAGAGAGAATTGCGCTTCTCTAAGCTATTGCCTTCCTTTCTGACCTAGCAAGAAGGTGTGAACTGTGAGATCTGATCAGCACTCTACAGTTTTTCTTTTTTTGTTTTTGTGGTACGCGGGTCTCTCACTGTTGTGGCCTCTCCCGTTGCGGAGCACAGGCTCCGGACACGCAGGCTCAGCGGCCATGGCTCACGGGCCCAGCCGCTCCGCGGCATGTGGGATCCTCCCGGACCGGGGCACGAACCCGTGTTCCCTGCATCGGCAGGCGGACTCCCAACCACTGCGCCATCAGGGAAGCCCAGCACTATACAGTTTTTGCACCAGACAGCAGTGCATAGTTTGAGTAGCGCTGGTATAAACAAACACCTCAGCATTTTAGAATTCTCCCACCAAAGGAGAGAGAGAGCTGGGTATTTACCTGCAGCTCCGGAGGGTTACTGGTTATACAGAGACAAGGAGAATCTGGCGGTATTCGTTTCCTGGCACTTCCATTCTGCTGTGTTTATTCAGGGAGCCCAGTCCTCAGGGGCTCCTGAAAAAGTCCTCAGAAGCAGGACAGAGCACACCAGAAGGATGGGATAGCGGGCTTTGAGGAACTTGGGCATCTGTTACACAACTTATTGCTGGGTGTGGGAACTCTCTGTGCCCGCATGCAGATCAAGAGAATTAATGACTCTGGAAACAGTGTTCAATGACAGATGGACAGTTGGGGGATAAATACTCAGCTCCTCACGACGTCACTGTGAGGCATGTTCGCCGCCGGCCCCCTTGGGTGAGTGTGTTGCACATCCTCCTCCTAATCTGTCATGACGGTGATTCAGGCTAAAAGCACTGGATTTAGGGCTTCCCTGGTGGCGCAGTGGTTGAGAGTCCGCCTGCCGATGCAGGGGACGCAGGTTTGTGCCCCGGTCTGGGAAGATCCCACATGCCGCGGAGCGGCTGGGCCCGTGAGCCATGGCCGCTGAGCCTGCGCGTCCGGAGCCTGTGCTCCGCAACGGGAGAGGCCACAACGGTGAGAGGCCCGCGTACCGCAAAAAAAAAAAAAAAAGCACTGTATTTAAATGGTTGGTGAGCAAGAACTCTGAAAGGGCGTGACATAAACACTCTGCCTGCAACTCGAGTTGGACACGTGATCGTGATTTTAAAGGTTTACGTGTGCTGGACAAAGCGCTATAAAGGATTTTCCTTTCCTCCCGGGTTTACTTTTCAACCATAAACCCTAAATAAACAAACTACCTGTTCAGGGGAAAAAAAGCCCTTAGCAAAATGTGTTACATTTGTGCGTTTTATATTTAACATGTTTTCTTTATTAGTTAAACATGAAATGTACTACCTACACTTTCTACTTATAATTACATATCTTGCTAGATCTAGAATTAAAAGAAAAAAAATTCTAGATGCAAGAAAGTTTACCCTACCACGTAAACATCATCTAACATATTTGGTTTTTCTTTTTCTTTCTTTCTTTCTTTCTTTTCTTCTTTCTTTTTCTTTTCTTCTTTCTTTCTTTCCTTTCTTTTCCCTCCCTCCCTCCCTCCCTCCCTTCCTTCCTTCCTTCCTTTCTTGCTTGCTTGCTTGCTTGCTTGCTTGTCTCCTGGAAGGTTATAGTTCTCTCCTTGTTGCTATGGTTCAAGGTGTCCTGGTCACACGCACAAAACAGATCCCTAGTGCTATGGAAAGTTACAAAGACTTTGTTAGCCTAGCCGTACAAACCCAAAGCTTTATGGTGATATCAGTTAACATGAGTTTGAATTAGGAACTTCGTCTCCTTTGCAGCATGTTTAACCATGTTAAGATAGTAAGAGTAGTATCAGAATGCTAACATGAAGAAGAGTGAGTTAACGTTTTTCCGTCGTTGTTTCCAGTGCTTTTCAAGCAACAGTAATCTTCGTGGCCTAGGTTCCCTAGAAAACAAAGCCTGAAACACAACTTCATACGCGAACATGTTTTGAGAGGACCTCAATCTCAGGGAAGCAGAGTTCACTGGAGTAAGCCCACGGAGGAAGGAGGGTGAACACAGAGGGCACAGTACTGAATGACAAGGCTTGGTGACAAGGGGATTGTTTACTCTTGTCCTCAGAGAGACTGTACGAAACTACGCCGTTTTCAAATTGTATTCAAGAGGATGTTAGAGGAATTATCCGCTTCTTCCATCTCCTATTGGTCGAGCTCTCCTGGGGAGCGGTAACTTCTCTGCACCTCCTGTCCAATCAGATCCTTCAGAGCCTCCAGCCTCCGCAGCGTCAGGGATGCTCCAGTGGAAGAGCCGAGAGATAAAGCACCGTCAGGGCCCTTTAGAGCGTGAGTGCCGCTGGGTTAGGAGAAGCTGCCCCAGAACACACCTGGGTCTGCAGGGTGATGGCTGCCCCAGTGACAAGGAGGCCACGCCCCTGACAGCAGGACTGGCCACTGCAGGGACCTCTCCGCCCAGAAAGCAAAGCTCATGCCTTAGTTCAGGGTGGCGCACCTACGGATTCGAGCATAGTATAGACTGATCTCCCAGTTATCTTCAAGCACACGCTTACAGCCATTGTCAAGTTCATCTGTAAGGCTCAGTGTATTATTATTGAGACCATGAAGAAATACATTAATTTATAATTTAGTAAAGAAATCAGTAAACCACTCCTGGAAATCAATCTGAAGAAATTCTATGGATCAACCCATTTTTAATATTATCTATATAAAAGCAGGGGAGACGTGTAAAGGTGTAAATGATTGACCATAAGGAATTAGTTAAATAAATGATGATACATCTCCTTGAGGGATTATTATCTCATATTACTTCATTTTTAAAAGGACGATTATTTTTAAATACTGCAAAATGGAGAAAATACTAATGACATAATGTTAAGTTAGAAAAGCAGAATGCCACACTTTCAAATTGTGATTCAAAATTGTGTTGGTCAGGAGAGGCTAATCGCACAGCAGTAAAAAACAACCTAAACATCTCAATGGTTTGAGACAATAAAAGTTTGTTTACTGTTCACAAGTAGTCTGCTGCGTGTTTGGGAGGTTCTCTTGGCCACTGTCCCATGTATTGTCCATCATTCTTGATCCCATCTTATTCTCCATCTTTGATGGAGTGGGGATGAATGACATCCTTCCCTGAACCACCAGGCTACCCAGTCATTAGAGTTTCTGACTATTCTGTAAACGCAGGACTATTCTACTGTTTCTGATTCTACAATCAGAAATCATCAGATATGTCAAGGTCAAACATCAGGCAAACCAGCATCTAGAGAACAAGAAAAACGAAAGGAGGTCTTGCCCTGCAATGACTCACAGTAGTTCGGGGAGCCAGGCTCAGGCCGGGCTTGTCTTCTCAGACAGAGTGCCTGCTAAGATCGCCTTGGAATGCCTGTCTGTGTGCCTGACCCATCACCGTGACAGCACAACTACAATTTGTCTGACTCTGGGTCATAGTTCATCTTGTGCTGTCAGTTTCAGTCCTGGTGCTGGTATTACTCATGAGAGTCCAAGAGGGTTACATCTCCGATCATTTGATGACAACTGTCCAGCTTACTGCAGCACAAACACTTTGTGGAGTTGGGCACACTTGATTGAAAATCTCTTGCTCCTGCCCAGGAAGGCTATATTTTCAGTTTATTTCACATAGACTGCCCTTCTTCAGATCCTACGTGGATATCTGTTTTGCTTGAAAAGGTCATTTATTCCAGTTATTCAGGATTGCAACTAAAAATCTATGCACCATTGGTAATTTAATATGGATATAAGAAAAATTTTCTGAGAATCTGATGGATTATTAAACACTAAAATGGGCTTCTGAAGAAAATTGTAGGATATCTCCATGCCAAGTTCTTTGGTTCTCTGTGGAGCCAGGGGAACTGCTTCTCAAGGCACTTCCCAGGCCTGCGATTTTATGATAGGGACCATAAAATCAATATGCTAAGTTGAGGAAAAATTACATCTTACCAGTTGTGAAGAAAAATCTGCAGTATTCTAGATTAGCATTTATCGTGCACTAAGCAAGTGTTGCTTCCTTCGCAAAGAAAGAAATGTACCCAGGTTCTTTGATTGCAAAGATTGCAGAAATGCAGCACACTTGGAAAAAAGTTTAATACACGGAGCATTTAGTATAACATTAAATGTGGCAAAGATGGGAAAAGTTTTTCCTTAAAGGAAATCATAGTAAATTCCAAGTGTAATCCTAATTACATCCTTGGTTAACAGAAAAACTATAGTTAAAAAATCATTCAAGGGCGTAGAGTTAAAATACTATAAAAGAGCATGAATATATAAATAGACTGGCAAATATCATGGCATACGGGTTTTGAACATAATTAAATTATACTCAAAATAATTCAGTGATAGGGCAGAATGTCAAACTAATATAAAGGAATCAACAGCTTCTGATACAGAAATCATAACCCGTTAGAAGATGTAATATTGGAAAAAGTCCCATTTCCAATAGCAAAATAAAGTATAACATACTTAGGAATAAACTGAACAAGAAACTTGCAAAACCTATGTAAGGCAAACTTTAAAACATCCCTAAAGTAGACAAAAGGAGACCTGAGCAAACAGAAAAGCATCATTTGCTCTTGAGATAGGATAACTTAATACATGGTTAAAATGTTATTTCTCCCTCAATTGATTTATAAAATTAAGGTGATCAAAAAATAAATACATAACAGGCATTTTTTGGAGCTACACAAGCCAATACCAAAGTTCATAATGAAAAATAAAATGCAAGGATAGCTATGATGGCACTGAAAAAGAAAAACTATGATGAAGTATATCCCACATGAAGACATACTTAGAAGCCCCTATAGTTAAAACAGTGTGGTCTTGGCCCCTGAATAAACTGATGGACCAGTGGAATAGAACACAATCTGAAAACTGACCCAGAACAAATGGAAAATTAATACATGATAAAGACTATCTCAAATCACAAGGGCAAAAAAGTTTTAAAAGCCATTTGAAAGAAGATAAAATCGGATTCTTAACTCACACTATATACAATAATAAATTCCAACTGATCTGAGTTATAGCAGTTGCCTGTGGGAAGAATCAAGGACAGAGCTTCCTGGGAGAGGGGATGGAGAGAACGAAGCGTGCAGACACGAAGCCACATGACTTTGCACGAGGTATTAGTAAGCCCACAAACACCAGCAAATAACCAAGAGCTCTAGGAAGATTGAGGCAACAGAACTGATCATGTGTTCCTCTTGGACTTTAGGTCAACGCCACATCTCTTGTACATCAGCCACATTTCAACCTTGACCCAGAGGTTTGCTCGGATGTACATGCCCTGTTGAGTTAGAAAGAGTGCCGAGGAATATGGTAAGTTCAGGAAAAGGAGATGTATTCTTCATTAGCACAGAAAGAAAATTCTAATTTTGGATAGATTGATGATAGGTAGCTAGGTAGGTAGGTAGCTAGCTAGCTAGATAATGGATGGATGGACGGATAGATAGACAAATACATAAATACATGCAGACATACACACCCACTCACAGAGACACACACAATCAACCACAAACACCTTGCAAAGATCTTCCAGTCTGTATTTACATGTTTCTGGCTTCTTTTCCACTTTTAGACGCCCCTTCATTTGTATTTAATACAATTTCATTTATATTTAATACAATTTCATTTATATAAGCATTTACAATATAGGAGGACTACACCGTACAATATGACCCAGATCCTGCATTCTGGGATTCTTGGCTCACTTTGAAAGTTCAGTGATATTAGTGGTTCACCTGGGAGACTTAACATCCGGAAAGGAATTTCTTAAACATGTTTCACATTCACTGATGAAATGAAATAATGTCTGGTGATTATTTCAAAATAATCCAGGTGGTGTTATAAATGACACAAGATTGGCCATGAGCTGGTAGCTGTTGGAACTGGGTGATAGGTACATGGGACTTCATTTTCCTATTCTTTCTGCTTTAGTATTTGCTTGAGATTTTTAACAATAAAAACCTTTTTAATGAAAAGAAACATGTGTTATAAAATTGAAAAAAATGGTTGTCCCATCTTCCGCTTAGAGACCATCATGTACTGTGTTTTTATCCAAATGCTTCACGGGTTTATGAAGCTCTGGTAGTCCATAATCAAGAGGAAACGTTTCCTCTTGTTACAGAAAACACTCTATTTTTCTTTGATGACAGTGTGTACATTATCCACTTTGACCTCTGCACTGTAAGAGGTAGCACCCTGGTCTATAGGGCTTGGTCCAAACTCCACAGCTCAGTTTTATTTGAAAATTGCAGTTACAGACTATGTATATTCTCTGAGGAAATGAAGTGAATTTTACACGTTGATTGCAAAAGGGGAGCACACCTGTGACATGCTAAATGTGTACTTGGAATGATCTTCCCTGTGTCAAACCTCCTGACATGCTCTGAGGGGCAGAGACTCATCAGAATGCGTTCTTGCTGCTCTCATCATCAATGCCCAGAAATGGTCCCCGGCTGGGCGTGGAGGGTCAAGCTGACGGTGACACAGCTGAGCTGGCAGAGTTCTTCCGTGCTGGTCGGCTTTCCAAACACAGCCACCAATTCCCCCGAATGCACAATTAATCTTCCTTCCCTTCCTTCCATTATAAAGACTTCTCCTTATATTCACGCATCATCTTTTAAATATTTTAAAGAATTTCTATTGATGATGCAACTCCGCCCATTTTGAAAACATTATGATGAAACTGCATCTTCTTTTTAATAAAATGCTCATTGAGTTAAGTTTTATCCTGTGTCTGAAAGCCTATTAGAAAAGCTTAAAAGGTAAATATCTTCATTGTGTTGCTATTGACAACAAGATAATTATTTTTTAAAAATTCTCCCAGTCTTCGAGTTGGTGGCAGTAATTCACTTGGAGGCCCACACTGGTTTTCCTGGCCTGTGAGAGTGATGGTTCCCACACTCTGCTCCCAGACTGTGCCCTTTAGAACACTTCTCACCACACTGTTGAAACAATAACAGTGTGTTTGTGCTAAATGACAAAAAAAAAGGACCCTGCCTGTAGGACCTAATGTCCAACCATCAGCTGTTCCCAGCTCCCTAATCCAATATTTCTGCTGTTAAATTTCCCACTTGATGCTAGAAATTTACAACTGAACAAGAATAACTTTTGCTCTGGTCTAGTGGAGTTTTTTCACAGTAAACAGGTCACTTTATTTTTCAAAATTGTGTGATATTCTCATTTATTTAAGTTAAACGAAGTCAAAAGACTTCACTAAAAAAACTCATATCTAAATATCCACAGTACATATAATTTGGCTGATTTTAGAATCTTTACACAAGGTAAGGCAATGGCAACAGAAGTTTGGACTCGACTGGAAAAAATACAGCTATTCTTTGTCTGACCCCTACTGTTTGCCACAAGTAAGTGTAGCGTCAGAAAATACCAAAGGGAAAATTTGACAGTTACTTTTAAAAAATGGTGTTTTGTTTCATTCAGAACAAGAATTTGAAAAGGGTTCCAGAATAATAATTCACCTTCACAAAACTATATACTAAGCACAGAAACATAAACGTACAAGGAACCTTAGATATTTTCAAATTCAGCCTTTGCATCTGATAGACAGGAAATCTGAGAAAGACACTTTTCAGGGTCATGAGCACAGTTTGAATTGGTTTTCAGGGCCCCACTTCTTTCTCCCTCACTCCACTTGTCTCTAATCTGTTCTACAAGAGCAGAAAGATAATCTTTGGGTTTTCAAAGCTTCCCATCACCACCTAATCTGCACCTTGAACAGCATCACCATCATCCCCAGGACAAGCAATGACATACACAAGGACCACTCCCCTTCCCGAGAAACCAGTGCTGGCTCCTGCCTGAGGCCGCGAGGACAAACAGATGGTACTCAAGCAAAGTGAAAGACAGAGATGGGCACAGAATTCCATCTATCTTAGCCCAACCCTAGTGCACAATTTTCTGCTTTCCTTATGTCGAACTGAAGTAATTGCCTAGTAATGGTCCACTCCAACCGCGATTTATATGGCCCTCCTTTTTGAGGTAGAGCTTCTTACAATTCAACCAATTATGTTTTCTTTGCCATTTTCTCTGCTTGTGGATAATCTCTTCCTGTAGTTGGAAGCCTTCTAATGATTTGCATGGAATGTCACACTACGTGAAATTACCAACCAGTGGCTTATATTTTCCTCCATGGCTTCAAAAACAGAAAGGGAGCACATGTTCCGTTGCTTTTGCTTGTTTGTTTGTGGTTCTTTGTTGGATTTTTTTCCCAAATGACATGCAGCATCTATAAGTTTTGGTCTCTTTGCCCCTTCATACCATCCTCAATTTAATTCCGCACATCTGCTTTCTTAAAACATACTTTATTCAAATATTCCTCCCTTCACTGGATGCTGAACTCAGCCTGTTCATAGATGTTTTCCCAAAGGTGTGTGTCTAGTTTTAGATCTTCAAATAACTCAACTTTGTTTCCAAATTAATAAGAATATTTGTCCTAATTAATTTCTCTAATTCTAAACCAGGAAATTGTCTCTCAGGTGTTTTAAGATACTTTCAACAAGACATGACCTTTCAGATTGGTAGTTTAGCACAAGTCTACATAGCTATTGGCCCAATTACACTCAGTTCTTTCATTGGGAATATTGCTAAGTGGCTCAAAGAAGGTCACGTTTGAAGACAGGATAATTATTAATCTCTGCTCTCTTACGTCTGTACTAGCCTGAATATTTGGAATAGAAAAAGTCTTTTTAGAAATAATGGAAACTACTTTTACTAAAACCCTTCAAATACTTTGCAGGATATATGTACATTTAAGTTTGTTTGCTGTGTTTGGAAGTCTGTCAGGATCAAAAGCAGTAAATAGATGCTAGGAGTAATCATGTCTAAGAGGAGACCTACTTCTTAACCATACACCATATTGGACCCTGACATCTCCGTCCCTGTCTCAGCACCACTGTCACCCCTCTTGCCCAGCCTTTCTGGGTTTCCTGATCTCAGCCTGTGGTCCAGTCCCGCATCATTTGTATGAGCTCCTCCAATGGAATTCTGATACATCCCTCTTTTTGTTCAGAGATAATTCTATTGATTACATCCAAAAACCCTACCTGATAACAGAAATTATTTTTAAAGAGTGAGTTGTAGACAACAGGTTCTCAAAGAAATAGGGGGAAATTTGGAACTAGTCATCTGTCTAAATATAAGGCAGAAGGCAGTGAAATTCCCAATAATAAACCCACAGGGGAATGTAGAACTTCCTGAAGTGGCTGCAAAAACTACAGTTTCCCCAAATCAAGTTCTTTTGAGAGAAAGGCTTTGGGTGCTGCTGACCTGAAGAGAGCATGAAAAATGTTAGAACTTCAGACTGTCAAAAGTCAAGTAGCAGCCATTGAAGTAAAAGCAGCAAAGTGGGCGTGGGCATGCTAGTAAACAGCAGGGAGCCATATGGTAACCACCTGGGCTGAGCCCAGCAATACTGATGATGGTCAGCTGAGGATTTCCTGGACCCAACATACACATAAGCAGCCCCAAAGGGTCCTACTTCGTTTGTAGGACCATAATATATTGGTTTGTTAGTTTAAAGACTCTTTCTGCTCATTTAATAAGAAATTACCTGCTTTGTAATTATGGCAGAGAAAAAACTTATTCCTAGCCTTCCCTGAGTAACCAATCATTATTCTCATCTTGAATATAGAAGAGTTTTATTGCTAGTAATTAAATCATGAGTGCATCTGTACTATGAAGACTGGGAAGGGACTTTCATATTTATTCTGTGACTTTGTAGTTTAGATCAGTTTCATGTGTACATATGTCCATGCATGGTTACTCCTTCACCCAAAATATTTACATATTGTATAACTTGCTAAAATCTTCTTTGAATGTTTTAAATTTTTAATTTAAAATTACTCTGAGAAACCCAAGCTTATTTCACCTTTGAACAATAACATAAATTCTAAAAGGAATCCAAAGGTTCTTGTGAAAGAATTTGGGGTCTTCTTATTTTAAAGAAATGGCTTCTGTGAAAATGAAAAAGGACTTTCCAAGCCAATGAGGCAATGAGTACAAAGTCCACCTTTATCATGTGAAGCAGCTTCCAACACCACAAGGTTCTGTCAACGAGCAGTACAACACGGTGTATGGTGGGTTACCAGATTATGGTGTGGAACACAGTAAAAAAGATGTGTGTCCACAATACCTGATCTTGAAAAGGTCAGGGGAGCATTAGGTCTATTCTACAATTTCTTCACAGATCAAAAATGTATTTTCTAAAATCTAAACATATTTTCTAAAATTTATAACCAACTTTATTGAGATATAATTCACATTCAATAAAATGCACTCATAATACATGTACAATTCAGACAGTTTAGAAAAATGCCTATGTCTATTTATCAACCAGTATAAACAAGATATAAAACATTTCCAGCACCCCAGAAAGTTTCTTGTGACACTTTGCAGTCACTACCCTCCTATCCCAGGCCTCAGGAAAACACAGATCTGTTTTCTGTTACTAACACATTGTATTTAAAATGAGAATTTAAATACTGAATGAGAAATAAGTAATTGCATAAGGCCAGCTCTGTGAAGGACAGTGGACATTTGTTACCACTCATTTAAGGAACCAAGACTGATATCCTAAAATAACCTTCATGAACACGCCCATCTGAGTGAGTATGCACTGTATTAGTGTTACTACTCAAGGTGCCAGCCCACAGTGTTTGCTACCGCTCCATTTCAAAAGACATACAGGATTTACAAGTAGGGGCTTAGGAACTTTTAGAGCAGTTTGAGACTGCCATGTCATCCAGCTACATGATCACTTTTCATAGAAGTTCCATTTTACTGTATTTTATAGAAGTATTGGTCAGCAGCAAATTTAAAAACAAAACAAAAGCTGGTACTTTACCACAATCAGAGAAGTACTCCTCAGGCTTCCAGTGGTTTGGTTTTCCTCCTTCTGTTCTTTGAGGAGTGGCTTTTAAAAGATATGCACTGGGGCTTCCCTGGTGGCGCAGTGGTTGGGAGTCCGCCTGCCGATGCAGGGGACACGGGTTGGTGGCCCGGTCCAGGAGAATCCCACATGCCGCGGAGCGGCTGGGCCCGTGAGCCATGGCCGCTGGGCCTGCGCGTCCGGAGCCTGTGCTTCGCAATGGGAGGGGCCACAGCGGTAAGAGGCCCTTGTACCGCAAAAAAAAAAAAAGATATGCACTGAGGGGGGCCTCCCTGGTGTCGCGGTGGTTGAGAGTCCCCCTGCCGATTCAGGGGACACGGGTTCGTGCCCCGGTCCGGGAAGATTCCACACGCCGCGCTGCAGCTGGGCCCGTGAGCCATGGCCGCTGAGCATGCGCGTCCGGAGCCTGTGCTCCGCAACGGGAGAGGCCACAACAGTGAGAGGCCCGCGTACCGCAAAAAAAAAAAAAAAAGATATGCACTGAATCTAACGATGGAAATATATGAGTATTTGTCAAGATTTTAAAAATATGTAAGTTGAGAAAGAAATCCTCAGTGACTCACCTAGAATTAAACCGAAACAAGCGTCCAAGCAAGGGAAAAGTCATTCATAAGGAAAAGCTGAGGAAATCACTGCTGCCCATTGGTTGATTTAAGCTAATGATGCAAGTAGCCATTACCTCAACTAATGGTAATGAATCTTCCGATGAGCAATTTAGTGAACATATCCCCAATGCTCCCATTCTGCAAAAGTCTCAGAGTTAAAAAAAAAAAAAAAAGGTATTTATTTGCTAAATTAATGGTGAAGAGATCATTAAGTAAAAGCAATATATAAGGATATTCTTTAGCGATAATAACTAATAACTTATTCTTAAAATTGCTAATATCTTGTGTCCTATAAAATGAGTTACTAGTACTAGTATTGGCAGACACATATAGCGCATTTTATGTCAGGTACTGTTCAAAGTGTTTGACATATATTATTTCAATTAACCTTCATACCAACCCTATGAGGTCATCACTATTATCGCCATTTTGCAGATGAAGAAACTAATGAAGCAGATGAGTGACTTGCCAGCGTTACACAGCTACTTCATAGCCAAGCTGGGTTTTCAACCCAGGTAGTGTGGCTCCCAGAAGCCATTGAATGAGGCAGCTAGAAAAAGAGAAGTACATCCGTGTTCTAACTAAGGCATTTTCCCACAAATTTGTCATATCATTCAATAACTTAAGGCATTGAGCATTAACTTCTTTTTCTTTCCTAGAAAATTTTCCTGGCGGCATTTGCTAATCATGCCAGGTTTATCTAATGTCATAATAATCAACTGAAAAATAATCAACTGAAAAACTAAAGAAAAAATAAATCACAAACCAATTGGCATTTTTAATGAGGTCAGACAACTATTTATTTTTCCTGCTTAAATAACCACCTATTTTGAGTGCTAGCAAGCTGTGGCCTAAAGCCTGATCCAAAAAGAAATGCTAATATGAGGCTGCTGATATCATGCTTTCTTTCTGATGAAGCAAGGTGCCAGTCGTGGCTGAATTTCTTCTCTTATTTTATGTCTCTCTGGATCCAAGCACCACACACCCTCTTATACATTTAATATAAATGATGCTGCATTGTGGTCATACTACAGAAATCCTATGGAATTTTTAAGTCTGGAAGACTTTGAGGGAGAACATCTACAGAATTCAGATTTTTTCACGATATTTCCACTAAAATAGGATTGATTACTTCTGCCACTGATCTAAATGAGATGTTTAGCTTTTGATATTGTATATATTGGTGTGTTCATTTCCCATCAATTCAACAACTAGACTCAAAAACAGCATTCAAATATATCAGCACCAAAGAAACTATGTCTTCCCAGAGTCTTCCACAGTGACAAAGGCCTCTTATGAAAATTCCAGGTTAGATTCCCCTTAACGTTAAAGCAGTCGCTTGATAAAAAGAAAAGTATAAAACCTCACCTCACACTTTTCTGAGGTTGATTCACAGGCTAATGTGTAAGTTCTTTTCTATGCAACATGAATGTAATACAGATGCCAATTCTGAATTAGAAAGAAAGTAAATTTGGGGATTAAAAAGGAAGATTATCTGAAAAATCCATTCATTTCACTTGAAGAGCATCATTAAACATGCACTATGTACTGTAATAAAAGTATATTGTTATTTTCCACACAAGGATTTTTCTATTTGAATAACGGCAAAGCATAAAATGTAAATTTCAAAACATTTACATCTGAAAGCACGATACATGTCCTTGGTAAAAGCAACAAGAGAATTTTTGTACAACAGATTAGCTCCATTAACATTTTAATTCTCTGACAGTTGAAGAGTCCCAATTTATCAGCTGAGATAGTCAAAGCTGGCCAGAAAGTAATTTCTTCCAAAATGAGCACAAATATCGCGTGAAAACAATGGATGCTAAAATATAAGAACTGACGTGGGACATGTCAGTAGTGGTTTGGAGTATCACATACACTCCTGTATATTTTAGCTTTGATTTTTTAAATATAGGAATGACAAAAGCTGTGATTCTCTCATTGCAGTTACCACCAACGGTGAAAGCATTAAAATGTTTAGACCTTTCTTAAAGAGGCAATCATTCATCAGACATCCTTAAAGAAATTTTCTGTCCTCGAATTTGCCTCTGTGTATTTACTGAGTGATTACTATTTGTCAGCCACTGTACTAGCTTACTGTAGACAGAATGGTAAACAAGATATGGTGCCTGCCTCTTAAGGCAAACAAGTAAAAGGCTAATATTTATATGATTTAATTATCTATACATACAAAGTTTGATTAAATGTGTCTATAAAAACAACAGCACATTATTTGAATAGCTTCTGTCTGGGAAAAAATCAAAAAATATTATTTTTTATTATAGAAAAATTATTTTTAAATCATAGCTTTAAAAAGTAAGATTAAAAAGAAGTGCTCCAAAAACTATAAAAGAAGTCTTGAGAATGAAATGTCTACAGTCTTTGAAATGCTCTGACATATTCATGGAAATCTAGAAAGCCACATGCATGTGTAAGTCTGTGGACATGTCGAGGAAAGACATGAGGAAACCCTAATATTTCCCCTCTGGCTGACCTTGAGGTTATTTGAAAGCAGGAGCAAAAGCTAAGGCACAGTTGTAAACTGTCATTTAAGACGTGCCTTAACACACATGCAGATTCCCTTGGCAAAGATAGGAAACAGTGATTCAAAGCATTTAAGGAAATTTCTGGCCAGTCCTTAGCTGACCAGTAAGTTAACCAAGCAGAGATTTCAGTGGTTCCATATAACAAAGGTTATGGATTTTACATAATTAGCTCGGAAAAGTCACTAAACAAAGAGCAATGACAAAAAGTGATGGTAAGGCTGGAGTCTAATTTCCGGAATATACAATGTCCAGTGAATTTCAGCAATAAACTATCCTAATGCTTCAGGGATAAAGAGGAAGCTCCTGAAATCCTAAAATACATACTTTTCTACTCCCCAGCACCACACTATGCCTTGATTAGCCAAGGAACTAAACTCATTATGCCTTTTTTTCCTCCTTGACAGTTACAACTAGAAGCCTGAGACTCCAGCCATCCCTCATCCATCCCCCAGTGGTCCCCAATCCCTGAGAGACTCTGCACGGTTCCTTTTCTTTCTCCTTCTCTCACCTCTCTCCATCTCTAATTCCAGAAACCCTTCCACTGTGCCCTTCAGAACTCACCACCCACCATCAGCAAGATGCTCCGTATTTTCAACCTTGTCCCTAAATGTTCCTTTCACCTTCTTTATCGAACAAAAGCCTGGCTCTCCCCCAAAGACACCACCTTCCCTGTAATCCTCTCAAGAAATGGCTCTTTTTCTCCCACCGTCCTTGTATGGTTCCACTGAAAGGCAGAGTAGATATCCTTCTTCTTCCTCCTTCCCACTCTTATTCTCCTTCCCTTTACTCCAAAACTTTCCGGCTTTGAAGATCATGTGATAAAAAGAATACTGCTTGTAAGTCCTCATGGATCCCCAGATCATTATCCTACATTTCTTGATGACTTTAGCTCACTTTAGCTCACTATCATTCTCCTGCAAGATTGAAATTCCCTTCTGAAAATTCTTGGAAATTGCGATTTATAGCAGCCTGATCTCTCAGTGTCTTTTTTTTTCTTAACTTTTAATTTTATCTTGGAGTAGAGTTGATTAGCAATGTTGTGTTAGTTACAGGGGTACAACAAAGTGATTCACTTATACATATACATGTATCTATTCTTTTTCAAATTCTTTTCCCATTTAGGTTGTTACATAATACTGAGCAGAGTTCCCTGTGCTCTACAGTAGGTCCTTGTTGGTTATTCATTTTATTATTATTATTTTTTTTTTTTTGGTACGCGGGCCTCTCACTGTTGTGGCCCCTCCCGTTGCGGAGTACAGGCTCCAGACGCGCATGCTCAGCGGCCATGGCTCACGGGCCCAGCCGCTCCGCGGCATGTGGGATCTTCCCAGACCGGGGCGCGAACCCGTGTCCCCTGCATCGGCAGGCGGACTCTCAACCACTGCGCCACCAGGGAAGCCCTGGATATCCATTTTAGATATAACCGTGCGTACACGTCACTCTCGGTGTCTTGATCTCTTCTCTACAATGATCTCGCCCACTCCCTGAACCTCAGCCTCTCCCTCCTGTGGTGCTGTCCCAGGTCTGTCATTACCAGTAGCTGTAGAACAGGACGGCAGCTCCCGCTCAGGCTCAGCCTGCAGCCCCACATATATGAGAAGAGAGCTTCCCTGGTCATCAACAAAAGCCCCGACAGCAATGCCTCGGAATAAATGACCAGGGACTTGGAGACACTTATCTGGCCAAACCTGCTTCTCCTACTTGAAAAATAAAAGATGAAGGGTCTTTTTGTTCTATACGGAGAGGCCCACATGAAGATGAACATCGGTGCCTGTTTGTATTTGTATCATCATTGCGCTCTTAAGTAAATGAAATACATCAACTGTAGAGCATCCACTCACATTCCCCACAGTGTCATTTAAATAAACCAACCAACGAATCTAAATAAATAAATAAGCCGGAAGGAGTGGGAGATCCCAGTGTAAACAAACCAAAAAATTGCAGTTCCCCCAATAAAGTCACCTCTGGCACCTGGTGATTTAGATTTACTTTTTGTAAACAGTCCACATGAGATGGACTTAGTGTGTTACCCTAAGGTAGAGTTATGATTTTCTAGCTTAATTTAATTTCAGTTCTGAATATGTCATTATCAAAATGCAAGGGATTGAGTTTGCCCTAGCAGAAGAGCACTGTTCTCTAATTACAGGCTTAATGTTAAATTAGGTCCTATTTCTCTGCAGCAGCAAAGTAATCAGAGGAGAATCCCATGCCTCTGTTAAACATTTACATTAGAACTGCCTAATTATGCCAGGATTTGTTTGGGTAGCAGTGGCAGATGTTCTGAAAGGCTGTGGAAGACGCAGTTGCTGTTTCATAGGAAATGGGCACCCACTTAAGAGCATCCTGATACAATAGCAGGGTACATGAGTGCACATGTAGATGAAAAAAATGTACCAGGTTTTTTTCAATATGATTCAGTAAAGTGCATCATCTGAACACCTGTAAGGAAGCTATTTGTTCTCCATCTGCCTCAGGAAAATATTGCAAGGGTTACCGTGGAAGCCCACTAAACTTGGATATTTCCACAATTGAGTGTTATGGAGGAAGAAGTTGACGTAAATTTTTACAATCAGAGTTTTCATCTTATTTTTAGAAAGTAATAAACCCACTTGAATTTCCATAGTGCCAGCTGACAGTACATTTTCCAAGACTTCTTTATGCAACATAAGGCATGAGATTTGAGAGACAATGAGATGGTGCTTGTTTTAAGCCCTGGTGTTTTGTAGCTGAGTGGGTGGCACCCTGCCAGCCATCTCTGCCGAACAAAGGAGTGAACAGAGCTGGCTCTGTTTTCTGTTTTTCCTCCCATACTGGTGTACTTGGGCGGGGGGATGGTAAACTGTGGGCCAGACAAGTGACAGATGGCATGTGTGCCCCAATGAGACTTGCCAGTGCAGGAGGCTCTTCCTTCCCACCATGCTCAGGAGCTGCCATGGCTCCACATACAAGTAAGATTGCTCCAGGAAAGCTTGCTTGAATGGACAAGCTTGGCACTGACCCTGAGTCTGGAAATGGCCTGAAGGACCCCGATTTGACTTACCATAGTTCTGGGTCATCACTGGACATTTCCTTTCTCTCAGAGGTATTCCAGAACAATAAAACTACTTCCCACTAGTGCCAAGAACTCCCAGCACGGACTTTTCCTTTCTCTGAAGTCAGATTATTCCTGGAAAAAGAAAAATTAAGTTTAAGAAAAGAATAAAGAAAAATTTAAGTTTAAGGGAAGAATAAAATTCTCCCTTACAGGCAGTTTTGGGAAAAATCCGATGATGTAATCCTGTTTCCCTTCCAACCTACTGTACCTTCCCATGTCACTGGCTTTCTACTGCCATCCTTCCTCTCAAGCTCTGTCCTGCTGTTGTTCTCCCCCATCCTACCCCACCCAGATCCTGTTTCTCTGATTTTATAGGTAAGAAAGAAAAAATTCCTTGAAGACAGTGGCTGATCGGTTCCTAGCAACTAGCACAATGCCAGAATGTAATAGATATGTAATAAATGCTTATTGGATAAGGTTAGAAAGTGCTATATGATATCAAGAAAATAAGGAGAAAGAATCAGGACTGTCTATGTAACATAACGTATGTCCCCCAAAGAAATAAGCCATATTAAAACAAAAGCTCCATGTATTAAATGTCCACCCTCCTCTTCAGTGTTTGTTGTTCTTCCCACTAAAAGATAGAGCCTGTTTCTCCACCCTCCTTGAATCTGGACTGACTTTGTAAGTGTCGTTGACCCATAGAACATAAGGTAAGGTACATCCTATCCATTACAAAACCTAGTCCTTAAAAGATTTTGCAGATTCTGCTCTTGTTCTCTCGGAAGCCTGAAGCCAGTGCATTCTGAAAGGGCTGGGTATAGCCTCCTGGGGGGTGAGAGGCCACGTGGAGGAGAGCCAAGTTGCTCTAGTCAACAGCCAACTGCCAGACGCGTGAGTGAGGCCAGCTTGAGTGAGGCCCCTGTCGAGCCATCCACAATCAGCAGAAGAACCACCCAGACTGCAAACTAGTAGGACCGTGAGAAATAATCAGTCATTGTTGCCTTGTTGGGGGTCAGCTGCCCAGCAAGAGATCCCTGAAACCCTCCGTGCTGTCCGGGTCATCAGTACCTCTCCTCCCACCGCACGGGTCTGGAGCCTACGGTCCTCGGTAACAAGGCTGCAGCTACTTTCTTGAGTTCAGGGTACTCCTCAGGGTCCCCCAACCAGCCCCTGCTCAGAATCCGCTTGCTCTCATCCATTTTCCTAGGATCCTGTACCTTTGCCTCATACCAGGAGCTTCTCTCCTTATCTCGCTCTCTCCAACAAATAAATCTGTTGAATGGTCTGCTTGGTTTTCATTTGAAATTTTTCCTTGTGAACCTACGACTTGGGTCACCCCACCTGAGTTCCGTGGAAGACCCCAGAGCTCATTGAACCTGACCGGATTCCTGGGACACACAATGCCCAGGACTCAGCTTCTTCAGGGAGGGGGTTCTTCAGATCAATGCTTTAAGTTTTTTATATTTTAATATAAAATATTTCATATTAAATAGTTAATATTTTAAAGAAAAAAGACTATGGATAAATGTAACTCACATAATGAAATACTAATTATGAAACATTATCTTGAACACAAAACATTATCTTGAACAAAAACACAAAACCCTCTCTCTATGTTCCATTAAGGCCTTTATTACTATTTGTATTAAGTTTTTGCCATTATATCAGCAGATGCTCACCGGTAACCTTCAGGAAGCCCTTTACCAACTGGTTTTGTTATCATTTATTATCCCGGGAGTAACCTTGTCTGTTTACTTGGTCTGTAGTGAATGCCCTTTGACCTGGGTCTAGAGTCTTCTTCTATGGTGACATTCGTCTCATGAATTCTCTAGATACTTTGACAATAATAGTAATTTCAAGTTGCTTTTAGTAGGAACATTCATTATCTGATTGGGGTCCCAGCTGAAAAGGACAACAAAACCCTTCCAAAATTCCAGAATTAGTGTGACCACTAACCCGCCCCATGGCTGCTGCTCCCACATAGGGCTGTCTTTCTGCTCCAGTCTTTCACAGTTGCAATCACTGCACCTGCATTCAGCTGCTGGGCCAGTGACAGCTCATCATGGCAGGTGGCAACTCATCATGGCAGGTGGAAGCTCATCATGGCAGGTGGCAGTGGAAACCACTCTTCCGCTCTTCCCTGGTCACCAGCTTTCTCTCCAGGCCATGGGCTCCCTCCTGAATGTTCACTTACAAACTGAGATCAGGAAATAGGCTCTGTTGTACGTAGCAGAGCAGCTCCCTCACTGCGATCTATTGAAAGTCAGCCCTCGACACAAGGGTTTGTAAAAAAATAAATAAATAAAAAATAAAATTAAAAAAAAAATTTTTTTTAATTTAAAAAATTTTAAAAATAAATAAAAGAAAAGTAAAATAAAAAGAAGGAAATAGGCTCTGAACTGGGCAGTAGTCTTTCTATTTAGTCTTACCCATTGACTGCCACCCTCCAGAAGAGTTACAGAGGCTGAAAGCTTGCCTAGGAAAATTGAGTCACTCAGTGGCAATTATCTTCATATAGAGACATCATGCCTCTGTGTCAACAACAAGAGAAAGAGCCTGGCTCAGTGCCCACGCAATCTAAATGCACCTGGCAGAGGGCATATGCCCCCTCCCGTGTACTCTTTCTCAGGTAGATTCCCCATCTCCACGTGACTCAGTTGTTCTTCTGGGGCTTTATCTTATTCCTTGGTCTGGAACATTTTTTTCTGCTGTTTCATTTTGTCCAAAATTCTATTTGCATTTTTATGTATGTGGAAGCTTAGTTATGTTCTCGGCCTTGGAGAAGTGGCCCTCTGTAGGGGATATCCTGTGTGTCCTAGAAGTACACTCTCCTTTCGCCACCCAAAGGCCAGGGACTAGCTGGTCCCAGGGTAGATTCTGACCTGTGTTTAAGAACTCAATTCCATATCCTGTGGGACTGTGTATTTCTTTCTTCTGGCGTCTGCGCCCTGGTGGGTGAGGCTGGTCTAGAGACTTGTGGAGGCTTCCTGGTGGGAGGGCCGTGGATTTGGGTCTTGGCACAATGGTGGGCAGGGCTGTGTCAGGGGGTGTCTGGAGGTGGCTGTGAGCTCAGGGAGTCTTTAGGCAGGCTGCCTGTTGTTGGGTGGGACTGTGTTCACGCCCCGCTGGTTGTTTGCCCTGAGGTATCCCGGCGCTGGAGCCTAGAGGCTGTTGGGTGGGACCAGGTCTTGGTGCTAATGTCCCATATAAGGTGTCCTTCTTCAGATGAGTACTCCCAGATATGTTTGCCACCAGCTGGTAGGTCTCCAGAGAGAGCCACAGCCACAGCGTCACCGCTTCTACCCTGGATTCTGCTGCACACGAGACCTTGTGTGTGTCCTCCAAGAATTGAGTCTCTGTTTCCCCAAGTCCCGTGAAGCCCCTGTGATCAAGACCCACTGGCCTTCAAAGCCAAATGCTCTGGGGCCTTCTCCACCCAAGGCCAGACCTCCAGACTGGGGAGCCTGACATGGGACTCAGAACTCTCACTCCTGTGGGAGAACTTCTGCGATATAATTATTCTCCAGTTTGTGGAGAATAATTATATAATTATAATACCTCCACTCAGGGGGTATGAGATTTGATTATATCACGACTGTGCCCCTCCTACCAACTCCTTGTGATTTCTTCTTTGTCTTTGGACGTAGAATATCTTTTCTGGTGGGTTCCAGTCTTTTTTGCTGATGGTTGTTCAGCAGTTACCTGTGACTTGGTGTTCTCGTGGGAGGAGGTGAGCTCAAGGTCTTCTAAAACTCCACCTTTTCTTCTCTCCTGGTGCACGGCCCCAGGGGCGGACCTGGCTTTGGAGGTGGGTGCATCCCTAGCCCCAGAGGTGGTGCAGCCTTGAGCAGGGTTGGGGGGCTGGGGTCGAGGGCCCCTGCCACCTTCCCCTCGGGTTCCCTGGCCACTCAACAATGGCGGAGGGAAGAGACTGAGGCGGGAGTTCTCCCCTTTCAGTGTAAAGTTTTACATTTTATAGCGGAATATTAATGTAAAGCAGTTCTTGGGAAGATGCTAGCAGGGATGTACCATAGGGATGGTTCAAGTATGAACTTCCTGATTCCTCGGCTCTAGAATTTTGACGTCTTATATAAAGGGTATTTCTGATGGTTTTAAATAAGGGCCACATCCAAGAGGAATCGGTGGGAGAAATGAGAGGAACAGTTTCTCTCTCTCTCACTGTCCCAGGACTGAACCAAAGGAAGATGCTGCGACCGGTATCCTATCTGATGCCCATATTTGATCCAACCTTCTCTAAGGAGGAGGTGCTAAGTAAAAGACACCAGAGAAAGTGCAGCAAAAAGTCCCACCTACACAGGTAGACACACAGCATCTGTCCCCAGTGCAAAGGCTCCCATCCTCTGGCATTTTGACATTTTCTGGGAAACCAAGGGTGTGGTAGAGAAAAAATTGGATGAGTTTTAGGTTCCGACAGACCTGGGCCCTAATCTAGGGTTTGCTACTTTCTTCCCTCAGAATTTTGGCGGATTCTTCATATTTCAATGTTGCTTTACAGTGTGTCATGAGAATGAGGATAAAAATGTTAGTAAAGTATGAAATATGGTAGCTGTTATTGCATCTGTAAATGATTTTATGAACTAAATCACTTTGCATTAAATATAATTCACAAAACTCAAATACATTCTTTAATGATTTCTCTGTAGCTTCTTTTAGTTCTTTCAGGCTGCTGGGATATTTTTCTATAATATTTGCTCACCCAACTTAGCATATTAAAAGAGAAGTATCTAAAGCAAACTACACCATTATGTTACCCCAAAGCCCACTATTTTTTGGAAAAGCATTTCTTGCCTCCTAACCTGTGCATGAGCCCACTTTCTTCACAACAGTGCTGTCACAAGGACCTCAGGCCTCTATACACAGGGTCCACAGTTAGTGCTAGGCATGCATTAAAGACCAGACTCTGCTCTGTGCTAAAGCTTCACTAGAGGACCACTGTGATCCCAGAAGGCTGAAGGCCATTCCAGAGCCTTCCGAAATTTCTAGAGCTCAAATAATAACGATGGTATTAACAACAACCATTGCATATTGAGTGCTGACTGCATGTCAGCTATTGCAGCAAAAGTTTTATATTCGTTGTCAATTCTTATCCTCATAACGACCCTATGAGGTATTGCTACCCTTTTTCTACAGATATTGTGAAGCTTAAATGAGTTACACCACCCAAGGCCACGTGGCTATATACAGTGGGAGAGTCAGGATTCAAATTCAGTCATGTAACCCATTTTATTCATGTTTTTCAATTTTTTTTCAGCTGCAAATACCTTTTACCCAAACATTACCCAGATGCCTAATAAATAAAATGGACAAACCCAGCTGGTGTGATTTGACTGGTGTGTGGATGCTAAGAAACCCTCACGGAGCCCTGGGATCTGGAGACATAGTGAAGACAATTCACTCACGAAGAGACCCCCACAGGGAGAAGTCTTTCGTGGAAAGCTTAGCAGCATCAAGGGCCATGGAGTTCTTAGGAAAAGTTTAAAGTAACAGAAATGGAAGTGTTGCAGTGTTAGGAGACTCTGCAGCCTGGAAGGTTTTTCACTGTTTAGCCAGAGCAAGCTCCTCCCTCTTGGATTCAGCCACTTATACTTGAGAGCAGAAGGGCACTTCACCTGCTTCCAAAGAGAAAAGAAAGTGTGGGTCATCCACTCTCCAGCCGGGGTGGCTAACAGAGAAGAGGCTTAGAAAGAGCATCAGGGGAAAGAAATACTCCCAAAGAGACGTTTTGACATAAGCTGTCTACGCGCGCGCGCACACACACACACACACACACACACACACACACACACACACTCATGGTCCCCCCGGAGGTCTGATCTGACAGCACCACCATTCAGGGAACGAGGCCCTTTAGCCACAGCCCCTCACCTGGATGACTGCACGTTTGCAGGTGGAGCACTGACCTTACGCTGCCTTTATTCAAGCTACTTGGGCGTTGCCAACGTTTTACTCGATATTTCTGACATCTTTGTGTCTGAGGGGTCTGTTTCAAACTCTGTTTCCATTTTCATTGCTTTTCTCAGCTTCAGCAGTTCTGATATTTAGTGTTGGAAATGGTCGTTTTCTTGGAAGCTGGAATTTTCAGATTACCTTTGAGAACTGTCATCTTACTGAAAGAGGCTTTGATGCTCAATGAGGGCTCAGAGGATTTAGCTGCGTTTCTTTGATGAGCGTATAAAAACACTCTTCTCTATGGCCTGGTAATTAGACGTGTTTTTTGTTGTTGTTGTTTTGTTTTGTTTTGCGGTACGCGGGCCTCTCACTGCTGTGGCCTCTCCCGTTGCGGAGCACAGGCTCCGGACGCGCAGACTCAGAGCCGTGGCTCACGGGCCCAGCCGCTCCGCGGCATCTGGGATCTTCCTGGACCGGGGCACGAACCCTTGTCCCCTGCAGCGGCAGGCGGACTCTCAGCCGCTGCGCCACCAGGGAAGCCCAATTAGACGTGTTTTGGTGATTATTTTCTAGAACTGTGTTGGCACTGATAGTTCTCAGATTAGGGAAGCTGCAAACCCTCCATCCTGTACCCTGAATGACAGACTTTGGCAAATAGTGACAAATAAGGTAAGATCTAATAGTCCATATGCACACTTTTTATATTTTTTCTGTAATCACTTATTAAGGTGAGCCAAACAAATTAGAGGTAAAAGATAAACAACTTTGCTGAGAAAGAAATTTAGAAGGAGTTTGCAATTACTCTCAATGTGAGACACACATTGCAACTTCCTTGTCGAGATTCAGTTGTTCAGACACTCCTGAAACCAGTAACAGCCAATATTCTGGATTTATTAAAGCTGGAAGATGTAGAGAGGAAATATGTGCATACATGAAGTGCACAAATTTTTAAATTCTACCTCTTCATCAATGTAGTACACTTCTAAGATAGGCCATATAACATATATCTGACCCAGTACTAGAGTATTTTATTTGACTTTGAAGCAACATCTCTTGGGAAATGTCAGAGCTTGTTTAAAAGTCTTTTTCATGTACCCTGGCTGGGAATCCTTCCAAAATGCTCTGCTCATCTCTGATCCACACCTGTTCTGTAAACAACCGTGACTGTTCGCCTGGAAAATAAGCACCAACTTGGATTCTAAAGTAACCCCAAGTGATTTCTTCATCAGAAAGAGAAAATGAGAAGGAAAACATCAAGCCTATTAAAACATTGATAGAACTTTTATAAGATCATTTTACTTATGGAAAAGAAAAACACTGCTTTAGAGTAAGAGAACTGTTTTAGTGACAAATATATTTAGTTAAAAAAAAATCAATTTAACAGAATCCTAACGTAGGAATTCAGATGTAATTATTCCTATCAAAAAATCACTATAGGGACTTCCCTGGTGGTCCAGTGGTTAAGAATCCACCTTCCAAAGCAGGGAACATGGGTTCAATCCCTGGTCAGGGAACTAAGATCCCACGTGCTGCAGAGCAACTAAGCCCAGGTGCTGCCACTAGAGAGCCCATGCGCTGTGGAGCCCGTGGGCTGCAACTAAGACTCAATGCGGCCAAAAATAAATAAATAAATACTTTAAAAAAAAATTGCTATACATTTCACTGAGGATTTTTGCCATAATTTAATAGTTGGGGCTCCTATCACATTTAAAATATTATTTAAGATATAAAATTGAAGGTAAAATGCAATTGCATGTACGTGAATTCGAGAAAGATTAAATCTGATCTATATTGCTGGCAAGCAGGTCAGTGGTTGTCTGGGCTGGGGAATGGGTATAGGGAATAACTGAGGAGGGGCCCAAGTGAAATTTCGGGGGTGATAAACGTGTTCTATATCTTGATTGCAGTGGTAGCTTCCTGAGTGCAAACATTTGTCAAAATTCACTGAATCATTCACTTAAAAGGGGTACATTTTATTGAATGTAAATTATGCTTCCATAAAGATGATCTCTACTCCAAAAAGACAAAAATAAAACAAAACAAAGGTATGCACAATATTCCATATATATATATATTTTAAACGAAGATATATCTCTAACTTAATTTTGAGATGTAAAAACTTTAATATGTCCCCAAATTATCCATATTTATTGTTTTTATATCTTTTTCTGCCATGCTCCATTACCGACCTCTACTGAGCATTAAGTCGATTTTACAAGAAAACTTAGAAGTCTCATCTTAATAGGTTTCCTTTCTACTAGCTACTATTTCTTCACAAATATATATGCTTATTCAAACTATTGCATATAAGTAGTACATTTCTATTAAAATCCCTAGTAGAGCAGTCTGCAGGGTCAGGATAACCATATGTCCATTAGAGGTGCTCGGTGGACTTCAGACTTATTTGTCTTGGGGTGCAGTCTACTGAAGCCATTCTCATCTCAAGCTTTCACTTTTTTTTTATACTTTTAAAATACATCTCCTGTCTTCAAAAATACTGGATCTGTATTAGTTTCCTATTTCTGTTTTAACAAGTTACCACAAAGTTAGTGGCTGAAAACAAGACAAATTTATAATCTTATAGTTCTGGAGGTCAGAGGTCAGAAATGAATTTTACGGGGTTAAAATCTGCATGTTGGCAAAGCCATAATTTTTTGTGGTAGCTCTAGGGGAGAATCTGGAGTTTTGCCTTCTCTGGCTTCTAGAGGCCCCCTAGCTTGTGGTCCCTTCTTGCATTTTCAAAGGGCATCACTCCAGGGAATTCCCTGGCGGTCCCGTGGTTAGGACTCTGCACTTTCACTGCTGGGGGCCTGGGTTCGATCCCTGGTCAGGGAACTAAGACCCCTACATATATATCCAAAATGATGGAGAATAGGTGTTCAAACAAAAACTTATATATTGTTCATAGCGGCACTACTTACAATAGCCAAAAGTTGGAAGCAACCAAAATGTCTATCAATGGATGAATAGATAAACAAAATGTGTATCCATACAATAGAATATTATTCAGGCATCAAAAGGAATGAAGTATTGATACGTGCTACGAGATGGATGGCTGAACCTTGAAAACATTATGCTAAGTGAAAGAAGCTAGACGCAAAAGACCACATGTTGCATGTACATGTATTTGAAATATTCAGAATAAGCAAATCCAAGAAGACAGAAAGAAGCCTAGTGGTTGCCAGGGGCTTGAGGGACTGGGGATGGAGATTGACTGCTTAATGGGTAAACGATTTCCATTTGGGGTGACAAAAAATTCTGAAACTGGACAGTGGTGATAGTCTCACAACATTGTGAATGTACTTTATGCCACTGAACTATACATGTTAAAATCGTAAAAATGGTAAATTGTATGTTTTGTGTATTTTACCACAATTTGAAAACCTAAGTAGAAATGATTCCTGATTCATGTCTTTCAAAGTTTCTTTTTATACGTATGACACACTTGTATCTCATTGTTCTTATACACTTAGACATCTTCAAACCCTAAGTCAATCTCTTCTCCACACCTAAGCAGAGTTTACTCAGCAGCCTGTAGATGGGATATTCAAGTGTAAAATGGGCTGTTTTCAGCTTCTAGAAATTCACATGAAGAAGGTTTTAAGTCTGATTTCTGTAATAACACCCACATCATTTTCTTCTACCGTGAGTCATTAAATGTTTAAATGATATTCTAACGAAACATCCCAAATCATCCCAAATGTTAATATCTGACTAATCGGCAATTTTTTTAAAGATTAAGAGACTGTTGTGGCCTCTCCCGTTGCGGAGCACAGGCTCCGGACGCGCAGGCTCAGCGGCCATGGCTCACGGGCCCAGCCGCTCCGCGGCACGTGGGATCTTCCCGGACCGGGGCACGACCCCGTGTCCCCTGCATTGGCAGGCAGACTCTCAACCACTGCGCCACCAGGAAAGCCCCTGGAGATCATTTTTAAAGAGTCTTCCTTTACTGAGACACAAGCAGCCGTTCTGAGCTGACCTTGGGAGAGAATTGCCAGTCCAACAATTTGCATATGTAATGTTTGCCACTGCACTTCCTTCAGGCGTAAAGCAGCACCTTGAAAATCTGGTCTTTTATCTGCTAGCAAAGTTTATAGATTATAAAATTACCATTTTGCTTTTATTAAGATTGGATAAAAAGGGATTCTGTGTAAGATGTACTGCTGAAAAATAATGTTCGATCTTATGTTTATTATAACACAACCTGCGTAAACCCAGTTGGCCCAATAGACCTCTGAAGTATTTAACAAATAGTGTGATTATCTCCGTTTCACCAAGGAGACAGTACAGCCCAGGGGAAGCAGAGAAAGTCCAAATGTCCAGCTTCCAACACCAGGGCTTGAATTCAAAAGAACACTGCTTCCAACATGTATTCTGTGAACATCAGCCTCATCCGGTTTGTTTTTGTAAGTAAAAGTTTCCAGAATAAATTAAACTTAGAAAATACTGAACAGTTTAACCTGCTTTTGAAGCTTGGGCACTCATATGAACATATTAAAGACCCTGAGAATTCCTGCCGTGGAGAAACTTGTTAGATGTTGTTTAGCTTAGCACATGTTTGCTTCTAGATTTCATTATTCCATGTAATGCTGTTTGTATCCTACAGAAAACTCTTAATATAAGGTACTCTAAAGGACTCATTAGAATGTCATGTACACACTGGTACTTATTTTTATCTTACCCTTGATAATTAGCCCATAGGCAGTAATATGGTCTAGGGTATTGTAGAACCCTGAAGCTCATCTTTACACAGCCCCCAAATAATGTGCTATCTTCTGCCAATTATGATTATAAACAGGTGAATTACTTAATATTGAGTATAAGAATCATATTGCCATCATTAAATTCTACCACTACTTATACATTTATTGGAGAGAGCAGGTGTCCATAAAAGCAAGAAAAGGAACAAATGCCCATTCTTCACAGGATCCTCGTGGGTCATATGATAATGATTTGAAGAGCTACTGCCAGAAAGCACGTGCTGGGAGTCATGTTCACTGACCAGGAGTTCTGCTGGGGCATGGGGGCAAGGGCAACTCCTACTCTGAGACTGACCTGCAGACACTCAAGGGAAATGGATGGCTCAGGGTATCAAGGGAGAAGAGCAGGTGTCTTAATCCTCTTCTGCAGCGATGGCTCAAATTTTCCTGTGTCTGTGAGATCAAGACCCTACCCTGGATAGAGCAGCATCTCCGTCACGCTGGCAGAGGCTGGCAGCAAAGGGAGAGGTCTGGAGGGCAGTGCATGCGAGGGAGTGTGTGACATAGAGCACACCTCCCACACTACCGGATGCTCACTTCCTATGCCTCTTAATTTGTCTAATTGAAATCTAAAAGTAATCGGTCATGGTAAAAAACAAACAAAAAAACAACGCACTAGACCATCTTTACCAAGGATCACCAACAAATCCACTTTACTGTTTCACAGTTGTCTGCACAAAAGGAAGCATGCATCTTTCTGACCTAACACTCAACAGTAGCAATTGGCTTCCTCCAAGGTTCACGCAGGTAGAGATGAGTATCGTCCAAGTAAACACAAGCATGTGGACACAGTTGGAATCACATTTAAATTGCATGGCAAACTGCTATGGACTACTGAACAGCAGCACCAACCAAAATGAATTATTTTTTAAGACTTTTGAAATCATGTATTGATGATAATTTGATTGTATTTAAAGTATCCCCAAAAATATGGAAAAGAAAAATACTAATGCATGCAATAAAGTGAAATAAAATACCTATAGCTCCCAAAAGTTGCTTTAAGATATCCCAGGGTACCACAGTGAACTCACAGAGATTTTGCAGGATATTTTAAGTGTTCAAGGGAAACAGCACTACTCAAATCTGCCGGTCACCCTGCAAACTATTAGCTAGAATTCGTTCATATTTTCGGTATTCGATTGTGCCACCTTTCTGTAGACCCTATCATATCTTTGCAAAGCTATGTTTTCTGCAGTTGCTATGACAAAAGGCAAGTGCCTCAACAAAAATCAACGTGGAACAGAAAATGAGGGTGGAGGTGTGCGAGCCGATTCCCAGCTAGTTGTGAACGCTTCTGACTGTGCAGTCACCAGCGAGAACAGGAACTGCTTCTTATCCATCTTTGCACAACGTCCAGCACGAATGCAATGCCTTGCATGAGGCAGGTCCTCCCTAACTGTTTGTGACATGTTACTGTTGGATAAATACAACAGAAAGCAGCACATCACTACAGAGCAAAGTACTTATTACATTGTGTATACAACAGTGGTGAATGTGTTTTTGGAAAGCAGAGCCTGCGCTAAGGAATCTGTGGTAAAACCCATTTTGTTCCTATGGGATGAAGCAAGAAAATCCATGTTATCTTTTCTGACCCATCAGAGATGCCCTTTAGGCCCCAGGGTTCCTCAAACAGCTAGAATAATGTGTGCAAAATAGTTTCATAAGTGAAGGAGTAAAGGCATCACTGAATCAACGTTAAGAATAGGATGGGGACTTCTCTGGTGGTACAGTGGTTAGGAATCCGCCTGCCAATGCGGGGGACACTGGTTCGATCCCTGGTCCCGGAAGATCCCACATGCCGAGGAGCAACTAAGCCCGTGCGCCACAACTACTGAGCCTGCGTGCCTAGAGCCCATGCTCTGCAACAAGAGAAGCCACTGCAATGAGAAGCCTGTGCACTGCAACAAAGAGTAGCCCCTGCTCGCTGCAACTAGAGAAAGCCCGCACGCAACAATGAAGACCCAATGCAGCCAAAAAAAAAACAAAAAAAAAAAACCAAAGAATAGGATAAAGGAGTCACTAAATGTTCACATGTTCCAAATGTCCTGTGTCCCAGGAAAAAAGAGAGGTGGTGTGAGAGACAGGAAATGAGTAAAGAATGAGAGTCACAGAGACCCCACTGTGAAAGGGAAGGACAGGAGGGGAAGGGACATCGTTAAAAAGTAAAGCTGTGTGTGTGTGGCTTCAGTAGCCACACCAGGGATGGTCTGGGAAGGAAGGGCTGACCGAGAGGAAAACAGCACCTGGGCTGAGACTTGCTGTGGTTCAGAAGGGGAAAGAACTGAACACAGCCCCATTCAGGATGGGAGGGCAGAAGAATCCGGCCATGCTGTCACCATATCGTTGTTCCCCAAATGTGCTAAAAAAACGACCACAGTAGGCACTGGAGGGGGTTTAGCTAGTAGTGGAGGGATGTCTCTTTCATTGTAATGGCTATACACATATTTTTATGCATTGCCTTGTGTTCTAAACATATACCTAGCATCAAACACTTAATATCACAACATTATTGCTGACAAGAAGGAGGACAGA
The DNA here is from genome assembly GCF_949987515.2 of Delphinus delphis. Taxonomy (NCBI): domain Eukaryota; kingdom Metazoa; phylum Chordata; class Mammalia; order Artiodactyla; family Delphinidae; genus Delphinus; species Delphinus delphis. Next base: position 8,702,287 of record NC_082699.1, on the reverse strand, counting down.
GGAAGCTACCTTGTTACCACTAGACACACACCGCAGGGACCGCAGGCATGCCCCAGAGCTACTAAGTGCATGAGCTGGTGAAGACATTAGGTAAATGTTGGAGAAACACTGTTTACGATGGTTCCCCAAGAAACTGGCTCTGGCCTTTCTCAAATTTTGCAGGACCTTGTTATACAAATTCTTGTAATGTTGCAAAGCCTAACTTTGGGGGAAAAGAACTTGTTTGCTGGTGCATCTAGATAGGAGAGCAATTGCTTTGAAAAATGTGAAGAGAACAAGGTAAACATTTCATGCCCAGGCATGCACAGGTTAGAGCTCCCCAGATGTAAGAGGAAAGAAGAGTCCATAGGTGTGTGTAGTAGTAATATTCTGTATATTACGAATACCTAATGTGGCACAGGTCTAATAGGGAAAAAAACCTTTCTTTAATCATAAATTGTATCATTATGCTTGGTTGCTCCTTTTACCACAAGGAAGAAAAGAGTTTGCATTCATTAGAGTAAGTTTACCACTCTAAAGGAAGAATAATATTTTTATCATTTTCTTCCCTAAAGCAGGAGCTTCAGAAAAATTTTTAAAAGAGTAATATTTTCTGTTATTATTGCCCCACACTGATTTTTCGCAATTTTCAAAGTATTTCCTGTTTTTAGTGCTGTAATCCACTTATACTCTCCTCAGGGAAAAACATGATCAAGGAATATTTCTTGGTAAATGCTCTGAATTTATTCCAGCTTGTTTTGTAATAAAAAACATTCTGGAACATATTAGTTGGTAGAAATGAAGCAAAGATGGTAGAAACAAGCTTTTTTAACAAGACCTTATTTCACATGTAGAACATGCTGAAATGCTACTGAGATGGGAAATCAAAACAGAACTGAGTGTTAAGAATTATTGAGAAGAACACTGTGTGTGTGTGTGTGTGTGTGTGTGTGTGTGTGTGTGTGTGTGTGTGTGTGTGTTGGGGGGCTCCCTGTGCATCCTCCCTTGACCCCCATACTTCCCTATCAGAGCACTTATCATGCTTGATTAGAATTGCTCATCTGTCTGTCTCTCTCTTAGCTGCACACTCTAGAAAGGCAGGGAGGGAGTTTGTTTGCCTTCCTCATCACACATCCCCAGCACTTGATCACTTGTGAAGGGGAGGGAGGGGAGGGAGAAAAAAAAAGAGTGGATGAAATGACAGCTAAGGTCATGTTCTAGAAATCCTGAATGTCAGGTTACAAAGTTAGAAGTTCAATAGATAATGCGGAGTCATTCAAAGTTTCTGAGCCGGAGGCTAGGAGGGGGGAATGGTTGAAATGCTCAAACCACAAGCAGAGGATGACTCATGGTGCAGAGGACGGATTGGGCAGAGTAAGGGAAGCAGGAGAACAGAGAAGTCCTCCAGAGGAAGACAGTGAGAGCCTGAATGGGTTTTACGGGAAAAGGAACAGAACTGGACCAGTGTTACCTGGCTTTGGGTTATCTGACCAGAGCAACCCAGAGGTGACACAACCTGGAAAATGCTGATGATTCAAGCCCAAATGAATAAAAAGGTGGTGACACTATTAGCAAACAAATAATAAGTGTGGAAGTAAACTAAGTTCTGACTGAAAGAATGATGACCTTCGGGGTGGGTCACATTCAAGGTAACTGGTAACTGTGGGTTATCCGGATAGAAAGGTTGGGTGTAAATGTGGAGGTGATGGCCTCAGGGGGAAGAGAAGCCTAAAGAAGCAGCCTTGGGAGACAGCTGTAGAGAGCTCAGGGTGGAAGCCACAGAGAGCCTGGCGCTGGTGATGGCTAGTGATGTAGGGAAGGTGAAGGAAAGACCTGTTATTTGCGGGATGGGAAGGGGGGCAGACTTCATAAGAATCATTATCAACACACATAAAAGTAAAAAAAAAATTAAAATTGTAAACCCACCAATTAAAAAATTCTTTGGAGTAGGTAGTATTTCCTACCTCAGTTCCACTCCCCTGGGTAAATAACACCGACATGCCTACTGGGTATCTTCTCCAGCCTTTTCCTTTGCTTATTCATACAGAGCCTAAGGCTCCCCTTGGGGTACACTCCCATCTCAAAAATCCATACCCTTTCAATTCATTCTCCAGCAACATTTAACAAATACTAGAGGGAAAATGGATTTCTGAGCTCAGAAGCATACAAACCCGTAGTTATGATTGCATAGAGGGAAACATATATGCACTGAATTTATTAGGACTGAAGTACCTTGTTAAAATGTAGTTTTTTAGGACTTCCCTGGTGGTGCAGTGGTTGAGAGTCCGCCTGCCGATGCAGGGGACGCGGGTTCGTGTCCCGGTCCAGGAAGATCCCACATGCTGCGGAGCCTGCGCGTCCAGAGCCTGTGCTCTGCAACGGGAGAGGCCACAACAGTGAGAGGCCCGCGTACCGCAAAAAAAAAAAAAAAAAAAAAATGTAGCTTTTTAAAATCATGCACTCAAATATTCAAATGCCAGTTTTTAATGGAGGAAAGTAATTATAAGCATTACATTAATTATGCATTTAAATACTTCAGGTGGTTGATTTGATATGCAGTTTGGGTTACTTTACTTTCCTATAAATATTCAAAATAAAAAATAATTACCCTAGAAGTCTATAAAAGCTTTTATGAATTTAGCCTGTCCAGTGCAGGTATAGAGTTATCAGTATCCAGTGAGGACACTTTGATCATTGGCGTAGACCCCACTCCAACAATCAGGAGAACTTACTAATAAATCAGCTTTTTGAACCATATAGACAGAGAAGAACCATAAAGAACATTTTTGACTCATTCTGATCATCTCTAAATCTTTGTAGTCACAACATAGCATCCATGGGAATAGTAAACTTCAAAAGAAAAGAGTATTTATTGATTCTGCAAGTAAGATGAGTGGCTAATGTCTGTCCTTCTGTTAGAATGTAAGTTCCATGAGGATGGTTTTATGTTGTCTTTTTTCCTATTGTGTCCCTAGACTTTAGTAGCATTATACAGAGTAGATGATCAATAGCAGTGGAAGGAAACAGGGATGGAAAGAGGTAGAAAGGGAGCGGGGGAGGGAGGGAAAAAGGGAAAGAGAGATGGAGGGAGGAAGCCTCCCCATTGGGACCAACTATGAAAACCAGACCATGTCAGACTACATTCAGGTACATAAGGTACATTTCTTGTGTGTGTGTGTTTTAATTTTATTGAATTACAGTTGATTTACAATGTTGTGTTAGTTTCAGGTGTACAGCAATGTGATTCAGTTATACATATACATATATTCATTCTTTTCAGATTCTTTTCTCATGTAGGTTATCCCAGAATATTGAGTAGAGTTCCCGGTGCTATACAGTAGGTCCTTGTTGGTGGTTACTCACCCTCTTCATATTTTCTTTTAAAGATGAGGAAGAAAGAAACTTCTAACTCCCTGGAAGCATTCCTTCCTGGCCTGGCATCACCAGGGAGTTATGCTTGGTCTGCTCTTTGTAGGGTACCTTCCCAAAAATTATTTTCAGAATTATAAAGTCAGCCACTTCATATTTTTTAAGCATCTGACCAAGGATCTCATTTATTTTTCCACTCTACGATGAACAGACTATCTCAGTTATGAAGATATTTAAAATACTAAAATTTCCCTTAGCAGAGCAAAAGTTGGGTTAAATTTCATATCTACCATACTTATTTTAGGAAGATAAGAATGTTCCCATCTAGATATTATTGAAACTACCTTGGTGAAAACTTTCCTCAATAATCTGAGCCACTTTCCTATAAATGTTATTTTGAAAAATATATGGCCATTTACAAAGCACTTTTAAATATATCTTCCGAACAATCATGAGAGAAAATAGGAAATCCCATTCTACAGATTAAAAAATTGAGGCTGAGAAGTATTTAATAACATACTTAAAGTTACAGAGCTTGGAAGAGGAGGAACAGGTATATGAACTGTGATCTATCTGCTTCTTCCAATCAGCTAGCTGGCTCAGAGAAAAAAGAATTTTTTTCTATTATTCGTATTTAATTCGTAAACCAAGGCAAGCATCTTGCCACTAGCTCTCATTTTCTAATCTCTCACTAGGTTAATATAGAAAACACTAGCTCTGTAGGAATGGATTAAGTTCTCACAGGAGAGATTCCTCAATGTGTTTAAAAACTACACGAACCATCAATACTTGTGCTTCAATTACCTAAGCATCTAAAAATCTTTTCTGTGTGTTTCAGAATGCACAGCTGTCAAACTACTCCATCCATTTTATTCGTCTTGAAATTAGTATTTGTGTATCTTTCCATTGCTGATGCCTCCCCGTGACCTTCTAGACTGAAGTTGCCTTCAGAAGAGGCAAAATATAAATGAAAGTCGTAGTATTCAAAGGCGGGAAATGGCCAAAAGCCATCATTTGAAAACACAACAAAAAGTAGCAGTTGATGATTCTTAGAAAGTCAACTCGTTTCAAACATGAGGAACTTTTTTTCAAAATGACCAGGAGTAAGGCAACAAGTGCAGAGTGTTTGAATATCTTGAGGAAAAGGAATCTTTCTTAGTTATTCTTTCAAAGAATAACTTGGTCTTTGTGTAGTGTTAGGGATTTGGCCATTCTAATAGATGCGTAGTAATATCTCATTGTTGTTTCAATTTGCATTTCCCTGATGACATATAATGTTGTGCCTCTTTTCTTATGCTTATTTGTCATCTGTATATTTTCTTTGGTGAAGTGTCTGCTTTGGCCCATTTTTTAATGAGGTTGTTTGTGTTCTTATTGTTGAGGTTTAAGAGTTCTCTGTATGTTTCAGAAACCCATCTTTTATCAGATATGTATTTGCAAATATTTTTTCTGTCCTAATCTTCAATCTTTCAGCAGTGTCTTTTGAAGAGCAGAAGTTTTTAATTTTAATGAAGTCCAGCTTATCAATGATTTCTGTCATAGATTGTGCCTTTGATGTTGTATCTAAAAAGTCATCACTATACTCAAGGTCATCTAGATTTTTTTCCATAGAGCTGAGGGATAGCAGGATACGCCACCCCAAAGCATGCTTCTTTAGTATATGGATTATTTTGAGCTAAAGGCCACTGAAAACTATTAGATGCAAGAAAAGTTCTAAAAATTGGGCGCAAGTTTTCCTTTTGTAAAGTAAATTTACATTTATAAAGAAAATTTCCGTTTGAGAAGTCTTCCTCTCCCTTACTAGGAGGAGGAGAACTCAACAATTCTTTTTTTTTTTTTTTTTTGATGAAGACACGAAAAGAGAAAAATCCATTTATTTCTTTGTGCCTTTTAATGGTATTGTCTGTGTCCATTCCAAGACTAAGACAAACCACACCAGGCCAAGCAAACATGGACGCAGAGTTATAATGCTCCTTTATGTGCTAAGTACACAGCAGCAATTTTATGTGGCCTTGAACTTTCATCAAATCTGTTTCCGGGTGCTGTCAATTCCACCTTTAAAAAGCACTACTGTACATCAGCAAAAATACGTGACTCAAAATATGTAACCAGATTGCTTAGTGGAACAAGAGATATCATTCCCTGAAAAGTATAGTAAAAAGTCACAGAAAATCATATGTGATATTTAAATAGCTTATTAATTGTTAAGTAAATAGAACATCTATCTTGGAACTTCATGTTAAATGAAGGTAAGGTTAACGTACCTTTGCCCACGCTCTTCACTAGAAGGAATCAAGAGCAGAATAACTGAGGCAGAAGAACGGATAAGTGACCTGGAAGGCAGAATGGTGGAATTCACTGCTGCAGAACAGAATAAAGAAAAAAGAATGAAAAGAAATGAAGACAGCCTAAGAGACCTCTGGGACAACATTAAACGCAACAACATTCTCTTTATAGGGGTCCCAGAAGGAGAAGAGAGAGAGAAAGGACCAGAGAAAATATTTGAAGAGATTATAGTCGAAAACTTCCCTAACATGGGAAGGGAAATAGCCACCCAAGTCCAGGAAACGCAGCGAGTCCCATACAGGATAAACCCAAGAAGAAACACGCCGAGACACATAGTAATCAAATTGGCAAAAATTAAAGACAAAGAAAAATTATTGAAAGCAGCAAGGGAAAAACGAAAAATAACATACAAGGGAACTCCCATAAAGTTAACAGCTGATTTCTCAGCAGAAACTCTACAAGCCAGAAGGGAGGGGCACGATATACTCAGAGTGATGAAAGGGAAGAACCTACAACCAAGATTACTGTACCCGGCAAGGGATTCATTCAGATTCCATGGAGAAGTCAAAAGCTTCACAGACAAGCAAAAGCTAAGAGAATTCAGCACCACCAAACCAGCTCTACAACAAATGCTACAGGAACTGCTCTAAGGGGGAAACAATTCTTATCAACGGAAAAATGGCGCCTACTTAAATCTGCATAACAAACTCTTAAACAACCCTTGTTTCCCATACTTTTCCTGGTCACCTTCCCAAAACCTATCCTGCCCAGATGCCCAAAATGCCTTTTCTTTTGTTTTGGTCTAACTGATATATAAACCCAAGTTCTAACCATCCCTTTGAGCTTGTCATCTCTGGATATTCCCATGTATAAACTCATGCAAATAAACTTCTGTTTTTTTCTTTTATTAATCTGTCTCTGGTCTTTCTCCTTTACAGGAACTCAGCTAGAGAAGCTTAGATGGATAGAAGAAAAGATTTTTTTCCTCCCCTGCAGGGTTTAATTTTGTGGACCTGCTTTCCAATGTACCCGGTGACCAAAAATGAATCACGCAACTTCACTGAAACTCTTCATTTTAAAATGGGGAATATTATTTATATGCATGTGAGACTAAATGAGGTGATGAACATGAGGAGTCTGGTACATTGAAAAGTAAGTACTTTAATATTTAAGGATTTTAAAGGCACCAAGAATATCATTATGTAACCATGCAGGAACCAACCCTAAAGAGACTTAATACCAAACTCATTTCCACTTCACCCTGTATTCTGTGTGGCATGAGAAAATGCTAGCTGAAACTAACTTGGGACTTGCAAACAGGGACCCCGTCCTTAACAGCTGTGAGGCCTTGGGAAAGTAGAGTAATCTCTCATGCCTCAGTTTCCTTGTCTGTATGGGGTAAGCGGTAGTTTCTAGCACCTGGAATTGTGAGTAAAAAATGAATTAACACAGAAGAGGTCCTGGCACATAGCAAGGGGTCATGGAAGGTTAGTAAAAATTATTGTTGCTCTTGTTGTTTTTGTTTGCCAACTGCAGGCCTGGCTGAGCTGTAAGTACTAGAAGCTTCTGGTTGACCTCTCTTGCTGTTCACTTTCTGTCAGCCTTTCTGAATCTGTGTCTTTGCCTCAACTAGACATAATATGAGGCTCAAATGTGAGTGTGGGTGTATTTTGATTTGTACTTTATTTATGCATAAATAACAATTTCTTGCACAATTTCTTGCTTCTGTTTCTGCAATGAGTTATAATTCCTTTCTGTTTCTCTCTACTCACTCACGTTCACTTGCCTTTCCTCATCCTTACTTCCCCACCGCTGCCAAAGTCAAACCAAACTTAGCTGAAATGGCTTTTTATTGTGAATTATCTGTGCTGGATCAATAGCTTTCAACGGAACAGAAGCGTTTCCTACCTCCTTGAAAGTTCACTTTGCTTTTGTTCCTATACTCATTGCATTGTTAAGAAAACAATCTCATTTTAAGATTAAATTTACTTGCAGAGATATTCAAAACAGCCAAATTTGATTAGTTCTCAAAACCAACATCAATTTGGCATTTCCAGTCATGAAAACAAACAAACAAACAATATTACCAATTCTGTAGTAGCTTATAGTCTTTAACTAAAAAAACAAACAAATAAAAAAACCCAAAAAAACAAACAAAAAAAACAGACATCACAGACAATATAGAATTGTTAAAAGTGCAGGTCTGAACCCTGACCTGCTACTATTAGCTCTGTGACATTGAGCAAATCACTTGACATCTCTGAGCTTCAGTTACCCTAGCTATAAAGTGAGGATAATAATGGGTACCTTTAGTGCTGTCGTGAAGATTAAATGCAGTAATTGCCTTGAAATGCTTACTACACAGGCTGGTCTTATGAAATACTAACAACTAATTTTAAGTCAAATGATTTTAACTTTCAATTGTCACTTCTAAATACATCTGAACTTTGGAATGTACCAAAGCTTTTCTAAAAATCTTTATGTAATTCCTCAGCTATTTGTACAACATAGGTAGTTTTGTTCTAAACTATTTCATGTGAAATAGTCTCTCTTGTTTGTGCATATGACCCATTTGATCTGGGAGCTGGTGTCTCCCTGAACTAGAGCAAGGATTTTGAGCCCTATTATCATGCATGACCAGTAAGGGATGAAAGTAGCCTTTATTTTTCTTTCTGAAACTTAATACAAACTGACAGACCATAAGCAGCCGTTTCTGCCTCTGTGTCAGCTCCGAGGAGCACACCACACTTCCTGACCTCCCCCTGACCCGAGTTCTTTGCCATCCTTCTGGGCACAAATGGAAATTCACTCCCCGGTTCACAACCCTTCAGCCTCTTTGCTTTCCCTCCTAGATCTGCTAAATAAAAAGTGGCAAACTTCCAGGTCCCTCTCAAAACATTGTATAGTACTTGATTGTTAAAAAAAGAAAGAAAGAAAGAAAGGAAGGAAGGAAGGAAGGAAGGAAGAAAGAAAAGAAAGAAAGAAAGAAAGAAAGAAAGAAAGAAAGAAAGAAAGAAAGAAAGAAAGAAAGAAAGAAAGAAAGAAAGGAGGCTACACACGCTTCCTGCCTCTGAGAAGTAGCTGTTAAGACCACCACAGGGTGCACCATGAGGTACATATCTCCTGGAAAGGGGCAGCTGAGGATGACTCCAAATTTGGTTGGGGTGAGTGGATTCCTAAGATGCATCTAATTTTTCCATTGCATGTGGCTACTGAGCTGATCATGTGGAAGAGAAACTTTCAGTTCAGTCTTAGATAAACTTCTTGGAAATTGTGTCAACTTGGGCAAATTTTACATGATAGGCAGTAGTGAAGATAGGACCTGCTTCTGATAATGTTTGTAAATATCCTCTGGGAACTTAACAAAAAGATTTCTTATTTTTTCCAAAATTCAGAATATTAAAGACAATTAGATAAAAAGATGAATGTTGAATGTCTCCAAATCTGCTCTAAAATTTGCTCTTTGGTGTTAAATTGTATCTAGCATTTCCAGTGTAACTCTGAATTCCGTATGGAATTAAGCATAACTGATGTTTTGTGTGTGCAGAAGCCATATGCCCTACCTGAAAATTTCTAAAATCCAGTTATTCTTTTTTATTATTAGAAGAATAATTAGAGTAGGGTTGCCAGACTTAGCAAATAAAAATACAGAACTCTTGTATTCTGAAATTCAAATTTAATCAAGGGTCCTGTATTTTACACAGTGACCCTGAGTTAGAGAAAATTTTTAAAAATAAAAAATAAATTAAAAATAAAAATGGTAATGATCACATAGACGGAGACTGGGCAGGGACTGGTGTCAGATTCATTGACATCAAGAGATCAGTACATGAGGCAGGCACAGAGATACTGGACCCTGATTCTGCAGATCAGAGATACGCAAATAGAACCAAGAAACTCATTTTAATATAGACAATAAACCTTTATAAACAATAAAGATTTAATACCTATAATTAACAAAATGCTTAAAAATTTACAAGGACATACCAATGATATATTAGAAAAATTGAAAAGTGTTATGAAATAAAGTTCCCCAAGTCCAAATGGCTTGAGTGAAATAAATGGGAAAATGCAGAGAAGTAATTGATATATTGTTATAACCCTCGCGATGACACTGCAAGGGCCCAACTAGAAAAGTGACAGCATTTTACTCCATTTTAAATGGCTTTCGGTGGATTATGAGGGTCCATGTGCAGCCTGAGACTGTTTGTGTCAAGATTATCTGAGAAGAACCAAGAAGGTATCCTGTTTCCACCCCAGCTGATATAATGCAGTTCAATTCTAGCACTTAGCGCCTGGAATTAGTGCACACTCCACCAGGTAAAATCTCGGTCCTCCACGTGACTGTCCCACCTCAGACACCAGCCAGAATGTCAAGGGGTCCCCAAGCCACCTGTAAATAGTACTGTAAATAGATATCCAAAAACCATTGATATTTTTAGGATGTTAATTTTTTTAATTAATGGGCCCACTGGCTACAAATTCGGAGGTTCCTACAACCTCCATCAGTTTCAATTATTCACTAGATTGACTCGCAGAATTCAAGAAAGAGTTATACTTCTCGTCACACTTTTATTATAAAGGACACAACTCACAAACAGCCAAATAATGAATCACATAGGTCTGGGAAGGTCCCAAATATGAAACTTTGTGCCTTCTTATGAAATCATGGTGTATCAGTTTCCCAGCACATCCACGTGTTCACCGACTAGGAAGCTTCACTGAGCTTCAGGGATCAGAGTTGTTACCGGGATTTCATTGATTGATTAAATCATTGGCCACACGACTGAACTCAATCTCCAGCCACCTTCCCTTCCCCAGGGGTCAGGCAGCTGGAAGTCCCAGCCCTCTCATCTGTACTTGGTCTTTTTGGTGACCAGCCCCCATCCTGAAGATATCTAGGGGCCGACCGTGAATTACCTCATTAGCATAAACTCAGGCATGATCCAAGGGCCTCGTGAATAACAAAGACCCTTCTACTACTTGAGAAATTCCAAAGGTTTTACAAGTTACATGCTGGGAAGTCGGACAAAGACTGGATAAATTCTTTATTATACAATAAAGGGTGAGCAATCAGAATAAGTGTTTGAAAAGGTAAAGTACTCTAGATAATTGTTTTTCAAAATTGAGGACCCATTCATGAGTAGAAAAAATGATTTACTCTACTGGGAACCAGGATTACTTTCAATAGAATATAGAATAAGATAGGATAGGATAGGATAGAAAATATTAAAACAGCGGTCCCGGGGCTTCCCTGGTGGCGCAGTGGTTGAGAATCTGCCTGCCAATGCAGGGCACACGGGTTCGAGCCCTGGTCCGGGAAGATCCCACATGCCGCGGAGCAACTGGGCCCGTTGCGCCTCTGGAGCCTGTGCTCCGCAACAAAGGAGGCCGTGATAGTGAGAATCCCACACACCGCGATGAAGAGTGGGCCCCGCTCTCCGCAACTAGAGAAAGCCCTCGCACAGAAATAAAGGCCCAACACAGCCAAAAATAAATATACATAAAAAAAACTGTGGTCCCCAACATTTTTAGTATCAGAGACTGGTTTCCTGGAAGACAATTTTTCCTTGGAAGGGCGGGCAGTGCAGGAGGATGTTTCGGCCGTTAATGCGAGCGATGGGGCTTCGCTCGCCCTCCGCTCACTTCCTGCTGTGCAACCGGGTTCCCAACAGGCCACGGCCCTGTAGGGGTCTGCGGCCTGGGAGTTGGCGACCCCTGTATTAAAGTATATCATATATAGTAAGGAGAACTGTTATTTTCTGAAATTTTGCTTTAGATAGATATAGATATACAGCTAAATATAGATCTAGTCCATTAGACATATATACACAGATATGCACATACATGTACATTTATATAGACATAAAATGGATTTTTACTGTGGTTTAAGGTCAAAAATATTTAAGACCAGTGCCCTAGATGGACAGATAACATTTCCAGATATTTTTAAGGTGTCAGGTGAGTTGCAGCATCATTTTACCCATGCTCTATTTTTAGTTTATCAGTTACTTTTAGGACTTCAATAAACATTTTATTTAGCATACAAGCTATTTGAAAATAACTCAGCCCATAGGATGATGAATTGCACTTATTTCTCTTGTTTAAAGCAAACACTTACTACACTATCTATGTTAATTTTTTTTTTTTTTAAACTATCCAGTCACCTAGCTGAAAGTTGTAAATTTACCCTGCTCCATGGAAATGTGGCCATTTAACCATCAGAATAAGAAAATTGCAGCCTGGAAGTCTTCCAAGAAAGGGTTCCTATTGAATTATGGTGCTGCTGTGAAATACATTTCCATATTTCCTGCATCAACTGAATCCCTTTCACAACTGCTTGGTCCATGGGAACATTACTTCATATACATAAATCTGAGGTTTTCTTTATGGCTGAGTATATGATCAATTTTTATGTTTTATGTTTACAGAGGAAATACACATACTCTTTTTTTTGAATATAGTTGATTTACAATGTTGTGTTAATTTCTGCTGTACAGCAAAGTGATTCAGTTTTATATATATACATATATATATTTCATATTCTTTTCCATTATGGTTTACCATAGGATACTGAATTTAGTTCTCTGTGCTACACAGTAGGACCTTGCTGTTTATCCATTCCTTATATAGCATGTATTCTTGTTAGAAGCAGAACTCCGAAAAGTCTACTAGGTCCAACTTATTATTTCTGTTGTTTAGTTCTTCTGTTTACTTGCTTATTTTTGTCTGCTTGGCCTTCAATCATTAGGAGAGGTGAGTTGAAATCTCCTATTATGGTGGTGAATTTCTCAATGTCTTCCTACTGTTGTGTCAGTTTTTGCTTCACATATTTTGAAGGTCTTACTAGGTGTTTAATGGCTTGAACATGTTCTCATTATGCAACTACAGTCTTCATCTCTTTATCCGAATCTCTGTTAATACGAAGCACCCACTCTCTTTTAGTTAGTATCTTCCGGACAGGTTTTTAACATCCTTTACCTTCAACCTTTGTATCCAATATGCCTAGGTGTGTCTTTTGCAAACAGCATCTGTCAATATTTGTTTTTTAACTGGCATGTTTAGTTCATTTGCTTTTATGTAATAACTGACATATATTTCTATCTACCGCCTTTATCTATTACTGCAGTTTGTCCCTCACTTTTTCTGTGCTTCATGTTAATCAGCCCCCAAAGACAAGAATTTTAGTGTTCTCACATCCCTCTACCTATTCTGCCCCCAGCACTCATCAGGTTCATACCATGCACAACTTTGGTGGGTGGTCATAGCTATCGGTAAAGACGACAAGCGGCATCAAAATATTTGTTCATCTTTTCTTTACACTATTTCTTGCAACAGTATCTTCTCGATTTGTCTTTAAATACTTCACACAAAACTCTTCTCAGTGAGGAGCTTTGCACGGCAAGGTGTTCAAAGCCTTTACTTTACATGCCTGAGAATGTTTATTTCATGCCCTCAGATTTAAATGACAGTTGTGTCAATATAACATTCATATGTTCTAAGTTTTTTTCCCTCAATTCTTCAATGCTTTTAAAACACTACTCCACTCTCTATAGACATCTGATTTTTGTTCTTCTATAGTCTTCTCTTTATATATGTGGGTTTTAGAATTTCCTTTGTCTTTGGTGTGATTAAATTTTACTATAAGCTGTAGATGTTTTTCCTTATCTCTTCTCTTTAGTATTCTATGTGTCTTTACAACCTAATGCCTATTTGTTTTTTTAAAATTAATTCTGCAAAATTTATTTATTATTTATAAATACATGAATAAAATAAAAATTTTAAAGGAATTTGTTCATTTATTATTTCTTCAAATATTTCTTCCTCTCCATTTTTAATTTTTGTCTCTTTCTGGGACTCCTATTAGTTAGATATTCTACTTCTATCTTCCATATCCCATAACTTTTATTTAATAATATTTATTTCTTTGCTCTTTCATCTCTTCTGGGAGATTTTCCAAGTCTGGTGCTCCAATTCACTAATTCATTCCTTGGCTGTATCCATTCTGTTACTCTTCACACTGATGTGTGCTTTATTAAAAGTAAAATTGTGGAAACAGCAAATATTTCTGCTTGGTTCTCATTTTCTTTTCCTTATTGCTAATAATTTTCCTGATCTCATTTTTCGTGCTTATTAGGCTGCATTTAAATTCTTGGTCTGTCTGTTCTGAGAGTTCTACCTCTTACAGAAACTGTAACAGTATGTTTTTCTTTGAAATGCTCCTCCATAGTCTTGTTATGTTGTTGAATGAGCTCTTGTTTGCCCTGAACCTATAGGGCAGTGCATCAGACAAGATCCCAGACAACGTGAACTTCGTGAGCTTGGAGGAGGAGGGTTTGGGCCCTGCATGGAGGGCCACAACCAGGAACCCACATCACCCAATCAGCCCTCCTGCCTCAAAACAACTCAGCTCAGCTTCTTCACCCTTACTAGCCCCACGCATTCCAGCCACTGCCAGTAGTTGGTGCCTGGGACCCTCTCTAGATGATCATTCCCCACCTGGTGGCTTTGGGGGGACAGAGGAGAGCGGGGAGGGCACTGCCCATAGTCAGTCCCCACTTGTTTTTCTCAATTCTTAAGCATGAGACATTCAAGCTGCCCTGAATTTCCTCCAAAAGACCCTTGAACCAGAGCTCTAGGTTTCTGCAGGTGGCCGGGCTGGCACTGTCTGGCCCAAGGCATAGCAAGAAGAACAAAAGCAGAATTCTACGGCGTCCTTCCTATCTTATCCTCATACCACATCAGCATCATCACTGTCTGCTACCGCTCACCCAGCCTCTCCCCACCACACACCACCCCAGTTTTGCCCCAACCTGTGGTCTCTTAGGTTTTTTTGTGGTGTTTTTCTTCCATCATTCCTCCAGGGTTGACCTCTTTTGGGGGATACAGGGAAATCAGCACTTTGTAGAAACCAGAGACTGACCACTCTAGTTCCTTAACACAGCCAAATGAAAGTGTACACATTCTTTTGTGCACAAGCACAGTGTAACAACCCCCCCGGAGTTGTCTGGCCAGCAGAAGGGGGCAGGGAAAGTAGGGGAGAGAACCCCCAGTGATCCTTAGCCCAGGATACTCAGCAGGAGTTTTTGTTATAAGATTGGAAACTTCAAGGAGCCTTTTGAATGGGGGTGCTGAGAACAGGTATTTGAAAAGAATCAGTGTTGGCCCAGTAGAATTTTAAGGGCCTACCATTGTATTGAGACATATAACTTTCTCTATGTAAATACTTACTGGGTATACTTCCTTATTTTAGGAGCACATAGAAAGGAAGAGCAAAGCAAATTTTTTTTTTTTCTTATTAGGCAATGCAGATCTTCAGAAGGCATTTGGTTCCACAGGTCTGCAGCTTCTGGGATGCTTGGGTCACGCTTCAGTTTACCAAGGACAGTGGGAGCCATGGCAACAGATGACATTCATGAGAGAATGAGGGAAGAGAAGATGGAGGCTGGAACAGTAGAGGAAGCCACCACGAAAAGCAGATGGGGAGGAAGAACCCCTGAAAGAATTGGGGAGCAGCGAGAAGAAAAAGCAAAACCATGAGCAGGGGGGTTTGAGAAGCCAGGGAAATCAAGTGTTTCACAAAAAACAACCACAGTGTCTAATACCCTGGTCAGGTCAAGTACAACCAGGGATGAAGTGTGTCCTTGATTTTAGGAACAAGGAGTTTATGGAATTCAAAATGCTAGAAGCAGAAAGCAAAATTGAATTAGGGATGAACTGATAGTGAAGGAGAGAGCCGGTATGAGCAACTGTTCCAAGAAGTTTGGTTGTAAAGTGGAGGGTATGGGAGGAAATGAGAGACGTTCTCTATATTAAAGAACTGAGCATGTTCAAATGACTAAGACAACAGATCTCAACCATGGCCAGCAAGTAACGCCACCTGGGAAGCTTTGAT
The DNA here is from genome assembly GCF_949987515.2 of Delphinus delphis. NCBI lineage: Eukaryota > Metazoa > Chordata > Mammalia > Artiodactyla > Delphinidae > Delphinus > Delphinus delphis. The sequence goes on along the minus strand of NC_082699.1, from coordinate 8,686,758 downwards.
GCATACCTGTGGCTAGACCCTGCCCACGGATGTTCTGATTTAATTAGTCTGAAGTGAGGCTGAGGCATCCGTTTTTTTGAAAGCAACGCAGGTGAGTTCAATGCAGCCATATTTGGAGCCACTGGTCTAAGGGAAGGACCCAAGTGAGAAGGAAAGAGCGAAAATATAAGTGAGAAAAAAGATGGGAATTCCCTGGTGGTCCAGTGGTTAGGACTTGGTGCTTTCAGTGCCGGGGCCCGGGGAACGAAGATCCCACAAGCCAAGAGGCGTGGCCAAAAAAAAAAGAGCGAAGGAAAAATGATAACCACTGGAGTGAACGGGGCTCAGGCAGGGCAGAGGAGTTGGTCTTCAACAGGAGGGACATTTCTTCTGTTGGGGAAAGAGAAAGGGAGGAAAGATGGGCTCAGAAGTTGGCAAGGGCACGGCTGAGATCGGGAAGGGAGCCCAGGAGTTCCTATGTGTCAGGCTGCATTTTCTTTGTGAAGTAGGAAGACAAGCCATCTGCTGAGGGGTCTGGGGAGTAGTTGGAGAGGAGATTGAGGACAGAAGAGAAGGGTTGGAAAGGTCGCTACAGCAGGAGCCTGAAACAGAATTTCTGACCTTGCTGAGGACCCGTAGGAGGCTGTGGGGGAAGCAGTCTATGCTCTTAGGGGACTTTCTCTGGCAGTGTTAAGACTCCAGGTTTTCTTAGACTGGCAAAGTGGACACTTATAGTTACATGGTTCATGATTGAGAGGCCAAGGGACACAAAGGAAAAAGTGCAGATAAAGGGAGTTATAGGTGTGGATCTTCCCCAGAATCTGGGGAAGATAGAAAAGGAATTGAAGAGAGAAGAGGGCTGGTGGGAAGAAAGTAAAAAGTTCAATAGACTGGAAAGATCAATGAGATTGAAAAGGAAAATAGCAAGAGAAGCTGAGTCATGAAAGGGGAAGATAGCAATGTTGTCATCAGAGTAGATGTTGGAATTTGAGTCTTCAGACATGCACAGAGCTGGATGATGACCAGGTCTGGGTACCACCAAGCGTGTGTATGGCTGAGGCAATATAGGAGAAAAAGCACCAGAACTTTCCATTTTCCAGAACACCCACTTTCCCAAATATTTCAATTGTCTTACTTATAATTTATATCTATGGTTTATAATTATACTATAAATAAATATACACTATATATAATATATAAATATAGTTATATATTATAACTATAGTTTGCCCAGTATATTTTTGAAAACATAATAGGGAGGGAAAAAAGGAAAAAATGTATATACAGATAAAAAGGACTAGATGATCATAAACCAAAATGTTAACAGTGAGATCATGGTTAATTTTTTTTCTTTTCTTTTGTCCAAAAGTCAAATATTTCTATAATTAGAAAAGACAATACATTTTATATTTTATTTATTTATTTATTTATTGCAGTACGCGGGCCTCTCACTGTTGTGGCCTCTCCCGTTGCGGAGAACAGACCCCGGACACACAGGCTCAGCGGCCATGGCTCACGGGCCCAGCCGCTCCGCAGCATGTGGGATCCTCCCGGACCAGGGCACGAACCCGTGTCCCCTGCGTCGGCAGGCGGACTCTCAACCACTGCGCCACCAGGGAAGCCCCATTTTATATTTTAAAAGGAAATGGTTTACCCTAAATGAACTTTGGTCCTTCAAGATGTATTAGTCTGGAAAGGAAGTAATATTCTGAACTACGGAACATAGTGCCATGTATTGGTACAGAGAACCTAATGCAAAGAGTAACTGCAATGAGTCACTTTCTTTCCTGCGTGTTTTAACTTGTGAGATAGCCATCAGGCCTATTTATCTGGATTTATAAATATTTACTCTCAAGACAAGTTCCTTATGTTGATAATGTTGACTTAGTAAATGCAAGTTGACGTTGATATATAACAAGACTTCCTCTTTTGTAGGTTAGGTAATTCCACTGAAAGAACTTCAGGAAGGACAGCAAGAATAAAAGGAGCAAAGAAGAGCTTCTCTGACTACCCAGTTTTAACCTGCAACCCCTTCAACAAACACACACACATTTCCTGTTCCCCTTTCAACCTCACTTTACTCCCTAGCACTTATCTGTGCCACAGGAGTGCGTGAAGTCTGATATACAACATACACACAAGTATTCGTGTGTCTTTGGTATAGATTAATTCAGAAATTCTGATTTACCTGGTCTGTGGTAGGATGTGAGTGTTGCTATGTTTTGAGGGTCCCAAGGTGATCCTTCCCTGTAGCCAGGATTCCGCATCATCAACTCAGTTAAATCGAAATGGAATTTTGGGAGGCTTACTTCCTTGTTCCAGGACTACCAAGACGTTTTCTGGGCTGTTAACACTCCTGTCACTTTTGGTCCCAGCCACCCTGAATACCTGCTTGTTCAATTTCCTGATACACAAATTTTCAGTGTCTGCCTTTTTGTCTCTCCTTGAAGAATTTAAGTGTACTAACCAAGTAAAAATGAAGAAAATAGATGCCTACGGTCCTTTGAAAAATGATTGAGTAAAGGGCAAATCACATCTCTTAGGTACTTCAAAAAGGCAAAATGAAAGAAATGCCTTTGATGGAAAAGTTACACCTGTAAGAACTTGTCAAGGGCTGCTTGAAAATGTTTAATGGTGCGCACAGGGACACAGCTGGCAAGAGTGCCATAATGAGATTGAACAGAAGCCCGGTAGCCACATCTGGCAGAGGTCACAGAGGGCCGCTGTAAGGAAGTTCATCAGGGATTATGAAGCAGCAGCTGGCAGGGCTACAGGTGAAACCAACTCAGATGACATGAACTTTACATAAAAAATCACTTTCTCAACCGCCATCATCTTTTTTTTTTTTTTTCAAGTTTTGCTTTTGAAATAATTATGGACTTATAGGAAATTGCAAAGATAATACAGAGAGGTCCCATGTACCTTTCACTCAGTTGCCTTGGATGGCTGCATCTTGTGTAACTACAGTCCAATATCAAACCCAGGAAACTGGCATTGGTACCAGGTGTGTGTACAGTTCTTTGCCATTTTTATCATATGTACACTTTCATGTACCATCACTACAATTGAGATATAGAAATATCCCACCATCTTCATTTCTCCGGGATAAATGCCCAGGAGTGTGGCTGCTAGGTCTTCCCAGTGGATTGATCTTTCTATCCTTATGGCCCTCTCCGTACCTGGTAATTCTCTTTGCTCTCAAGTCGGCTTTATCTGCTTTCTTCTGACTCATGTTTTCTTGATATATCTTTTTCCACTCTTTTATCTTTAGCCTATCTATATTGTTATGGTTGAATGTATTAGAGACAGCATATAATTGTGTCATTTTTTTAACACAAAGAAAAATTAATAGACTTTATCTTTTTAGAGGTTTTAGTTTGATGGGAAAATCTTAGAATTCCCCTGTTATTAACATCCTGTTATTAACATCCTTGCAATTCCCCTGTTATTAACATCCTGCCTTAAATGTTCCAAATTGGAACATTTGTTACAATTGATAAACCAATATTGATACATTATTATTAACAAAAGTTCATCATTTACCTTAGGGGTCACTTTTGTGTTGTACATTCTATGGTTTTGACAAATACACGATGTCATGTCCCCCCCATTCCAGTGTCACGCGAATAGTTTCACTGCCTGAAAAATCTCCTGTGCTCCACCTACTCATTCCTCCCCCCCACCCCAAATCCTCAACAAGCCCTGATCATTTTACTGTCTGTATCATTTTGCCTTTTCCAGGATGTCATATATTTGGAATCATACAGTATGTAGCCTTTTCAGATTGGCTTCCTCTACTTAGCAATATGCATTTAAGATTCCTCCATGTCTTTTTACAGTTTTAGTGGCTCATTTTTTAAACATTGAATAGTATTCCATTATATGACTATATCACACTTTGTTTATTCATTCACATGTTGAAGCCGTTCACATGAATCACCCCAGCAGGATTATCCCAGTGTCCTGGGACTAATGCCCTGCATGCCATGTCCTGTACTTCCAAGGGGCAAGGAAGCCTCAGGCTGACCCAGGACAAGAAATGGGACTGGAATCTCTAACCAAGCCCACCAGGCTCTTCCACAGATGCTACCTCCTTTCTAGTGTCTGCTTATTCTAAATGACTATGAAAGGCAGGACACACATTATCCAGTACCCATTCATTTATTCCATAAATATTTATTGAGCACCTACTATGTGCCACACGTTGTGCTATCTCCTTTCCAGTGTCTGCTTATTCTAAATGACTATGAAAGGCAGGACACACATTATCCAGATACTCATTCATTTATTCCATAAATATTTATTGAGCACCTACTATGTGCCACATGTTGTAGGTGTTGGAGGGACAGCAGAAGTAAAGCAAGTTCTCTGCTCTCCTGGAGCTTATATTCCCATGTTGGGTGATAGATAATGAATAAATACACAAGAAGAAAGATACACACATATATAGTGTAATGTTATGGCAATGAATACCATGGAGAAAAGTAAAGCTGGACAAGAAAGTAGAGATTGCCAGGGTGAAAGGCCACAGATGTGTTGGGGAAGGGCTCTTTGTGGTGGCGACCTCTGAATAGAGACCTAAGAAAGAGAGGAGAGGGGCCTTATAGACCTGCAGGCAAGTGCAAAGGCCCTGGGGTAGGATCATGTTTGTCATTTTTAGAAAAGCCAACCAGAGTGAGTGAGCAGGGGAGGAGAGAAAGTCAAAGGGGAGGCCCGGAACTGGATCACGTGTGGCTTTAGAGGTCGTGAACAGGATACTGATTTATTCTAAACCAGGTAGAAAGCTCCTGAAGGCTTTTTGTTGTTTGCCTCGATCTGGCTTATACTTTCTGACAGTCACCCAGGAGGCTGCAGGGGGTACTTTCTGTGGAGGGTGGCTGCAGAAACTGGAACACCATCTTCCAGGAGATGCTGGTAGTTTGGGAAGGACTAGCTGTGGTAGACTTGGTTGAGAAGGACTGTGATACGGAATCCATGTCCAATTTAGAGCCGGAAGAATTTGCCGATGAATGAAATGAGCTATGTGAGAAAATCAGGAGCACGCAGGTAGGTGCTGAGTTTAGAGCCTGGGCAATTGGATGACCACGGTGCCATTTTCTGAAATGACAGCACTGAGGGAGGAGCAGGTCTCTAGTGAGAAATCAAGAAGCCCTGATGTAGCAGATGCTTGACCGTAACATTTTTCTGAGGTAAGTAGAGGACTTCCAGGAATCCTCCAAATTCATAAATACCACCATAACCTATGATTTTCCCCATAAAATACAGTAGTGTGGCCTCTTCCTTTTGGTCCCTTAAAGATCTCTCTCTTGCTTGAGAACAGACATGGCCGAGGCCAGAGAACTCTCTTGAAATGTCATAAATGCCCTTTTCTCATTGCTCCGTAAGACCATAAAGTGTACCCATTCAGGGTGTGACTGTTCTACACTAAAATTTTTTTTTTTTTAACATCTTTATTGGGGTATAATTGCTTTACAATGGTGTGTTAGTTTCTGCTTTATAACAAAGTGCATCAGTCATACATAAACATATGTTCCCATATGTCTTCCCTCTTGTGTCTCCCTCCCTCCCATCCTCCCTACCACACTAAAATTTGACATTGCACTCTAGTTTATCCAGAAATTTTAATTTTTAGCTAAGGATTTTTTAAGGCATTTCACTTCCATTATCAGCATTAACAGTAGTTTCTCTTCTGGCCACTTTTCAAAATGAAATAGAATTGGTTTCACCTCACTAGGTGAAAATTGGTTTCTGAATATGAGACGATGACTCAGCATAAGAAAGCCAAGTCACAACAAGATTGCTAAGTGAGCTAGGAGCATCTCTCAGAAGCTAAGTAGATCATTCAGTAACATCAGCTTGCCTACACCTAATATATTCAACTGTATGAATCAGTCAAATTTGAAAGTCTTTCAAGTTACAAACGAGGTTTCTGTTTAAACCTCACAGATGATTAAAACCATGAATTTTAAATCCAAGAATGTTTAAGTTGATCACATCCAGTTTCTGCTAATTTGTTTTACATCCTGTATGCTATCCATGAAATTGTATGCTCTGAGACTTCTCCCCTTATGCCCTGTGGTAATGCAAAGCTTCCCCTGCCTACTTTTTTTTGGTTTTGTTTTTGGTTTTTTTTGCGGTACACAGGCCTCTCACTGTTGTGGCCTCTCCCATTGCAGAGCACAGGCTCCGGACGCGCAGACTCAGCGGCCATGGCTCACGGGCCCAGCCGCTCGGCGGCATGTGGGATCTTCCCAGATCGGGGCACGAACCTGCGTCCCCTGCATCGGCAGGCGGACTCTCAACCACTGCGCCACCAGGGAAGCCCCCCCTGCCTACTTTTAAGAATTTGTTAAGACCTCAATAAAGCTTTAGATATCCTAAAGAAAATACGTTTGAACGGAAACAGAAAGACTTTGGTTCAAGTTCTATCTCAACCATTTACAAGCTGTGTGACTTCTGGAAATTTGCTTAGCCTCTCTGAGCATGTTTCTCCATCTTTCAGTGGGGATAATGACACCTACTGTGTGAGGTTCTTGAAAATGGTCTAGAATAAGTGCCTGTGGTGGTCATGGAGATGCACCATGCAGACTGCCCTTCAAGAGATGCAGCCGTGGGCTTCCCTGGTGGTGCAGTGGTTGAGAGTCCGCCTGCCGATGCAGGGGACACGGGTTTGTGCCCCGGTCCGGGAAGATCCCACATGCCGCGGAGCGGCTGGGCCCGTGAGCCATGGCCGCTGAGCCTGCGCGTCTGGAGCCTGTACTCCGCAACGGGAGAGGCCACAACAGCGAGAGGCCTGCGTACCACCAAAAAAAAAAAAAAAAAAAAAAAAAAGATGCAGCCATGAGGAGGTCGGTGTGCCAGGGCTCTGGCTGCCACACCTTTGGGTTTGCTGTGGCATTTACATAGAGGCCATTCCTCCCAAGCCAAGACACGGCAGGGGTATTAGCGCTGTGCCATTTGACGTCTAAAGGTCAAACTCTGCTGCGGATTCCCATTGGCCTGGCTGAGATTTTTCTCAGAGCTGCTCTGAACAACCTATGACTATTTCTACCCAGTCATCTTTCCTTTTCTGTCTTCACGCACGAGAGTCAGACTGCATCACAGGCTGAAGGAGCTCCCTGTCTCCACCTGCTCTCTAGCCCTTCATCCTTCACACGTGTTTCCCTCAATAATACCTCTTGCATGTCTGATTGTGTCTTAGTGTCTGTCTCTCGTGGGACCCTAACTGACATGCAACCTTTAATGGAGACAAGTAGGACCTTGGACAGGGGTCCTGAGTGGTCCCGCATTTCTTCTCACCAGGACATAGACCACATGGCTGCTTCTCTGAAAGGTTACTTGTGAACAGCTAGTTCAACATTAGCCATGCTTGAAAATTTCTGTTGCTTTACTGCTCTTAACTTATGACCTCCAAAGCACATATATCAACTTCCCAGCATGGTTTTGTCTGTTCTCTTCAGAACTCTTAACTCCACCTTTGTGTCAGGTCCATTATCACCCCACCCGACCCCGTCCCATCGCTATTCCAGCTCCTTAAAATTTCCAAGCTCTTGGAAATACATATACAAATAACCTCAGGAACTGGCTCATAATCCCCCTATATTAACATTACCAAGGAAACAAGAACTCAACTGTGCAACTACCCAGACTGCCTCCAAGTTTGGGTCATAATCATTAGTGTAGCATGGAGGGCAAAGATTGTACTCTAGAGCCAGACTGCCAGGGCGCAGATCTTGAACCTGCCACTTATTAGATATGTGGTCCTGACTATGAGAGTGTGACTTTGAGTAATTGGTACCTCAATTCCTTTGTTTTGTAAAAATCAGGTAACAATCACATAGTGAATGTTCATTCCTCATTAATGTCTGCTATTATAGGTATAACCATAAAATGTTTTTCCAATAAACTAGGATGTTATGAATTTGGTTTCTCAATATGGATTTTGTTTTAGAGAATAAAGTTAAGGGATTGTGTTTCCTACATCTGTTCATTTACATCAGTTTTGCAGTATTAGTTAAGACATATCACAGTGCATAGTGCCTGAACATAAGTAGTTCACTAACAACAAGTTAGCCTTCATAGCTTGTAATGGTTGGATGGTAGGAAAAGAGAATTAAAGAGAAAATGGAGAATAAATGGAAAGAAAGAAAGCTAGACAATAAAATAATATCCAGGACCAAGGAGTAAAGATGAGGTTTCAGTGTAGTGGGATCTTTATTTCTCAGTTTGTGATGCAAAGTAGCAGAAAGAACAGTAGAAAGGATGTAAGGCAGTGTTTCTCAACATTTTCTAACAGCTTTACTGAAGTGTAAATATGTTAAAACCTGCATTTATTTAATATATATAATTTCATGAGTTTTGACTTAATATCCATGAAACCACCACAGTGAAGTCAACTTTTAAAAATAACGATTGTCCCCTACCCTGTGAGAAACCTTTTTAGATATTTTTCTGTAACCATCCCTCCACCCCATGAAAATTTAATGCCACAGATATGTGTTTATGTAGTATGGCCCTTTGGAGATGACCACTGTAATATCTAAAAATTTTTTGCCCCCAGGAACCAATTTCCCCCCCATTGGAGGCAACACTGCCCTTGCTGAGAAGGGATGCTGTAATGCGCCCTGAGTTCTAGTCCTGTGTTAACTGATTATTCAACCTTTGCAAATCACTCTCACTTTTTGAGACTCAATTTTCTCATTTGTAAAATGAAGAGGTTGAACAATATGCTCTTGAAGACACCTGCAGCCCTGGAGTCTGACTTCTCTGTGGTTCGCATGGACCCCCGGTAGCTGACCCATCCTGCCCTCCCTGCCTGCTTGTCTACCCATCTTTTCAGGCAGAAGAAGAAGGCAGCACACTCTGTTGTGATTGTCAATGTGTGTGCCACTCTCTCTCCAAAACCACACAAGCTCCTTTAAGACCAAGTCCATGTGCATTTGGTATAGTAACTGGCAGGAACTGGGCACTCGGTTGACTCTGTAGAATGGGCGGCACAGTGTACGTACAGGTGGAAGTACATGAAATCGCCAACGTTAGACCTTTTTGACGTCAAAATATAGGCTAACTCAGGCACTAGGGAATTAAATGACCCCTGCTTTGTACTGTAGCTCCCAGGGTGGTATCTGGCATTTCAAGAGGTCAAGAAACGTTTAAACAAGGAAAGAAAGTCCACAGTGAGACAAAAGCACAGAAGTCATACTGTTAACCGATTTTATATTTCTTCAAAAGTGCCTGGTAACATTTAGCTAGAGCGGATGATTTTCCCCTAGATCCAGCAGGTTAGTTAATGAGCTTGGCCAAAGTTGGGCATACAGGGATATTGCTATTGCAAAATTTTATGCTCTTCATCGTATAAATCTGTCGTAAAAAATGAAAAGGAAACAATTGCTTACATTTGTAAAGCACTTTCTAGTTTCCAAGGGACTTTCTCATTAAGTATCTCATTGCAGGCTCCAGAAAAGTTTCATCTAGTGCAAAAGGCAGTCGAATTAAGTAAATCCACTGAACCAGTAATTGGATCCTTCCACTGTCAACCACATGTTTATCTTATGTAGATGTCTTAAGCATTATCTTCACAGACTAGTTGAGAGTGTTCACAGTTGCCATGGATACAAGATGCCATTTCGCATCCTCAGCCATCAACCCTGTGAATAGACTAAGAAAATGTAAGAAACCAGTTCCACTAGCAGCTCCCAAGGCTTAACATCATAGAAAGCAAGAGGTAAAAGGATCTTTATCTGTCCGTGCAGTTATTCTTAACCTTAGGTACATCAATCCCTAAAATTGACTAGAAAACTTTATGGCTATGAGAATGTTTCGGATGAAATTCCATAGCTTTCATCAGATGAGGAAGGTGGACAGGCTTCATGATGACAGCCTACCATTTACATATGAGATAATGGAGCCTGGAGAGGCCAAGGGAATTTCTTGGGGTTCCACAGCACTAGTTAGAGGCAGAACTGGACTTGTGGCACTCCTAGTTAAATGTTCTTTTCCCTTGTCACTCAAATGTCTTCAGGAGCCATAAATTTTTGACTTCAGTCAGGGAAGAGATATATCTGTGTGTTTCGGAATTAGAATATGAAAGGGTCTTGCGCAAGCCTGTCTCCTTTATCCTAAGGTTCCAGCCTTTAATTGGGATGAGTCAGCATTTCCTTAATTACACAATCGCAGCGGTAAAGTATACAGAAAAGGAGTCATTTCACAAGGTGAAATTTGGTGGGTACACATAAATTTTGAACAGAACTGTTAATATTCTATGATTATAGATGAACACATTCAGTCCCCTTGGAAATGGTTAGGGCCGATGCCATTATTTAAGAATTAAGAAACTGGGAGCAAATCTCATTTGTAACGTGAACAGCCTTAATTCGTACAAAAAGCAGCAATGAAGATGGTGGAAAAGCTTATTCAGGTAAATGTCAAGGACAAAATTTTAAAAGGCCACAATGCCAAAGTTACAAGTGAGAAGATAAGAAATGTTAGGAGAATTTGGGAAATAAGATTTCCCTTAGTTTTTGAATGTGGGAAGTTTCTCAAATTATCTGAAGAGTACTTTTAAAAATATATAGTTATCTCATCAATATCCTTAAAACTAGTCATTTAAGTAGTACTTTAAAAATATAGTTATCTTTTATAAGATAACTATATAGTTAACTATATAACAGTTTATAACTATAAAATACAGTATAAACTATACCGTTTATAGCTATAAAAATATAACTATATTTTATAACTACATTTTTAAAAAATATAGTTATCTTATAAAAAATATACTTTTCTTAGTCTAAGGACAATCAATTAATTGGATGCCTAACTTATGTAAGAATAGGGAAACAGTTGCTGCTGTTTACAAAAGAATATCATTTTCTACCTCATCTGTCCTTGACCCATTATTCTAGCGCCTTCCTCCACGCAGATCTTCAGATGCCATATTTTGTCCTCCCGTCAAAATTAGCTTTCAGGAAAAAGGTCACAATACTAAAAGATAAAGCCCTGACAATATTGTCAATGTCTATATGGCAAACTGCCAAAATCTCAAAAACTGCAGGGAAATAAAACCCCTGAAGCACGTGTTACCCTATTAGCAAATGTCCAAATCTTTCCTGGCCTGTACAGTTCCGAAAATAGCAGGATGTGGATCTGAGGAACTGAAGCACCCGCTTCAAAATGAAGGACACGATGAGTGCGTTTGCTGCTCGCCAGGCAGACAACTAAGTTCCCCCAAGTGTCGTTGGAAGTCCAGCTCCCCATTCTTCCAAAGCCTGGAGGTCACCCAGGAGGGGACGGCGGAGAGAGGAAGGCCTTGGATGCCAAGATCCCCATCTCCAGGAGAGCGCGCTGGGGATGCAGAGGTGGGCTGGAGGCTCTGGCCTCGGGACTCTCGTGGCTCCGTCCCTGTTATCTTAGAAGAAAAGGACTGATAGTGGCTGTGGCCCAAAGATGGTGAAGACGTGAACCTTAGAGACCCTCTTTAGAGCATTTGTAACTGTAAGGGGCTCTTTGAGTGGGATGGGGAATTAAGCAAATGGTGGGGGAGGGACAGACACCGCGTGGGGAAACCATCCATCAGTCACCGTCACGGGACTGATTCCACAAAGGGTAGGGAAGATGCTACTTCCCTCTCCAGGTTCTGGTCCAGCTTTTGGCCGTCTAGGAGACAACTGAAAACTGTTCAGAGCAGCTGCAGAATTACGGCCTTGGGGGCCGGTAATCCTTTTGGAGCATGGAAGCTTAGAGAAGGTATCACAAAATGCTGTTCCATTAGCCCCCAATGACCCAACGGCCAGCCTACTATGTGTAGGGCCCTGTGGTCCAGCGTAGAGATGGGAACACAACCTGATTACAACCCGCTTATGGTGACGACTGAAAGAAACCCCCCTCCACTCCTGCTAGAATAACTGAAAAGAGGGATCCCTGGCCTGGAGTGAGGGCTTCTAAGTGGGGAGAGCAATGGGCCCCAGAGATGGATTGCATCAGTCGTGCTTCCTGGCACTGCTGACTGCTGCAAGGCTCCGTGCCCCCGACTCCCAGTAGAAAATATTTTTGGCCAGTCTCTGGCATCGTGCCTTATGTATTTGCGGAGCTGTTATTCTATAAGATCTGAGCCAGAGGCACGCCAGTTTTTGCCAGTCATGCTGAATCTGCCATCCTTCCACCCTTCCACCTTGTATTTTTACTCAGAGTCCCAAGTGTGGGTCCAGGAAGAAGGGCTTTTGGTTGCTCTGTGGAGCAACAAATACATCTTCTTTATGTAGCTAGACTTGATGAAATTGGAGGACCCTAGAAACTAGTTTCAGGATACTTTTCTTTGAATAAGGGACCTGTTTCCAGCTCAAGAGAATGGTTTTCATGAAAGACATAGAAATTATTATATTAGTTATACACACACACACACACATGCTATTAGATCCTCCAGGCAAATATAGTTTAAGTAAAATTACCTTGCAGAGAAATTGAATCCTTGAGATTCTTCCACTTTCTTTTTCTTTTCTTCACTTCTCCAATGCTTTCTAAAGACTCCTAAATCACATTAATATTTCCTTTTATATACCGTAGAATTGCCATACGTATAATCAGTAGTTATTCTCTAATTATTTGATTTTTCTCCATGCTTAGTTTCTTTCTGGCATTAATTTTGAGATATAAGAAGACTCAATTAGTTCTATGAGTTCCCTAGACTAGGAAACTTAAGACCTAGCAACAGCTATTACTTAAACGCTATTTTTTACGAAGAGAATTTGGCACTAAGTACAACCAATCCTGATAGAAAATGTAAAGAATTGAAATGAAAAAAGGAACTATAAGTTTCTTAGCTAATATGTTTTCAGATTATTTTTCCATATTATAACACAGTATTTCCAATTCTAATCTATTTTTGACTAGATTTTAAAATTACTTCTTCTTATATGAATTCATTCTATGTATTTATGATACAGATACTAGCCAGGTTTATTTTTTCTCTAGTAATATAAAGTCAAGCTGTTTGATGAAAATGCCAGTTCCTTTACTTGTTGAGATACAACTCGTACGGGAATAATTGCTTTGGGAACCCTTTGAGTACAGAATGCTTTAAAAGTGTTCTTGTATTTACCGACATGGCCCTCATTGCAACACATTCTACTAATGTAAAATGAAAACACACAACTGAATCATCAGGATCAGTTGAAATTCACTTTTTCCACTAGAGAAGAATTTACTATGAAAAATAAAAACAGGGAAATACTCATTTTTAGTTTGCAATAATACAATTTCATTTAGGAAGACCGCTTACAAATGAGAGCCACTTTCTAGGAAGCAGGTAAAATGCGACTTTAAAACAGTGTTTTAGTAGGTATACACAAGTCTGGAAATACTTAATTTGGAAAGCATTTAACTGGAGGTTGCGAAGGGTCAACACGAGGGGGAAAAAAACCAACTAGGACAAATCTTGTCCTCAGGTTCTCACTTGCAAATCCCAGTGGTAAAGCCAATGGAAAGTTTATGGAAATATCTGAAAGGCACATTTGGCCTAGTTCAAAAGCTCTCTTAAATTAGTATTTTAATACATTGTCCTAGTTAAGTCTTGTCTTTATGATCCTTTTAACATTGCTTCACCCAGGGTTCATTCATAGCTGACTCAGAAATCACAAAAATGAGGATAGGCTAACAAGAGACCTTTGACCTTTTGTTTACTTTCGGAGGTAACTTGACTTCCTAATCTTCTCCACCCCAATGCTGAGAAAAGGCCCTATGTAAAGAGATTCATGGATCCAAGGTAAGCTTTGCAGTTTTTTTTTTGTTTTTTTGTGGTACGTGGGCCTCTCACTGCCGTGGCCTCTCCCGTTGCAAAGCACAGGCTCCGGACGCGCAGGCTCAGCGGCCATTGCTCACGGGCCCAGCCGCTCCGCAGCATGTGGCATCTTCCCGGACCGGGACACGAACCCGCGTACCCTGCATCGGCAGGCGGACTCCCAACCACTGCGCCACCAGGGAAGCCCAGCTTTGTGTTTTTTAATGCTCATAAAAAGGGAAGTAAAAACAGATGTAAAATGTATAATACTGGCACTTAGCTTGGGAGAGTTTAGTCCCTGAAACTAAATTGTGTGTAACTGACAGTATCTAATGTCATGAATATTGTTATAAGTTTTATTTTATAATACTGAGTATATAAATATCATTGTAACTGTTTCTTGCATTAGAAGGAGGAAGTGAGGAAACCTCTAACTTCCTGTTATCTGTATTTACAAAGCTTCTATTTTGTCCTTGTAAGATACACAGCTATGTATCTTCTCAATGGTACCAAATTTTGTTTCTGGAAATGCAGGAGCAAAACATCACCTCACAACATTGTGGAGTCAGTTACCAATGAAACTTGATTTCCTCAGAGAGGTAGACCTTGTAAAGTACCCACCATCAGGTTTTTTTCAGACCTATCTTTGCAGGTAGGACCAAAGCAGCTTCTGGGAGAAATCTGCTAAGAGAAGAAGGAGCCGGCGAGACATTCTCTGCTCAAAACTAAGCCTTGTCCTGGAAGGATAATTTGGACCATACACTCTGGAGCCAGATGGACCGAGTTCATATCCCTGCTCCATCATTTACGGGCTCTGTGATTTCCTTACTTTATGTAACCTCTCTGGGCCTGAGTTACCTCATCCCTAAAAAAGGTACACAACGAAAGGGTTTTGTCAGAATTTGAGTTCAAATATCTTGAGCATTGTTTTCTCAACTTAGTTCTCATTATGATTTTATATTAAGTTCTTTCACTTAGATTTGTCTCTTAGCCCAACTCTCCCCTTCCATTGATAAGGGGGCCTGTAGGGGGAAAAGCTGTGTGAAGGCAGAAGGAGACGGTAAGCTAAAAGCTGAAAGAGCTGCTTTAGTAAAAACTCTGTGAGCTTCCCTGCCCCTGCTCTACCTTGGTAACTATCTAGCATTATTTCACAAAAAGGAGAGAGAGGCCTTCTCCTCATGATGCAACACAACCCTCGGTGGGCTTCTGTGAATCAGAAGAGGCGGATGGGGCCAGGGACCTGCCAATGCGGGGTGGCAGGGCTAGAGAAGAGGAATAAAAGCAGATGCTACTCTGCAACCATGTCTCTAGTTCCTCCGCCCTCTCGAGACACTCCCAGGCGGTGCTCGGAAACATGGTCAAGAATTGGGGCAAGGTGTTAAGCAGTTACCAGAAATGTATCAAATCACCAAGCATGTCTGGCTTCTCTGTTACGCACCAGGCATTGTGCTGGCAACTGGCGACACTAAAAGATGATAACGATGTCCCTGACCTCAAATCCCCGTCTGGCTCATCCAGGGACCCAGATATTTTAAAGACCATGTGTGGAATTCAGAAGCAGCTGAAGGCCCAGGAAATGTGCGACTGCACGGGGGACCCACGGTTGGCGGCCTCAAGGGAAGAGAAACGTAGACGGCAGCTCGGAGGAGAGAGATTTCAGACAGAGGGTGCCCTGCAGGGCAAGAAAATGAATTTTTGCTTTACATTTACATTTGCACCTCTTAACTAAGATCGTCTGAAAATGTTGATGGCACAAACGAAGTGAAGTCCTGCTTTAAAACCGAACAGATCAACTGCTTATGGCTTAAGCATGTAATTAGTCCTAACATCACCATTTCAGAAATGTCCTGACATTAATACTGACGAAATACAATTTTTTTCGCAAGAAGGGTGGGTTGCATCCGTTGGCGTCTGTGTGCACAGAGACGTGGGACATGAACAAAATTCCAGGAGAAAGGCCGGGAGGAGGTGGGCTCCGTCCAGACGTTGCACACGTGTCGCCAGTCCCGCCCCCAGCGCCCCGCCCCCGCGCCCCGCCCCATCCCGATCGTACAGGGTCCGCCAACGCTCGCGAGAGCCCTCTCGCCTTCCACGTCTGCCACGTTCCAAAGGACCGGGACAGACTGGAAAGTCGAAAGCAGCTCGCGCTCGCAGGCGGCTGCGTCGCGCCAGAACAGCCCTAAATCTGTAGGGGGTGGGGGAGCGCGGCCGGGTTCCGTCCCCCTCATAGGAGCCCTTGTGATTGGCTTCATGTCCCGTCACTCAGCTTTCCGCGGGCGGGGAGGGGGCGGGGCTCAGGCGAGAAGGGGCGAGGCCTCGTGCGGGAGAGCGGCGCGCTCTCGCCTCGGGAGGGCAGTCACCGGCTCGGCGCACACGAGGGTCGGGCGCGCGCAGGTGGCACGCGGGCCAAAGTCCTTAGAGGCGCTGCGGGCGGTGCCGAGACACCCGCGCGGCTGCAGGAGCCGCAGCTCGCACCCGCTGCAGCGCCCGCCGCAGTCAGCGCGCCCCGCGCCGCCCGCGTCCCCCACGCCCTGAGGGAGACCCCCCCACCCCTCGCCTGCTCCAGCGGTGCGCGCCATGGCCCCGCGCAAGAATGCCAAGGGCGGCGGCGGCAACAGCAGCAGCAGCAGCAGTTCCAGCAGCCCGAGCAGCTGCACCAGCGGCGGCAGCAGCAGCCCCGGGGCCCGGAAAGGTCAGAGGCGCTTCGGGGCCGGGGGCCGGGGCCGGCCCTGGGGATGGGGCCCGGGCGGCGGGCGCTGCGGGTCCACCGCACGAGATGCCGCGGAGCGTCTCCTCCATCCTCCGCGTCGTTCCTCCTTTGGCCGCGGGGCGGAGGCCGCGCTCGGTGGGCCTGGCGGGCGGGTTGGAGGGGCCGGGCCGAGCGGGGTCCGCGGCCTCGGGTTGGTCACGCCAGGGAACCCCTTCCCGGCCGATCCTTCACCTGCAGTGCGCAGCCGAGATGGAGATCTTTTGATCTACTCTTTCTTGGCTTGCCGTGTAATTGGTGATGGGAGTAAGAGAAACAATTTACCTTTGCCGTGCATATTTTGGGGAGTTTGGAAATGAGCCAAAGTCAGAGAAAATAAGTTCCTGCCAAACCAGCAGCTTTTAAGAGCAACTCAAAGGAGAATATTCTATGAGGGCTGCAGGGGTGAGTGTGTGGGAGTGATCTGAATGTTCTCGAAGATTATCTTAGATACTTTTGCTTTTATGTAGCTTTCTTATGGTGCGAATACTGGGCGAGCTTCTCTGTTTTTTCCCTTTGTCTTTTAGAAGAATCTATTGGATATTCACCTTTCTCTTCCATGTGCTTATCCAGGAAAGTGGGAGAACAGATGTTTTAAATCTGTTTCATCTCATATTTCAGTGGTTCTCGGTTTCTTTTATACGTCCTTTGACTCATATTTAGGATATTGAAACTGCAGTACACATGTGTATTGAATGTGAGCTGTAAACTTTCTTCTTTGAAATGATTTTAGATTCTTTGTTTCCTGAGGTCTACAAGTAATGTATTTATATGTATCAAGAAAGTAAATCAGAATACTATAGTCATACTTTTTTTTTTTTTTTTTACGGTACGCGGGCCTCACTGTTGTGGCCTCTCTCGTTGTGGAGCACAGGCTCCAGACGCGCAGGCTCAGCGGCCATGGCTCACGGGCCCAGCCGCTCCGCGGCATGTGGGATCTTCCCGGACCGGGGCACGAACCCCTGTCCCCTGCATCGGCAGGCGGACTCTCAACCACTGCGCCACCAGGGAAGCCTTATAGTCATACTTTAAAGAACTGTTTTTTAAATGGCACTTACCACTATCCGACATTATTTATTTTCACGTGTATTGCCTTCCTGTCTCACCCACTCCTTGTTCACCCCTATTCCCAGCTCCTAGAGTGCGTCTGGCCCTTAATAGTTGCTCAATAAATTATTTGATTAGTGGATGAATAACTTTAAATGGTAGTGCAATTAAAATCATTCCATAAATTTACACTCTGAGAACTAATATTTGTAGAGAAAAAGTACAGTTTGAATTTCAAAACAGGCATGTTAATTTACCTTTGGCGTAAGTAAAAGTTTGTGTTCCTTTGCCACTTGCCCTTAAATGCCAGTCAGTTGACTTAAACAGGCAGACGGGTAGATGCACTGTCTCAGGCAGCTCTGGCTACCGTTTTTTTTTTGAGTTCAGTTATATTTTATTTTTAATTTTTATTTTTTTTGTGGTATGTGGGCTTCCCACTGTTGTAGCCTCTCCCGTTGTGGAGCACAGGCTCCGGAAGCGCAGGCTCAGCGGCCATGGCTCACGGGCCCAGCGGCTCCGCGGCACGTGGGATCTTCCCGGACAGGGGCACGAACCCGTGTCCCCTGCATAGGCAGGCAGACTCTCAACCGCTGCGCCGCCAGGGAAGCCCTGGCTACCCTTTTTAAAGTTTCTAAATGAGAAGAGCCCATTGGGCAGCTTAAGCACCAAGCAGAGAAAGCTGATAAGACTTTAGTGTTAATTGTTTTCAAAAGTTTTCTGTAGCTGTTTACAAGGAAAGCACATCTTTGTGCCATTTTGTCCTTTGCAGTCGTGGGTAGAGTGGGTTAACTATCTGAAGCAGTTCCTTCATTATATGGCCTGTTGTTGGTGCGAATTAGTATTAGGAAGTTGTGTATTATATTCCCACCTCCAGTGGTTCAAGAACTAAACCAGTTTTAAAAGGTAGGTAATACATTTAGGAAATGTTAGGACCTAAATGAATATATTCCAGCTTTCATATTCAGGCATTTTAGAGCAAGTTCTGTCTGTATTTGAGGATCTACAGCCTTTTAAGTATTTTACACATCAATTCTATAATTGTTATGAAACAGACGTAGTGTATAAAAGAGAACATGTAAAAGAGAGAAATATCTGTATTACCAGAAAAATCCCCAAACAGAGAGTTGGTATTGGAGTGTTGCGTGTTACATAATGAGCATTCTTTTTCCGCAGCATTTTTTTGAGTAAATGGTGAGTTCTGACTGTGTGCCAGGCGGAAGGCGCTGAAGATGGTGAGGATTCTCTCAGTTGTGAGCAGTTACACTGTAGTGTGAATCTTTTTATATTGGTTTCTTATAGTAGGGTGTACCGGAAAGATCGAGCCACTTCTCTTTCGTTGCTATGTTTATTGGGTCACTGATGTGTAGACATTGATGCCCAAGTCAATCCCATGTGCTGGGGAAATCATAGAAGCTGAAGAAATTTTAGCTGTGGTGTTACGGTGAGGCCCAGAAAGATTGTCTGGCTCATTAAAGGTTATGTACTTCTTGGAAACCGAACTAGTTAATGGGTGACCCAAGACTAAACCCAGGTTTTCTCTTATTCGATCATTATATTATAGTACTGGACTTTAGGTTCTCTAATTTTATAAGATATTATGGTAATCTTAAAGTAGATTATCTTTTAAGTTTCCTTCTGGCTCTCTGTGGCATATTACACCTAGTTATTTAAGAAAAGTGTTCTTTTTGTCATAACACCGATTAACTTTTCTTTTACTAAAATTATGTGTGAAACAGTGTATTTGAAAATCTTAGTTTGAGAAGTACATGGGCTCAAATAGTGTGTTTTTTGAGATGTTTTGCATTGAGAGTTTGAAGTTGATGATGACGTTGGTCACATTAAACATTATTATTTCTTAAATCTGTGCATGAAAGTACAGTGGAAAAAGGACCCAGTCCTTAGAAGCATGCATTTTAGGGAAAATGTGATTATCTGGACTTCTGTTTATCTTGGTGGTCATTTTTTTCAAAAGTGGTGCTTTGAAACTGTGACTTTGGGGATTTACATAACACTTGGATTTTTAAAGCAGGTGTCTGTTTTTTGTTTAACTCTTCAACTTAAATTGAGAACATTAAATATCTAGTTTTTTGCAGAGCTCAGTTTTACCTTTTCCAGTTTTATTCTTTAAAATATAAAACAAACATGAGTAAATTGGACATTTTACCTTTAACTTGCATATAAAATCTTGACTTGCACAGCCAGTTGAGGCCAAGGGAAACCTCTTTCAGATTTATTGATTTGAAAATCTTGGTTAAAAAGGATAATGAGACTTATTTTGTAGTTACAGACACTGGTATGTATAATGTTTTTGTTTAGCTTTTCCCTTTGGAATATCAATCAGTCTTTCCCTGTAGCTTCTAACTTGCTACAGGAATGGAAACATCTGTTTATTTTGTCTAATAGTGTCGTGCTACTACATCATGCTTTACCAGTAGGTGTCACTGTAGAACAATTTTTCCTCTTTCAATTTGAAGCTTCAGGTTATGTAACACCAACTCGTTTTTAAAATTTAATCAGCCCTGTACTTACTCAAACCCATTGATGGACATCTACTTAAAAAAATGCTCAGCCACTGCTGTTTAATTCTCTAAAAATCTCTAACAAAAGGTTTTGGATTTAGTAGTAAGAGTTGGCCGCTAGCAGTCTTATTTCTTTAGGCTTATTGTATTCAGAATTAAGTGCATTGATAGACTGTAAAATTTATACATTTGCAGATATTTGATGGGTGTTAATCACTTAGAATTCTTTTCCTTCCTTTTTACTTTCAGTATTTCTTAGACTACTTAGTAATTAACAGATACAATACATTGCTGATGGTGCCCTTGAATGAGGAGGCCTTAGTGAAATTCCTTCTTTAGCCAAACAATGTCAGTTAGGGCCAGTTGCTTAATCCTCCACCAGTCATTCTAGAATGAAAACATAGGAGCGCCATAATTCTTCCACTGTAAGAACTGTGTGCTGTTTTGTGTTCAGATGAACAGCGTTTTGACCACCTGGCCAGATTGTATGAAACCAAGGGCTAAAAAATGTTCTGAGGGAATTCTTGAACACAATTTTAACAACCTGTTTTTGGCTTAAGAAGTAAAAGGGGAGTTCCATACTTTAGCTTTGCTCTAAAATCGTGTGTCTCAGAGAGATTACTAGGAAATGAGAGGTTCTGATTTTCAGCAGATTACCAACAGGGTAAGTTGGATAAAGGGTCATGTGGGCTCTCCACTCTATTTTTAGTTAGTATTGGCAATTTAGCCCCTGCGTTCTCTGGTCCCAGTAGAATAAACCTTATTTTCTCCAGAAAGACAATGCAGTGTAGTTTGGGAAAGTCTGATGACCTGGATTCGCATCCATTTAAGAATCATGTGGCAGGTCACTCAAAATTTCTAATCCTGGTCTCCAATGGAAAGAATTATTCAGAGCTGTGACAGCCCTAAAATCAATTTTACATGCCTTCCTGTTCCTCACATTTTTCATTAAAGTACCTCTAATGGTAAAGGTGAGTATAAAACTTTGGAGAATATATAAGGCTGTAGAGCGAAGCAGGCTACAGCATGCTTGAAACGTTATGATTTATTTAAAGAAATCATTTTCTGTTATATAGTGTAGCATCTGTTTAAGTGAAGTGGATGTTCTAGAGGTCATGTTTATACTGGGCTCTGAGTATCACTTGACACATTTCTGTCTACCTCTGGGGGTGTACGTATCCCATATGCACATCACCCTTCGAGTTGCTGATTTACCCTCTAACCCCTCCCAGATCTGTGCTATCTTCTGTTACTGGAGCTCAGATATATTTCAATCTTTTGATGCTACTCGTGCCTACTGTTTTAATATCATGAAAATATGCAACTTAGTTTGTGTCTTGGGTACTTCTGCATCTCCCACGTGGTTTGACTTCATTCTGTACTAAGATACAGAACATTTTAAAATTCACTTCCTTTAATAAATCTTGTATGTACATAGAACCCATCTGCAGTTTACCCAGATCTCTGGGGAAAGCCTCAGCCATCTGTCAGGAGACGTGAGTGTGCTCAGGCTGGCTCCTGTGTTTTCTGCCCCAGCGTCCCTGCCTGTTAGGATGTTCATTTCTTCCTGTCTTCATCTCTGTGTGCCGCTGTAGGGGCACCTATTCCAGAGGCGAGCGCTTTAGCCATTTCACTTCCTCCCGGTAGTGCTGGGAGTCAAGGGGGTATTTCCTCGTCAGTCGTTATTATTTTTTAATGAGGGTGCTTCAGGCATTTGGTCTGCATTTAATATTTGTTTTTCAGGGGTTGTCTTGCTTACCTCTGACTGATGTGGATATCTTTTAATGGCAAATCAGTGAGTGTAATTTAGTTCTCATCAGATTGATGACACCTGAGGACAGATTTGCTGTAGATAACCCATTAGACTCAAAGGAAATTTTGAGCTTACTTGGTGAATAAATCTTTTTTTTTTTAACATCTTTATTGGAGTATAATTGCTTTACAATGGTGCGTTAGTTTCTGCTGTGTAACAAAATGAATCAGCTATATGTATACATATATCCCCATATCCCCTCCCTCTTGCGTCTCCCTCCCACCCCTCTAGGTGGTCACAAAGCACCGAGCTGATCTCCCTGTGCTATGCGGCTGCTTCCCACTAGCTACCTATTTTATGTTTGGTAGTGTATATATGTCCATGCCACTCTCACTTCGTCCCAGCTTACCCTGCCCCCTCCCCGTGTCCTCAAGTCCATTCTCTACGGGTGCGTCTTTATTCCTGTCCTGCCCCTAGGTTCTTCAGAACCAATTTTTTTTTTTTTTTAGATTCCATATATATGTGTTAGCATATGGTATTTGTCTTTCTCTTTCTGACTGACTTCACTCCGTATGACAGACTCTAGGTCCATCCATCCACCTCACTACAAATAACTCAATTTCGTTTCTATTTATGGCTGAGTAATATTCCATTGTATATATGTGCCACATCTTCTTTATCCATTCATCTGTCGATGGACACTTAGGTTGCTTCCATGTCCTGGCTATTGTAAATAGAGCTGCAGTGAACATGGTGGTACATGACTCTTTTTGAATTATGGTTTTCTCAGGTATATGCCCAGTAGTGGGACTGCTGGGTCATATGGTAATTCTATTTTCAGTTTTTTAAGGAACCTCCATACTCTTCTCCATAGTGGCTGTGTCGATTTACGTTCCCACCAACAGTGCAAGAGGGTTCCCTTTTCTCCACACCCTCTCCAGCATTTTTACTTGGTGAATAAATCTTTAGAAAAGATATTTACATAAGATCTTTTGAAGGACTGGGGCTGTTCTTTGGCCCCCTGCGAGTTCCAGGTGGCTTGCCTAGTCGTTCTGGCTGTAGCATGGTCTCATGTGCCATAGAGGCTCTCTGTGCTCTAACGCAGGTGGGACTGGGGGTGGTGGGCGGGAGGGTGTCTGGTTAGAGTGGAAACCATTATTGCTGTACTTGGAGAGGTGCCAGCGTTTCTCTCCTGCATGTGTTCCTACAGATTTAACCCTGTGACTCATTCTGTACGGAAGCCAGCAAGCAACAGTCTTAATTTTGAGTAAGAAAATATGACTTGAGAAAATAATTTTATTCTGTCACCAGTATTGTATAGCTGCCATTTCTCATATCTTATGTAGGTTTCACAGCCTTTGCTGTCCTTCCCTAGTGCAGACTCGGTGCTGTCTTGTTCTCTCCTGTCTCTAACTTCTGGTTCTTGTTTATTATATTGCTAATATACAGTTTCTGACACTATCTTTCACACTCTGTTTTAATTCAGTTTTCCTGAATGGGTCTCCTGGAAAGTCTTTGATTGGTCTTAGGTTCACAGGTAAATTTTATTTAGAAGTTAATTTCTTTCCCTTACATGAAAATAAAAATCTGTGTTGTGAGTGTTGATTGAAAGAATACCTAACATTTAACTTTTCCATTCTTTGAATCAAATCAGTTTGAATAAGATGGCTGTCACTTACTGAATTTTATAAAGTATTTATAAATTGTTTCATGCTTTATGCTTTTTGGTAGCGTGCCATCTCTCTAACTTTCAGAATACAAATATTTCTATGTGCTGCTCTTTAAAACTGTATCTATTTGAAATATTACATATTAAGACGTTTACAGAGATATAAAGAGCAATGCAGTGGTTACCACGTATCCACCATACAGATGAGGAGGTAAAATGTTACCTAATTCTTGGTTTCTCCTGTCCTGTGTTATCCCTTTCCAACCACTCTTAAATATTTTGTGATAATCATTGTCATGCATTTCTTTGCAATATGTAATATATGTTGTATAATGTTACGTTGCATATTATATATTGTATATCCATTTGCGTAAAATATATCTGCTGTTAAATGCCATATATACGAAAATTGCTTAGGAAGTATATCTATATCTCTATGTATAGAAACATAAATATATACATATATATACATACATACATATACACTTGTTTAGTACATGTTAAAAGTTTTATGAATAGGTTCATACTTGGCCCATTAATTCGGCACTGTTTGAGATTGTACCAAACTGGCTCTTTGTTTTCATATATATAGTTCTTCACTGTATGAATGTGCTACTTTTTCTGGAGCCATTTTGGAGTCCAAGACCACTTTGTTTTCATTTTTCTTCTTTCAAAAACTGCTGCTCTGAACACTCTTAGAGTTATCCATCCTATAAATGTCTAAGTGTTTTTCTAGAGCAGCGGTCCCCAACCTTTTTGGGGACTGGTTTCATGGAAGACAGTTTATCCACAGACACGGGGTGCGGGGGCAGGGGGATGGTTTCGGGATGGTTCAAGCACATTACATTTATTGTGCACTTTATTTCTATCATTATTACATTGTAATATATAATGAAATAATTATGCAACTCACCATAATGCAGAGTCAGTGGGAGCCCTGAGCTTGTTTTCCTGCAACTAGATGGTCCCATCTGGGGTGATGGGAGACAGTGACACCTGAAGTGTGTCGCTTGTGTCTAGTCTACTCCGCGATCTCGTTTTGGTCTCTGTCACTGCAGAAAACGCTGCTTCACGAAGATAGGACACTGAAAACGGAAGCCGGCTTTTCAGTGCTTACGTGGCAATCTCAGGATATTCCGTCTTGACTTTAATCCAGACGTATGGAGATTTGAAGTTGTCTCAAGCATACCTTTAAGGCCACCGTCATTTGTGATCTCAAGCAGTTGATTCTCTTCTAGCACGGAAGTCTGTTCACCTGGCTTATTCACAAAGGGGGTGCGGATCCATTCCTTCCCAGTTCGGGGGTCTTTTGTGGTTGGGAAGTAACGCTCAAAGTCTTTTGAAAGCTGAGATAGGGGATCATACACCAGCTGGGAGAAAGAAGGCCCTGGCTCAGTCTCTTTCAAAATCTCCGCTAATATTTGAAACATGTCAAAAATCCCAATGTTCACTCATCGCCCCCATAATTCCAGTTTGGCTTTGAATGCAGCCACTTTATCTGCCGCCTTGAATACAGTTGTCATTCTCCCCTGAAGTGACAGATTGAGTTCGTTGAGCAGGTGGAATATGTCACACAAGTAAGCAAGTTTTGTGACCCATTCTGTGTCACTGAAATGTGCTGCCAGTGGTGACTGTTTTTCTAAAATCTCTGGAGTGGCTCTCGTAACTCCGAAACTCTGGCCAGGGATCTGCCTTTAGAAGCCATGTCACTTCTGTGTATAAGAGATGACGTGTGTGCTCTGCACCTATCTCCTCACGGAGCTGCGCAAACAGACGTGCGGTTAAGGGCATGTACTTTAATGGGCTTGATAATTTTAATCACATCCTGCAAACGTTGTTAAGTTCAGGTGACATTTTTCAGCCTGCCGTCATTTCTCTATGGATGACACAGTGCGTAGACTCACATTCAGAAGCTACTTCTTTGACCCGAGTAGTGAAACCAGAAAGCCGTCCAGTCATGGCAGCCGCCGTCTGTGCATATACTGACACAAAATGACCAATTCAGTTTTCCTGATATGAATGAATGAAATTTTTCATATGAATGAAAATTTCCTGTACCATTAATTGAAGTGTCTTCTTTCTACACTAATCTGCTGTATCACCTCTGGTGTGTAGATACCTGTGGCTCTGTTTTGTTCCTGGCATGTGGAATTGGGCAAGTCCTTCTGCCCTGTCTTTTTCATCATTATCCTGGATGTTTTTGGACATTTCCTTGCCTGTGTCCTTTTGGAATCTGCTCAAGTTAAGTGTCATGAAAAAATTTCAGGATTTTGACTGAGATTGTATTGAATTTATAGAACAGTTTGGGACAAATACACATTTATATAGAGTCTTCCTGTACATGAACACAGTGTAACTTCCTACTTATTTAAGTCTTACAATGAATTGTTATAATTTTATCCAAAAGTGATATGCCTCTTTTATTAGATTTAATCTAAGTACTTTATTACTTTGTGTTTTTTTAAACAAACATTTTATTAGGAAAAATTTAAAATATACACCAAAGCTAAAAGAATTGTATAATGATCCCATCCAGATTTTACAGTGGTTAACATTTCATATATTTGTTTTATATCATACTCATCAATTAATCTATTCTTTTATGCATTTCCAAGTAAGATGTAGACATCAGTATACCTCATTCCTAAACATGTATGCATGCCTGTTATTAGAGCTCAACATTTGTTATGGTCCCCTGCCCCCTTCCCCCACTGAGGTAATATTATCATACAGTAAATTGCACAAATCTTAGCGTATGATTTGAGGAGTCTTTATAAATGTATACATCTGTGTAACCCAACCTCAGATGGAGAATATTTCCATGGTTCCAGGAAATTCTCTCAACCCTCTTCATTGCTACCACCTCAGCCCTCAGAGGCAACCATTGTGCTCACTTTTCTCACTGTAGATTGGTATTGTCTGTTCTAGAACTTCATTTTGTAAGTACTTTTTGTGTAAGCCTTCTTTTACTCAGCATATGTTGCTGGTATGAGTACCTTGTTCCTTTTCATTGCCAGGTAGTTCATTGTGTGACCATAGCACAATGTGTGATCCATTCTTTTGTTGATGGACACTTGACCTTTCCCTAGTTTGGACTAATATGAAGAAAAGTCTATGAATATTGTACTCTTGGAGAAGTAGTTTTTCTTTTTTTTGGTGGACATATTTCTTCATTTCTCTTGAGCAGATACCCAGGAGAGGAATTAGTGGGTTACAGGGTAGGTGTATATTTAGTTTTATTTAAAAAATAGAAATAAAAACCTGCCAAAGTGTTTCCAGAGTGGTTATACAATTTAATTTAACTCTCACCAACACTGTGTGGGAATTTTAGTAGTTCTATATCTACCAGCATTTGGGATTGTCAGTCTTCTTAATTTTAGCCATTCTGGTGGGTGTTCAGTGGCTTCTCATTGTAGTTTAAAATTGTCTTTCCCTCGTGACTCTGATGTCATGTACTTTTTCTTGTGCTTATTGGCCATATACATTGTTAGCTTCCTTTGTGAAGTTTCTGTGTAGGTTTTTTTGACCATTTTTATTGCTTTTCTGTCCTTTTGTTATTGAGCTGGAATTTTTATATATTCTCGATAGAAGTTTTTTCAGGTATATATATTGCAAATATTTTTTCCAGTCTATAGCTTGCCTTTTCATTTTTTAAATAAAATATTTTGAAGAGCGAGTATTTTTAATGTTGATTTTTTTTTTTTTTTTATGGTTCTGTTTTCTGTATCTTGTCTAATAAGCTTTAACTATTCCCAGGTCACAAAGCTATCCTCCCATATTTTCTTCTAGAAATTTTGTAGTTTTTGTGTTTAGGTCTATGATCCATCCCAAATCAATTTTGGATTCGTGTTTTGTTTTTCCCTAGGGTATCCCCTTGTTATGGTACCATATGTCGAAAAGACTTGGCTTTCGTCAGTGGATTGGTTTTGGTGCCTTTGTCAAAAACCATATGACAATATAATTGTAGACCTATGTCTGCACTCTCTATTTTCTGGCACTTTCAGATTTATTTGATTATTTTATGGGTTTTAGCTACTCCGTCTATTTAGTTGTTAACCAGTAAATACACTTGGAGGCCTCGAGGGCTGACATAGATCTAAGATACAGTTACTGATGACCTCTGTGGTACTAGTCGATTTATGTGTGAAACAAAATTACCCTTTTGCTCTGTAAGGTTATGTAGAGTAGGACATTTTTAAGGTGAAATTAATGTATGTGAAGGTGCGAAGCTTATAAGCAACTTATATTTATTTTTTCTTCTAGAGGTAGTGCAGTATTTGTGTTAGTAAGTCAGTTGTTGGAATGGTCTTGTGCTCCATGAGACATTTGAGATGATGAATAAGGATAGAATGAGATTGAGTAAGACAGAGCGCTGCTCACCAGCTTAAGTAAGTACTGATTTGGAATAAATTATGTACATTCAAGACCTTCCGTCTCCCTGGCCCCTCAACAGTGCCCTGCAGGCTCTCCGTGGTTTCTTAGTTGATGTTTACCGGTGTTTTCAGCCCCAGCTATTTAAATCTTCAACTTTCTGAGCTCAGGACCTACTACTTTCCATTCAGTTCTGGCAAGTGGCTTCCTCCCATTGTGCAGGGAAACCAGAGGACATCCTGAGGGGAGTACTCATCGCTTCAGTGGTGGGTGGGGTTGGCCTTTGAGTTGCATGGCATTGGGGGGGCAACTGATGTGAGGCTGATAAGGAGGCATGGTCTAGGACCCATGGTGGCTGCAAAAGCCAGACCAGTTGAGAATCTCAGCAAGCTATTGCTCTGATTTGGGCATGGAAGTACCCAGCAACTGAAGTAGGTCTTGAACGCGTAGTTCAGTAAAGCTCCTTTTCTTTCTTCAGACTGAGGCGCAAGCCCAGCGGGGTGGTGGGTGAGTGAAGGTGAGCCAGCACCACAATTAGGATTTAAAATCTTGGCAGTCACAGCTCTCCTGGACCTTCGGCCCCCACCCACCTAAGAGGGAGGCCAAGGCTGTGGTCGGAGTCCTGGATCTCTCTCGAGGACCCTTAGTGGGCACCACTTTCTCAGAGACCTGAACCGTCACTTACCTTCTCCCTGAGAACTCTCCTCCACCCCCTCCCACAGCCTGGACCCCCTTCTTTAGTCTTTCTCATTACATGAAAAAGAAAACAGAAGACACAAAGATCTTGTACTCTCCCTCCTCTAACCAGCCAGATTCTGCAGGTGAGTAGTATGGCTCCTTGCCTTCTCTCCCTCAGGTCTTTCTGGAATCAGCAGAGACTAAGCCCAAATCCACTGGGCTCTTCTTGTTCCTTTTCTTTATCTGCTTCCTGAAGGATAATCTTCCTGAGGATTCTTTGCTGGGCACGGTTCTAATCCTGTGCCACACACTCTTCACTTAATAACGGTAGTGACAGAGGAAAAACAGCACCTGTTACTGACCGCTAACTATGTGTCAGACACTGTGTACTTCTTTATATGTCAGCACTGAATTCCCACAGTAATCCTCTAAATTCCCTTTTTGTAGATGAAGAAAGGGAAGCTTAGATCAGTTTGCCGAAGATCATGGAGCTTGTAAAAGTCGGAGCTGGAGTCAAGATCCCAATTCTGACTCCAAAGCTACTTTAGTTGAATGTTTTAGATCCCCGGTAGTTGTTGCTTCGATTACTCATAACTGCTCCTATTTCATCCTTCTGTCATTGCCACCTTCATTATTTGGAAGTTAGATCATGTCCCTTCCTTATTTGAAAACCTTGAGTAGTTCCCCCGGGTACTCAAGGTGTAGTTTAGATTTCTTAGCACCATCTGGGAGGCGCTTCATGGTCTTGCCTCTCTTACCCTCTCTAGCCATTCCCAGCCTCGCTCTCTTTATATTTATATTAATTAAGCCATATTTAGTCGCTCTCTGTCGTCTCTGCATGGGCACTTGCTGTTTCTTCCGTGACAGCTCCTCGCTTCCTCTTTCCCTATGTGGCTCCTGTACGTCCTTCAAGATGCAGCTCCTCCATGAGTTCTTCTTACTCTCCCTTCATCGTCTCCCCAGAGACTGGGTTTTGCAACCCACTTCCCCCTCCCCCAGCACGAGCTTCTGTAGCGCCCTCTGCAGTCAACTGTTTTAGCATCCTCATTGATTCACGGGTTCCTTCAGCAGATGAAAGTGTGACCCAATCATTGACAACAAACTATCAGACTGAACTGGACCCAAGTACTAGCGCCGCCACTCAGTTTTAACCTTTAGTACGTCGACAAACCTCTCGAAGCACCTTTAAATAGTTCTCCATCTTTCAAATGGAGATAATAATACTCATATCATACTTACGAAGATTGGCTGCAAAGTGACACGTAGTAAGCGTTTCCTAACTACACTTATTCTATATGGGTGATACCACCACGACCAAAACAGCCATTTTCTTTTGTACCGTGATGATCTGTTTTCTTTCATTCTTGCTTGATTGTAAGGGCAGCTCTGTGTTAGGAACAGACATCAGATGCAAACTCCCGTAAAGAGTTTAGGAATTGATTTCATTTAAAAAGATGCGATGTGATCATACCGAATGTGGTAGGATCAGTGGCTCAAAATGTCCTCAGGGCACGCGCCCTCTCAGTGTGGGTGCCTGCCATCCTGAGGCTGGCCACTCCGGGATTCAGGATGGCAGCCGGCGGCCGTTGGGATTGCTTGCCTCCCTGTTCACGCTCAGCAGAAGAAGGGGGCTTTTTCTCTTTTGCTTAGATCAGGGCTCCTTGGCTCAGTCCTACCTGTCTCACCATCGCTGGCTGCCGAGGGGTTGCCACAGTTGTTCTGATCAGGGGTCAGCATTGTGGTCACTTGATCGTGTTATTACATTTTTCTTTTGATTTCTTTTCAACTGATTTAAGAAGTGAAAATCATTCTTAGCTCCTGGTTCGTACAAAAATAGGAGGTGGGTCACAGTTTACTCACCCTGGTCTAGAGTAATTGTTAGGGTTGGGAGAGTTACTCCTAATGTTTGGTGTAGGTAAACACCACGTTTCGTTTTCTTTTTATCTCCAGGGCTTAAATGATTGGGTGTAGTAGGTGCTCAGTAAATATTAGAATGAACAAATACAGGGGAAAGTCTTACTTCCCTCTCATAGATCAAAAGGGCACTGAGAATATGTAGGCTGCGTTTTTGTGTCTTCTACGCTGCCTTGAATGTAATAAGTGCTCCAAAATTATGTGTTGCGTAGGTGGATTTTATTTTTTAGGTTTATGGTATGGGCCATAAGACAGATCACAAAGTCCTCTTGATGTTTATATGTGTTGGAGCTAAAGAAATAAAAATTATTACGATGTGGAGAATTGTTTAAATCGATCAAGTCCTTGCTGGTAGTTTCAACATTGTGGTACTTGTAGGAAGCATTGGTACTTGTAGGAAGCATTGTGGTACTTCGGCCAGTAGGAAGCATTCAGAGTTTGTACCTTCTGACTGGGAGGAGGGTTGGAGCAAAGCAGGCATTTATTTGTTCTGAATTTTGTGAAATTAGAAAAGCTCTGCTTACTTTGCAAGATTTTGATTTCCCCTCACTTTATTCTTAAATATGACTCATAGATAGACTAAAATTATTTATGTGAATACCGAAATACTGCTAAGTTTTTGTTCCCTTTATTTTTCGGTTTTGGCTTTTAAAATTCTTTTGTAAGAATTATCAATATTTCCTTCTTGACTTAAGATTAAAGTTTGTCAATTTTAATTAAAAAATTAAAAATATGAACAATGCTAACATTTATAAAGAAGATTGTCCCTCAAAATGCTATATATCTTTGAATTCAAGAGGATGGTTCTTCCCAAGTGATTATTTTCATCCACATTGTCCCATATACTCTTTTTTCTTTAACATCTTTATTGGCGTATAATTGCTTTACAGTGGTGTGCTAGTTTCTGCTTTATAACAAGGTGAATCAGCTATACGTATACGTATATCCCCATATCTTCTCCCTCTTGCATCCATATACTCTTTTACCCTAATATAGTACTTACCAAAATGAATTTTTAATTTATTTTTATTTGTTTTTCTCCTCCACAGGACTGTAAGCTAAGTGGCCTCTCTTGTTCATTGCTATAGTGCAGGGCAGGGATTTCAAGAGTATTTGTTGAATGAATGCATATTCAGGTGCATGGAGAAAATTGTGGAAGCCTTTTAAAATTTACCATCCTGTGATTTTGATTACTTTGTGTCTTAAAATCTTTACATTCGTTTATAAAGCTGAGAGAAGCTTATTCTGCTGATCCGAATTACATGTTGAGCAGAAATGTTCTATTTAGAACAAGACTTTTATCCGAGATGGTATTACAAATATTTAGCCACTGCTAGGGAAGGGACCCCAGTCAGGACAGCACCTGTAAAACATACCTGTGCTGTATAGCTGATTCACTTTGTTATAAAGCAGAAACTATCACACCATTGTAAAGCAATTTTACTCCAATAAAGATGTTTTTTTTTTTTTTTTTAAAAAGCCTACCTGTGCTTTCTGCCTGAACATTAGCTTCTCGGGAACTGGCGTAACGCTTTGAGACTTCAGCCTTTTTAGCCGGTCAGATTTCATTGGGTCATACTCCTAGGAACTTTGGCAGCAGCCTAGCTGGGTTATTCGGGAACACAGCCAAGAGACCAGTATTTGCAATAGTTTGCTGCAGTGCAGCCTGAGCGCAGGATGGCAAGCGGGGTGTATGGTGACTTCTGTTCCCGGTGACCTCAGCCAGAGAGGGAGGTTGTGAGTTTGGTGAAGCTGGAACTGGGGCAGGGCTCAGGGAGGGAGGTTAGAGTAAAAATGAG
This sequence comes from Delphinus delphis, assembly GCF_949987515.2. Classification (NCBI taxonomy): domain Eukaryota; kingdom Metazoa; phylum Chordata; class Mammalia; order Artiodactyla; family Delphinidae; genus Delphinus; species Delphinus delphis. Next base: position 8,654,509 of record NC_082699.1, on the reverse strand, counting down.
TCAGTGAGAGCAGAGTTAGGGGGCACCTGAACAGAACAGGTGGCCACATTGACCATCACTTGGGTTTTGAACTGGGGCAGGATTGGGAGGAAAGGGACAGACTTGGGGTGTGGGGCAGGGCAGCCGAGTCGACGAAGCCGATGAGGTTCTAGCTGGACCTGCCCTGGCCATTCCTGTCCCTCACCCAGAGCCAGACTGTGGTCCGGTTTGTTTTCAGAATACTCCATGTCTGTTATATTTGCTTTACCATCTAGATGGCCCCCCAAATATTTATATTTGCATTGTTTTTTTGTGGGAATACCATGTAAATTGTCCAGTGAAGTTAATGAGGTTTACTATGTCCCGGGTCCTGTGCTCCGTGGGAAGGGGGATACAGCAGTCAAACCTAACACCAGCCTCTGGGAAGGTCACTGTCCTATGGGCTGCAGAGCAGTAAATACTCCGATGAACGAAGTGTGCATGGTTCAGGGAGTAGGGAAAGGAAGACTAAAATGCGAACCCGCTAAGGCTTTTCAGGACTCTCAAAACTACAGCCCCAGCTAACGTCTTCTGGGCAGTTAAACTCTGTGGAATCATGGAAATTAGAAGAGGTGACAAAGACACTCGAGGGACAAATGGCCCATTTGTATTGAAGAAAGAAAAGTAGATTCAGGGCAACTCTAAACTGATGTCTCATGACAATCCTAGACAAATTCTAGAATTAAAAATTTTAGGGTGGGAGGGAGGGAGACACAAGAGGGAGGAGATATGGGGATATATGTATATGTCTAGCTGATTCACTTTGTTATAAAGCAGAAACCAACACACCATTGTAAAGCAATTACACTCCAATAAAGATGTTTGAAAAAAGGAGCAAAACTTTTATCTTTCAGTGGGTAGAAAGGACACTGCGGGTTTACTAAGTGTAGGTTGTCGCTGTGCATTCTGGTAAGCTTTCTGGACAGGTGATCGGGATACAATCTTGTAGTTTTTCCGGACTTCACCAAGGTGTTCAACACCATCTCTGAGAGTCCCCCTGGGCCTCGGATGGTAGAGCATCCGTCTCGTGACAGAGTGTGGATCCCAGCTGACTGCGGCACTGGACCCACAGAGCGCTGATTTCGTGGGTGGATGTCAGTTTTCAGAGCGTCCGGCCCAGCTAGTGTCTCTTAAAGTAGTGTGTGGCGCACAGGTGAGGGCGGCTAGTCCCGGGAGGGGGAGAGACACCACGCAGGCAACCTGGCTGGGAAGGCGGACTTTGACGTGGTTGCACACTTCTGCAAAATGAACTCCTTGCTGCGGATAAGCTGGGACAGGCTTGAAGCAGGAGGTGTCTTTTCCAGAAGGGCTAGTGTTTTGTTTTGCTGGGGTTGGGTTTTTTAATTACTCGCGGTCTCAGAGGGTGCTGCCCACCTGATGTGTCTGACAAGGAAGCCCCTTGCACATGGCAGCCAGGTGAGGGAGGGAACGTCCCGCCCTACACAGGGCGGGCTGCCTCCGGAATTGCAGGGCCTGCATATTGGGGGCGGGGGTGGAGGCGGCGGGGTGTGGGGAGCGCCTTTCCGATGAGGCCCTGGGCCGAGGGTGTCCTGTTAGCCCGGTGTGGGGAGGGGTGAGCACCCTGGGACGCTGGCCCCCATGGAGCCCTCCCCGCGCCCCCGTCAGCGCAGAGGAGTTAGGCTTGTACTCCCAGGTGAACGGGAGGCACAGCTCAGGGCATTCGGCGGAGATGTCCAGCCAGCAGATGGAGGTCTGTGGGCAGAACTTGCCTGGAGGAGACCGTTTCCCCTTTGGTTTGTCATAAGTTGGAGGCCAGAGGCAGAATCGGTGTCCTTTTCATTACTGCTGGGTTTAGGACTGACTCGATCCTTGATTTCTCTTATTTATTTGTTTATTTATTTTAAAATCAGTTTAATTTTGTTTTTATTTTTGTTTATCCCACCTTTTGTTTTGAAACTTTTAAACCTATTTAACAGCAAAAAGATTTGTACCTTGAAAGGCTCGTGTACTCGTCACCTGGATTAGCAGCTGCTGGCAATTGGTCACGTTTGCTGTTTGTGTATCTTCCTTCCTCCCTCCCTTCCTTCCTCCCTTCCTTCCTTCCTTCCTAACTTCCTCCCTCCCTCCCTCCCTCCCTTCCTTCCTCTCTGTCTCTCTCTCTCTTTGGGACCTCTTTGAAGGTAACCTGTTAGTCAGCATGACGTTTTAACCGGCTTAACTACTACTTCCTTCCCCATATGCATCTCCTAAGGACACAGTAGGGTTCTCAAACCTAAGGAATGCAACAGCGATGCGGTATTATCTAACTGCACTCCCTGTTGAGATTCCTCTAAGAGTCTCCAGAAGCATCCTTAAAACTTGAAGTTTTGAAATTTCAAACTTGTTTACTTATCCAGAATCCAATCATGAATTAACCTGGGAGATTTTAGCATTTCAGATTTTTAACCCTTACCCTCTGGAGTACCTGATTCTTTTTAGGACTAGAATGAGCCTGGAAATCTGGATTTTCCCAACTTTTTAGGGTGAAAAAATTCAAACCTTCAAGACAGTTATGAGAAAATTCGTTTAGATTCACCAGTTGTTTTGATGCCTTTGCCTTTTCTGTTGGTCTCTCTAGACACACACACACCATTTTATTTATTTATTCATTTTTCTGCTGAACCACTTAATTAAATCATGATACTCTACCCCTGAATTCTTCAGCACGTTTTTCCTAAGAACAAGGATATGCTGCTATATAACCACAATGTAATTATCACACACAGAAAGTTTAACACTACTCACAGCACTGTTAACTGAAGTCCGTAGTCAAATCTTCCTAATTCACTCCAATGGTACCCTTTAAACAGCCACCTCCACCTTTGAATTGTTGGTCTCTCTTTTATTTAAAGATTTTTTTTATTATTAAAATAGATTTTCTCCCACAAAGTCTCGTGAGTAAACCAGATGCCTTTCCTGTAAGATATGTTGCTTTTTGTAATATTCTGTAGCTCTTACGAGATACGGTTAAGGTGAAAATCACAGTAAAGAGACACTTTTTGATTTCTTCCTTTACAACAGACCAGTAATTTAAATGCGCGAGTCATGGGAAGTTGGGGGAAAACATGCCGATAAAAACACAAGTACACTAGTTTTTGAAAGAAGAGGTTGAAGTCTTGGCAGGGCTGTTGGGTGGCAGAGGCGTTAGATTTATTCCATGCAGTCGAATTTGAGGGGAACATAACTAGCTGGGAAACTTTTTGTGACTCACAGGAGCTAATGAAAATAGTCCTTCAAGTAATCAAAGTTATCTTGCTTTTCCCCTGTGATGTCTGCCACTAACAGACATTGAGTTGACATCCTGGACTTTGATTTCATGACTGTCCTTTTCACTGGCACAGTGCTTGAGCCAGTGACGTGGCTTCTGTGAATGGTTGTGTCACAGGTCCAGTGATTGTGTAAAAGTGCTGAAGTAGACGTCACACTTCAGGATGTAAAGCATGGAAACCCTGTCCAGGTTCAGCATTTTCCGATTTGGTGATATATTTAAAAAATATATAAAAGTAATACATTTTTATGACATTTCAAGAACAGGCAAAACTAACCTACAGTGGAAAAAAAGCAGAACAGTGGGGCTGTCCCTGCATTTGGGGTTGGTGTGGAATGTGGATGGTAAGGGCCGTCAGAGCACTTAGGGGTGGCCTTAGTGTTCTGTGTCTTGATAGGGATTTGGGTTACACAGTATATATTTTTGTGAAAGCTAAGGGAACGTACACTTAAAATTAGGGCATTTCATTTTATGTACATTGTATGTAAAAATGATAAATGTTGGACTGTGGTTTACGATATAGAAGCTAAAGTACTTAGGGGACGTGTGTTAATGTCTGTCATTTAGTTTGAAATGTATTAGACGTATAAAATGGATTACCGGATGGATATGGAGGGATGAATAGACATGCCATAAGCCAGATAATAAAACGTTAATTGTAGCATCTGAGTGATGCATACACGGATATCCTACGTCACATTCTTTCACCTTTGTCGTGTGTTGGAACTTTCTGTAATCAAATATCTTGAAACTAGTCATGCATTGTTTTTTGATCCTTTGAAATAGCCATTTCTGTGGGCTCCGTATGGTCAAGGGCTGGCAGTGTTTTACAGGTCAGCCCGCGTTTTGTGGCTGCTTTACTAAGCAGGCTTTGTCCGGCGGGGTACTGGCATGAAGCTTCATTTCCTCCAGTCATTGTGGTTAGTCAGACTAGATTAATCTCTGGGTAGCAGAGGCTCTTGACCATCCCTGGGACAGATTCCTTAACACCCGAGTCACTCTCCGTTTCTAAAAGCCTGTGTGCTTTAAATAAGATCTCGTTTTCAATGCAGAATTTCTCGTCTCCGTTGGCAGGAAGGCAGGAGGGCCTGCAGTGGGGAAGTGGTATTTGCGTCCTCTCCACGTGGTCTGCTTTGGGGCAGTGCCCTTCTTGCCTCTTCCAGGCTCTAGCTTGTCAGGGGTGCTAGGGAAGGGAGAGGGAGAGAGGGAAAGGCCTCTGTCCCCTCGCTGGGCCCTATTGGAGTCTCCTGCTAGTTGATAAGATCACCTGGCCCCCATTGCCCACAAGTGGCAGGCGCCCAAACGCTTCCTCTGTGAGTTCTTTGGAAGGCCTGGTGGGACCTTCCCAGGGTATGCGATGTCTTCCAGCCCTCCTGGGCATCCACTCCTGGCAGAACACGTCACCCTCTCTTGCTCTGGGAAGTCACATGCTTGGCAGTCAGCGCTTTGGGGCGCGATGCTGGCGAGATGGTACAAACCCCTGCTTTCCCTTGCTGCCCTCTTCGGGCCAGGGGAAGCTGACACCTTGCGGGGGTGCAGACTTCTTGGTAGCCGCTGCCTTTCCTCTGCAGCCATTCCTCCCTGGTTTTCCCTGCTCCTGATCAGCTCTGCTGCGGGAGGGCCAGTCCCCAGGGCTGCCATCACTTCAGACCAGCTGGCTACAAATTTGAAGGTCCTCACAGCCACCCTCAGGTTTGATAATTCCTGGGAATGACTCAGAATTCAGGAAAGTGCTCTGTTCATCACTGCAGTTGCATTACAGTGAAAGGATACAAATTAGAACTAGCTAAAGGACGAGACTCAGGACAAAGTAGGAAGGTTCCGAACACAGAGCTCCCATCGTCCTCAGGGACATAAGTATTGCCTAATATGCACGGAGTATTGCCAACTAAGGGAGCTCATCCGAGCCTTTGGTACCCAGAGGTATTTACTGGGGCTCCATCACATGCTGCGAGCATGGCTGCCGTTAAGCGATACAGCCACACAGCCTGTCCCAAAGCTTCATCATAAATCACATTGTTAAGACTGTTCGGTGACCAAAGACCCCAAGCAAACAAATCACTCCTGTCAGGCAGGACATGCCAGGGACCTCCAAGCAGGCAAGGGCAAGAGCCAGAGCTCTCTTTGGCTGAAGTTTAATTCTTCACTATGCAATTCACAATTGCAGCTATTCTTGCTTTTTATTATTTTTTAAATCAGGTTCATCATTATTAATTTATTTAGTAAAGCGTTGTTGGCTGTCCCCAAAAAATGTAGTATGATGCATAATTGCATCAGCTTTGTGCCCTATAGTTTTTTTTGTTTTTTTTTTTTTTGCGGTATGCGGGCCTCTCACTGTTGTGGCCTCTCCCGTTGCGGAGCACAGGCTCCGGACACGCAGGCTCCGGACACGCAGGCTCAGCAGCCATGGCTCACGGGCCCAGCTTCTCTGCGGCATGTGGGATCTTCCCAGACCGGGGCACGAACCCGTGTCCCCTGCATTGGCAGGCGGACTCTCAACCACTGCGCCACCAGGGAAGCCCTGTGCCCTATAGTTTTTAAGACCCATATGTTTTGTAATTTACGTGTGAATTTTCCCTATATTTTGTGCTAATGCTTTTATTTACTCCCTGTCTTCCCGCCCTATTTGCATCTATAGGGCACTTTGTTGTAAACGCTGAATTCTTTTGCCCTAGAAAGTGGGGACTGGTGGGAAGGATGGGGACTGGTGGGGAACCCATCTTTTGCTGTCTAGATGGGTTAAGGTGGAAGTGGGACGCAGCAGCAAATTGGTGGTGGTCACACATAAGGGCTTTGTGACCTAGTCTCATTGCCTTGGAATTAGAGCTAAAAGGGTAGGCTAGGCTTTTCTGTTGTTTTTAGTTTTGAAAAAAAGAACTTTTTTTGTTGTTGTTGTTTTTTAACAACTTTTCACCTCACCACCTCAGTTTCTGAATGGACCCCACAACTTACTTTTTTGTTTTTAAAAATACATTTTTCCACTCCAGGTTCACTCTAGGTTCAGCAGGAGACTCTCTGAATTTCAATACCGTGCTAATAGCCATCCACACAGATGAATGATTGACTAGGTTGGGGGTGTTTTTTCCTGTGAGACTAAGTCTTCTTTCTTTATTAAATTCTCTCTAGAAGGAATAACGGAGTTTAAAGAACTCTCTCATTAGGCCTGGCGTGAGCTTTTGGAATTAACTCCCATTTCTATTATGTTTTTAGCATCTTACCGGTGGAGTTTTGGCCCATCACAGATTCATAAGGTGGGGTTGATGGACCCGTGTTCCGATTCAGGTGTTCCCTTCTGCAGTGAAGCAGAGGTGATACAGAGAGGCACAAGCTAGGGCAGTGGTTCCCCAGCTTGGGGCTCCAAAGAATAATAAAGATTCCAAAAAGTATCTGGAGGCTGATTTAGATAGCTGTTGCTAATATTTCTCTTTCCCTTATTTGTCCTGATACGAATGGAAATGGCTTTCTCAATTTTGTTTTACTAAATTCTAAAACCCAGGGCAGCCCCTTGTCACTCCTCCAGCCACTCATGCCTTTTCCACACAGGACCATTCAGGAGAGGTGTTAGGAGCGTCAGGTGTCTGGCTGTTGGACCTGATGAATGCGCTGCAACATCTCCTTCGTGCTCAGGCCTTCTTATGTTCAAGCTGGGTGTCATTCACCCAAGATTGATCAATGAGGAATTTATCTGACACAGAGCAATGAAGACTTGGTCATGGACCGATTTGGGTTCATCACCAGTATTCGGGAGGCACTGGGCTTCTTTTTTGAAATATCTCATTCTTAATGATTTATAGGTCTTTTCCTCTTATGAATGAATTTTAGGATCATTAAATTCCTGGAGATGAGGAAACCTGAAGTGACTTGGCATTTGTTGGACCATTTTTTGTGTCCCTTTGCTCTCTTATTTCTGAAGTGTAGGCAGGAAGAGGTTTGATTACTCATATAATATCAAGGACTTGAGAAAGAATTTACCTTCTTATTTAACAATTAGGTGCAGGGCAAATGTACATTAATGAACAAGGCAGGTTCAGGCCCTGGCTTCATGAAACTTGCATTCTGGAGTTAGAAAGAATTTAAGAAATTAATTATTGTAGTTGTCTAATTACCAATGAAAGAACACTCTGAAGAAGTACATTCTACAATGAGAGTATATTAGAAAATGTTTCCATTTAAGCCAAGTGGGAGGAGATAGCTAGGCTGGGACCACAGTGCTGCCATCCCAGGAGGAGGGAACGGCGTGTGCAGAGAGCCTGAGACTGGAAAGAGCATGGTGAGTTTTTTGTGGCTGGAGTATAGACAGCTTGGGGAAAGGACACGAAACTAAAGCCGGAGTGATAGACTGGGGCCATGTTGAGTAGGGTCTTAAAGGCCACATTGTAGATTTTAATATTATCCTAAGAATACTGTAAAGCCATTGAGGGATTTTTAACAGGGTAGGGATACAATCAGATTTAAAAAATTATTCTGGCTGCTGTGTGGGGCACTAAAGGTTATGTTAAGGTATTGTAGTCGTCTAGGAAATGATGCTAACTTGGATTTAGATGATTGTAGGAAAGAGGCAGAAATATGGGTCATTTGAGACAACTTCCCACTTTTTCATGGCATGGCGCATACAAAAAAAAGTTTTAAAAATATCATGCTGGGGTACATACAGGCAAGGGTGACCCAAGTACTGAGGAGAATTCAAATCTTGGCATAGTTGTAATCCATTGGCCTGATGTAGAAACTGATTTGGGAGATGGGTGTTTGGGAAACGGGAGAGAATAAAATCTAGGATGAATCCCAGGGTTTTGGTTTAAGTCACTGGCTTGATGGAAGTGCTTATGAGATTTAGAACACTGGAGAGGAGGTGGGAAAGATGATGGGTCCAGTCTTGTATAAGTTGAGTTTGGGGTGTCCTTAAGTCACTCACATGGGGTATTGAGTAGACAGGTATGTGAGCTTGAAGGAGAGAAAAAATTAAGCTATCTAGAAAAGGTGGTAGCTAAAATAAACTAGGGAAAGGCCATAGGACCAAGGCTTCTGGAATTTCCATGTTTAAAAGTCAACTGGAGGAGGGTGAGCTAGGAAAGGAGATTGGGAACTAGAATTCCACAAAGGTCGAAGATGATTCTCGAGTAATGAAAGTCAAGGGAAGAGAATGTTTAAGAAGGAGGGAGAATTCTTCTGAGAGGACAAATTAGATGAGGACTGAAAATTTTCGATTCGCTTTAGTGACGTGGATGTCATTGGTGTGACATTGGTGCCACTACACTGGAGGCCCGTGCAGAAGCCAGATTGCAGCCTCCAGGTTCTAAGGGGTGAATAGGGGGTTGGAGAGCGAAAGCAGTGACATGATGGCCCTGCTGAGAATTTCACCTGTGACAGGGAGGTGGAAGGGCAGGGGCTATAGCTGTGGGGCTGAGGGAAGATGCCGTAAAGGCAGAGAGCTGATGGAATAGGACAGGGAAAAGATAGAGTATAAGGTGGCTGAGGAGGGAAGGGGCACGGAGGATTTAGGAGGGAAGCAGAGAATGAATGCACGCGAATTTCGGCTTGTAATGGTTGGTAGAGCACAGCCATTGCAGACAGCTTCCGGCTGATGGCTCTGTCTTCTCTGTGAGGTAAGAGCTATGGCATTTTTTTTTTTTTTTGAGTTTGCAAAGATAGACTACTTTAGAGGCAGATAAGTTTGACGTAGTCATTGTGGAATAGCTGTGTTTGTCCGGGGAGCCAATGATGGCAGATTGTTACAGTGAAAAGGGTAGAGCAGCAGGGAGCTTAGTGAGGCTGGGAGTGATTTAAATAACGAATTATGGGCTCTTAAGGTGGATTTAGAAAGATGTGAAGGCAGGAGGGGAATGAAGAGGGGTGGGAAAAAAGGAGAAGCAAGAGACCTACAGGACCTAAGAAGAAATCGTTGAGTAAACAAGCTGGAACAACGGGAGAGTCGTGATCAGAGTGGTTGCTTACATATTCAATAGAACCTAAACCTCTGCCTGTAGAGGTAGTGTCCCTTCTACCTGGGAACAGCGGAGCTGCTGTGTTTGAGGAGATTTCACCCAATGTCTGCTGAGTTGCCTTTTGTTACTTCTGTGATACTGGCTGTTTAATATTGGGTTTAGAATGGTAAGACATGCTCATGTTTGCTTTGGAGACTATATATAGATGAGAGGGTTTTCGTTTTTGTTTTAAAGAACTGTATTTTCGCTATCTCATGGTATCCTGCAGTCCTCATGATGCCCCCGAACAAGCAGAGCTTTCTTGGCGGGATCTGTTAGGATGGTTGTGCTAGGAGAGCTGCAGAGATATTTCAGCAAGAACGAAGATGTGATTAGGAGGGTGAGTTAGGTTGGGTTTGTGGTAAGGTCCATGGTGAGAATGTAAGGACTAGTGTGGATATAGAACGGAAGGGAACAAGGTCACTGGATGGATAAAGAAATGACGGAAAGAGAACCTGACATGCTGGCCACACAGCTGGACATGAAATCCCATGGTTATGGCTGGAATTGAGGTGAAGAAGGTTTCACTGAGAGGAGAGGTCACCGCACACAGGTGATGACAGTGATGGGTCAGGTGGAGGGTAGTATAATTGGACAGCATGGACCTTGGGGGAACAGGGTTCTGTTGTTTTTTTCTTTTTTAGGTGGTAAGGAATGATGGTCTGGAACTTGGTAAAAGCAAGAGCTCCTTTCCCCTGCTCCAGACCCTGAGAATTAGGGATGGCTAGTGCAGGCAGTAGTGCAGTGATTCTCTTTCTGTGTGGTCCCTAGACCAGCAGCATCAGATTACCCGGGAGCTTATTGGAAATACACATTCTCAGGCCCCTCTGCAGACCTACAGAATCAAAATCTCTGGGGTGGACTCAGCATCTGTTTTGACCAGTCCTCCAGGTGACTCTAAAGTTTGAGCAGCACTTTTGATTGGGTGCTTGGGGGAGTGGAGGGAGTCATCACTGTCACCTCATGAGAACTCTGATGGGTTTTCACCTGGTCAGTTTGGGAGGCAGGGAGAGCGCTGGACTCCGTGGACATAGATCTTGACTCTTGTGGTCTCCAGTTGTGTCAGGTTGAGAGTAGTAGAGCACATTGCAGAAGTTTGGTCTTTGCTTGGACCTAGGAGTTTGCTATTAGTTTCAGCAGCTACTACAAGGAATAGTTAATACTACTGTAGTTCTCTTTGTTAGGGTTTTAAAAATATGATTGCAATATGCAAATTTTAGTTAAAAGCCTTTATAAACATTTCCCATCATAAAAATGAATTGTTATTATAAGAAATAGTTACTTGCAAATCAGGATTTCTTTTTCCTTAAGCACTGTGATGGATTAAATGTTATTTCAGAGAGATTCATTCATCCTAATCACCCTATCCAGAATAACAGGTATGCCATTATTGCAAAATTGAGGAGGGAAGAGATTTGATTGAAATAACTGTAAAATTGTTGCAAAAAACAAAGGAGTAGGTTAACTCTAGGATGTGTGAATATGTGTGATAAAGATTTGTGGAGGAGTAGTAATTGCAGCTGTGTGGAAGGAGCCTCAGTGGTGAGGCATACCCGTACTTAGTAGCTGTAATTCTTGTCTCAGTTCAGTGTTTGGCCCCAGACCCAGAATTTAGGGTGCAGCTGGCCTTGTACAGGCCCATAAAGGGAAAGAGGAAACCCTAGCAGCCCCTGCAGTCTTGGTGGCAGGCTAGGATCATGAAAAGAGCTGTGAATTGGAGATGAGGAGACGTATGCACGAGTCCAGAGGGATTCAGTCGAAATGTGTTGCATGCATGACTTCAACAAATATTTGCACACCCCATTTGTGCCAAGACACTTTTTTTTTTTTTCGCGGTACGCGGGCCTCTCACTGTTGTGGCCTCTCCCGTTGCGGAGCACAGGCTCCGGACGCGCAGGCTCAGCGGCCATGGCTCACGGGCCCAGCCGCTCCGCGGCATGTGGGATCTTCCCGGACTGGGGCACGAACCCGTGTCCCCTGCATCGGCAGGCGGACTCTCAACCACTGCGCCACCAGGGAAGTCCCCAAGACACTTTTTATAGGCAACGAAGTCGAGGCCCAGAAGTTTGATGACTTCCTTAAAATCAAAGGTAATGAAGCAGCTAGAATTGAATTCAGGTCTCCTAAGTCTGAAGCCGGCTACCCGCCGTGTAAGTGTGGTGGCTTGGTTTCCAGTGCTCTCAAGAAGGGCCTCTTGTCACTTTCCCTCTCCCTCTGAAAACAACACAAGAAGCTTCTGAAATATTTGTCTAGTAAACTTGTGTGCTGGTCGGTCATCTATCTTAAACCCCTGTCAACAGATGATTCATTACTCAACCTTGTAGCAGGCACCGACTTCAGTGGGACAGATCCTTGAGGAAAGGAATGGCTCTTGGTCAGAACACCTAAGACCCTGGTCAGTTTTGATTAGTTGTCCCAGTTGCCCTGTTCACTCTGTCCCAGCTCTGAGCCATCAGATACTGGTATCTTAGGTTGCTGACTCCTTTTCAGAACATTTAACTGTTTCATTTGCATGTGAAGCATTGTTTGACTGAAAAAATTAAGACTCACAAAGAACTTTGAAAGGTTGCTGCCTCACTCTGGAGACAATTTGTGCTAGATTGATTTAGTGGAACTGATCAGAGCTCTGATGAATTCTGTGAGCTGCCAATCTTAAATCAGTAAATAAATTGGGCTGGTTTTATTTCCCCAGAGAGAATATTTGGAGAGGGGACTGGAGGGAAGATGAAGAAAATCAGAATACGGTTGTACAATGGCTTTCCAGTTCCCTGAGATAGTGTTTCCTAGGTGATACTCTTACTGATGAAGAGTTCCTTCTTTCCCTGTCTCCTCACTCCATGCTTCCTTCACAGCTCTCTCTCTCTCTCCTTCTCTAGGGAAACATTTTTGTTTTTTGGGGGCCATGCCACTCGGCTTGCGGGATCTTAGTTCCCTGACCAGGCATCAAACCCGGGCCCCCGCACCAAGTCCTAACCACGGAATTCCCTAGGGAAAAAGTTTTTGATTGTTGCTTTAGTTTTGCTGTTGAGGGAATTAGTCTTGGCATGGTAATGCCTGTGAATCAGAATTCTAGAGCATTAATCCATTTCTTACCATTTAGGGTTCTGTTTCATTCAAACAAACTATGTAATGGACTTTTCATTTAGGCATTTGATTAGATTCCGAAGGGTCAATTTAAGCCGTTGCAGGGCTGGGGCCCACATTTTATAGCAAGACTTGTTTCAGTTTTGAATGATTTGGTACTTGCTAAAACCATTCAAGCCTGAATCCCAAAACACCCAAACTGGCAGTGCATTTGTTCCTTTTTTTTTTTCAGCATGCCTGGTATTTTTTAGGGTTTGGAATTGGCGGATAGGACCAACCCAGAAAGGAATCCCAGCAGTCGGACTGTTAGCAGAGTATTTCAGCCTGAGTGATTAGCAGTATTTGGCCATGAGGAAAAGGCCTCTAAAAATAACTGGTGAGCAGAGTTTGCAGTCAGGTCCAATTTCAGTTCTAGAGGCCTTGCCCAAGGAGCTGTTGGCCAGTCCACAGCTCTAGTAACGAAGGGCCTGTGGTGTGCCTGATACCTGCTCATAGGGCTTTGGTTTTTTTTCTTCCATATATATTATTAATGGATTGAAGAAATCAAAATGGCAGAAGGTAAAGGTATATTTTTATTGTTTGGGTTAAAAGTGACTTGGGATCTAGCCGACGATTTTTAGCTTGGTTTTCAGTTGTGCGCTGTTCAAATATTTTTGGCTAAGTGCTTTGACTGCATCTTCTATGTTTTCTATTTTGAACTTCTGGAGACCTCGATGTTTCAAAATAGTTTAATTTTTCATGGACTAATCTGTCTGTAATATGAATATTAAGTTTTAGTGTCTTAACTTAGAATATCTTTTATTGTATTGTACTACCAGAGACCACATTTTACAAACTTCAGAAAAATAAACATGTTGTCTGTCTTGGTCTTAGACATTAATTACAGTGAACGTAAAGAATTGTGTGCATTCAGATCTCATGTAAAATTATAGGAAATTTAAGGGCTTTATACGTCCCTTCTTGTATTAATGAGCACACTTAGTTGGCTCAAGCAGAGACTTACCATATGTGGAAATGGACCTAATTTTTGTGAAGTAGGCAATAAATGCAAAGAAAAGACATTGGGATTTTTTTTTTGTTTTTCAAATCAAATCATTAACCTTCGAGTGTTCTTTAATGATGTGTTGGTTTACATTTTTGTATGTGTTTGTTTTTGCTTTTCTTTGTAAGTTAAGATTGTCTTTTCATTTAATTGAAGGCAAGCTATATTGGCTCATTATATTGAAAATGTATTTAAGAAAAATAAAATAGACATATTCAAGACTGCTTCCAACTCTCAGCTGCCCGAGCAGCGGCTGGAAGGATTCTATTATTAGTATAGAGAGTATGAGTATCTCTGCTTTGAACACCGTTTTAAATAAATGGTTAGAATGGCTTACTTGACTTTTCTGATAAAGTGGCCCATGGAGCCGTGAAGAAGAATAGGAGATATCTAGCGGACTTTCAGTTCTTTTAGAAGGCGTTTCTCCTCTTCTGCATGGATTGCTTAACGTACATAGTGAGGCAAAGTCAGCTGTTACTTCTGACCCACTTTTAACAGTTCATGGCTCCTAAAGGGGGACATTTTGTAATGCAGAAAAATAACCAGTTTGATGAATTGCTTTTATGTTAACTTTAAATGAGTAGAATTTGTGTATAAATATGAAATCACCGGCATAATGCTTACCAAATCTCATGAATGGTTATTTGTAGTTCACTTAGTTGTCCTTCCAGTTAAGTAACTGACTTGTGCTCAGGTGCTGGGGGGGCATCTTCTATTTTCCCTTTTCTAACCAAATAAATAAAATTTCCGATGGTCCCTAGCCCAGGCTTCATTTTGGGGAGACACATTCCATTGATCACCATGGTAATTTTCTGTGTTCGGTAGTATGTGAGAGCGTTTTCTGATTTGATGGGTCAATGTGGAAAAAAGTGAATCACATAGTTCTTGCCATATTCTTAACCCTCATTAAAAAAAAATCTTTTTGATTAATCCCTGGGACTATATAGGTTGACTATGGAGCCAGAAATCAAATGAAAATTCTTAGATTTATTCTGATTTTAGAAAAGAGGGACAACTACTAGATGTTCTTCCAGAATATGTTTGGAACACAGTACTGGTTTCAGGTGTGCTTGGGGAGTTTTAAACTCTCTCGAAGGGTTTATCTTACTCTGCTTTTTTCAGTTTAGTTGGACAGAAACTTATCTGCCCTTTGGGACTAGGTACACCATATTTACAAAGTGACATACCAAGAGTGTGCTATTTAGTGTCAATTAAAAAGTTTCCCCTAGAAAAGATATCTCAAGAAAGACTCCTTTCTATAATTTACTGTTTTGTTCCTTTATGGAATTGGTAAATATTAACAGTAAAAAGATTAATACTACTGGAGTAACACCTCATGTATTTGACATTATAAAGGGTTGGATAAAATAATGCTAATTATTTCATGTTCTAGCTAAATAACATTTACTCTTTTTTTTTGACGTTTACTTTTTAAGCGATAAATCCATTTAATAAAAAAATATTTTGAATGAAAATCTTTCCAGAATTTATTGTACATTTCTTGCATTCTTAAACAGTTTTAAAACAATAGTGTAATGACAGAATGAATATGATATCATGATTACCTTGTACTAAAGATTACTTTAATAGTTAAGGACTGTAAGTTTAATAGTTAAGGACTAGTCAGGGTTGCCAGTGAGCATCAATCGTAAATGGCCTCCTGCCACTCTTCAGGTTCTTGTGTCTACTCGTGCTGTATTCAGACATTTTATAGGCCTGCCCTCCATCAGCACTTGTTGCTTTAACTCCTTTGGGGGAGGCTGTCTCTAAGGTCTCTTCTTTAGTTTTGTGCAGTGAGTTAGGAAACTTGATTGAAGTTGTTAGCATCATGTCTAAAATAAATGGGAATAGATTCTAGGTAAAGGTGTATTCTTTACTGTCTTTGGTTTTCTCTCTCTTTACCCTCCTAATCCCTTCTCTCTGTTTTGGTATATGCATTTATATAATTTTTTTTAAAAACTCATTTCCACTTTTTACTTGTATTTGGTGTTGCAGGTCAATAACTTAAGACGAGTATTACGAATCAACTTGGATAAATGATACTTTCCTTTTGAGAATCTCAGGAATTTTCCCCCTCTGTTTCTGCTTTAAGAAAGAGATAGAAATGGAGAAAGAATTGGACTTGGAATTCAAATGATTATTTTGTTTTACTAGCTATTTCTTTCTAAGCTTATTTCAAATAGCATCGTCTGAGGTGTACTTTTATTGAGGTACACATTTTGAAAACTTAATTATTGAGTAAACAACTGAGTCATGTCTGGCACATATGTGCTGAATAAATACATTAAATGAATGAATAAAATGTTGAACTATATTTATTTGGCCTTATTATTTTCTAGTTAATCAGGAACAGTACAAGAGACTGGTAATCAGTTACAAAATGTCCAAGGGGAGATAAGACAAGAACCCAGTTTTCCTGCCATTTTAGCACTTATTTTAAATAAAAAGTTTAAGTTTGATTCTTAGGTAATAAGTAGCCAAGGGAGGAACATCCTTAGTCACTATTATAGTTCCATATTTAGAAGGCATTATTCTTTGTTTTTTTTTTTTTGCGGTACGGGGGCCTCTCACTGCCGCGGCCTCCCCCGTTGCGGAGCGCAGGCTCCGGACGCCCAGGCTCAGCGGCCATGGCTCACGGGCCCAGCCGCTCCGCGGCACGTGGGATCTTCCCGGACCGGGGCACAAACCCGCGTCCCCTGCATACAGTCTTAAACAATGTCTTCATGTTTGTAGAAGTTCAGTAAATTAAACATACAACACTGTTACTGAATCTGTGGCGCTCCCCTTCCCACAGAAGCTATTTCTTTTCTTTTTAAAAATTATAGTGGTGCTTTATTTTATATTGTTCTTCGTATAACTTCTATCCTTAAGACACATAAAATTTTGGAAATCATCATTTTCCCTCACCAGCACTGCAGACAGTTTTCACCCAGTCTCCACTCCGGTGACCATGTTCAGATAATAAAACAGTGGAGCCTATTTTAAGTGGATTTAATAAGTAACATTGTGATCTGTGCCCAGCAGGTATTTTTTTAAATGTGTAAGTTATGTTTTTATATAGCCAGCTTTTAGGAGACTTTTAATAGATCATGTGAGGAAAAAGAAAAAGAAAAGAAACGAATCAGGTGGCCGGATCTTATTTGGTAAAGCATACTTTTGTAAGTTCACCATGTGATTATTCATAAATCTGGCCCTTATTGATGGGTCTGTTAATATTTAAAGAACACTAGAAAAGGAAATTGACTTTTTCTTTAAGAAGGAATTTTGTTTTATTTTAGTTCACCAATTTATATACTTAAATATAGGTATATAAGTAAATATGTGTATGTTTGAGTGTGTATATCCACAAACATAACGTACACACTCCAAGACTGATTCAGTTTTTATGACCCCTTTTGAAAAGTTGATCTAGTGGTTGGTTTAAAAAATATGTATATCTTTTTAACAAGAAGAATTGATAGTATGTTCTTGATTTAACCCACTGGAAAATTATTACCAGTATTCCCTAATTAGAACTGGATTTAGGAATCAGGAAGCAGGTTTTAGATGAGAGCTAGTGAGGTATCTGAAATCATGTAATTTGGCCCATTCATATGGAGCAAGGAATTCAGGACCATAGAAGTCAGGGCTTATTCCTGGCTCGACCCACCTTATGCTGGTGGCTTTGGGTGAACCATTTCATCATTTTTCTGTAAAACAGAGATGATTATTCCCATCTTTACCCCCAGTGTTGTAGTGGACACTTGGAAATATTTGGGGGTGTTTTTGTTTGTCATAATCGCTGGGAGCTACTTACCTGTGGGACCAGAGGAAACCAGGAATGCCAGCTGCCCTGCAGTGTGAGGAACAGTCACACAGGATGAAGAATTGTCCTGTTTAAACCTAGAAACACCCTCTTGAGAAACACTGACAGGACCCTTGTGAGAATCGCATGCACGTAGAGGAGGTAATGTGCTCCACCAGCGGAAGATAGCATCCTACTTTCCTACTTGCTTGATAAATTTTTCCTTTTCCCAAAGGGCATGTTGAGATATGACATATTCTTCTAATTTATTTATTAATATTTAATATTTATCATATTCCTTTTTAAGAGAAATTTGAGTTTTATGGTCCTTTTAAGGACAGTGTTGACCATTTTCTCTTAATATTACTTGGCTATCATTATTTTTGTTTATTTTTGGCTGTACGAGTATTTCCAGAAGAGTATAAAGTATATTAAACATATCAAATGTGATATGACACTTCTGGTGGACAGCACTTTACAAAACTGTATCCTACGTCGAGACCAATTATGAAAACCTTTCCCTTTTCCCCTGGGTCCCAGTGGATCTTGTGGAGGTGGACTGAATTGCACTGTTTGGCTTCTCTTCTTCCCTGACCTCTGTTTCCTATAAATAGTTTCCTTCCTTTATCTCTGTGTCTCTGGCTAAGAATATGAAGCGTTTTGCGGGGAGCTTCTTCTATGGCAGTTACAGTTTTCAAGATTCTACAGAAACTAAATGCGACAGGAAAAATAAAGGCTTTGGCTACATTTATGATCTCTTTAAGTTGTTGATATGCTCTGAACTTTGAAGGAGGTTATATTTAGGTCGTTTAGATAAAGAACTTGGAAGGAATACACATATCAATTTTTATTTTAAAAAAATCGCTAGCCCATTAGTAGTTTATTTCTCTCATTACTTAGAAGTTAGGGTCATACATATGTGGTATTGAGGCTAAGCATAGTCTTTTCCATTTTTAAAATCTTTATTTTGTGTAACATGATTTAAGAATTTAAGTGAAAACTATTGATAGTTTTGAAGTGATTTACCACTGGAAGTACTCACAAATTCCTGGAGAAATATTTCAGTGAAAAGAGGTTCAATAAAGTGTTTTCTTCTTATATAATGACATTGTCCGTCTGTTTTATTTTTTTAACAGAGACAAAGCATGGAGGACACAAGAATGGGAGGAAAGGAGGACTTTCTGGAAGTTCGTTTTTCACGTGGTTTATGGTCATTGCATTGCTCGGAGTCTGGACATCGGTAGCTGTGGTCTGGTTTGATCTTGTTGATTACGAGGAAGTGCTGGGTAAGGATTTTCATATTGTTTCTTATTGGTACTGTCAATTCTGTAGCCTCTCAGTGGTTCTCAGTAGGGAAGGAACAAAAGGGGATGTTATCAGGGTTACCTCGCTGTGGTACTTTCAACTTCTTTGAACATGATCTGTCATAGAAAAAAATAGGCTTTATATTGTCTATATATCACACCAAAAAGTTTTAACAGTACGTACTCTCACGACATGCAGTACTCTATAATTTCTATTCTATTTTGTTGTATTATGAATTTTTAAAATACTTGTCAGGAGCCACTGAATTTATTTAAGGACCCATGAATGGATCATAAACACGATTTGCAAGACCCTGCCTTGAAGAGAGCATTTCCAAGCACACGCCTCTGTGTCCTTGTTGGAACTGTTGTGTGTGGATGTGAGTGTGTGTGTGCGTGCATGTGCATGTGTAGGTGTGGCCTGTAGGATGTTCTGAGGAAGTTGCTGTGTTATTTCTGATAGTTGTCTTCCTTTCCTCTCCATTTCCTTTTCTCTCCCCATAATCACTGCAGTTTTTCACGGTTTTTTACGTTAATGATTCTTTATAATTTTTGGAGTCATACTTTTTTTTTGGTTTCACCTGACCAAGTCTCTTTTTGTAATTGAGATAAAATTCAATATTGTAAATGTGTAAAAATGTACAGTTCACTGTTTTTTAACATATAATTTTGTGCTGTCATCATTATTAATTTCAGAATATTTCCATCCCCCTCTCCTTCTTGTCTCCTGGCAAGCACTAATACACTTGGTGTATTTGCCTATTCCGGACATTTCACATAAATGGAATCATACAATACATGGCCCTTCGTGTCTGTTGTTTTGCACTTAGTGTGATGTTTTCAGGGTTTGGTATTTACTCCATTTTATGGATGAATTATGTTCCATCGTGTGGATTCACCACATTTTGCTCATCCATTCATCATGGATGGACATAGGGGTTATTTCCACTTTCGGGCTGTTGTGAGTAAATGGCCTTCCTTTCTAATAATCCAGTGAAAGATGTGGACTTTTTCACTGAAAAAAATGCATACTTTTCTCCGTATGTACAGTCTCACAGGGAAAATCCCCTCCCTTCCATAGACCGTTCTGCACTTTTGCTTTACTTATTAGTTTATAGCCAGCCATCTTTCCGGGGGGAAAGGCAAAGAATAACAAAACACACATGTAATCTGCCTTTTGTTAAAGCTTTTTACTTTTATTATTGTACTTCGAGGAAAGTGCCTCCGAGTAGATTGGTAAGAGTGATAGAGGAAGAATTTTAGTTTGGAGATGAACTTCTGAGTAGCTCTGTGCTTTTGTTAACTTATGTTGATGATGTTGCGAAGCAAAGTCTATCAGACAAAAGAAGAGATTTAGAAGATGTGTACATTTAAGCTCAAGTAACAATTTTCGTGTTTTTGTATGCATGCAGCCAAAGCAAAGGACTTCCGTTATAACTTATCAGAGGTACTTCAAGGTAGGCTATTGGAGATGCCTTTTAAGTCTACTTGTGTTAGTCTCTAAAACCTCATCCTTGGGCTACTATTTTAGTTATCACCTGCATCAGAGAATGTAAGTGCTAGGACCAATTTTCCCTCTTAAATTTGTGAGAAAGTATAGTATTTTCTGTCTTTTTATTGTTATTTGAACTCTGTGCTATACGTAGCCTCAACTGCAGACCAGCGCTTTTCACTTATATTTTCTTAGCTATAGAAATGATAACTTCCTTATGTCTACATTATTATTGTTATTGTCACTTTCAACGTGTATGTGCTTTGTCAATCAGACTTCTACATAGCAGGTTAACAATATTTTCCTAAGTGGAACAGGGCTCTGGGAGGGTCTAGGTTGGTCATAGCAACTCTACTCCCAAAGATCTTCCTGCTGTTGTGCAATGTTTTAACTTCCTTTTTTTTTTTTAACATCTTTATTGGAGTTAACTTAGTTTTTATTTTAAAATGGTGGCAGTAAGGAGGGAAAGTGGCGGGGGATGGTGGTGGTGGGGTGAACTGGGAGATCGGAATTGACATATATACACTAACATGTATAAAATAGATAACTAATAAGAACCTGCTGTATAAAAAAAATAAATAAAATTCTAAAATTCAAAAAAAATAAGTAAAAATAAAAGCATTGCTTAAACAAACAAATGGTGGCAGTGCTGCCAACTGGTGTTTTAGTACTGATGCTGTATTTGTAAATGTGGTTTAAATATTGCTATTTAAAATATTGTTGTTTAAAATGTTAAATTAATAAGTCTCTTCACAGCCATTGTCCAATGATGAATTATAAACTGTGTTGATTTTAGGATGTTTTTAGGGAACTGAATGTATTTGACTTATATTTGAAATGCTGAATAGTGCTCTGAGATGATAAAGTTAAAATACACATTTACTGTTCTTGAAGGAGGAAGTCTGCTAGTATTGTCTTCTCAGCTTGTCTGTTCTAAGCCTTATTTTTTTTCTCAGTAGTAGGTGGCCAGTGCTAATTACATTTTTAAGTAGGATAAGTGTAAGTTTTCCTTTGTAGTTTCAAAAAGCCAGTTTTACATACTTTATTTCCAGAAGTCTGTTTTTAAAGGTTGATTCATGATGCTTCTGTCATAAATCATTATTATGAAACGTAAAATTAATCATCCTCTTATTTTTAGTACTTATACTCGATGTTATATATGGTCTTTATTTGAGGCTCAGTGGGTGTTCTTTTGTTTTGAATATTAATGGTGTGAGGAACTTCTGTACTTTAGAAACATTAAATTTCATGTAACTGTTAGAAATGGATCTGTATTATTCCTTATGTATGTTGAAAATTTTACCTAAAATATTTTTAGCAGTAAAGTTAAAAAAAACTACTCTGAAATGATTAAATCTCTGGGTATTGTTAAGCCCTTAAAGAAAATATTATCTGAGTTATATTTCTTAGATTTGTTAGGTGAATATTTCCTCAATCTCTAAGTGAACTGCCTTCATTTTTAAGTGAGATTATCATTAGCACGGCTTTTAAGGATAAAAGGAGCAAAGAGTTGCATTGATTGGTTGCATTAATGGCCGATATGCAGGACTGTAAGAAATAGTAACACCTTACTAAATTTGTTTTTCCTTTTGTTCCCATATCCGTCTTTCCTTCCCCTCTTGTAGGAAAACTGGGAATCTATGATGCTGATGGTGATGGAGATTTTGATGTAGATGATGCCAAAGTTTTATTAGGCAAGTACACATTTTTTTTTTTTTTTAATTAGTGGTGCTAAAATGTTGGAAGCAAAATAATATCGGGTTGGCCAAATGAACCTTTTGGCCAACCCAATATTTTAGATTTAGTAATGTTTGTGTCAGTCATTTCCATTTTATGAAAGATATTTTCCCACTTAAATCATTTATTTCATTCTTGTTGGGATATTGAATGGCTTAATTATTTTTCTATAAACTCTCACATTTCAATTTACTGTTACAAATGGATAAGTATATAGCTCCTGCACAAATATAAGTAATATAATTTCATATGTGTTTTTAGATTTAAAGCACTTTATATCCTGAACATAACATTTGAACATGTAGATAATGTCCTAGTCTGCTTTCACATATGGTAATGGCGACCATTCTTTAGCATCATTTGACATAATTCAATGTCCATTTGAAAATGTAAATTTCTGAAGGCTTACATAAATTCATTCTGAAATAAAATAGTGGTAGTAAACATCTTACAATGTCCTATGACTATTTGAAAGGTAACATTAAAATATAAACTAGTAGTCTTTGGCCAGGTTTCTTGATTTTTTTTAAGTCTTGGACCCTTCTCTTTTATCACCAGAATTACCCATCTTTATCATTGAGATTTTTTTAATAATAGATAAAGATGTGATATCCCTTCATTTAATTTTAAAATACTCTCATACTAGAAAGGATGGTGCTAATTTTAATATGCAAATTTTATATAATCTGGCCTGGTGAGATATTATTTCTGCTTGTTAAACAGCATCCTTTCCTTTGTTTTAGTATGTAGCGTAATATGCATTAAAACATTTTACACTAAAGTCTTTAGAAAAATAACAAATATGGCAAGGTTTACATACTAAGCTTAATAGAATAATGGCACAGATTCTTCCTAGACACACAATTTTGTGTATATTTTATGGATATGAAAAAAATGGGAGATACATCTGTATTGAAGTGTAATAAAACATCTTAATTTTGACATTGTTTTCTTTTACTGCTCAGTGAGAAGTATATTTGCTACTTAACAGTGAAAGCTTCCTATACCCATGAAATTTCTTTTCCTGTCTTAACCGTAATAGAATTTTCTATACAATTTTGTCATTATATATCTAAATTTGGGTTTCTGTAAACATGGTAAATTCTCAGAAGACTATAATCCTAGGCCTGCGTAAGAAAGAAGATTACATAGACCTTATTTCAGAATGATGCTAATTTGCCTGCCTATAAATGGTTTATTACTTCATTTTGTTACTTTTCTTTAAACGACAGATTCTGAATAGCAAAGCTTTTTATTTAAAAATAACTTCATGTGAGCCGTTGCCTCATTTTTAGAAATAATATTACTTATCTACTGTATTTTGTTGATTTTTTTAAGGGGGCAGGTGCTTAAAATCAGCTATCTTGGTCTGTCAGGAAATGTCAACTATTAAAAATGAAAACATGTTATTTCTTCTACAGCACACATTGATTTCTATTGCAAACTTACATTAATAACTTGATTTTTAGTATTTTAGATT
Organism: Delphinus delphis; assembly: GCF_949987515.2. Lineage (NCBI taxonomy): Eukaryota > Metazoa > Chordata > Mammalia > Artiodactyla > Delphinidae > Delphinus > Delphinus delphis. The sequence goes on along the minus strand of NC_082699.1, from coordinate 8,631,319 downwards.
TCAAAAATGTATTCCCCTTAATATTTTTAAGCAACCGTTAAGAGTTTAATTAATTGTAATTTAGAACATTGCCATTTGTGGGTAGCCACATATGTGGTATGGGCAAATGGTAACTTGTTCCTTTTGCAAGAATCATATACTTGGAGACAGAACTCAGTTGGTGAATCTGAGTGTTCATTTGGTCATTTGACTATTAACTGCGCAAAGGCTAAGATAAACTATTTTACTGTGTGTATGTACAAATTCGCAGTTGGCTTGTGGCTTTGGTAAAGATGAAAGAAACTAATGTAAGCTGTTTGTCCTCTGACCTTATTCTGTAGTGTTTGAATTCTCTGCATGAAATATAACCTTGATGGGAATTGAATTTTATGACTAAGGTTCTTTTCTACTTTGTGAGGTTATTGTAGCCTAGTTGTGCCTCTATTACTGGTGGATGGTTGCAAGAACCAGGTGAAATTCTTGCCTTGCTGGGCTCTGTATGTTCAGGGAGAGATTACGGGGGAGCATATTCAGTGAGTGTGTACCCTAAAAGGAGCCAGATCTCTGGGGTACGTTCTCATTGGAGAAGCAGTTCAAGGTTAAGGGCCTTGGATTAAGGCAGAGGGAATCCCTGGGGAGGGATGAAAGTAGAAAGTCAGAGTTTGGGTGAGAGCTTGGCATGGCAGGTGTGGTAATAGTTATGCTGAACTTCCATAGGTTTGGATTTCTCTCATTAGTATTTCTTTCTGGAGTCTTAAATTTGCACATAATCTAAATTTGATCAGTTTGAGGAAATGTACACATTCATGTTTACATTTCTTTTACATTTCAAAGTTTGCTTTTCTTATGAACTATAAAGAGAATGAAATCTGGGAGTAAATCAAGATCAATAGGCATCATTAAGTTTATTACTTCTGGCCACGGCCCTTACAGTATACTTTGAAAATATTCTAAGCCTGGTCTTGTTTACATTCCTTCCTACTTTTGTGGCCCAATTATCTAAACTAAAATGTCTTTGATTTTGGTTTGGATGATTGAAAGCTACATTGTCTCATAATGTATTCTTTGAAAACTTGTTTCCCAAATAAATCCATAGGAAAGAGGACTAAATTCTGAGTAGCATTTTCTTAGAGTAACACCACCTGTGGATTACATAGTTATCCTTTTCCACCTAGCTGGCACCAGCTATGGCCAGAGAACAAAAGGGAAGGCAGTCCCTGGAGCCTTGACAAGCATTTGTGGACTTGACAGATGCCTGAGTGAGCAGTAGGGAATGCCTGAGTGAGCAGTAGGGAAGGGAGGACTGGATCTTGCCCAAAGGCAGGCACATGTTGCTCTTTGGTTCAGGCCTTTTCTTAGAGGATAAGGAATTATAAACCCAGAACATATTTTCTTTTTCTCTTTGGACTAGTACTTTTGTCTTAAGAACCACAAAAATGTTGCATAGTTGGGTAATCAGTTTTGCTCAGATACTTTTGCATATTCGTTGCATACTTCATCCTGTCATGCTGAAGGGTGGTAAAGTTTTGTATTTTATATTCAATACTTGGAAGTACTTGTATCGGAAAATGGAGAAAAAGAAAAATGTTTATTCTAAGTATACAGCTGTAGAGTTTTTGGACAAGGAGAAGAAATAGTGTTATTCCCACAGGGGCTTGGGTGGGAATACAGATCTCTGTTCACAGCACTTGTCAACTGTTCAGTTCAGTGAAGAAACATGCTGGGTTGGTCAAAAAATAATTTAAATACCGACTGAAGTTTGTGGGGTTTTTCCCCCCCAACGCATGAAGAATGGCGCAATGTAGTTCTTCTATGGACTAATGTGGGGAAAATTCACTACCATCTTTAACATTAAACTAGTTGTCTTATTATTATCCCTTACCTGCCAATCTTGATTGCTGGTAGTTATGCTGTGTGGACAAATTCTGTGTTGTCAGAGCCAGAAATACCAGATTCGGTGGTTATAATCCGAACAGCTCTAAAATCGTAGATGTGCATATTTCTCACAGCCTGTCTTTTTTTTTTTTTTCTCCTCAAAATTATGGAACTTACTGTATAGAACTTGACAGTTCTACTGGTGGACTTTGATACCTACTGGACCCAAGAGACCAGTCTTACCCAAAGCCAGTTCTTCACAGGAAAAAAACAAATGATAAAAACGATATATACACTGCTTTCTTTCCATATGGGGGTCTGGGATCTTTGCAGTAGAAGCTAATTCCGTGAGCTGATAGGAAGAGAACTCTGGAATGTTCCTGTTGCAGGTGACTGGCCTTGATAACATCTCATATTGGTAGGCTGAGCGAATTGTTATTAATAGCTGACTCTTATTATTGGTCAGAATGACAGGACCACAAGTCAGTAACCAGAGCATTGTAGAGCTAACGTTTTCTAGTTTTAAAATTTAAGTTGTTTATCTGGTATAATTTGAGCACGTTGGCGCCCATCTGTGGAGGCTGAACAGTTACCCTGCTAGTCATATCAATTCCAGAGTTTCCTAAACTAACTGCAGCTCCTAAAGGGAAAAGTTGGAGGAAATGAACATTTCTGTTTTCAGTGAATATTTATTGATATATGTAAGTGTTTGTATAATCAACTCTCGATAATATCTGGGTGCTACATGGGCAAATGTGGGGCTTGTCGGAAGTGTCTTTTTATCCTCATACGACTTTCACTCACTTTTCCCGTTGAAGTTGGTCAGTCTGTTTTGGCTGATACAATTTTGTGGTTTTTTTGGCTCTCAATTCTCTGATGAGAGAAAGGCAAACCCGGTTAGGGGCTGGTAGGAAGGGTGAGGATTGGTCAAATTGCTTTTCCTTTAGTCCATATGATTGAGAGTTGATTGTAAGGTGTGCATCTTAACCGATTTCTTTATTTTCCAAAATACCTTTTCTGTAAACTTCCTTGACCATGATGCACATCCTTTTTGAGATCACTCTTCCTCAACTTCTTTTTTCCACCTAACTGCTCTCCTTATTTTCTCTTTCTCTCTTCCTTTATTCTTATGTAGGCCTGACCAAAGATGGCAGTAATGAAAATATTGATTCTCTTGAGGAAGTCCTTAATATTTTAGCAGAGGAAAGTTCAGATTGGTTTTATGGTTTCCTCTCATTTCTCTATGATATAATGACTCCTTTTGAAATGCTAGAAGAAGAAGAAGAAGAAAGCGAGACCACAGATGGCGTTGATGGTACGTCACAGAATGAAGGGGTTCAGGGAAAGACTTGCGTCATCTTGGATTTACATAACCAGTAACTTTGATGCAGGGACTGAAGTCACTGGCTTGTGAACCCCCGAAGCAAAATCTCCTTTTTCTTTCTTTCCTTTGCTCATCCAGGGCTTAACATGCAGTGGGGCAGCTGCGATCGGACAATACAAGGCAACTGTGTCATCTTTTCCCCAGTACAGCGCCTAGCTAGTCCCTTGCTTGGCTTTCCCACTTGAGGAAAGCGGTACCCCCTCATTCTCCTACTGGTCCACAAAGTGCATTGAGAATGATGTTCTTGGTAGTATAATTGGTTTCTGTATCGTTTTGTTTCAACTCATGTACTCGCTGAACTAAATTCAGAAACTTAATAACACATTGTTTTGTGATTAACCCTTGCTGCTTGTCCTTCTAACACGCTATTCATTAAGATGATTATAGTGGAATTAATTATAAAAATATTTCTAGCATGATACATAAATTCAGTGCTTCTCTGTTGTTCTTTAACATGACTGATGTGTAAAATGATGGTCCTTTAAAAGGCAGATATTTTTCTTTAATTGTAATTTGTTTAGGTTGATTTGTCAGACAGGTTGATAAAAATTTCAGTGTAAAATTCTGTATTAATGGTGCTTTTAAAATAATTTGAAAATAACCTCATATTTTTGCCTTAGGGTAGTTCAGTTACTGTATTCAGATAGTAGTGTGTCTGAATCTTTCTGTCTGTGAAAGCAAAATTTATTTTAAATTTCATTTCCAAATAGACATCCAGAGAAAGTAATTTGTATTTTTTTTAAAGGAGGCATATTACACAGGAAGGAAAATGTCAATATGTTATCTTAAATAATGTTGTACATATTAAAATTATTCATCCTAAATAACGGTCTTTTTCCATTTTTTCCTGTATTACCTTATTAATTGACCATCAACTTTGGCTTAGGTATATATGGTATATTAGGTATATATGGTTTTTATATTTGTAAATTAAATTTATTAAAGTGGTAATTCTTTTTAGGAGAATCAATTTTTGCCGTTAGAAAACCTTAAAAACACCTTTGAATCAATTCATTTAAAATGAATTGCAAAAACAATGATAGCAAAAACAATTGTATTAGACATATGTAACATGCATTTCTTAAAATGAGATTTCATTCATTTCCCACCTCAAACAGAGCTCTTATAGCTTAAGAGTGATAAGATCCAAGACCTTTGATTTCTTTTACCCTTTTTGGGAGTGGTGTTTCATGTTTTTACATCTCTTTGAGCCTCTGTGAAACTTAGCCTAGCTTTGGTTCTTTATAGAGCTTAAAATTGGAAAATATTTGCATTTTTTAACATTTTATTTAACTATGATAATTTCTACTTTTCAAATATTTATTCTTATTTTTTCCCATTTAATCAAGTTGCTTTCAGAAAGTAGATTATTCACCCATTTTTTCGGAAGGGAATATGACAAATTTAGTTTCTGTTTTAGAGCTCGCTCTTGCAGGCTTATCAAAATGAGAGCCTGAAAGTAAAAGTCTCGAATCAGAACCCTGGAAGCGCATCAACTTCCCCCTTGACTCAGCACTTACATGTGTCGGGAAAACTGTCCAATTTGCTAATCTTAGTTTAAAAAAGCATTATTCAGTAGCTACTTTTGGAAATAAGATACATGTGTTGTACATTGGACAGTGATCTCCTAACGCTTAAATAACTATTATAACCCTAGTTTGTCTTTTCCTGATTATTCAGGGACTATGTTTCATTCTGTTAATGTTTCTGACAGTCCAAAGCTTCTGATTTTGGAATGTTAATATTTTGGAACAAATGAGTATGATTTAATAATGTTCTTTCTGAAAGCTTATGCAGTCTTTGCCTGTATTTATCATGTCTTGCACTTTGAATTTGAGTACTGTGACATATCAGAGCTCATTAGGTTTAAATTCAAAAGCAGTCTGAGGTCTCACTCAGAGAAATTCTCTTAGACAAACGTCTGAGATTTGTTTTTTAAGGCAGTCTTGTTTCTTCATGCTTCATTGTAACTAACCGTAGAAGATGTTTGATCAGTTTATGAGAAGTAAATAATTAAATTTGTGTATTAAAAATGTTTGGAATCATTAATTTCTCATCAGGCTCTGCTTTTTTGTCATGCTACTAATGCACATTTTATGTACAGAAATTAATTATGCTGTATTCTTGTAAGTGAAAAATAAGGATGTGAGATTATAATTTGCCATTTCTTTGGTATCCCTTCTGATCAGCCCTTTTGAAAAGCCTCTGATGAAGGTAAAATCCAGGTAGCTGGTGAACCCCTGACTTCTGTGACTGCCTTCAACTTGTGCCTAAGGCTTGCTTTGGTGAGAAAATAAAGTTATTTGCAAAACTGGTACAGAGTACTTTGAAGCTGACCAAAGTTGCTTTGCTTACATTTTGTTTATTATGTATGTTACAATTCTTAATCTTCTAAGGCTTTATTGTGTAATTTTCTGTTCGATCATAGAAATATTTTCCTAGCTTGTGTCTTTTAAGCTTAGGAACTTAGTTAAAAAGGCAAAAATGTAATCTGTACGTTTGAATGTTTATTTATGGTGAATTTTACATTGTACTGTATTTACTCTGCATTTCCACTTTGGAACAACCAAAGGCACTTTGAGGAATGTGCTCTGAGTTCAGATGCCCTTGTCTCCTCCGAGCTGCCCTTCCTCAGAGGAAAGTGCCGTTTGTCCAACTGAAAAGGCGCCGGGTTCTCTGGAATTTGGTACCAAAACAAGGAAGTGGCACTCAGGGGACTTGTTTTCTGCACTTTAGTTTCTTTCAGCTCTTATTTCCCCTGGGATGTGAGGGGTGACGTGTAAGTCAGTTGGAGAGGTGTCTTCTGGGTGCTGATCTTATTAAATCCCTGAGGCCCAGCTGCCGGCTCACTGCGTCATGCAGATGCCTTGGACTTAATGTGCTGGGTGATATCCTGCTTTTTCACCTTTTTCACTTGATTCTTTATTCTAGAAATTACCTCCCTGTCTTATAGAGCTGTATCCAGGCGTGTAAGAAAAACTGTTTTCTCTGCTTGAATTCTGGTTTGTTTTCATTTACGGTTAGCTAGACGGGGCAAAATGTTTCCTCGTTTGGCCTGACGTTTATAACTTTGAAGTATTAGTAAAGGCAGATAGAAGAATAGACAGTTATGAACTTGAACACCTGGCAGTTATACCTTTGGGGGCTTGATACTCAGCAACCCTTTCGAAATCAGATTCTGGTCTATAAAACAAGTAAAACGTTTTCTGTGTTTTGAGCTGTGGAAATGTCTTTGATCACCATGCATATTTGGAGAACTTTTATAAAATCCAGTGACGCAGACTTTATTATCACAAGTCGATAGATGGAACACTGTGCTGAATTCTCTGCCTGTTATTTGTTGCCATAACTCTGTAATACACAGGAGGAGATATTAACTAAATTGTGAACTGTCTGAAGTTGGGAGTCAGGTTAGGCTGCGTTTGAATCCCTTTTCAAAGCTGAGCCCAACATAGGTTATTTATGAAATATTTGCTGGGGTTAGTCCTGGTGAGTGAGAACGTCAGGAGTTACCTATTGCATAATAAAACGCTGATTATTTTTTTAAACAGCTTAAATAAGTGAAAAAAATTATTGGATGTATTTTGTTTTCCAAGAGAAATGACACTTTGAAGTTCAGACAATAAACTGACCTGTGCTAGCTGAGGTCTTCGCATGATCTTTCTGCTATTTCATTCGTAGTTGTGTCTGGATTTTATCTTTATTCAAGCTCTCAGTCTCTGGATGTAATCCCTTCTTAAACTTTTAGTCTTTCAGTCCTCTGATGTTCTGATCTTCCCTCATCCCAGAGGGTTGGAAGGTTTGTAGCTTCCTTTTTTCAAAAACGTCTGTGATAATATTGTTACGCCATCTATTTAAAAATAAAAAGGAAAATGGTGTAGCGTCTTGACTTGTGTTTTGCCAAGACTAGACTTATGTTCTAGAGCAAGTCTGCCTAGCTCGCAGAATCTTCTCTTAGGCGTTCAGGGCCTCATCTGTAGTCAATGTTGAAATAAATTATGATGCTTCGTACAGGGCAGCAGGCAGTTTCGAAACTGAGGCTCAGAGTGACTCATTGGTCTCACCAGGGATGGTGGGAGTGACTGGGATGACCTAAGTATGACATGACACTCAGCTGACCAATTCTGTGCCCGACTTCCTGAAAGCCTGCAGCAGCTATAGTACTTGGGTTTCTGTAATGGAGCCAGTCTTCTAAAATTGTGGTGAAACCGCAGGTCCAACCATGATGCAGCGTTTTAATTACACACAGAACATTTCACTTCGAAAATGTGTGTGGGATAGTGGCCCTGAGGCAGTTGCCAAAATAATGTCACTTACCTTTAGGCAGCACCCTCAGGCTCTAAGCAGGTATATAAGACCTGCTTTTCCAAATTTCTGTGTAAGGACTACCAAATAGTCAACTTAGCTGTTAACAGTAATCACCTTAAAACCATCAGAATAAACGCACAGGGCAAGAAGTAAACAACATGGTGATTACTTTTTTTTTTTTTTTGCCATTCTCTTTGACTGTAGCCACATCCTAATGGCTTGGGTTCCATTATCATTTCTCTACTCTGCACAGCATTTCTTTACTCTGAGAAGTGTTTTGAATCGTTCTTTCCTCTCTCATTGGTCATTTTTTTAGCAGCTGACCTTTGCCCTGTGTCTGCACCTCCTGCTTCTGGCCTCCTCCTTTCTCTCCCGCTGACTCAGTTTCTCTACCCTTAGACATGCCTTTGTTTCCTAGCCCTCAAAACATAGGAATGCAGATCAAATTCTTCAAACTCTTATTCCTTTTCTGCCCACTGAGAATCTTGGGAAACCCCATAGATGATCAGTTTTCTTCTAAGGAGGGAAGAGAGGCGGTGATGAGCAACCCTGGGGTTTTGCTCACCCTTCTTTCTACCTGTTTTCTCATTTTAACATGACCGCCTCTTACACTCCTTGTAAAACTGTATATGGGACATTTACTAACAAACAGAATTCAGTAGTGTCCTCATCCTAACCCTTTGTTCATTCCTTCCTTTCTACAACCGCTACTTTGACTTTTAGAATCCTGCATTTTCTATTCATTCATTCATTCATTCATTCCCTGCGTTTTCTTGACTCTCCCCTCTTTTTTTGTTACTTACAGGCTCCTGTATTACCTTCTGTTTTCCAAGTGCTGTGCTTTCTTTCATGTTTATACTCTTTCTGTTTATACAACAATCAACAATATGATGATTGTTGTTTAAATTATTAGTTCAGTCTTTGTCATGTCAAAAATATTGAAAAATGATTGAATATATTCTTTAAGTTCAGAAAAGACAGCTTAGGTTGATACTTTGGCATTTTATATAGTACAATGGCACATTGTTAATTTGTATCACTTTAGGGATTTATACCCAAACTGGAAAAGTTTTAAATCAAGTACTTATTATATTTTCATGTTTCTGATCAGCTAATCTGATGTTGATCTAATATGTTGGCTTATTTATGTTAACTCTAGCCTTTTCATCAATATAGCTCTTTTGACTATATCATAATAGTGGAGGGGTAGGGGGATAGTCTGATTCCCACCATTCTGCTTTTTAAGGGAAAATCCAGGCCTCCCCAGTCAAGAACATGCAGGAATCAGGAGGGGACATTAGCACCATTAAAAGTGTATTTTAATGCGTTACGCTAATTTCTCTTACACATTGGATAATACCCATCAGGAGGGGACATTAGCACCATTAAAAGTGTATTTTAATGCGTTACGCTAATTTCTTTTGCACATTGGATAATACCCATGTATTTAAAAGTTGTCATTGCAAGAATAAGTTTGACATTTTACCTAAATAAACTTTCTTGGGGAGTGGTCCAAGATAGCGTTCGGTATTACACGGTGGTATGCTGTTTTTGCTAGAGTTTAAGAAAGAACTGGGCTTTGTCTGTGAAAAATAGTTGTTAGACACACACACTGGTTTTGGTTATGTATGCATGTCGAGTAACTGGATAGATACAGACAGCCACAGGGAACAGTTAATTCACGTTTCTGTTTTTAATGTAGTCATTGGTAAGATACACTAACACTTTTTTTCCAGAATGACAGTGATGATATCTCAACCAAAATAAGTTGCCATTCTCAAATGAACTGTCTCATATGATGGAAACAACTTGCCATGAACAGAGAGAGGGGAGGAGATTTAGGAGTGGAGGGTGATTCAAACAACAGAACAGGAGTAAAAAAATCTCATACTGGCAGTGGGAGTGTGATTATGGTTTTGAGAAACATACCGAGGGGCTTCCACAGTTTCCAGCAGGAATAGGTGTGAAAGGGCTGAGGGGCTTTCTTGGGACACTTCAGACCTTAGTTGTAGGTGACAGGTTGTGCATGGTGCTGCCTCCACAGGGGATGAGCAGAAATCACCCTACCTCCTACCCTGGTGTCCCCAGGAAATGGATTGGCAGCCTGGAATGCCACTTTGGAAAGTTTGCTGATACCTGAGTGTAAAATAACATTTATGTGACCAGGAGATAGAATTGGGAACATCAGTTGGTTGGGATGCTAAGTACAGGCTGGCTGGAAAAAGTGTACGGCGAGGTATGTGGTACTGATACTTGTTAGAAGGTTAAAAATAAACACATCAGAACTTTCATTTGCCTAGAGAAGAAATAGAAAGCCTTTGCAGAGTTTCTAGATGAAGAGTAAAAAAGTTAGTATATACCTCCATAATGGTATAATTCTTATTTATGTAATTTTTTATAAAGAAAGTTTGAAACTATGGGAGAAAAGCCATGATTATTCAAACAGTAAAGAGTAAAATTCTATCAAAATATACTATCCTTTTTTTGAGTGGCAGTGATAATTGAGTAGGGAAATAAGGTCCCCAGGTCCTTTCACCCCTGGTGCTTGTAATTGATCATCTGTGTCCAAGCAGAAGTCCACTGACATCCAGGCACCACTGAGAGGGAAATGCCATTTCCTGTGGTAATTAGACATTTCTAAAGCCATCAATTCTTTCAGACCTAAGGCAGGTTGTGAAGTTGATTAGATCAATGATGTTTTTAAAATGCATTTTTCGGTTATAGGTAGTGAAAGTAAGGTTCTAAAATGACGTATGAATGATAGATATTTGTATGTTGCAGGAGTGTATTTTTTTAATGGTGAATTTAAGTAAATTTGTTTAATAGTTGCATCAATTTAAACTATTTTATAGATACTTATTTTTTAATTACCTTAATATTTTCTGTTTGTAACATACTTTCATCTTGTAAACACCAACAGAAGGACCTGGTGGGGTAGCCAAGAGAAAAACCAAGGCTAAAGGTATTTTCTCTTTTTCAAATTAGCCTTGAGTGAATCAAGTTTAATGCTTGAAAATGCATGACAGTTTATAGATAATGTTTTGTAGATGCAGCTACTAATGCTAAACATTATTGCTTTTTGGTTTGGGTACACCTTTGGTTGTAAGTAGTTTTATCAAGGTTTCATTAAAGAGTTTTCTGCCTCGGGCCTATAATTTTAAGTAATTTCCTTTTTCAGATTATCAAAACCTCGGAACAGTCTTTAAACTACACATTAAATTTACAGTATATACATCCTATCTACCTTCTAAAACTTTTCTTTAGTCTAAATTTTTGAGGTACTGTCGGAAATAAAGATGAGTTCATCAATGATTGATTTCCTTTTTCCAAAAGCTCTGATGATGCTGTCTTAGAGCACAATAAAAGCTAGTGGGACCACACTTGTAGTTTTCAGTAAAATGAAAACTTAGATTTCATTATGCCGGTATAGAATTTGCTGTGTTTGATATTTTGACTCATTAAAAATTATTACACCTGTCAACCATTCTGTATAGGCTAACAGCTTATTATTGCAGCCTTATTTTATATTCCTTTGGTTTTTCTCGTTTACTGTAAAGATTTCTGTACTTTAGGGAGAGGGGCATGGGGAAAGTGCATGCTTTTCTTCATAAACTTGTAATACTCTTTTGTGTTCAAGTGCTTGGCACATTGTATGTAGTTGGATTTTGGTGAAACATTAACAGGTGAGACTTTTACTATGTGATTTACAGGGTTTTGTGATTTGTATTTTAACTTTAAGATTAGGAACTTTTAATGTTTTAACTTTGATATCCTGCCTGAATAATTCCCGGGAAGAAAACCAGAATTTTTACCATTTTATTCTTATGTAAGTAATTATGAAATAAATGGCCAATAAAGTATAATTTGACTCCTTGATCTAGAGAGGCAAATTCAACATTAAAGATTTAATATTTTAAAAACTGTGTGCAAAGTAACACGTGCCAGCATTGCACCAGCCTTCTGCTCTTGCAGTGTTACTTATCTATGTTACTCTGAACGGCGTTGGAAAAGAATGAGGACTTTGAGGATGGTTGATGATTTATGAATTCTATTCTGTATTTTTACAAGGTTTTAATAAAATTGTCAGGAAGAATCGAATAACATTTTGTACTCTGAGTTTTACATGATTCTGATGGGCAGAAACATCTTCCACGTTTTATTATATTAAAGAAATCTTTCTCTTTTTTGTTTCTGCTTAAATGCTACATTATACAGTAAACACCTTGCTTCTCGTATGATTTCTTAATGAGGAATCAAGGAGGTGAAATTCAAAGCTTTTGCTAGCAGCACTGTTCAACTTCATGTAAAGCAGGTTGAAAGCAGCACCTCACGTGAGATTTGGAATCACCTGTATATTCCGTTTAATTGTTCTCTCTTCTGTGAGCATGGACAGCATAGATGTTGGCTTGGAGTGGCTCTACGTAAAATAACGGGAAATATACTTAAAGGAATACTGATTTCATAATGTTGAATAGAAACAGAAAAGAAGTTCTCCTTGTCATCTTAGACACTGTAGATAACAAACTTAAAATTTTGTACTCATGGAAATTGTGTTTTTCTAAACTAAGAAAATTAAATGGTATTTAACTTTTCATTTGTGCGTTATATTTGTTTCCAAGGAATGCAAGCACAGATATTTTAAGGACATACTTTTTTTGTTAGAGCTAAAGACTTTTAAATTATCTTTGTACAAATACTTGCAAGCTATGGAAAATTTGTTCCTTTAATTATGTCAGTGTTCCTTTAATTATGTTGTCATAGCTGTGACATGTGAGTTGTTAACGCTCTGTGTAAAGTGCTGCCTTTATGGCTGGACTCATTTTATTAATATTGCATGTTAACCTTGTTCTGAGGCAAATCATACTATATTGCCAGCTGGGAAAGTGATGGCAAGTTTCTAGCATTTCTTTTATAGCTGATACTTCATAGAGGTTTGCAGCTGTTTTTAGCCAATTTAAAACTAGTGGATGAAAGTCACTTTTTGAATGATCATTTCATGTGTGTGGGGAGATAGAAAAAAAGACAATACTTTTGCACTAAGTTGCTGTCTATGAATTAAGAGATGACTTTCAATAAACATTTTTCCCTTTAATTGGAAAACCGGAAAGTTAAAGAACTCACTAAAGAAGAGCTCAAGAAGGAAAAAGAGAAGCTTGAGTCAAGGAGGGAAAGTAAGCATGAAGAGAGGAAAAGGGGCAAGAAAGAAAAGGAGGATGACCGGAAGGAGAAGAAAATTGCGGATTCAGTTGTCTCCAGGAAAGAGTCGCCTAGGGTTAAAAAGGACAAAGACAAGGAGAAAGCAGGACTAGGTAAAGGTACTAAAGCCAAGGAAAATAGGAAAAAATCAACGAATATCAAGGATTCTTCTGGTAAAGTGGCACCCAAAGACAAAGATGATAGAAAAGCAGGGAGAAGTTCTGCCAAACAGGCACACTTAGCAAAGGGGAGCAACGAGAAGAGAAAGAACTGAAGCTGCAGCAGCGTCCCAGGAAGTGGTAACATTCTTCATCGTGATTTGCTGCTGAAGGGCATAGAAAACTTGGTATTGCTCTGGTTGGGGAAGATGTGTCATTTAGCCATTGACTATATTTATTGGTGCTCAACCAAGTAAATTCTTTGAAATTGAGGAACCCGTCTCATGCTTCGAAATTTAAAAGATGAAGCTTTAAAACAATATGTAATAAAAATATGATGTAATAACGTCTGTTTTTATTAACTTATTGATCGTGTATCGGGTAAATGTATATGTGTAATATGAATTGTAATGATTTATTAATACAGAATATTTTCACTGGAGTTCAGCAAGAATATGAAAATTTTAAATAGTATTTATATGCAGCGTGATTTGTAAGTTTCAGGAATGATAAATACTCAGGTAGGAGGTTACCACCTTCTCTGTTAGCTGTTGTCTTTCTTCCCTCCTTCGCCTTCCTGCTTTCCTGCTTCCCATTCTTCTTCAACTACCCCTTTCCTTCTCCACTTCCTTTCTCCATCCCCTTTTCCTTCCCCCAGCTCTTCCCAGGGCATCTCCTCGGGCTCTTGTGAAGTTGCCTGTGAGTCTCCGTCCCCAGGCCCAGCCAGCACCATCCCCCTCCCCCTGCCCCCCTCTCAGGGGGCTGCTCCTTCCTCAGGCTCTTTCCCATTCAACTCCTTTTCATCTCTCCTCCTGGTCTTTTACCATCTGCTTTACCTCCTTTTTCACCCCGCTGTGCTGCCTCACTCCTCACCCTGCCTCTCCCGCTCCAACCATCCCTCCCCCACCTTCTCCTGTTGCCCAGTACTTAGTGTTCACCGTGTTCTGAGAATTCTAGAAACAGTCCTGGATAAAAGAGAGAATTTTATGTAGAAGAACAATTTTAGAATGCCTATTTATGACATCTTTACAGACTCAGAATAGTTATAGAAAGGCTTTAATTATTTCAAATTAGGATATCCTTTCATTTTATATCACAATTTTTCAGTTATACTGGTGGAATGGCATATATTTTTCATATTTGATTGTATCATACTTGTTTACCGTTTCTAAGGAGTTGCAAATTTGAGATCAAAATTGAGTTCAGAAAACATTTAATAAAATGAAATTTCTGTAAGAAATATATTTCTACAAATGGTCTGTGCTGTTCTACATGAAGTCTTAATTCTGTAACCGTGACTGCTGGTGAAATTCAGTTACTGAATTTGAGAAGAATAACCTGGTTTGTTGTAACTGCATCGTAAGTGCTGCCACAAAAGTTTTATTTGATTTTTAAAATAATTCTTCACCTTTTTCTTTGAAGAGCCTTTAAAAACAGAGATTTTGGCCTAATTAAAGATATTTCAAATCAGAAGTGAGTGAGTGTTAAGTGCAAATTTTCTAAAAGTATTTGTGTTTTTTGTTTTTTTAATATGCTGGCACCTTTTACTGCTTAAAATCAAGCACCTGTACATTTAGTTGACAAAAATTCCAACAGACATAATAAAATTATCCAGCAAGGGGGCAGGCCTAGAGAATATCTAGTCTAATATCTCTAATCCAGTCCTATCATTCTGTTGTTTAAAAACTGAGTCCCAAAGAAATTGTCACATGGGTTAACTTGGGGCTTCCTATGTTGATCCGTCTGGATTTTATTATTTTTATAGTTTGATTATAGGAGCACAGTAAACCGCAGTGAATTTTATGGCTCATTTGGTGGCAAATACGGGGGCACTGGCTTGAGGTGAGTAGATCCCAAGTACAGACCTGTAATCAGCTGTTTCCTCCTAGCTCTCTTCTCAAATCTTGACCCTGCTGATTTCTACTTGACTTTATTCTATACGGAGGTGCTACCACTTGATGAGGAAGGTGGCCCTCCGGGGGCCCCAGACACATTTTTCTAGCTTAGCCATCCTTGTACAAAGATGCAGTTTTCTGGGCTGGCCCTGGGAGAAAAGTCCTGGGAGATTCTGGCTGTCCTGGTTGGGCCTGGAAGCATCTGTGACCATTCCTGTAGTCGGGGGACAGACTGGCTCCTGTGCACAAAGCTTTGGGTGTGGGTTGAGGGATTCCCTCTCAAACCACATGAAATGCTTCCTGCAGGAAAGAGTTTCTGGGAGAAGAAGAGGGAGACTCTTGAGAACTGGACAGAACGAGAAGCAAAACTATATCCACCGACCACATAAAATTACAATCTTTAAAAAATATATACTGATGTTAGGTCTTGCTAAGATAAACAGATTGAGTTTTTAAATTTATGTATCAAATTTTAAGTGTTAATTTCTGTACAGATGACTTTTTTTTTTCTCCCTTGTAGAGAAGGGCAGCAAATTATAATGACCTTTACTGAGGGCATTCTGATAATTTTTACCTTGGTTTTTGAAGGACAGTCAATGGCTGTGGGGCATAAAGTACATAAATGCTAAATTCTAAGAAATTAGTGAAAAAAATTTAGACTAACCCTAATCAGCATAAGCATATAAGCGTTATCTGTTGCTATTTAATAAAGCACCTGGAAATATTTTAGTTCTATCATTGAGTTTCCCTTTGAATAACAACTCAAGAATTGAATTGAAACTTCTGTCCTAAAATATTAAAAATATTTCAAGAGCTCTTGAGAACTGGGAATTGGCTTTCTTTTTTTTCTTTCCTTCCATTTTCTTCAGTAAATAAAGGTTTCAACTGAATTTTATTGAAAATTGAGGTGACACTTTACTCAGATGCAGTTTTTTACTGTTCACCTAAAAAACTTAGTGGAAATATGCTTTTGGTCATGATTAATGGGTTAAAATTATGCTTGCTTTCTCAGTTTTACTTACTTTTTTATTCAGTATGTAGTTATTTCTATATTCTGCTGCTTCATATTTTTATGTAAGGATAATTAAAACCAGAAAGGTCACCTTTTTGAAATGTCAACTAAAAACAGGGACAAAAATTATATAACTTGAAGTAGTTGGGAGTCAGAAAAAGTCCTGAAAAGTGAAAATTAAATACTGAGTATAAATGTATTTTGTTATATCACTAACATTACTTAAGCTACACTAAGAGATGATGCATAGAATTCTAAAAAATGACATTCTTGGCATAATTTTCCTTTGTATGGTAACATTTCCCATGTGAGTAGCAGTCATCGTAAAGACGGTCAGTTTTACAAAAATATTTGAGAGCTTATCAGTTTTTCCAGGAATCTATTATCCTATAGTGTTCAGAATACTTTCTTTGGAAGAACTTTATAATCATTGATATTTTTCCTTCAGTTGTGATGTGTAATTTCTGTGTTTTCATTGGTTAATGGCTTTGTGTGTGAATTTCAGTTATTTCTAACATTGCTTGTAATCAACTATTTGCAATCTTATTTTTTTCAAGATTTTCAGTTTTACTTTATGGATGATTTGCATTGTGTATAGGTGGTCCCACAGCATTTCAAAATGAGGGAGAGACTGGTAAAGAAATTGACATAAATCTGTTAGCATGAAAGTTTGAATTAATCCCGGGGAATTAATTCTGCCAGAGTGGCTCATAGAGAGTATTTTGTAGTGTTATGGCCTGTGTAGCCATCCAACTTTGTAACTTCAGAGGTTCTCATAATGATTACTTGGGTAATAGGGACTCCCTGTATATACTTCCATTAGAAAACAAAGAAAGAGAGCAAACAAGTATGATTTTAAATGTTAACGGTTTGGGAATTCCCTGGCGGTCCAGTGATTAGGACTCTGTGCTTCAGTGCAGGGGGCACAGGTTCCATCCCTGGATGGGGAAGTGAGGTCCCACATGCCGCACGGCCAAAGGAAACAAAATTTTTTTAGTGATTTAAGTTAACTGTAAATGTCATTTTCCATGAAATGGGTCTGCTGATTTAGTCTGTGTCTCCAGACGTTTATTCCTTTCTCCTGTGTCTTCCACTGTTCCTTCTGTTAATGCCCATTGGTAACAATTCTCCAAATCGGTTACTCAGTTCACCATAAAATGCATCTTGGAAATGCTGGTTTTTCTCTCCTTTCCCTCGAGGTGATTGTGCGTGAGTGGCTGGTACGTTGTTAGCACTCATGCTTCCCTTTCTTTTGTCAGAATGATGGTAATAATTCTACCAAGTTGTTTCAGTCAGTTGTTAAAAGTTTGGAAGCACTGTGGCTATGATTCCCATTCCTTTTATCAACAGATTGTGAGACAAATAGTTAAGTTCTTTATTCTTTGTAACTAACGTATCATTGTAAAATGGGTGTACTGGGTCCTACTTTGTTTTACTGAGATCATTGAACGGGCAAATAAAAGTAATTCTAAATGTTACATATGTATAAAACTGCAAGAATGCTTAGTTATTTAAAGGATACTGCTACAACATGGAAACACAAGATGTGAAATGTAAAGCCTAAAAAAAAGTTATGAAGAAATAAAGTGTAGTCTTAAGTATATGGTATAATTGAGAAATTTCATACCCAGTCTAAGTGTGAAAAACTTATTTATAAGTTTGCTTTGTACCCACAACACGTTTTTCCGTAGAAGCGATTTTATGGTCTTTAGAGGTTTTTCCATCCAGTCCACAAAAACCTATTCAATTCCTAATTTCCAGTTCTGCAAGTCTCGGTGTAACTATGTTTCTATGGAAAAAGCATTCATCATTCTTCCTCAGGACATTAGGAACACGTTTAGATTTACTTCTAAGTATTTTCCAGAGTTCTTTTGGTTACATGTGTGAATCCATTCCAGTTAGCTTACGTGGACCGAAAACATTGATTGGCTCACATGACCGTAAAGCCCAGGGGTAGTTGTGCTTTTTGTCTTTCGGTTATGCTAGCTCTGGGTGCTCAGACAGTGGTCTGGACCTCTCTCTCCATCTTTGGGCTCTCTCAGGAGGTGGCCTTCCTTCTCAGGCAGCCTGGAGTCCCCCGTGCTCATATTTATTCCTAATTCTTACAGAATGGGGGATGGGGTAACCAAGCTGTGACTGCAAGACCAAGGGCATGCGAGTGCCACCCTTAAAACTGGGATGATGGAGAACCAGTCCCTCAACGAAATCAGTGCGCTTTTACCGGGAGAAGGGGGGCTAGGTGTGGGGCAGGCCACACGGTGAATATTTATACCCTGTATTTCATCCGCACCAAAGGCAGGCACTTCTGGAACTGTTTTCCCCTTCTCTCCTCCTCACCCGATGCCTCCTGCTGCCGCCCAGATATGAAGGGTTGAATGGGATGAGCCTGAATGGGTAGCTCAGAGTTAGAGCCCTGGGAATAGAGAGAACTCATCCCAACCCTTGGTCAACAATAACTTTAGGCAGTTAGAGGAATGTAAGAGAATATGCCATTTGATAAACACTGCCATTTAGTTATCAGGTGAGTTAGGTTTATTTTGTTAAACTCTTTACATTTTCCCCTGGTTCTGTCTAAAGAGAAAGTGTTCGTTCTTAGGAAACTGAAGGGTGAGTATTATATAGCAGACCCAGAAGGCTTATTCTCATGCAAATCTTGTTCGGGGTACTTGGAAAAAATCCTCAGTAACAATCTTTAGTGTCAGGGCCTACCTTCTCCATTTGCCTGAGGATAAAACCACATGAACTAGATGTTTATTACTGGTTTGGGATGTCATTTTTACATAGAAATCAATTTCTGCAAAAGCTTCCATTTTCTAAGCCCTACAGAGCAGAAAATCATCTATTTTTATTTGTTCTCATTTCATACCTCATTTGATTTCACTTCATGTGTGTATTTATCACTGTTTATTAGCATCTCTACATCGTAGAGGTCTGTCACTTCTTCCTTGCCTCAAATATTTCTTCTCTAAGATTAGAGGAAGGCATATACTTAAAGTTTCTGTGTTGTTTTTGATAATGAAATAAAGACCCACATGCTGTGTCATCTCTATTGCCCATTTATTGGTTCGTTGAAGAAATATTCAGAGTGTCTGCAGTGTATTGGGGGCTGTTCTAGGCCCTGCGGATACAGTCTCTACAATGAAATGCTCTGAGATAAACAGGAGATGGAGAAAAAATAAACTGGACTATTGTCTGTCCTGCCCACTTCCCCTCTGCATACAACACGCTCCCACTGTGGTGGGCTGCCTTCTGCCTCTCTTGCAGTATCCAGCTAAGTCATCACATCTGTCCTCACGTTCTCTGATCCTCCCAGGTGGTTGGATTGTGTGCCTTGCAATTATCATGCTCTTCACTTTGCTTCTTTCTGGGACTTTGTTATTAGACTATGATTTATGTCCAGTACCTATCATAGTAACTGACATTAACAGGCATTCAATGGATGTTTATTGAATGGTTAACATATAAAGTAGATAATTAAAATATATTTCAGGTCTGTATACACTGTTAGTAATATTAGAAAGGTGAAAAATGTTTAAAAAAATTTTGTTAAGGAAAAACCCAGAAGCTTTTTCATTAATTGTTTTAACCACCTTGTAAGTTGCCTTAAGCTTTGTTCATGTTGTTGTGAGTATGTGTGCAAGGCAGGCGGGAGGGAGAGGTAGATTTGTTTCTTTAGAAGAAATAAAGGAAAACATTAACTGATGGGGAAGATGTGTATTTTCTGGGTTTAAATTATCTCATTTAATTCTTAAAAGCCTTCTAATGAGTTACTATTTTATCCGCTTTCCATACTTGTGGAGACCAAAGTTGTAGCAGTGGTAATGTGTTCAAGATGGGATTCAAATGGATTCAAAGGCAGCGCTCTTGGCTGCTGTTCCTAAGCTCCTACACATGGTCTCCTGTTGTGAGATGTTAAACTGAGTCCACTCCAACCCCATCTTTGTGGAGTCCCTCCATTGGTCCTGAAACCAGGCTCTTAGGAATCTTTCTGGCAGTGTTTAATTCTTTTGAGATTTATGTCATCCTCTTCCTGAAGCCTGTCTGTCCACCTTGGGTCACGTGAAAATGATTTGAATCTGGAATGGCTCTTACTGTGTGTCAGGGAAGCTTTTATAGTTCCTGGCAGTAGGGCTGCTCTTGGGATACCTGCCAGGATTGTACCTGCTGATTATACAAGCCAAGAACAACAGCAAGGATTAGCATGGCCAGTTAGTACGGGTGCCTTTGTGGTTTATTGATTTCCCAGAATGGGAAGAAAATCCACTTATTCTTTCCCATTATGGTCAGGTGTAGTTGGGTAGTAGTGAATGAAGTAAGCTGATACTAGGCTACAGTAATTGTATCAGGTAATTAAATTTGCTATGAATGGTTGATTTAAAGTGCTCACTTCATTTACTTTTTATCACTTACTCCATTTTTTAATTACAATTGGAAGAAAATTTATACATTTATTAAATGTAAACATTTAAAAAAATTTTCCTAATTTGTCTCATGTGCTCAAAGAGCTGAAAACAAGGTGTGTTTTAAGGGAACTAGCTGGTTTTCCAAATCATGCAGGAGCTGTCGTGGTTGACGTGCAACGTTCGTTCAACCCTAGATAATTACTGTCAAACAGTTGTGGTCATCCTGCTGCTCTTGCCAGTTTAGGAATGGAAGTGGGTTCTGGTTCTGACTGTTAAAACTGAAAGGGAAGAATGGTGAGAAGTTCCAGGAAGGATTTCCTCAAGCCTAAGAGAAGCAGAACAAGAGGTGGTCCTTTGCTTCTGGACATCATCTTGTCTGAAAGAGGAGCTTGCAGCTGGGAGAGCCCGGATTGCCACCCTGAAGATGAAGCCAGGGCTGAGAGCCAGCCCACCTGCTGTTAAGTAATAAACTTCCTTCTTGCTCGAGCCAGCGTGAGTCGGCGTTCTGTTGTTTGCAGCCACATCAGCATCAGAACCGATACGTTCATTTCATAACCTGATTTGAAGATTCGTTTCAGAGCTGTATCCTTGCCCTGTGTACCTCATAATAAATCCAATTTGAAAACCTTTCATTTGCCTTATTTTATTTATTTTTCTTGTTTAATTTTTGTTTACTTTTTGCCTAAAATCTTGTATGAGACATGGATTTACCACTATTTTCTGGGGAATACTTCATGGATTCATGGATTAAAATGGACTTGGGTAACAGAAAAAATTTTGGAAACATCACAGTAAAAGCTTCCACATGGGTTATCAAAACAATAAGAATTATTCTAAAATGTGTTTTTGTTAAATATTAGGAAGTTTATAAGGGTCTGGGGAAAGAGATGTGTTAATGCGATCTTCAGCTTCTTTGAAGTTTACAAAATATTTTTGCACTGATTTCACCTCTGGAAAATAGCTGTGACCAGGTATTAGTACATTTACAATTCAGCTGCTGCTTTGGACAGAAAAGAAAGCTACTCAATATTTTCTCTTGTTATGCGCTTCTGCTTTCTCCCGTTGTTTTTCACGTTTTACAATGTCAATTTTAGAGACAAATAGCTCCCAGCTGATTTAGAGAAAGCTGTTTATTAGGGGCATCGTGGGTCTGAATATTGATGTACTAGTTGTTTTCAAGCACTTTTAGGATCAAAATTTTTTTCAAATGAAACTTTTCTCAGAATCCAGTAAGAACGGGATTTTCAGGCAGCTTAAATCTTTATTGTTTGATGGGGGAATATTTAACTGCTTATTGAACCCATGGAGCACAGTTTTGAAAGCCTGCTACAGATGGGATTCGTGAAGAATGACCCTGTAATTTTTCATCCAAACTGAGATGCTTTTGAGAGTGAAGTCATTTTACCAGGACAAAAGACAAACCAGACCGTCCGGGTAAATTAGGCTTGTGGTACTGAAATGGTGGATGCTGCTAGAGCACAAATAGGCATCTCGTTGGTAAATAGTAGCAGGGAAATTGATGTGAGTCCGCCTTGCCTCCTCTACAGCCCTAAGCCTCGCTGGTGCAGCTATAGCCTTGGCCCTGCAGAGAGTCTGCAGCCCTTTAAAGAGCAGAGCAGTCACACACGGGGTGTGCTCAGCCCTTTTGCAGCAGTTTGTTGAGCACCTGCTATGTACCAGGTGTTTTCTGAGATGCTGAGAGTGCAAAGATAAATGACTTGATTCTGAAGACTCAAAGTTTAGCCTGTTCATTCAGCAGAACTTGGCCGTAAGTCCATACCTGTTCCAGTAATAGTTAAGAGACGTAAGCATGGCTTATTTAAGTGGAAAAGGTCATGGGAATTTTCAGGCCTGAATTTGGAATTTGAAATGAGATGTTTTAATAAGCCTTCATCCCTTACCCCCGTGCCCTGAAAGTGAACTACAGTTAGGGTCTGTGCCTATTTGTGTATGCTTTCTCAGGAATCTATAGTTAGGAGTAGAACACGACTCTATGTATTGGTGTTTGTTTTCTAACGTTAGGTTTTTTGGCTAGGTCGTATCAGAAATAAGTAACTAGAGGAAATATAAATGATGAGGTGGGATCCTGTGAATCTGTTTCAGTGTCTTTTTAGGATTTGGGAGGGGATGGTGGGAGGGTGTTTTTGTCAGTGGGAGAAAAATGAAGAGATATAGAAAAGCGAACAATAAGGGAAAATATAAAGAACCAAAACAGAAGAGTAAGTGACACTGAAATGAGGATTTTCCAGACTGCAATAGCATATCTCCAATGAGTTGTATAAAGCTGCTTAAGATTAGAAAAGACCTCTCAGTTCTCTCCTGACCTTTTCATTCCAGCTATTGACATGCAGAACACATGCTCTTTAGTAGCTACTCTTGGTACAAGATTCTCGGTGGGGTAGCAAAGAGCCCAGGATTTGGTAAATGGAATTGTCAGGCTCATGACAGTCTAATTTAGTTTTCTAAATAGCTGTATTTAATTGAGGATGTACTTTAATGTGCTACATATAAAATATCAAAGAACTAGCAGTATAATAGATTTTAGACCAGCATTGACTTTAAAAATCATCTTTCATATTAATTTACCCCGATGTCTTATTTTCCTTAAGACAAAAAAGGAAAAACATAACTTTTTCCGTATTTTTTTATGGAATAATATTGCTCATAAATGTTACCTTTAGAAGATTGTACATAGTGACTTATGTATTATTTCCTCTCATATTTAACTATAGTTTTCAAGAAGAATAATTAATTATATATAAATCAAAATATGGAGTACATGCAAATAACAGTAGAAGGTTCCAGAGTCTCTTAATTGTCTTATTGCTGAATTCGGAGTCCAAGAGTTAGAAGCTAATTAGTCACTTACGAACACGAGAGGAGACTGAACTCATACTGAATTGGCAAGTTCAGATAACGGCTTTTTATTTTACTTTGCCTATTGTTTTAGTGCCTATATTTTAGAGATTTGTGAATATTCACACAATGATTTATTATTATTTTTTAAATGAAAAGTTCATTTAGGCAAAGAGATGTTAAAGGCCCAGGTGAAGTTAGAGAACAAACTATTTTCCTACTTCAGTTTTTAAGCATATCAACATTTTCCTGTAATATAAAGTCTTGGAAACTTTGAATTACTGGCAGTATTGATGAAGTGTTTGGAAACATTATTTTACTTGGTTTAACATGTCAAAATTTTTTTAAAAAAGAAAGAAAACCTTAAGTTAACTTTGTGAATAAAAATGCAGGCTTTAAAGAAAGATCTGCTCCAAAGCCAACAGTCCCACCAGAAGAGGCCGAGCCGTACCCTTGGCTGGAGGATCAGGTCCTGGAGGGGCCAGGTAAGCTCTCCTCTAATTCTGACTGCTTGCACCTCAGCTGCCAGGTATCCCAGGTAGCAGTGTCCACAGTCATGTTATACCCACCATTTTGTTTCACAATGTTTGCAGAATAATGAAATGCTTTCTCTGTCTTCTGAAATTTTATAGTGAACTCTATTCTTTTCTAGAAAAAGTTTATACAGGATTGTTTT
This sequence comes from Delphinus delphis, assembly GCF_949987515.2. Classification (NCBI taxonomy): domain Eukaryota; kingdom Metazoa; phylum Chordata; class Mammalia; order Artiodactyla; family Delphinidae; genus Delphinus; species Delphinus delphis. The sequence continues at coordinate 8,607,577 of NC_082699.1, read as the reverse complement.
AATTTTTGAGCTCAAGAATCCAAGGCACAGAGGAGGTTTCTCCTTGTCTGAACATAGTTAGAAACATTGTGAACTAAATGCTCTGTTTCTTGATTCCAAGTCCAGGACTACTGTGCCATATTACATTGAAAGTAAAATTACACACGTACCGTTGCACTAGTTTTGTCACATTATTTAATAGAGGAGGTCTACGGTGTTTCCAGTCTTTTTAATATGAGTCTCCTGTCTGCAACAAAAGGCTTCTCAGGCCTCCGTGTGATCCTCTGTGCAGCCTGTTTTACATCTGCATGAATTCATAGCTCATTTCAAGTATTTCCCCAGTCACTCAAGGGCCTGTGACCCATAGGATGAAGACTCCTGAAGTCTCTTAATAAATTGGTAAATGAAATTTGGTTCCATTACTATCATTTCCTATTCGTGCTTTGATTTTTGTTGCAAAGTACTGTTTAATTTCTGTACATTTTTCATTTACCCAGTAGTTCTCAAAAATTTGGTTTCATCTTGCCACCTATTGGAAGTGTTAGGTATGACATTGCATGTTTACTGGCAACTTTATTACTGAGTCCAGGTGGTATCAATACTTGGGCTGACTATCACTAGGTACTGGTGAATACTGTTTGATTTACCTTCCTTCCTTTTAATAAAAATCAATATGTTGCTCTTATTTTTTGTTATTGCTCAAATAATCCCAGGAGAATTTCCTGTCTCTCTCCCATTCCTGTAGAATTGCGGTAATCATACCATGGCTTCAGAGCAAGAGTGATTTTTTCTTTTTTCTTTTTTTAAGGTTTATAATTTGAATGTATATTTGGATTTAGCACCTCAGTTTTACTTTGTGCTAGATTAATCTATAATTTTAAAAAATCTTAGTTTTCAAAGCTGGTACTTACTCCGAAATGTACTATTTGCTTTCTCTCCTCCTTGTTTTAGTCTTTGTTCATATTACTCTTTGCATATTACTGATAACTTGTCCTCCTAAGTCCTTCAGTTATCACCTCATATCCTTTTCAACTTCTTGGTGATATTTGATTTAGTTTAAATGTTGCCTTCTCAACCTTCCTCTTACCTAGGTCTTTACCTTCTGTCTTCTCTGACTACCCACCTATTCTATAAACAGAGGTACATATCTTTCATTAAAACACAATGAAATAACCACCCCTTTGATCCCCACAGTTCTCTCCATCTGCCTTCCAGTCTCTCTCCTTGTACTGGCTACACTTTTGAAAGAAGAATTTGCAGTTGCTTTTTTGCCTTATTTACACTTAGTCTTTAACTCACTGCAGGCTGGGTGGGGTTTTTTTTTTTTTTTTTTTTTGCCTTTACTCAACTTCCCCAGGGGAAAGGAGGGCATCAGAGACTCGTGGAAAGATTACACAGCATGGCGCAGTCACCAAGTTCTAAGCCGGTGCTGGTAGCAGATGATTTTAGAGAGGCGTGTGAAGGCTAGATTGTGGAGGTCTTGCATTTCCTTCTGGGGCTTCAAGGAACTTAGATTTTCATCTGTTCAGGGAGAGGAAGCCATTAAAGGGTTTAAGCAGAGGAACAGAGTGCCAATCTCTACTTCTCTTTACTCACATTATATTTTCTGTTGCTGTCAGCAGTTGTAAAACTGGGAACTCTGCTAGGAAGCTATCGTGGGCATTGTGTGAGGGAAGAACAGAGATTGGGAAGGCCTCCTGTAATTCTGTGAGAATATGTATAAAAGTAGTTTGTGAAATATCAACATCTATAAAAATAGAAGGCACTCTGTGCTTTAGAAATGGTTTTGTAGTATAATTAGCATAGTAGAGTCTTACACTTTTTTCAGTCTGAAGTTCAGATTAACTTATTCTGTTTTTGTCACTGAAGATTAGTTTGTCAGTATAACTGATGTCGTTGGCATTATCTCATTTGATGGCATTCATGATACTAAGTCTGGTGCTACTTCTGTTTAGTGAACATAGGTGACGTCTGTTAGACGGAAAATTTATAATAGTGTCAATGTAATTATAGCTTCTTGTTTGTTGTATGATATTGCAATAAGCCTGATAATCCGATAAGCACCACAGTGTAGTCGCAATGTCATTACTAACGTTGTTCACGTCTGTAATTTACATTATGACAGATGTGACTGTCAGTTGAGGTTCTCCAATGCTGAGAGGATTGTCTTGTAAGGTCTTCTACTCACGCTTCCTGACACCTTCTGGGAGCAGGCAACCAACCATCCCAGCCCTCACACCAGCCAGGGAGCCCTTTCTCCTGACTATTGGGAAAGACAGTGGTTGACCATGTACTTTAATTTTATTGACCTCTTCCTCCACATTTTATCTTTATTTCCCAGTACTTCCTTTTCTGAAAGCTTTGCCCTTCCCATTTGCTTTTTCTATCGTTAGTGTGAATTTTGTTAACTAGAAACTGAAATAATTTTGCTCTGAGTGAGGTTTTTTTTTTAAAGAGAAATCTGAACCGGAGTTAGTTTCCTATGTTTTAAAATCTTATGAAGTTGTTTAGCGTTTATATCTGCTGTCAAAATAAACCCAACTTTAAATATCTACCCTATTTGCCAACTTAAAAAACGGGCTAAGCTGATAGGAAAAGGGTACACAGTTGATTAGTCCAATATATTCATTTTAATGTGTATATGGGGAGGCCATATCTCATGTTCTACATTAATGTCTAGATTTTTTCTACTTAGTTATGTTTTAATTATTTTAGGGCTTCCGAATATTGAGGATGAAGTACAAGAACAAGTTCAGTCACTTCTTGGTGAAACGGTATACGCAGAACATGGTATGAATTAAAATCTGTGTTTCATGCATTACTAAAATAATGGTTAATTACCTTAAATGACTTGGACATTATTTTGAACTTTAAATAATAGTTAAGTGGGCTTTTAAAAAAGCTACTGGAGGACAGGTATTTCTAAAATAACACTACACTCATTTTATTTTACCCCATTTTATTGTTAAGAGAATAAGCAAACAGAGACCAGTGATACATCAGGAACAAATACCTCGGCAGCCGGGAGGAGGGGAATAGAACAGAACCAAGCGAGCTGTAGTGGGCTCTCCTGGAGCTGTCTTCAGCCCTCAAATTATACTGAATGCTTGGGTGGCCGCCAAAGCAAAAAAGGGGAGACTTTAAGTTATGTGGGTCATATTACTAGAGAAGAAGTAAACATGCTATTTACTTAAAGAATCTAAAAAGTTTCTTATGTTAAGTTCTGTACAGAGAATATTAAATGATACTATAGAAACCAGTGTTTTTAAGATTTTATAAGACTGTTTCTTGAAGCATCTGTTGATAAAAGCACAGAATCTAACCCCAAAATGTAACAAGGATTTTGAAGAGGGCAGAACACGTGGTGTCCTGTTACTTCCGGTGGTTTGGTGTGAGTTGAAGGTAGTCCTAGAGGAAAAAAATAATGTTTCTTAAAAACAGACAGAATTCCCTATCATTTAACTTGGGCTTTTGCAGGCCAGCTAAAGTATCTTACTCAGTCTTAGGTATTTGGGGGTTAAATGTAAAGCATCCCATCCAGCTCCATCTGTGCTCCTTTGGGGAGACCAGCTTTGGCTGCGTTGTAGGTTTTTGCCCTGGGCTGCTAGGAGTCTAGGAGCCTGTGTCCTTTTATTACCAGTTTCTTCTCAGCTAGAAAAGCTACTTCACCTGAGCGTATCTGCCTGTATAAGCAAACGCAGGCTTTCCCTTCCTATATCTTTTTTTTATTTTTTATTTTAACCTAACACAAGGATGATGCAATCTCAATACATGATTGATTTCAATATGTTGAGGTAGGTGCTGTGATGGTGAAACACGTGATGCTATGTGGGGTTAGCAGAGGCTTCCTGGGGAAAATGACATACTGATTTAGGAGCTGGAGAATGGTGTAGTGCTTTGCCAGGCAAATGCTATGAGTAAAGAGTAATGTTTAAGCAAAGGGCATGGCATGTGTGGAAGTCCAGAGGTCAAAAGGGTCTGAAGTGAGGTGGAGGGATGAAGGGAAGGGTGTTTTTACTTGATTCTAAGAGGAGTTGGAACCATTGGAGGGTGGGAAGGAGTGTTGTGTATTCTGTCAGTGTGAAAAATAAGGTGAAGGAGATGTCAGCAGGGAGATCAGATGGGAGGTGGTACCCGTGACCCAAGTGAGTCGAGATGGTTGGTCAAACTAAATTTCACCAAAGTTTCCCAAGGTAGGGGAAGAAGGAAGTGAAGGATGTGGTAGACATTTAGGTGGGTGGGTGCAGGATGCCAGACAGGAGAGAGGAAGCCAGGCTAGCATTGGATTGTGTTCCTTGGACCTCTTCTTTATCAAGACTTTCTCCTTAGAAAATCACAGGCCATGACTTTAAATATTATTTAAATATTAAATATTGCTTCTGAATATGTATCTACGGCCCTCACGCTCATCTAAGCTCCTGGACTGTCTAACTGCATATTCTTATCTCCATTTGTATGTTTTATCTCAGACTTAAAATGTTCCTAAAACTGAATTCGTGATTCCTTTCCATCTCACAGCTCGCCTGCTCACCTGCAACAATGTTTTACTCTTATTCTAGTCTTTAGTTAATGGTCTCCCTATCCACTTAGTTGCTTAAGCTAGCATCCTGGGAGTTTTCCTTGATTTCTCTCTCCTCTTTTCCCCTCATATGTAATCCATCAGCCAATCCCTTCAGCTTTGCCTCCAAAACGTATTTTGACTTCTGCCGTGTGTCAGCTACCACCATCCCCTCTTCCCATCCACTTGGGCCCCTGTTTCCATCTTTGCTCCTCTGCACCCCCTGTTGGATGTGGCCGAGCCCACTGTGCCTTGTCTGGGCCTGGTCTCTCTCCCCTTGGTCACTTTTCTCTAGCTCACCTGGCCTTCCCTTTTTTCTTGGTCATTGCCAGACCTGTCCCTACCGTGGGGCCCTTAACTTGCTCTCCCTTCTGTTAGTGTGTGCGTGTGTGTGTTCCAGTCTTCACATCTTATCAGACCAAACTTGGCCTCCCTGACACCATCTCTAGAGTAGACTCTCTGTCCCTGTTATTCTGTATCTCACTGTCAGGTTTGGGTCCTGCAGTTGCATTTATAAGCTGTGTGGCTTTAGTCAAGTTCTTCAAGCCTCTCATACTTCAAAGTGGGATAATTGCTATCTCATAGGGTTGGTGCAGCAGCTGCAGGAAGGCATGGCAGTGCCTCCGGTGAGGTCTAGCAAACTCTCAGGAGACTGTTTTCCTCACGGCAGGCTGTCCCTGGGCCGTGGAGACTCACAGACAGTGTACGGTGCTCAGTTGGTCTCCCTATGAGAGCAGGGGCTTCCATTGAGTAGATGGCTGAAAGAGCTCAGTCCCACTCACATAAAAACTGTAAAATTAGACTGAGTAAATGAGAGTAAGGGAAAAGGAACATGGCAAGAAGAAAAGAAGAAAAAGAGTTGTACGGTTAGTGACAGGAAGAATTGGTGATTGGTTTGCTGAGAAGCAGAAAATCTCAAATGAGGAGAAACAAGATAGCAGGCTGTGATGAGAAGACAGAAGACAAAAAGTATCGACAGAAAAGGGCCTAATAGTCCAGCAACACCTGAGAACATCACTGGGCCACACCAGAAGTAAAGTGACCAAGGACTCTGTCCTGCAGTGTGTGTGTGGGGTAACTCCGTAGCAGTAGAAGTAGTAGTATTGTTATTACTGGGATGATGATGGTAAAAATATTAACGACAGCAGAAGCAGCACAGCAACAATAAAACCTAAATACTTATTATGGGCCAGGCTTTTTTCTAAGTGCTTCAGTCCTCACAACAATGCTGTGAGTAGGTACTCTTATTATTTCTTTTTTATGGAAGAGAAATCTTAGGCACAGAGTCATTAAGTAACTCTCCCAGGATCACACAGCTGGTCTAGGGACAGACCTGGATCTGGAGTCAGATATTCCAGATCGCACACTCCTAGAGCAATACTGCACTGCACACCTGAGTCTAGTTCCCTTGAGTTCTCTCGTTTAAGGGCTACATCCAGAGCATCCTCTGCTCGAGGCCATGGCAAGTTACTACTGGGAGAACGTCTTACACCATGATGACAAGCTAACCCATGTGGCAGTGGAGTTATGCAGCATGTCCAACGTCTACACAAGAGAAGCAGAATGGTTCAGTGTATCGTGAAAGTCTCAGAAGAGAAAATGAGCATCTTAGCATAACTTAAAGGCTAAACATAGGAACCTTTAGAAGCAGAGTATAATGCAGCTGAACCAATGCGGATGACGGGGCATACGGTTTAGCTGGTGGCCTAATGTTCTTTGTAATAGCATATTTACAGAGAGTTACTTAAGATTGTTATGTGGAATTTTACGTCAGTTCTCAGTGGAAGGTCGCAAGGTGACCTTTCCTCTGACCTAGTGATAACTGAAGAGGCAAATATAGTAAGAATTCTGAATTCATTTATTCACTTATTAAATACGTATTGAGAACTTCCTATGGCTGGTCATGGCCCCAGGGGCTGGGCATGCTTAGTCACCAAAATATGTGAGGTCCCTGTCCTTGGTGAGTTTATGTTCTAGTGAGAGAAGACCTGTTACCCCCTCGGGTGCACTAGCCCTTGGCCAGAGAGAGGACAGAGTTTCAGCATGTGCAGTGGCCCAGAAAAGGGGCGGGGCATGCCGAGCAGCTGAAGTGGGTATGTGGCAGCCTTTCAGTTGGGGCGTCTGTGTCTGTGTGGGCTGCTGCCTGGGGCCCTTGCTATAGACCTGTGTCACTTTGTTCATTATCATTGTTCAAGGAGAGGACCTGCACCAAGAACAGGATGGACCAGCAGGAGAACTGCAGCCCGAAGACGGTATCTTTGCAGAAAGTGATACAGATGACAGATATGAACCTGTGGGGACTGGAGCAGTGCATGAAGGTAGAACACAATTTTTTGGTTTCAGAATAAAACACAATAGGTAATTTGTAATTACGATTATTGAAGTTTTCTTAAACACCTTTAAAGCCAATATTTAGCTTTTATCTAAAGTTTTTTTTTTTTAAGTTGAAAACTTCAGTTAAAATCAGTCTTTTCCCTAAAATAAATAGATATCCCAATTTTTTAACTCGAAGTACGTTAGGGGAAATTCTAAGGATACATACATTTCTTATAGGATGTAAGTGAAATCCTTCAGCATATTTACTTTTACTGTACTGTCCTTCCTAGAGTACCATTTGTTGTAAGAAATTCAAACAACTGATGAAATATTGACCTTGATAATCTATCACAGGCTCTTGTTCTAAAATAAACTCTATTACTACAGTGGGTAGAATACAGTTCATAGCCTAGGCATTGGCAAACTTTTTCTGTAAACGGCCGGCCGGTCAATATCTTAGGCTTTGCGGACCATGCAACCTCTGTCCCAACTACTCATCTCTGCTACCACGGTGCAAAAGCAGCCCTGGACAATGCCTAATTGGATAAGTGTAGCCGTGTTCCAGTAAAATTTTAATTAGAAAGTCAGGAGGCAGGCCCAATGTAGACTACATATGGACCACAGTTTGCTGACATCTGTGTATATCAATATTTTAAATTAAATGCTGGTTATTTAAATATCAGTTGAGTAGTTTACTTCGTATTATTTGCAATAGGCAAGTCAGAATTATTGCTATTCACTACTGACATATAGAAAAGTTTTTATTCGTATACT